>NC_059093.1:17883459-18483459 GCF_020497125.1 Mauremys mutica | reverse complement strand
TCACTACTTGCTCAGTTTTCTTAAAATTAGTTTGTAAACTCTTTTGGGCAGGGAGTGCCTTTCTATCTGTTTGTACAACTGCTAGCACAATCGACCTCCAATCCTCTACCCAGATTATTTAGTTATCATCATCATAAATACATGCCTTTGATTCTCCCATGCAGTGGGCAGAAGGAGCATGTGGATTTAGGTGCAGACAGGCTGGCAGGACCAGGGACTTTTTAGAACATCTTAACCCTTTTCCTTTGGCCAATAGCATGACAGTTAGGAAATGAGGTAGTGTAATATCATAGGCTGAGGCCAGCTTTAGAATTAGTTTTCCCATCACATGCACGCAAAGTAATTGTACGTGAAGAGCGCATCTGTGTATAATGATGCCACTTAGGCCGATAATGGAATTTGAATCTCAGACCAACAATGCAAAAGTATGAGCCTCTACTGCTTGAACTAGAGTAATTCCATTAGCTGGCAGTTCAGTAGATTCTTATCCCCTTATGTGGTCCAGCCACTATATCGGGACAAATAGCCAGACTCTGCCAGTGTGGGTTACATGTGCACAGTTCCAACAGTAAAGGTTGCAGCCAGATCCTAATGTGGTTTATGTGGCTCTGGCTGGGGGATTGCATGGTTGTAGCTATGAAGGGTGTGTCTGTCTCTTTAAATTTTGGTGATGCCAGGGATCTGCGGATTTCTCTGTGGTGCAGTGTTGTGTTATTAATAACAATATCCCATCCCTTATATCACTAATCTCGCATTTCTAGCCCTCCAAAGCTGGAAGACATCAGACATTAAAACCACAGTATTGTTATAAGCAGAAAAGCTTTTATTCACCAAGGTCTGAATCTTACACATCCTAGGCCTCTGGCAGGGATAATTTGGGGAGGAAAACTCTACATCTGTGGGAAGAAAGAGGAAACATTTTTCTGGCAGCTTGACTAAAAAAATGGCAGCTATTTGAAATTGCTGAGGGTTTTCTGAGGGTTATTTTTTTGGAATGTTAAAAAGGCCTCATAGAGACAGATTTAGTGGGAAGGAGTTGTGGCTATAGGTAAATGTATTGATCGCACAGCATTCTAATTTTATCACATGTGGTGTTCTATATGTAGATTTAAAAAAATATATTAGAAAAACCAAAACAGTGAACTGACAACCAAAACCCCTCCAGGCCTAGGCCTGCCTCCTTGGATACTGAGCAGGGACGGGGCTCACTCCTGGGGAGGATAAGGGAAAGGATGGGTAACATACGCCAGGGGGCAGAGAGGTATACCGACATCTTGGGAGGGGACTGCTTTCATCCTGTCATCCAGATAAAGCCCATAAACCTTCCAGTGAGTTCCCTCTTCTCCTTTGGACCCAATGGCCTCCCTTGCAGCCAGGCTGTGAAAGGATGAATAATCTTAAAGGTCTGTGAGGAAGGAAAGCAGCTGACCCCATTCCACAGATACAGGAGCCTGTCAATGGGGCCATATTTGATGTTCTCCCAGCTGTCATTTCTCCTTGGTGGCTGCTGTTCTCTGGGCCAGATACCCTGTCCCCTGCTAGCAAGGAGTCCAGCTTTCCATTCAAGGCCTGCATCTCATGCCTGTGGTGAGCTGCAAGTGAGCACAGAGCTTCCGTGCTGGGGGCCTAGAGACGTACAGAGTGAGTCCTATTCCCAGGCCTATCTTCCTTCCAACTACAGCTGGCCCACTTCCCCTCCAGGTCCCCGTCTTTCCTTCTCCATTCTCTCCCACTCTGCCTCGCATCTACTCTCCTCCTTCACAAATCCCAAAACAAACAACTGAGTTGGTCGCTGCACTACTTCTGTTGCCGCATGGAAGGAATGTAGCTTAATCACTAAACTAATATTGTCTTTGAGCCTGAAAATTGTTTTCCACGTACATTCATATAAACAAAATGTAACTCCTGTGTCCCTTTGTGAGAAGAGATAGCAATGTGATGGGCATGTCAAACTGAGGTGCACTTCCTAAGACCATGGCTACACTGGATAAATTGCACTGACTTTTTACACTCAGTTGATTGAACAGCACTTTGGCCTGATTCTTCTCTCACTTACACTTCTATACCAGTGTAACTATAGCTTGCTCTCAGTGTACATTGGTGTAGTGAAAGGTCCTTTTTGTCCACACACAAAAGTGCTTCACTGATTGTTGGGGAAGCAGAAATCGATGTAACTTACCCCAAAAAGTAATAAGAGGAAGAACTGCAGTAGCCCGGATCAGTGACAGCTCCATCAGTGGTGTACAACACACTGGCACAGTTAATGCCCTATCAGCTGATATCTATCACCTTTGACACATTACTTTCCCCTGGAAATGCCTGCACACCCCACAGTGCTGCAAGTCTTCAGCTGGCAACCTGCTCAGCCTGCCTCTCCTACAGACGTCCCACACCCCTAGCCAAGCATCCTCCTAGCCCTGCTCCTCCACATATGCTTCCCTCCATCTCAAGTGATGCTTCCAGCGCCAGCATTACAGCACAAGAGCCTGTGACCCACATCCTGCAGCAGGTGGAACCAGAGAGAGGGGGAGGCACTGTGAAGGGTGCAGCTCCCAGCTGGTTTCTTGGGCTGCACCCACAGGCACCTGATGAGCCACGTGCCCTGGAGAACTGCAGGAGGTTCATCAGAGCAGAATCTGCTGCTGATCTCTCACAGATGGATCATCAGCTTCAGAGCTGCAGAGCCAGAGCCAAGGGGCATCGCTTGAAGTCTACATACTGTGAAGGGCAGCTTATGTGGGGGTGCATAGCCAGGGGAAAGGAGGATACTGTGGGAGCAGCATGACGGGGTAGAAAATGAATCCCAGCCCAAGACCCACAGATGGCTCAGCAGCTGAGCGCCAGTGGAGCTGAGTTTATTTTGGGGCTTGTAGCAGATGGGGGGAAAGCTGTAGGAGCATTTCTCGTGGGGAGGGATTTACTGGATGGGAGTGACAGAGGGAGGACTTTCAGCTGGGGAATTAAGGACGTTTGCTAGCTAAGGGAGCTCTTATCTGCATCCAGACTTGTATTGGTTTAACTAAAGGTACTGTAACCAGATTGAGTTAAACCAGTGCAAATTTGGGTGTAGACATTTGAGTTTAAGAGTGGCTCATACTGACTTGGATTAAATCAATCCCTCACTGTCTTAAAAGAGCCAGAAATAAACCAGTCTTAAACTGAAATAACAATCTCTTGCACTAATTTAACGAAACTGCATAAAAAACGGAGTTAAGTTAAACCGGTGGAACCTCGATGTGTAGAAAATCCCTCTGACAGCTGTCAGAGATGACAGTCACCCTGCCTGAATTGATGGAAAGCAGCCCTGTTGCGGATGCAAGGGCACACCTGACACCTATGCTGGGGGAGTAGCGTGCACATGCTCTGTTGGTTATACGTCAACTGGAGCAAAACAGACAGTGCTTCCATGCGGAAGAGAAAGCCAAGTTGCAAAATTGTTTGTGGATTTTGGTTGCCAACTCTTTATGATTTTATGGTGAGTTTCCTAATATTTGGTATTTTACCCAAAGCCCCAGCTCCTGGAGCCAAGTGATTAGGTGAAAATCTCAGCTTTAATTTCTTTTCTTTTTTTAAAAACTTCTAGCCCTCATGGTTGTGGAGAAAAGCCTGAAAACATAGGTTTCATAGGGTTTAAGAGTTCATACAGTTAAAGGCCAGAAGGGAGCACTAGATCATCTAGTCTGATCTCCTGTATATCACAGACCATTAAATTTCACCCACTTTTCTCCAGTACTGAGCCCAACAACTTGTTCTTGGCTAAAGCATCTCTTCCAAAAGTGTGGTCTGAGCGCACCCCCAAAAGCAGAAGGCAAATGAAAAGACCTCAACATTTGTTGGGATTTTTTATATCTCGTGATTTTAAACCCAATCTCATGATTTTGGGGGCCATAACTCATGAGTTTTGGGGTGAACAATACTGGAATGAATTATAACTCCCTCCCTTCACACCAGCTCCAGCCAATCAGCTTTCACCACTCTGAAAAGTTCCATTCCACAAAGTAGATGTGTGATGGAAAACAACCTAAAATCTCTTTTTATGAATCAGCCTATTTCACTGTGTAAATTCAAGGACTGTCAGGCTACTGCACAAATACTGACTAAATTAGGCCCATTGGGCCCGTGGTATTTTCTATACCTGCCAGCCAAGCAGTCACCAAAGAAACCGAAGGAGCATGTCAAATTATCAGCCTCCTCCTCATTAGGGCAAATGCCTTTTTCTTTATATAAACCATTCCAAACAGAAGATAAAGCCCTCATGATAACCACCAAGAAGTGGCTGGTCTTTCATAAACTTT
Source organism: Mauremys mutica (assembly GCF_020497125.1). NCBI lineage: Eukaryota > Metazoa > Chordata > Testudines > Geoemydidae > Mauremys > Mauremys mutica. Next base: position 18,479,164 of record NC_059093.1, on the reverse strand, counting down.
CCTTAAATTATAACCAGGGTGTTCGCGCGCACACACACACACAAGAATCTTCTACCACTGAAAGTTGGTCTCTATAAAATAAAAGAAGCTGTTTAAATGTCTCTTTTCCAAGCCAGCCCCACAGAGCTGGAGCTGAGAATACATTAGCCTTTAATGAAGTGAAACTCTCATCTTGCCGGAGACACCTCATTTAGCGCAATTGTTTCAGAGCCATTACAGAAAGACAATTACAAGGAAGCGGCGAGAGTAATTGGAAATGCTGGCAGGAGCTGGGCGAAATGATAATAAATAAAAATATTCACCCTAATAAGCTTCCAGGAGGGGGTGGGCTGAAGAAAATCAACATAATTAGAACTGAACCTTGGCAAGGAAAAACAGACAGCAGGGTGGCAAGTGCTCAACATGTACAGGAAGAGGAAAAAGTGAACGACCCCGACTATTTACTTGATCTTCAGCTCTGAGCACTGAACTGACCTCTAGAGAAACTGTTTCCAATGGAAAGATGAGAGGCACTTTATGAACAGAAACAGATCCAATGTGCCAGAAAGAGTTACAAAAACCTCTCTTTAAAAGTACTGCTATGACAAGCCTTACACGCTGTTGTATTCATTGTTTAAAATATGAACTACATTGTGATTTTAAGATGAATCAGATCTCTCTCTCTCTCAGTCCACCCCATTCTCTCTCTCTTTCTCTCACACACACACTCATATACTCAAGTGAGGAAGGAATATTCATTTTCAGGTGAAAAGCTCTGCTGTGTCTTTTCAGTGAGGAACATGAGGAAAGCACACTGTTGGGTACCAATGAATAATGTACAAAATACAACCCATCCTGGATACCCAAAGTAGGACCAATAATTCCTATTCCTCAACCATATATTCTCATACTGAATTCAAGATAAAGAGTTAATGATGGTCCTTTTTTGTTTGTTTGTTTCACAAAAAACTACCTTTTACAGTGTCCTTTTAATTATGTCCTAATAAACGAGGAAGAAAATGCTTTGCCAGGAAGGCTACCCTAAGGAAATATTCTTTCTGTCATGTTTCAGTTTTGGAGGGCAGGGAGGATGCTACAGAGTTGATTCAAAGTTTCTTTTGTTGGTGAAAGTGATTCCCAACCATAACAAAGTGACGTGAAGATTTAGCTAATTCTGTTTGACCACAACCTTGTTTTGAATTATTAGATCCATGAATGTTTGGCTTCATATACAGAAATGGAGGGAGGTGACCCTAACTCCCTGAGATCTGGCAGCTCTTCCAATGGCTTTTAGTGATAAAGATGCTCCCCTGAAATCCAGTTTACACCTGCACTTGGGGATACAGCTGAAAATGCCTTTTAGTTTTACGTAGTGTAAGTGCCTCCATCTCTGTAAGGACAGTCACCATGAATTAGCTATTCAGCCATCCTATTTAACTGCACCAGCCAAGGACTAGAGTAGTGTAACAGTCATTGGCTTGACAGTTTCCCAGTAGTAGCATTTTTTTGAAGTCTATATATTTTAAATTACACATACTATAAATGCATAATAATTGTTACCTGTAGCAAGATCTCTGGGGTTTAGGCTGGGAGGGTATATGTTTCTATGGCTTCAGATTTATGTCTATTTTTATCTCTCTATAAAAAAGCATGCTGAATGGATAATGGTGCATAGGTTCTCCGGGGGATATTTAGTATCATGCTGTTTCTATGAGCTGTTCCCCTATAGAATAAGAGCTCTATTAGCACCTAAGGGAAAAGGAGAGGAAGGGCATGATGGAGGGGCACAGCAAGGCTGTTTTATACAATGCTGCTTTGGTAGCCAGCTTCAGCAGGGAACAGCTGGAGCAGAATGTGCAGTTGTTCCACTCCCACCTCTCACAGCAGATGCTGCTACAGGGCAATGATGTTCAACAATCTACGGTAAGACGAGGATAAAACAATGGAAACTAGGATAAAAATGGAAATGAAATTTAGGGGCCACGATACTTCCGAAACAAGCTCTACTAAAAATAACCTCCCCAAAATGGACCCTGCCTTGCACCCAGCAGGCAAAGAGAATAGCCCTGTCTCTCTCTGCATCTCCTGCCAGCAGTGGGAATCTGCCTCTGTCTGCAGGGATGGCTGCCAAACCTCAGCCAAAAAGTTAAAGAAAAAAAAACAAAAAAAACAGACCCAACGCAAAACCAAACATTGCTTATTTGTAATATGGGCCAGGTCCAGAGCCATGAAACAAAAGGGTTCTGGCTCAGACATGACCCATGGCCAATCGAAACATTGCTCTGAAAGCTTCTGACAACAACAAACTTTTCCACGTCTTGCTGGAGATTACAGCAGGAGATTTCCTGCAGATTTGGGCTACGCGCCATCCCCACCAACTGCTGACCAGCAGGAGAAACAGGGAAAATTTGCATTTAACTTCACAGCAAGCTGAAAAGCATTTAAATGAATCAATAAATGGGTTAAACTCTCAAACTATTAGCAGTGTTTATATGAAGATTTCAGATCCAGCAAAATATTCTCAAAGGGGCATTGTCTCCCAGCCTGGCCATTTCTTCAGCTTTATAGAACCCCCAAACAAAAAGGGAAGTTCCATCATAGCATTTTCTTTGTAAGTTTCCGAGCTCCAGACTGATGGTCTCGACACTGATGGCCCCAGCAAACCCATACACAGGCTACTCCTTCTCTGCTTTCCCAAACATACACGACCCCAAATCATATCGCCCTTCCTCACACCCGCTCCCAAACACACACACATCCGGTCTCCTCTCCCCTTCCCATCACTCATACTACACTCACAGCATCCACCCTGCCCCCTCCCAATGCCCCCCAGAAAAAACATGCCTCCCCTGCCCTCCTCCACATCCTCCCCTGCCCCCCCCCACACCCACCTTCTCCTCCCTCCCTCACATCCTCCCTCAAACACTCCCTGCCCCGTCCCCTCCCCCCACTTATATCCTCCCCCAAACATGCCCTGTCCCATCCTCTCCTCCACTCACATACCTCCCACAGATACATGCTTTCCCCCTCCCCCCACTCACACACCCTCATATATCCCCCGCCTTCTCTCCCCTCCCCCAAACACTCCCTGCCCCGTCCTCTCCCCCCACTTATATCCTCCCCCAAACATGTCCTGCCTCCATCCTCTCCACCACTCACATGCCAATAGAGCCAGCATTTGGCACAGAGGCAGCAAAGGGTAACAGGACAAAAGCCGCACTGATTGATGTCAAAGCAACACAATGGCAGAAAACATGAAGCAATGGCAGACAATGCAGGCTTGGCATGGCTGCCTGAACCAACAGCTGCCAGCAGGGATCTGACTCCCGCGGGCCCGGGGCTGCAGGAGCAGGATTAGAGCAAAGCAAGCTGCAGAGTTATTCGTTTATACCCCACATGACTTCCAGAGCCTGTAGCAAACGCAAAGCTAATAAAGGAAACCATTTGGTACAAGAGCTTAGCAGGAAGCTAAAAAGGCTTGGACATTTCTATGACTAATGAAAACATCCACAATCACATCAGAGTTAAGATTATTTCCAAACCAACACTATATAATCCTCCCAGACCACAGCGTGAACTGGCCTCTAACTCATGGGGTTAAGAAGAAACTTTCCCTGGGAGCAGGTTAGCCCACAATTGCCCACCTTCTGGGGCCATCCTGAAACTGCTTTAAGTTAGCAGTATGTTAGCAACAAGAAGAAAGTCAAGGAAAGCGTGGACCCCTTACTGAATGAGGGAGGCAACCTAGTGACACAGGATGTGGAAAAAGCTAATGTACTCAATGCTTTTTTTTGCCTCTGTCTTCACCAACAAGGTCAGCTCCCAGACTACTGCACTGGGCGGCACAGCATGGGGAGGAGGTGACCTGCCCTCTGTGGAGAAAGAAGTGGTTCAGGACTATTTAGAAAAGCTGGACGAGCACAATTCCATGGGGCTGGATGCGCTGCATCCAAGGGTGCTAAAGGAGGTGGCGGATGTGATTGCAGAGCCATTGGTCATTATCTTTGAAAACATGGCAATTGTGGGAGGTCCCAGATGACTGGAAAAAGGCTAATGTAGTGCCCATCTTTAAAAAGGGGAAGAAGGAGGATCCGGGGAACTACAGGCTAGTCAGCCTCACCTCAGTCCCTGTAAAAATCACGGAGCAGGTCCTCAAGGAATCAATTCTGAAGCACTTAGAGGAGAGGAAAGTGATCAGGAACAGTCAGCATGGATTCACCAAGGGCAAGTCATGCCTGACTAACCTAATTGCCTTCTATGAGGAGATAACTGGCTCTATGGATGAGGGGAAAGCAGTGTATGTGTTATTCCTTGACTTTAGCAAAGCTTTTGATACGGTCTCCCACAGTATTCTTGCCAGCAAGTTAAAGTAGTATGGGCTGGATGAATGGACTATAAGGTGGATAGAAAGCTGGCTAGATTGTCGGGCTCAGAGGGTAGTGATCAATGGCTCCATGTTTAGCTGGCAGCCGGTATCAAGTGGAGTGCCCCAAGGGTCGATCCTGGGGCCGGTTTTGTTCAATATCTTCATTAATGATCTGGAACATGGTGTGGACTGCACCCTGAGCAAGCCTGCAGATGACACTAAACTGGGAGAAGTGGTAGATACGCTGGAGGGTAGGGATAGTATATAGAGGGACCTAGATAAATTGGAGGATTGGGCCAAAAGAAATCTGATGATGTTCCCACATATTCCCACACATTTGTAAGAAAAACAAAACAAAACATCCCATTCTGGATACCAGTACTTTAACTTTTACAGAACCGTCCATTAAGGGGCTTCAGATGTATGATGCACTGTGTTCAATACTGTATTGAACTGTACTAAAAATCAAAGAAAGCCAATTTTTTTCTCTGATGTATTTTTCTGTACTGGGATGCACAGGCAACCAAGTTCTTTCCTTATGCTCAGCCTAGTTCCACAGGCCAACACATCTTTGTACTTTTAAGAGGTCGCAAAAGCACTGGAGGAAGCTCAACACACAATGTTGTAGGTTTCTCCCTCCAGCCTCCCTCAAGGATTTTAAATCCACTTCTTAGCAGGCTATGATAGAAAGACTGGCTGAATAGTCTAAAGGCAGCTTCTGTCTATTCAATCCATCATAAATGTACCTCACATTTGATTTCTTTTGAGTTTCATTCCAAAAACTTAAAGCTAAATAAACCTGAAGTTAGTCCTCATTTTTCTGCCCCAACTCAAACTAACTTCTTTCCCAAGTGGAAAATGTTGGGTAAGCGTGGAATGTGATTTGAGAAGGGAATGAGAACACAGGCCAATTCCTACTGACAGTTACACCTGTGTAGCCTTACTGACTTCAAGGAGAACAGATTTTTGCACAAGAATAGATTTTGGCCCCTTCTGCTTTTTCACACCTGGTATAAGCAGAATCTCATTCACTTTCATCCCCTAAACTCTGAGCACTTTAAGGGAAAAAAAATAAGCAAGGTTTGCTTGATTTACACATGCAAACGAAACAGGATTCCTTTCATTCCACACCAGCCTTAAACAAACACCCGACCTGATGTAACCAGGGTGTCACTACAGCAGCCTTGGTTGGACTGTTCTTTTGAAAGATCCTTAATGGTTCTTTTAAGATGCCGATTTTCAGTGAAGTCTTTTTGTTCAGGGGGGCAGAGAACACAACAGGGAATAGCTGTTTTGTCAACTCCTAGTCACTCAAAAGCTGAAAGGCTTTAGATTAAGTTTATTTAATGTTTGTACAGTGATTTTGAAGAGCTCAGGTAGTACAAAAGTGCTAAATATTATGACTGGGCAACCATCTAAAGATCTGTGTCACTTCTAGCTGTTATCTTTTTCTTACAGAAAGCTTAAAACATACAAATGCAAACTGTGGTGGGCTGGTGCACACAGAACTCATGCTTAAAAAACCTCATGTCAGAGCTGCTGATCTTGTCTGGGGATTGGTTCTGCTTTGAGCAGGGGGTTGGACTAGATGACCTCCTGAGGTCCCTTCCCACCCTGACATTCTATGATTCTATGATCACATATTCTAGAATAGATAATACTTAGTCCTGCCATGAGTGTAAGAGACCAGACTAGAAATGACCTCTCGGGGTTCCTTCTACTCCTATGATTCTATTCTATTATTCTAACTGCGGAAGAGCTTGGTGACAGAATGGCCTGATGTGGTGAATCACTGGAGATTAACTACACAAACTGGATATCATCCCACAAATAATATTTGGGTTCAATGTGAAAACAGTTATTCACTGTCCTCAGCCAGTGCAACACTGGGAGGCAGCTTTCAGAGCAAGACAATACAAAAATACAATGCCATCCAATGTAATTTTCCCACTATTACTTCCCCTACTTCAGTGGATTTTACACCTGAGTGGTTTTCTTTTATATAATAAAAGCTGGCTGCCTCCCAGACTGCAGTCAGAGTGAGAGAGGCTGTAGAGGCCGTAGCTTGGGGGAAACACCTGCAGGGCTCGGCTTTGCACTGTGCCAAGTGGAGAGCTGAGGGTAGAAGCACCAGGTTGAAAGAGGTGAGCTGGATGGGGAATGTTGCACTGTTCACCCTCATACAGATCAGCTCTCCACTACCTAGGAGGAAGGAGGCCTAAGAGAAGGACAGCATAGCATCCCTCGCGCTACCTCATACTCAGAAGCACCTGTTTGGAGAACTGAGTGTCGTGAGAGTAGAATAAACTTGTTCATTTTACATAAATAAATAATATGTAAATATGTATGTAGAGAAATATTTGATGACTTCATAATTTTTTTGCAATATGTCATTCATACTCAGGCCCTTCCCTCCCATTAGCCTTAGGCCCCTCAGAACCTTAAGCCAGGCCTGAATGTGAGCCCCAAACTTTACTTCCTGCACAACATGCAAACACTGCCCTCAGTGCAGAATGATTTTTCTCCTCACACTCTCTGAGGGCCTCTCTTCACAACCCTCTTAGGAAGTATGGAGGGATTTTGTAAACAGAGAACTGAGACCCAGAGAGATTACAACCAAAATCCAATCGGAGACACCTCCGATTTTTCAGTGTGCTTCACAGTGCTTTATATATTCAAAGCCTCATGTTACAGCTTGGGAACCTGCGACAGAGAGACAAAAGGACTTGGCCACACAGGGAGTCAGCAGCGGTGGCAGTGTTAGAGTTCTGGCCTGGCTGTCTGCTAACTCTGCACATCACGCTGCCTCAGTCCCAACAGTGGTACCGAAGCAGCAGCTCCCAACAACTTCACTTGCAACTGGTAATAATTAGAGATGTACCAATCTCCTAGAACTGGAAGGGACCTTGAAAGGTCAATGAGTCCAGCCCCCTGCCTTCAATAGCAGGACCAATTTTTGCCCCAGCTCCCTAAGTGGCCTCCTCAAGGATTGAACTCACAACCCTGGGTTTAGTAGGCCAATGCTCAAACCACTGAGCTATCCCTCCCCCCTGTCATTTCCTGAGCCTTGCTTCTCTCAGACTGGGCACCCAGGAGATGAGGAACACACAGTTAGTGGCCACCTGGGAAAGTTTTGGGTTATGTGACTTGCCCAGCATCACAGAGTGGCTCTGTGGCAGAGACAGGGATAGAATACATTTATCCTGCATAGCGTTAATTGTGCTAAGGACACGCCTTTCTCTTCCTGCAGTCCCCTGCCTATTTTGAGCTGCTTAAAAGCCTCTGGATTCTAGCACCTATTATGAGGGACAGAGAAACTCCTTCGCTCACCATAGACAGACATTTTTGCTCAGTACTGGTTTCAGGACCTGCAGGTATGCTATCCCCACAGCTTCAAGGTACTGAACAGCCATGTGCTGTCCTCACCAACCTCTGCCATTTGTGGGATTTGGGGCATGACACATCTTAGGGTCTCAATTACACCTGGCACACAAATCAGTTTCCAGGGATTAGGAGCTTCCCTAGGGCAGTGAGATTTAGGCTAACTGATGGGGTGGTGGGAGGCATGAAAACTGCCCTATCACCAACTCCTTGAACATGGAGAGTCTTGGCTGATGATGAGAGGGCAGCAGGAGTTATGTTTAGCTTCTGGGCCATCTGCTGTGTGGGGGGTTGCTTAGGGAGAGACCACTGCAATGCTAAATATATATTTTAAAACAGGCTTGGTGAGTGAGACCATGCATAACCCTTATGTTTGCCAGCCAGAGGGCACAGAACAGACTCACCCTGGGAGATTTAGGGGGACTCTCCTGAAAGAAGTTTTTAACATTTGCAGCTCAGTATGAACTGTCCTTTGGGTATCTGAAGATCAGGCTTGGGATAAGGCACCTTAATCCCCTTGTCTGACTGCTGCCTCCTCACCTGTACCCCATCCAGCCATCTAGAACCCCTTTCCTCTCCCAAGATCATTACTCTGTGTTTTTCTCGCCTTGCCTTTGGCCACCTGGTGAAGAGAGGTCCTGGGTAGAACTGGGCAAACATTTTTAGATTCATCGTTGATTTGCCAGACAATGCAGTTACGGTTGGCCTGAACCTATTTGCAAATTAACACAAATTCACCAAATAGTTTTGGCCAGGAAAAAACCAAGCCAGTTAGATTCACAAAACAGCAACAGAAGGTGGAGGAGCCCACCTTATTAGCCCAATGGTTGGGGTGCTCACCTGTGAGTCAGAGGCTGTGAACCAAACTCTGGCCATGCATTGAAGCAGATGCTTACAAGTTCACTGTCCAGTACATGAACTTGGCAGAGTTGTGGCTAGTGTACTAAGCACTAGATCAGGGGTGGCCAACCTGAGCCAGAATTTACCAATGTGCATTGCCAAAGAGCCAGAGTAATATGCCATCAGCCCCCCTGCTCCCAGTGCCTCCTGCCCACAGGCAGCCCTGTAGATCAGCACCTCCCTCTCCCTTTCCACACCTCCCAATCAGCTGTTTCATGGCATGCAGGAGGCTCGGGGGGAGGGGAAGGGGGAGGAGTGAGGGCATGGCAGCATCAGGGGAGGGGGCGGGATGGGGTGGAGGGGCAGAGCCAGGGGTTGAGCAGTGAGCACCCCCCGGCACATTGGAAAGTTGGCACCTAGCTCCAGCCTATACAATTGGTGTCTATACAAAGAGCCGTATATTACTTCTGAAGAGCCGCATGTGGCTCCAGAGCCACAGGTTGGCCACCCTTGCACTAGATATTTACGTAACTATATTCCAGCTAGTACAGATACACCCCAATCTAGTACATGATAAGATGGTTTGACAAAACAATGAATAGGAATGTTTTGTCCAAGATACCAGGAACAAGGGGAGGTAACAAACAGATGTCATCAAATACGTAAGGTGGTGTGTAAGTTGTGTATGTTAGTTTGTTTTAGTCTATAAATGTCAGGGTACTTCGCTATAATTCTTTGCATGGCCTAGGGGACGCCAGAAACCCTCACTGCCGACTGAGCCATTCCTTGCTACTAGGCACTCATGTGTCAGTGTACCTGTAACCAGGGAGACAGGGTGCTGAGACTGTGTCTAAGGGGCAATAAACCTGGCCGAGTGCCTTTGTCACCGAACCATGCCTGTGGTCTTTCTTTATGAGTAACAGCGGAGTCTGCTGCATTAACATGCTGCCCTATCTACTAGTAACATTGAAGCTCTAAGGACGGAACCACTGAGCAGCCAAAACAGCACTACCAAGGCAACGACTTTCCAGCTGCCAACACTTAACCACATTGGGTAGTACTACTGAGGTCTGCTGAACCAGCCATTTGCGCAGAGCTGGGAAAGCACACGGAAAGAATACAACTGACAACCCTGACTAGTCATGGTTAAAACCTATGATGCCGAACACAAGCTCGCTTGGTCTATATTGACTACAAAGACACTGTCCGCATTGTGCAAGTTAACTTCTTTTTTGTGTACAATGTTTAAATACAATAAGATTCCCCAAGGTAAACAATCCCAATAGGAATTGTGGGTCCTCAGCATCTCTGATAATCAGATCCAAGATGCCTCCTAGAGGGCAACCAGAAAGCAATGCACTCAGAATTTGGGGCAACTTTTAAAAATTCTGTCACCAGGCCTCCCAGCTATGCACAATAGCACAGGATGTTCATTTGGGCCTTTTCATTCCTTTCCTCCCCCAAACACAATTTTTTCTAAAACAAGGAATATTTAAAAATCATGCTGAATTTTTTACCTACTATTGTTACAAGAATCACCTAAGATCACTGTCATGGAAAGAGACTGGAGTCAAGATATTTCTCTTTGCTTTTAGTTGTTTTATTTAGGACCTGACTTTCAAAGAGTGCTGCATACCCTGTGCTCTCCTGGAAGTCAACTGGGGTTGGGAGTTAATGTTTCATTAAAAAAGTCATTTTCTGTATTTCTATTTAGTAGAAAATTATTTCGTTCTCCAAGGAGATATCACAACTGACAGTATGTTTCCTTGTAACGTTTTCAGTTTTACTCTCCTATATCACTGACGAGTGTTTGGAGACATGACGCAGTGTGTGCATCTGAAGAGTTAAGGCAGATCTTGATCTTAGTTACTGTGAGGAAGCAGAGAAACTGCCAGCCAGCACAGCAGGGGTTACAAAGAGCCTTTGGGTCCAGCTAGCCCACCACGCTATACCTGCAGCCAATGCCAGGCCTGGCCAGGGTGAGAAAAGGAGAGAACCTGGCTCAGTTTGGGGCTCACTGGTGAAGAGACAGGAGCTAGCCGCCTCTCTAAGTGAGGGGAAGGGTCACTAACCTACCCATCCGGGCAGCCACCTGAGAGGAAGCCCTGTGCCCCCAGTTACAGGAGACTCTGGAGGAGACCTAGGAGCCTCCAGCTCCAGCAGCACTGAGTGAGCAAAGCCCAGGGACATTGTGAAGCTTGACCTCTCCAACTTGCAGCCGCCCGCCCAAAGGAGCTTGGGACCGTGATGAGGTGCCACTCAAAACCCTATGGGAAGCAGGCTGCCAACTAAGTGGACTAGAGGGGCCATGCCCCAAACTGAACAGACCTTGACAGGAAGTAGCCAAAGGCAGCAAATTTAGACTCCATGTCAGGAAGGCTGCCTCTGTTCAGGCATTGACAAACACAGGGCTCTGGGCTGGGACCCAGTGGAGAGGGAAGGCCTGGGTTGCCTACCCCCCAACCCTAACCGTGACCTTAGAGACTGAGGCCCCACATTCAAGCAGGGGGTCAGGAGCCATGTGCTGTAACCACTAGGACATCCAGCCCTCCAGACCACCCATTACAGTTACACTGGTGTAAAACCCAGGTTTGAAGTCAGATGCCTTACCCCAGATTTACGTGAGAGGGACAGCTTCGCAACCAGGGTCAAGCAGCATGACTGCATGAAAGACAATGGAGCTACCTTGGTTTACAACAGCTGAGGATGTGTGTCATCTACCAATGGCATTTACGTGGCCCACAGTACCATAGTGCCTGAGCATCTCTCAGTCTTAACATGTCTCTCCACACGATGCCCTGTGCAGCAGGGAGCACTGTCATCATCATTGTACAGCTGTGGAACTGAGGCACAGACAGACTAAGACCCAGATCCTCACAGGTATGTAGACTCCTAATTTCCATTGAAATTAAGGGAATGGAACAGAAATTCATGCCACTGAATGATTTCAATGGAAGTTAGGAGCCTAAATACCTCACAGAATCCAAACCTATGTGACTCACCCCAGCTCTCACAAGAAGACTGTGGAGGAGGGGCAGGGAAATGAGCCCAGATCTCCCATGTCCCTGGCTAGTGCTCTAACCACTGCACCTTTTTTCCTGGAGGGTATAACTCAAATCAGAATCTGTCCCTGAAATATAAATATGCACCCCATATACAGTTATATATGTGCTCCCCTCTGAAGCCAATAGTAATGTACATTTGTCATTGCACAAATGCAGACGTCGCAGTATTTGGTCCAGTATATAGTGATGACAGTCTGTTGTGATGCTTTCTTATTCATCTCTCTCCTGTAAGGTTTCATCTAGTACTCCATCTCCTAATTCTCAAGGTGGCTGTGATGCACTTTCTTCCAGAACATGAGTAGACACTGTATTGTGCATTGTGGGGCCTCTGGAGAAGGGTGGTCTGGTAGCTGACGTTGCGGCTTGGGACTCAGGAGATCCAGGTTTTGTTATTGCTTCTGCCAGAGACATGCTGTGTGACATGGACCAAGTCATGTCATCTCCATGGGCTTCTCTTCCTCAGCTGTAGAATGAGGCTAATCGTTCTTTCGTATTTCACAGGACTGTTGTAAAGCTACTCACATACTGTGGGGAGAGGTGCTATGGCCAATCCAATAAACAAGCAGGGCCCTTCAGCCAGGGGAAGTTAGAGGATGGGGATATGTACGACAGTTCTGGTCCATGTGTGAATTTGACTCACTTGTCACAAAGTGAAGAAATAAAATAATAGGCTCCCGCTTTACTTTCTGGGTATGGCTACACTGCAGTTACAAACTCACAGCTGGCCCGCACCGGCTGACTCATTCCTTCATCCAGAACTCCCGGTGTATCTGAATATAGGGCTGGCGCTGGTAACTATTCCCTGAACTCCTTGTTCTGGTGATGGATGAAAACCCAAACCTCTGGATTAGTCTGATGTGGGGAAACTCCTGAAAACCACCAATGGGAGGGTAAAAGTAGAAGTGCTTCGAGCCAACCTAGCTCACCTGGGATGAGGCTGGGTGAATAGTGGCATGAATGCCTCGCTTTGTCACCGGGATTGCAGAGTTTTAGCCCCACATGTCAGTGTGGGCTTCTTTTTTACCCTAAACACCACATCGCTAACTATGCCGCTCGCCTGAGAAAATCAGCTCTGCTGTGTCCAGGCTGCACAAAATGCCTTTGAAAAACACAACTTAAGCTCTCCCAACAGGTGGCCAGAAACCCTACACTTAGCGGGCCCTGCCTTACTGAATCTGTTAGTGAGAAACATCTGGCTGGGAGCCCAGAATGCCGCCTGGGACAGTGGGGGTGGGGTAGGGCACAGCTTCAGGTCTCACGACACAGAAAAACAAACAAGGCAACCAATCAGGGAGATGAGGCGCTCACTTCCTGTGCTGGCCTAAAGCAATGCATTTGTGACCCTCACGCTACAGGAAACGAGGCTGGAAGGCTTGTATAATTGGGGTGTCTTTGGGGAATTGTCTTGGCAGCTCATTGTCACCAGGCTCACAACAAAGCATTGATGTGAGATGGTGGGAAATACAGGTTGGAGTGAAAGGGAAAATCACCCCTAAATAACCACCCACAGTTTAGAACCAGGCAACACCCTTCAAATAGGAACACAATGGGCCAGATCTCAAACTCATGTAAATCTGGCAGAGCCTCCACTGACTTCACCAGCCTCTGGGAGGAACTGAAGTCAGTCCCCGTCAGCTGTAGTAATTGAAGAATATCTTCAGCTTTCATCGGGGATGCATGCTGGACAACAGGACACTAGGCAACTGTCTCGAAGCAAGAGGCTGAGTCTACGGCTGATGCATCTCATTGTCTCCTGGGAAAGCACTTGAACTATAGGACTGTTCATAGCACCACCGAGGCACAGCAACTCACATGGAATAAGCTGGGCCAGGCCCCTGACTTGGGAAATACCAGTTTCTGGACACATATTAAAAGATTTTCATGGGCTGGAGCAGGGAAATGTCTGATTCTCTCACTGACAAACACCGCTCCTCGGAGGGGTTACAGTGACAGAAACAGTCTGGCTTTTCAAACAGGGATTCTGTAAAACACAGCGTCCTGGAGTTAGCAAAGTGCAATCACTGGCTGCCATGGGTGCTGCAGGCCCTGCACAGGGAAGGGATAGGATCCACAAGGGTTAGAACAAACCAAGAGCATGCGCATCTTGCACGTGAAGCTTACAAATGTTGAGTTTTTAATTGATCATAGAATCAATCATAGAATCATAGAACTTAAGATCAGAAGGGACCATTATGATCATCTAGTCTGACCTCCCGCAAGATGCAGGCCACAAAAGCTGACCCACCCACTCCTGAAATAATTCTCTCCCTTGACTCAGATGTTGAAGTCCCCAAATCCTGATTTAAAGAAGCAGATGGTTCGGGAAGGAAGGACAATGAAGGAGAGGCATGAAGGGACCAAAAAGGTGAGAAGAGTTGGGAAGAGTGAAGGTGGGAGATAGGAGAAAGGGAGCAGCAAGGCCAGCGATACAGCTGCACCGCTCCTTTCACAAGGGTGCGGGGAGATGTAGTCTGAGTGGCAGGAAAAGGTTATTTTAGCTGCACCATGCTGGAGAGACTAAAAAGCGAGGAGGAGAAGTCAAGGTCAGGGAAAAGATAGTCAGGAGCTGGTGTCTGCTGTCACCAGTTGCCCCGTGGTTAGACTGCTCGCTGGGATATGCAGGTTCAAATCCCTCGTCTGCCTGTGTGGGAGCAGGGCCATGAACCCTGGTCTCCCCAGTGTTGTGCTCCAACCCCTAGGTATTCTAGATGTGAGTGGGTGGGTGTCTCTGTCAATCTCTCCTGTTGAGGCTATTCCAGTTTGGATAAATAATTATGTATTCATTGGGCGCGAGAGAGTGAGGCTATGTCTACACTATGGGGGACCTTGCTGTGGTGGTGTAAGGTCTCTTGTGTTGCTGTTCTATGCTGGCAGGATAGAGCTCTCCCGCCGGCATAATTAAACCACCCCAACGAACGGTGCTAGCTATGTTGGCAGGAGACACTCTCCCGCCAACATAGCACTGTCCACACTGGTGCTTTTGTCGGTGAAACTTTTCTCAGTCGGGGGGAGGGAGAGCTCACACCCCTGACTGACAAAAGTGCTAGAGTAGACATAGCCTGGGGCCCTGATCTATCTTCCAGGCCCTGTGCCAATGAATATTTTAGTATTTCACAGAAAGTGCAACAGCTTCACGGCAGAGAGCTGAGGTGGGATAGCAGCATTAAAGTCCTTGGGCTGAATCAGACAAAGATGGGATTTGAACCAAGGTCCTCTACATCCCAGCTGAGTGTACCAACCACTGGCCCATTGGGTATAAAGAGGACCTACCCCTTGCCTGACTTTCTCTTGGGAGGATTAGGCATGGTCTGAGCATGCTTACCGAGCTGGGCCCAGGAAGCTAGGCAGGGCAATGCCTAATTCAAGAATCCTGCCAGGGCTTAGGGGTGAGCTAGATGCCAAGCTGCTCAGCAGCATCAGGACTTTGGGCGCAGGGCCGGCACTTCCATTAGGCGACCCTAGGCAGTCGCCTAGGGCGCCAGGATTCGGGGGGCGGCATTTTGTGCACTCCCCACGGGGCGCGCGGGAGCTTCTGGTTCTGCTCCCATCGCGCGCCAAAGAAGGATCTTCTGCCGACGTGCCGTGGAAAACAGCGGCAGGCAATTGAGCAGCTCAATGACTGCCGCTGTCGCCTGCGGCATTTCGGCAGAGGGTCCTTCTTCGGCGGCGCGATAGGAGCAGAACCGGAAGCTCCCACGCGCCCCGTGGGGAGCGCACAAAATGCTGCCCCCCGAATTCTGCCTAGGACGCCAGAAACCCTGGCGCCGCTCCTGTTTGGGTGCTGGCAGAAATGTAGATACCATGGTGGAAATGTAGGCTGCTATGAAATTAGGCACCTCCGGGGTTAGCGGGCAGCTGAGAAAACTGTCTGAAGATCTTAATGGCACCTAAACCTGCAACTTCCTTTATATTCTATGGGCTTTGGAGGTGCTCAGCACTGGCCAGAAACTGGTCCTGAGAGTTTTTGCAAGGTGAATTCTGTTCTCAACAAGGGGCTTTATTGTCATAATTCTCAGTACCCAGGAGAGTCTCTTTGTGCAGTTAGATATCCACTGAAAGGGACCACAGGAGAGCAGGACACAGGCCCACATTAGCGGTGCCCTGTCAGAGCACACTCACCGTGATGGCTAAGTTGTCCTGTGCCAGCATTTAGCTCTGTGTTGATTCTTTAATAACATTAAGCATTTGGCCGTGGTTCCTTTGGGCATTTCTCTGTTTGCCTGTCTGTCTGCTTGAATGTAATGCAATAACTTTGGAACTCTACATATAATCAATTCCAAAATACCAAGGGATGTTCTAGGCATCAGTGGGGGAACCCCTATTGATTCGGATAAAAATCAGAAAACTGGAAGGGTGGAAATGGGGGACCCATTGAGACCTTGACATCTGGTTAGCAGGCTCAGCCACTTCAGCAAGCTCTGTAATTCTCTATAGGTCAGACATGGTGCTGAGGCCTGGAATGACTTATCTCCCAGACAAAAAGAAAAGAAATAATACTAGGGGGTGTGAGATATAGGAAATGGGGGGCACGATGGGGAAGAGGGTGCAGATAGAGGCCCTGACACGAGGGTTATGGGGGACCCAGTATAGAGAGAGGTGGGAATGGGAGGCCACACAGAGCCCCTGGAATGAGCAGGCGGGGAGGGGAGGAGCACACAGACCTCTTAGTATGAAGGAGGGAGTCAATAGTTGCAGGGAGTCCCTGCTATAGATGGGGACGGGAGGGTGGCACACAGGGAGTTTCGGGGGTGGGGATGGAAGAATGAGCTCAGGTTATAGAAGCTACAAAGTGTGCAACACCCTAGTTAAATCTGATTCAATTTAATAGGCCAAATTCAAACCTGGTGTAAGTGGGCACAACCCCACTGAAGTCAATGAAATTGCACCCACTTACACGCGGCTGGAATTAGACCTGTTACACAATGCGAGAAAAGGCCTTACTTGTGCAATGCCCATGGACACAAACCTGCCCTGTATTTGGCTGAGCAATTAGACGGTTGTTGCCTTCTTCAGAAACTACAGCCAGGTCTTATAACTCCCCTGAGGATTGCCAAAGCCATCCACATATGAAACAACAAATTTACAGTCAAAGTCATTGAATAAGCTCCCCCACAATTCGCACTATTGGAACTGAACCTAGAAAAAACAAATATGCAAATTTCACACTAAGCCAGGCATGCTGAGAATTATCTTGTGCACAGTTGTAGACTGTTCTATAAACAATGCATCGATTATAAAATGTTATCAGAGTTACATTCTTAAACATTTGGGTTAATAAATGATTTAGAGAAAGAACCAAAAAGTTAATTCTGTGACCATAACCAGTAAAAGAAACAAGTTGAGGGACAACGGCGCACACAGCACCCAGGTTAAATTTAAGTTTCTTTTGACTCTTGTGTATTCAGGATTGAGAGGTGTACGTGTTCTAGTTATTGATTCAGAAAGCATCAGTGCAGTACAGATAGCTTCTTTAGGTGTTTTTTTTTACAGTAGATCCATTCTTGAAGTGGTGTGACGAGTACAGACACTGCATGCCCAGCTAGCAGGGGTATGAATAGCAGTGTAGACAGGGAGGCACGGCTTAGGTGAGTAGAATAGAGCAAAGTGCCCTACACTCCTGAGCCCCTGCACAGCTCTCTACACACCCATGCAGGGCCTCTCACAGCTACCCGGCTATTCTTAGAACTGTAGTGTCCCACTGCCTCCCACGTGCCAGCGCCTTTCACTGTCACACGTCGAAGTGGACATGGACACAGTCAGCCTTTCACTGCAATGTGTAGCTGCCAACACATACCCCACACGCTGCTGCAAGTGTAGACAAGGTCTTAGTTTCACAGGGTGGAAACCTGTTCCTTACCCAGAGAACTGAATTATTTATAATTGCTCAGTATTAGCAATTTGATTTCCTTGGAGTGGTCAAACGAATTATCCGTCTTATAAGTAATTTGTAGCAATAATCTAACAGTAACTGAATTATTTAGAAATAACTATGGAAATCAATTACCTAGTAAACCCAAGGCTAAGTTCAGTTACTCAGTATTTATTGTGGGTTACTGAGCAGTGCTACAGTAGACTGATATTGTTGCGTAATAAAATTGTTCACTAGCTCAGCTGCCAACAGCCCAATTAGGTCAGGGCAGTCTGGATTTTTCAGAACCTGTCCCAGAGAAATGCTCTCCTGGCCAAAGTCCTGGGGCTGTGCTGTAGCTGTGCCTCTGAAAAAGATATGGGGGTCATGGTGGATAATCAGCTGGAACATGAGCTCCCAGTGTGAGGCTGTGGCCAAAAGAGCTAATGCATAAACAGGGGAATCTCAAGTAGCAATCCTGTGTCCAGTTCTGCTGGCCCCAGCTCCAGAAGGTTGTTGATGAATTGGAGAGAGCTCAGAGAAGAGCCACGAGAATGATTAAAGGATTAGAAAACCTGCCTTATAGCGATTGAGCTCCCTGAGTCTATCTATTTAGTTTAATGAAGGGAAGGTTAAGGGGTTACTTAACTACAGTCTATAGTACCTACATAAGAACAAATATTTGATAATGGGCTCTTCAGTCTGGCAGAACAAGGTATATAACATAGTCCAGCGGCTGGAAGTTGAAACTAGCCAAATTCAGACTGGAAATAAGGTGTACATTTTTAAGGGTGAGAGTAATTAACCAGTGGAACTTGCCAAGGGTTGTGGTGATTATCCATCACTGATGATAATTTTTAATCAAAAGGGGATGTTTTTCTAAAGGATCTGCTCTAGGAATTATTTTGGGGGATTTCTCTGGGGACACCCAGAGCTGGCTGCTGCTGAGGAGAGAGAGAGGCAGCCAGCAGAGAGGCTGGGAGGGACTACTGGTCTGCCAGGAGAGAAGTCTGTATGGGACCCCCAGGTCAGTCTCAGGGCAGGGGGTGAGGACATCAGCTTTTGGAAGGAGAAGAAAGGGAGAAGAGCCCATATGTGGGGAAAAGAGAGGAAGAAGGGCCAGAAGCAGCCATGCACAGGCAAAGGCAGATTAAGATTTATTAGGGCCCTGGGCACAAAGAACATTTGGGCCCCCACACCCTGGGGCCCAGAGCTGTCAGGAGGGTCACGCCTGCCCACTTTTTAACATGGCCATAGTAGCCTCAGGCAACCAGCTTTGTTCCCTTTGAAATGGCGAGTGTAGAGTGGTGGTGGCAGAGGTGCAGTCTGTGGGGGGATGAGGGCCATTGCCTCCCAAACTGCCAGCCTCAGGCCAGAGGTGACAGGAGGAGCCGTACGCACGTGGTTGCTGCCTCGGGCAAAAAGCCCAGGTGGCAGTAGGGTCAGCCTATGACCAGGAGCAGAAGAAACCTGGCGGGGGCAGCCTGGCAGCAGTGGGACATCGAGGGGGCAGCCTGGCAGCAGTGGGACCCAGCGGGGGCAGCCTGGCAGCAGTGGGACATCGAGGGGGCAGCCTGACAGCAGTGGGACCCAGCGGGGGCAGCCTGGCAGCAGTGGGACATCGAGGGGGCAGCCTGACAGCAGTGGGACCCAGCGGGGGCAGCCTGGCAGCAGCGGGATCCAGCGGGGGCAGCCTGGAAGCAGTGGGACATCGAGGGGGCAGCCTGACAGCAGCGGGATCCAGCGGGGGCAGCCTGACAGCAGTGGGACATCGAGGGGGCAGCCTGACAGCAGCGGGATCCAGCGGGGGCAGCCTGACAGCAGTGGGACATCGAGGGGGCAGCCTGACAGCAGTGGGACATCGAGGGGGCAGCCTGGCAGCAGCGGGACCCAGCGGGGGCAGCCTGGCAGCAGCGGGATCCAGCGGGGGCAGCCTGGCAGCAGTGGGACATCGAGGGGGCAGCCTGGCAGCAGCGGGATCCAGCAGGGGCAGCCTGGCAGCAGAGGGACATCGAGGGGGCATCCTGGCAGCAGCGGGATCCAGCGGGGGCAGCCTGGCAGCAGAGGGACATCGAGGGGGCAGCCTGGCAGCAGCGGGATCCAGCGGGGGCAGCCTGGCAGCAGTGGGACATCGAGGGGGCAGCCTGGCAGCAGCGGGATCCAGCGGGGGCAGCCTGGCAGCAGTGGGACATCGAGGGGGCAGCCTGGCAGCAGCGGGATCCAGCAGGGGCAGCCTGGCAGCAGCGGGATCCAGCAGGGGCAGCCTGGCAGCAGCGGGATCCAGCAGGGGCAGCCTGGCAGCAGTGGGACATCGAGGGGGCAGCCTGGCAGCAGTGGGACATCGAGGGGGCAGCCTGGCAGCAGAGGGACATCGAGGGGGCAGCCTGGCAGCAGCGGGATCCAGCGGGGGCAGCCTGGCAGCAGCGGGATCCAGCGGGGGCAGCCTGGCAGCAGTGGGACATCGAGGGGGCAGCCTGGCAGCAGCAGGACCCAGCGGGGGCAGCCTGGCAGCAGTGGGACATCAAGGGGGCAGCCTGGCAGCAGCGGGACCCAGTGGGGGCAGCCTGGCAGCAGCGGGACCCAGTGGGGGCAGCCTGGCAGCAGCGGGATCCAGCGGGGGCAGCCTGGCAGCAGTGGGACTGGGCCCAGCAGTGTAGCAGCTGTGGGACCCAGCAGGGGCAGCCTGGCAGTAGGAGCTGGGCGCAGGCACTCAGCGAGCCCATGTGGAGTGTGGCAGCCGCTGAGGCCGGGCCAGTAACAGCAGGACCTGCACCGGAGGCGCCCTCCCTGCCCGGCTCCTCGCTGCCTGTGACCTTCCTGGGCTCCCCACCACCTCCCAGTGGGGGCAGCGTCTCCTCTCCCCACAGAGTGAGTCTGCTGGCCCCAGGGACAGGGCAGGAGACCGGACTGGAGCCCCCGCCCCTGGATTCCACCAACAGCGGCGTGCCCAGGAGCGGGGACATGGGCCAGCGGCTTCTCTTGGTCACCCTGGTCTCTGCCCAAGGCAGGCTGAGGGTCCAGGACTCCCTGGGTGGCTCTGACCACTGCCAGGCTATGGCTTCTGACCCAACCAGAGGGCAGGTCCCTGGGGGGAAAGAGGAGGAGAAGGGGTCAGGGCACAGCTCGGTCGCAGGTGGACCCCCCACTTCTACCCAGGTTCCAGCGCCTCTGTGGGGCCCCCAAATTGGCTGGGGCTCCTGGGCATGGGCCCTGTGGGATGTGTATTAATCCGCCACTGGCGGGGAAAGGGGGAAGTCATGACGAGTGAGGGGAATGGGACAGAAGAGACAGGGAAAGCAAGGGAAAGCTGTCATGGGGCAGAGAGAGAGGAGCCTGGCAGAGGGGGTGGTGGAAGCACAGGAAGCTTCAGGGCCCAGAAGGGAACGGTGCTGTGGGCAAGAACAAGCCATGGGAGCCACATGTGACACAGGAAGCAGAACTAGCCAATGGCAGGGCCAGGTGTAGCAGAGAGAGCAGAGCAGAAATGGCCAACACTCATTTAAAGACTCATCCTTTGAAAAATAGAGGGGTCTGGGGGCATTTCTGTGCATTCTACATATTCTCTGTCTCTGCCTTTCCCTCTCCAAAAGAAGAATGTATCTTAAATTTTCCCAAATGCTACACATCCTTCAAGAGCCTGGATCTTTAAACAGACAGCAAACAGGGTAACATGGGACTAAGTTACACACAGCCTGCCACGACACTCACTCTGCTGTGTTCAGCCTTAGAGATGAATTCTAGTCAAGCTCTGCTTAGACAGGTCTGTCCTACTTCCATTCCCCTTTAAACAATCTCTCTCGCTGCAACCATGGGCACTGACCTACTTTTCAGTTCTTTTACTTAAGATGATACACAAACCCGTAGAACTCCAATGTACTTAACATTTTGCTGGAATAATCCATACATTGTTTTCAGACCAGTTTATAACTGTGTTGGGTAACACTCAGGGTCTGTTTCAGGAGTGTAAAGTAATCGTGCTTGCTTAGCTTGTTCTTTGATGGTTTCACTTTGGAAACCTAACATTTTTTTCATGTGGTGTTTGCATGCAAACTCACACAGATGACACTGCCTCCTCGTTGGTCCTCTACTCTGAGATCTTGATCCAAAGCCAGTTGAAGTCAACGGAAAAGGATAGCCAAGCACATAGCTGTGGCACATTCATTTTGGAAGGCTGAGTGGGTAAAACTTGGGATTGCCATATTAGAGCCCTGGATACTATGGCAAGCCCTGCCTGAAGGGAACATGTGAAACTTCTGTTAATTTAATTGTAAAAAGGGGATTGCATGGTGGGGTTGCCTGCAACAGCAGGGGACTGGACTCAGTCCTGTATTCTAATGTAAAATGGGAGAATTGCACAGAAATATTAACAGTGGTAAGTGGAGATATTCTCCTGTGGGCTCCAGGAGAGAGATTCTCTTGTGGGCTCCAGCCTACTATGTCTTCCCATAGGCTACAGAGTGCTCGGACTATACTATGGTTCTGGGGATAGGTGACAATTCTGCCTTCGTGCCAAAGCTTAGCACAGGGCTGCTGGGAACAAAAGAATGGCTCCCTCCTGCACTGGCATGTATGGAAGCGCTCAGGCTTCCTTCCACCAAGAAGACTGGGGGTTTGGGAGAACCAGTGACCTTCTATCAACCCCGCCCTACAAGGGACAAGATGCAAGGCTTGCCAGTGTAAGCAGGCAAGTTCCAGCCATGGCAGGGTTTGCTAGGGGCAGTCGGGATCCCTGCCAGTGCTGCTAGTGCTGGACCAGGTAATGTGGTTGGACTGAGGGAGAAAATTTGGGGCACACAAGCTTTGAGACATCAAAGGCCTTTTCCTTCTTCTGGAGCGGGGAGTTCTGAGACAGAGCAGATCGTATAGAAGGTTAGCTACAGTCCATTAACCCGTTACTTGGGATTTACTGTGCCACAAAAGTTACTGAGTCTCACATAAAGAATTCAGCATAAAAGTAGAGTTGTCCAATACGCTGAGATATGGCATATTGAATACTAAATACATCCACTTTACACTCCCAACTTCCAGCCCCCTATGGAGAAATCTTACAGAATATTACAGAGAAGGGAAATAGCCTATGGCATTCTGTGGTGGGGATATCATTCTCTAACTTCCACGGCATGGTGTCATAGTTCTATAGAAACTGGAGACTGATATTTCTTACGTACTCTATGTTTTTAGAGTAACTAATAATAATGTTACTTAGCCCTTCTGCAGAGCTCTTCAGTCATAGATTTCACAGCACTTTACAAAATGGGTCTTGAGCATTATCCCCATTCACAGAGGGGAAACTGAGGCACATAGGAGTGAAGTGACTTGCCTGAGGTTGCCCAATAAGTTAATGGCAGAACAATGACTAGAAACCAATTTAATTGGTCTAGAATCCTAATAGTTTCATCCCTTTTAACTTGCGCAGGGCTTTTCCGTAAGTGGAGTGTGAGCAATGCTTTCTAGTGAGATAAGGTTTGTACAGAGCTTTGAACATGGCAAGGCCCATCTGAGCACGGAAAGGCCATGTTTTCCTTGGACGTCACAGTAGGTCTGCAGCAAAGCCAGGAGTGAGCCCAAGCTCCTGAAGCCCAGCCCAGTGCCTCCCACTTTGCTAAAGGGGCACCAGCAGCTGGAAATCTGGTCAGTTGGAAAAAGGAGTTAAAGCAGTAGCCAGTGCTGCCCCGGCCTGAGCCCCCTGCTGATGGGTGTGCTGACCAGTCGCATTGTCCTATTTTTAAAATGTTTTCTCTCCCCTCCTGCTGCTTGAAAGACCCACACAGACAGAGGAGCTGGCTGACTGCTCAGCAGAAACAGTGCAAGGGCCTACACACAAAGGGACTGAGGTGCCTTTAGGCATCCAAGTTCAACATTTAGGGGTCACTGAGATCCTCCAAACCCCTTCTCAGCTGCCACCTAACCCTGGAGGTACCAACGTTTCTGCTGGCAAGGACCTCAAGGTGCCTACGTTTCCATCGGTGGGTATGCACAAAGCAGGTAATTATTTGTAGACATGGGTATGTGTCTGTGACACAGAGAATCCTTGGCAATGGGTCCCTTGTTCTTTGTAAACAGCTCTGACCTCAGACCTGACAAACTCATTATACCAAGCACCCATCTTACAGGATGTCTACAGACAGCTCGTGACTTGTCAAGATTCATAATCATTGTGAGCTGTGTGTACGGGGAGTATTGAAGGAACAATGTATTTATATTGAAAGTTGGCTTTATGGACTTGGAGAAGAAATTATCACCAAGAGGTAATGGGCCTTGGGGATGGCCCATCCAGGCAAGAGGGAGTAGTTGTCCTCCCTAATCAACCAGCGGGGTAATGCAAGGCTCAATTGAGCAGGCTTGCTCCCTCCCAAAACTATCAATGAAAAACCATCAGAGGCACCACTGGCCAACTGAAACCACTCAAAGGTGAAAGGAACGTTACACAGACAGAGCTTCCCGCTGGCTGTGAATAGGCTGGGAACAAAAGACTGTTTTCGGTATAACAGAGTGTAGGGAAGATGCTCTGTCTCCATTCACTGAGGAACTCCCCTGGCAGAGGGGAGTGCTTTCATGAATGGTTTGGATCCTAGTTACTGAGAAACCAGCCAGTTCTGCAACAGACTGAACTTGGTGGGGGAGGAGAAGAATCTACTTTATAGAATCCTAGAATGATAGGGTTAGAAGGGACCGCAAGGGTCATCTAGCCTAATCCCCTGCCAAGCTGCAGGATTTGTTGTATCTAACCCATCCAAGGAAGATGGCCATCCAGCCTCCTTTTGACAACCTCTAGTGAAGGAGCTTCCACCACCTCCTTAGGTGTCTGTTCCATTGTCCTACTGTTCTTACAGTTAGGGAGTTTTTCCTGAGATTTAATCTAAATCTGCTCTGCTGTAGTTTGAACCCATTGCCTCTTGTCCTGCCCTCTGTGGCAAGAGAAAACAACTTTTCTCCATCTTTCTTATGGCAGCCTTTCAAGTATTTGAAGACGGCTATCATACCCCTGCTTAATCACCTGTTTTCCAAACTCACGTGGCTTGGATTCCATCCCTTTGATCATCTTTGTTGCTCACCTCTGGATCCTTTCCACTTTCTCCACATCCTTTTTATACAACAGTGACCAAAATTGGACGCAGTCCTCCAGCTGAGACCTAACCAGCACCACGTAAAGCGGTATTATCACCTATCGTTACTTGCATGCTCTATACCTCTGTTAATGTAATCTAAAACTGCATTTTCATGCTTTGCAACGGCATCGCATTGCTGACTCATGTTGAGGTTGTGATCCGCCACAACTCCCAGATCCTTCTCAGCAGTGCTGCTGCCAAGCCAGTTATGCCCCATTTGTACATTTGTTTTTTCTTCCCTAAGTGTAGCATCTTACATTTGCCTTTGTTGAATTTCATTTTATTGTCTATAGTTCTCCAATTTATCAAGATCCTTCTGAATCTTACCTCTGTCTTCCAAAGTGTTGGTAATCCCCCCCACCCCCATTTGCGTCATCTGCAAATTTGGTCAGTGTGCTCTCTATTCCTACATCCAAGTCATTAATAAAGATGTTAAACAACACCGGGCCCAGAACAGATCCCTGTGAAACCCTACTTGAGACCTCTCTCCAATCTAACATCATTCCATTAATAGTTATTCTTTGTTTGCAGTTGTTTACCCAATTATGTACCCACTTAATGGTAGTTCCACTGAGCCCACATTTTTCCTGTTAGATAGGAAAGATGATTATTGATGTCAAGTATCAGAGGGGTAGCCGTGTTAGTCTGGTTCTGTAGAAGCAGCAAAGAATCCTGTGGCACCTTATAGACTAACAGACGTTTTGCAGCATGAGCTTTCGTGGGTGAATACCCACTTCTTTGGATGCAAGCATCATGCAAGCATCCGAAGAAGTGGGTATTCACCCACGAAAGCTCATGCTGCAAAACGTCTGTTAGTCTATAAGGTGCCACAGGATTCTTTGATGATTATTGATAAGTGTAGATGCATTTTATGAGTTTGTATTGTATTGCAACCACTTGTTTTCACTACGCTCTTGTTTCTAGTTAAATCCTTAGTCTTTCTTAAAGAAACCTACTTTTGTTTTATCGTAAGTGCAGTGTTGTTTATTAGAGCAGTGGTTCAGGGAAAAACTGGGGTACACTGCATCTTTGTGTGCAGAGAATCCACCACAACCCCTAGTGACTTGTTCAAATGGCTAATTACTCTCACCGTTAAAAATGTACGCCTTATTTCCAGCCTGAAATTGTCTAGCTTCAACTTCCAGCTACTGGATCACGTTAAACCTTTCTCTGCTAGATGGAAGAGCCCATAATTAAATCTGTATTCCCCGTGTCGATATTCATAGTCTGTGATCAAGTCACACACTGACCTTCTCTTTGGTAAGCTGGTAGGTGTCCAGCTCCCCATACAATACATATGGACAGATAGGCACCTGAGGGCTTGTCTATGCTTACAGCACTGCAGCAGTGAAGCTGTAGCACTTAGTGAGGATGCTACCTAGGTTGACAGGAGAACTTCTCTCACCGGTGTAGGTGCTCCACCTCCCCAATAGGCCGCAGCTATGTCAGTGGGAGAAGCAATCCTGTCGATACAGCGCTGCCTACACTGGCGTTAGGTCGGTGTAACGACGTCACTCTGGGGTGTGGAATTTTGACGAAGTTATACCGAGGTAGCTGTCTAAGCAAGCCAACAGGAAATGCTGAGGAGAGCAGTGGGACCTAAGGTCCACCCTCAAAGGGTATATCTACTCAGGCTCCGGGGGCTTAGGCTGCCGGGCTGTTTCATTGCAGTGTAGACTTAGAATCTCAGAATCTCAGGGTTGGAAGGGACCTCAGGAGGTATCTAGTCCAACTTCTCGGCTTGGGCTGCAGCCTGAGCTCTGAGACCCTCCCACCTCGCAGGATGCTAGAGCCTGGACTCCAGTCCGAGCCTGGAAGTCTACACTGCAGTAAGACAGCCCCGGAGCCCGAGCCTCGCAAACCCAAGTCAGCTGGCAGGGGCCAGCCTGCAGGTGTCTAGTTCCTGTGGGAACATACCCTAAAACAGTGGTTCTCAAAGCCAGTCGCCGCTTGCTCAGGAAAAGCCCCTGGTGGGCCAGGCCAGTTTGTTTACCTGCCGCATCCACAGGTTCGGCCGATCGCGGCTCCCACTGGCCGCGGTTCACTGCTCTAGGCCAATGGGGGCGTCGGGAAGTGACACGCGCCGAGGGATGTGCTGGCCGCCCTTCCCGCAACCCCCATTGGCCTGGAGCGGTGAACTGCAGCCAGTAGGAGCTGTGATTGGCCGAACCTGCAGACGCAGCAGGTAAACAAACTGGCCCCACCCGCCAGGGGCATTCCCTGAACAAGAGGTGGACCAGCTTTGAGAAGCATTGCCCTAAAGGCCTTAGGTACCTTCCTCTGCTGGGATTCACAGTTGTGAACCCTCTCTTGGAGTTAGGTGCCTAAGTACCTTCATGGAAAAAACTCAAGAAGGTGGTTGTGTTAATACCACTCACTTATACCTAATAGCCCAGTGATTAGTGCACTCACTCATAGTATGTGAGTTACAGGTTCAAATCCCCTCTGCCTGATATAGAGCAGAGATTTGAACCCAGGTCTTCAAATACCCGAGCCTACCCCCTGGGCTATATGGCATTGCAGGGTAATGTCTTTCCAGTTGAAGCTGTTCCACTTTGTATAATTAATTATTCATTAGACCAGAGAGCTTGAGAAGAGCTCTATAACTCAGCGGTTAGGGCACTTGCTCCAATTAATATTTATTTACACAAATCCCTTTGTGGCTCTATCCCTTGGGGGACAGGTGAACTAAACCCGGGGCAGACTGGGCTGGCCCATTGGTTGCACAAACTGAGCTGGATTGCTTAGTGCAACATAGTTTATTAGACCGTATGGTTAGCTAGAGAGCAATGAGTGTGTACCATCCCACTGCTTGGCTGAGCCCTGCAGCTGGGACTGACATGAGGAGCCAATTATCATTAAGCACCACTGAATAAGTGTAGTGTGTGTGGGGGGAGAGGGTACTTACATTCCATCTAGGAATAAAGGAAACATTTATCTGCAAATAAATAATTATTCAATGGAAAAAACGGCAAAATTGACAACAAATAATTTGACCAGCTCTAGTTCCAGCCGCATAAAAGCCATCCAGTGCACTGACCAATTTTGAGTATCATTTCAGGGTTTATGATGTCATACTGATTACTAATAACCAGCCAATGGACTGAGAATATGGCTTGCAGCTGTACAGGGCATGAGCTATTACAGACAGCACCCCCACTCTCCTACCCAGACAACATTTGCAGCAACAGCTGAGCTGCCACTGCCTGATTTAGAAGCAAACATGAAGCAGCAGCAGGAATGAGCTCAGGAGCTTTCTGGCTTTAAAGCATCCTGAAAGGCAGGGGATGTTGTTAGAAAGCCAAACACACAGTCACATACATACCAGAAAGCAGCTTGTCAAGGTTTCAAAAGCTAATTTATTTCAAACCCAGTGTTTGTACACAGAAATTCCTGTCTTTTCTTTGCACTGGAGTGGAAAGGGTTATTTAGCCAGTAGCAGAGAAGGATTCACAAACATTCCTCTAGCCTGCAGGGACAGTCACACCTACAGAAAGGAGATTTAATTAGTAAAATCTCGTTAGGCAAACGAAATTATCCGTAAGACAATACTCCTCTGGACAGGGGGTATGATTAAACAAAGCCATTAATTGAGAAAGTAGCTTCAGCAGCTCACTGAATTCATTCATCTTTGCACTGGCTCCATTTTACCTCTTCAGGTTTGAGTTGAGTGGACTTTTTTTGAGGGTGTGTGTGTGTGTGTGTGGTTTAATCGAAAGATCCCTCAAACCTTTCAGAAATGCACGATTTAGGGCTTCAGACCTTTGCATCTCATCAGCAGACTCTCCCTGCCAGATTTCAGCTAAAAGTGGTTTGATTGCATAATGTCTATTTGCATAATGTAAATTGCAATCTACTAGCACAAGAGATGGGAGACACAGAACAGCCATTATTTTTTTTACCACTCCACAAAAATTCTACATTTAGGAGGCAGATTTGCAGCTGAAAAAGCCTTATAAATGTGACTACAGCATACTGCATTAGATCAGGCTGATTAAACTAGACCAAGAGAGCGCTTCATTTTTTTACACATTGCACATGCAAGAGTCAGAAGTTCAAGACAGATCAGTGGGCTGGTGAGGACCCATGGCTGGAGTCACAGATACATTGTGGCTTCTGCCAGAGCTATCTTGATGGCTACTTCCGTCCAATGGGACTCTTTAAACACAAACATATTTGGATATCTATATCCCTTGCTTAAAGAACTTATTCAAAATACTGCCACAATCTGCTAATGAGCTCTTCAAGGCCACCTCAGGTGTTTGCAGAGTGCCTAGCACAATGGATCTCAGTTCCTCAATGGGGCTGCTGAGTGCTACTAGAACAGAAATGTTTATTATGAATCATAAGAATAGTACAGTTTAGCAGCACTTAGATACATGGTGATACAGGGAAACCTAAGCTAACTGAGAGTCGGATCTGCTGTACCTAGTCATTTCCCATTAATTAAAAATCTGGTGTTATAACAACTGATTAGAACAGAAGAGTGAAATGTAACTGTTCCATTACTGTTTTGCCTTATTAGTATATTATGAGCTGATCTATAAAAATAGATGAGCTCATGCCAGGGAATAGCATTCCTTTTTCCAAGGAGTATTCCAGTATGTAATAATAATAATAATTTTCTAACAAGTCTTATTTCCTCTCTGAACATATATTTAGAGCAGCGGTTCTCAAACTAGGGCTGCCGCTTGTTCAGGGAAAGCCCCTGGTGGGCTGGGCCAGTTTGTTTACTGCCGCATCCGCAGGTTCGGCCGATCGCGGCTCCCACTGGCTGCGGTTCGACGCTCCAGGCCAATGGGGGCTGCAGGAAGGGTGGCCAGCAAGTCCCTCGGCACGCACCATTTCCTGCAGCCCCCGTTGGCCTGGAGCATTGAACCGCAGTCAGTGGGTGCTGCGATCCGCTGAATCTGTGGATGCGGCAGGTAAATAAACTGGCCTGGCCCACCAGGGGCTTTCCCGGAACAAGTGGTGGCCCTAGTTTGAGAACCACTCATTTAGAGGACTACATAGCCTCGTACTTGGCTATTTCTTGTCATTTTATTATAATCATTCAATAGTAATTTGTCAAAAGACAATATGCCAATAAGTATGATTCAAATATTAGTAGGCTAGCTAAAATGTATATACTATTAATTGTAAGAAACTAGCACTAAAGCAACAGTAAGGTTGTGAGATCAAGCATTCAGTAGCAAGAAATCCCAAAGTTGAGGTTGTTCCAGCAATGTTAATAAAAATTGTTTACTGGTGATATTAGTAACCAAGGGTAATTCAGAAAGCTGTACAGTTTGAGAACTAGAAAACAGAACACATGTGCAACATGATCAAGTTAATGTGCCCCAGTAATCTTATCTCTTTGGAATTTCCTGACTGCTGAGTGCTTCATCTCTCAGGTTTAACCTGGCTTTAGTGCTTTATTTATTTCATTTGGCTTTTAAAGGAATTTTTGAAGGAAAATGAAGTAAATTTTCCATCTAAAATTTTCCCATTTTTCTAACTGAGAAAAAGAAAACCATAGACAGACTTTGGAACCATCTCTAACTGTCTCCCAGGAAATCTGTCTGTCCTAGTTGTTTAGAATCCCTTATGTGCCACTGCTGCTCCAACATTACCCTGAAGTGTGGTCTTACCCTTCATTCACAGGTGTTAGCAAAACATTCAAAGGAGGCCTAGCAGTTTGAAGCACTGAACTCAACTTGGATTTTTAATATGTGTTGGTTTCAAATTTATTCTACAGCACAAAATATCAATGCATTTTGCAGCCTGAGGCAATAGCCTCCAAGGCATGATGTCAACGCATTTTCCTCTCAGTTACAATAACTTTCTTTAAAATATTTGAAGGCATTGCACTAGGGGCTTTACCTGCACCTGTGACCTTCACCCCAGACCACAGCGGCATGCTGACAGCACTTTCTGGGATAGGAGGAGACCTGGTCAAAAATTTTCCAACAGAACAGTTTTCAATTGGAAAATACTGATTTGGCAAAATCAAAACATTTCATGGGAATGATTTTGCTGAAGTTTTCAATAAGAAATTATCAAAACCTTTTTTTTTTCCAATGAAGTCAAAATGTTTTGTTTCAACTTTTATGTTATAACAAAAGTCAAAACAATAATGTTGAAATAAAATGAAACACTTTAACCCTGGGTGTTTTTCTAAAAGGGATGCTCTAGTTCAAACCGGGGGAATTCAGGGAAGTTCTCTGGCTTGTGATGTATAGGAAATAGGATCAGCTGACCACAATGATCCCTTCTGGTTTTATAATGGACAAAGCTGTGAAAAACCCTTATCAAAAATGAAATATTTCATTTCACACAAAAATCAAGATTTTGACTTTTCGTCCCAATTTGGGACAAAACCACAATTTAAAAACTTGGCATTTCCCATGGGATGGAAATTCCACTTTTTGACCATGTCAAGATAAACCTTTTGGAGGTTTTGGCTTAGACAAACTTCAACCTGCGCTGAGAAGGATTGTTACCCGCTTGGCTCCCAGAAACAGAAACAGCCCAGAATGCCAGTTCAGAGTAAATAAAGCAAAGTTCATTTAACAGGGAAAAACAGAGAAAATCTACAAAAATGACAGTCAAAGGCAAAGCTTCATACCACGGAATAAGAGAACCACAGAGGTTGCAGGGAAGAGACAAAATCTCTTTTGTGCTGAAGTAGCAGGAGCTCACAGCCTGAGTTCCTGCTTCTGAGCTTCCAGTTCATGTTTCTTGCCTCCCTCCCTTCACCCCCAGCCTCTCCTTTTCTAGCATCCTGACTTTCCCTGTGTGGCTCATCCATCCACCTTGCCTGACCAGTTGGGGGTGATTTAGCTTTCACTCAACCTGCCTCCCAAGAGTCACTGAGCACCACCTTCATGCTCGAGCTCTCTTCTGGGAGCAGCTGTCCACACTTTCAACCTACTGTATCATTCACTTGAGTTACCCGTGTAACGACTCCACTGAGCAGTGACAGGAGGGCAGGGAGCAGATCTGCTGCTGCTCTTTTCCTCTTACAGAGGAGGGTGATGGATCACCTGCCACATTTGCAAGCAATTGGGGGACATCATTGGTCTGAGGCTCTGATGGGAACTTGAGCACCAGAGGCAGTTGGAGAGTGGATATTGGGTCGCACCAATAGTCTTTGTTGGAGAGCCCACAGTGCTGGCCTCAGTTATATGCCCCCAATGTGTTACTTGGTACTGTGTCCTACAAGGGCTTGTGCCATGACACACTGGACACCCCATGAGGTCCTGAACTCCATGCCCAATGCTGCGAGGCTGTTGGAGGCTCAGTACATATGTGGCTGGTTACAGCAGCCAGTGGATGAGCGGATGTTCTCTTTACGCCAACACTCCCCCCCAGCAGCAGAGAGTTTAATAGACATCAAGTTCAAACCTTTGAAATGTTGTACTTTAGCCATACAAAATGAGGTATCAATTTGGTCTGTCAGCCAGGCTTCTCTGAGGCCAGCAAGCAGGCTGAAAGTTTTCATGTGAAAAGTTTTCCCACTGAAAAATATGCTTGCATCAAAACAGACATTTTTTTACAGGAGAACGTCAGTTCCAATGAAAAATTTCCATTTTCTCCACAGGAAATACCAAAATGCAAGTTTTCATTTAGACTCAGTCGTATCATTTCAGCTGCTTGTTTAAAAAAAGACAACTCTAAAACAAGATGGCATTTTATGTCAAAATGTCAATTCTCAACAAAACTCTTCATTAGGAAACTTCCTGTGGAAAAAAACAAACTCTTTTTGGACCCAAATATGTTCAAATTAACATTTGTGTTTGAAATGTCTGGGGGTGGGGGGATGCTGGTTTTGGGAGCCAGTCTAGTAGCCTCTAACTCAGACTGTCAGCCCCCCACATACACCTCAAAGGGCAGAGCAGGAAGCAGGTAAACTGGCCATCCACAGGACGGTTTTCATGTGTCTTGTGGGTCTGAGCTGTCATTGTTCTCTGCCATTTAACATCGCCCCAACCCTCTCACCTCTTCGACACATTTCCCATAATATTCAGCAATGGACAAAGTGTCCATCAGCTGGCCCATCCTGTCTGTGGAATGAGCTTGGTCTTCCATAAGAGCGGCCCCTATGCTCCACTCCAAGCCGCTATCATCAATGGCTCCTGCATTGTCCTCACTTCATGCTAGCCTGATAAACACTGTCACCTCCAGGCAAGCCAAAGGGGCCTGCTCTTCTTTTAAACACTCTAATTGCCATCTGTTTGAAAGACTATAGCCAGGGCCGCCCTGCTGAACCAAAAAGAAAATCACCGCCCCCCCGGAGCGCCGCCCCGCCAAACCAAAAACATCAAACACAACAACAAAAAACCCGAGCGCTGCCCCGCCGAACCAAAAGCAACCCCCCCAAGCACCTCCCCGCTGAACCACAAACACCACCCCCCCGAGCACCACCCTGCGGAACCAAAAAGAAAATAAACCCCCACCCCCTGGAGCGCCACCCCGCCGAACCAAAAACAAACAAAAAAAAACCCCAAGCACCGCCCTGCCGAACCAAGATTGGCCGCCCCTTATAAGGTGCCACCCCAAGCACGTGCTTGGTTGGCTGGTGCCTGGAGCCAGCCCTGACTATAGCGATGGTTCAGGATCAGGCAGGTACAAGGAGAAGGAGAGGTTTGTGGGGAAGAAACACAGCACAGTTCTCACTTATAAACTTGAAATAAGCTCCTGTACATAATATCCACTTGTGCCCACCAGTCTCTGTCCTCATTGTAAGCAAGTTTAGTGTTAGAGTAGAAGAATGACCCACCTGATGTAAAAGATGGGAGAAATGCACAGGCAGCAGGTAATTAAAAAAATCAATCCCAATTAAGTCTTCATGAACTCCCATAAAGAGGACTCTGCTGGAGCACTGGCTTGCAGTTGGAGCAAATAGTTTCTGGAACTCCTCTGCCAAAGCCTCATGGGATGATTGTTCTATTTGCTTTATGAGCTGCATCTAAACTGGCTGGACTAGGGCAACAAAGAGCCTGAATCAGTCTCCATGCACTGGAGAGCAGGACAGATGAAGAAGAGGTGGGAAGTAGCACAGCTGAGTTATAAAAGGGAGATGTAAATATCCCCATTTCCCAGGTTCAGCTCTCTGCCTCTCCAGATGGAAACAACAGCACAGCTTAGTGGGGAGCATTAACATTAATGAGAGGGAGCCTAATCATACTCCACTAGGGAATGGTTAGGGGCACAGAAATCCACATGTGGGACTGGAGTGCTGCAGGATTAACAAATCCTGCACTCAGAAGCCACACAGCTCTTCTATGTCTGACCTAATAGCCACAAAATGAGGCATCATTTAACCAACACTGGGCAGGGATGGCTGAGTTTGGGGACTGATCCTGCTTCAGTTGAAGTCAATAAGGCAAGATCAGGCCCTTCAAGACCCTTGAAAGTAGAGTGTTATTTTACAGTGGGCAAGGTACTTCACAGAAGACAAAAAGAGATACAGTCCCTAAATCAAAGAGTTTGCAAATCAGTGACTTATTTCAGACTAAGGAAACAACAAAGAAAGAATCAAAGTAAAGTCTCCAGAAGCAAGGGGTTCTCATTCTGTAGCTGAACTGAAACACAGAATCATTGTTGCCTTAGAATTGTCTCTGAAACAGGCAGGTGCAGTACACAAAGCACATCTGAAAGATGCAGAACACAGAGCACAGAATGATGAGACGTCTCAGTTACAGAGCTACATACATCAATGTGAGGAAGTTCTTGACTGAGTTTTTCCACGTCCAAACCTTTCCTCAGACACACAGTCAAAGGGAGCTTTGGAGAAGTCATGTAGACATGGGACTCAGCTTAGGAGACTTTTGCTCCACAGAGTCGTGAATGGGTTGCTGTTATCCATAAAGTTACACTTTGTATCTGGGATCACTAGAATAGAGCTAATCTTCATTTACTGAGTAATTCAGATATAACCAAAACGAGATACTGACGGAATGTTCCCCGTTACTCAGCTGTTTCAGACGCTCGCCTGTGGATCAGGACGACAGAAGGCAGGGAGCTTATCCCACTCTGAGATACTCGGTGGTAGGTGGCCCCTGGCAATGACACCTCCCCAAATTGGGAGACGCCTGGGGCCAAGAGCAGTTCCCCATGCTGCCCAGGTAGGCCCACTTTCCTCCGCCTCCTGGCTACAGGCGTGCTTGATGGTCCCTGACAGCTGTCTCTCCTCCTGTGGGTGTAGGTGGGAAGGCTCCTTCCATTCAACTGCAATTTGGTATCTTTGGTGTATACTCTCTATCCACCTTGATGTAATAGCTGGTTTACTCATCAGGCCCTGGTCTTTTACAGCTCCTACCATGGTTCAGATGGCCACACTGGTGCAGGCAGTGGGATGACAGCAATTCTGGGTCACGATGTACAGGGAAGAGCAAGGTTTACTCTAGATCAGTGGTTCTCAACTTATTTATCATTGTGGCCCACATATGTGGCCCACATGTTACCTGGACCGCAGGGGCCGGGTGGCAGGGCAGTGGCAGTCCAGACCCCAGCCCTGGACCCCTGGAGCTCAAGGGGCTGGCCGGCCGGCTGCCTGCCCCGGGCCCCAGACCACGCGTGGCTGGCCAGGAGCTCAGGCCTCCGACCGCACAGCTACCCCGGATTCCGTGGGGCTGGCCAGCAGCCCCAACCAGGACCCCCACCACACGGTGTAGGCTGGCAACCCGGACCCCAACCCCGCCGTGCTGGGTGGCGGGGCAGCCCGGACCCCACCACGCTGGGCAGATGGGAACCCGGACCTGCCTCACGAGCCGGCCTTTAGCACACAGCTAAGCTGGCCCGCATGCAGCCCGCGGGTTGACAACCGCTGCTCTAGATGGAAAACGCAGGGGAGACATTACATCAGGAGCCAAGTGGTAGGAACCATAGGCGCCGAGTTTCTAATCTGCCGGGGGGGGTGCTCCCCCCTGGCTTCACCCGGGCCCGGCCCCCACTCCACCCCTCCCCCCAATACCTCACCCATGCCCTGCTTCTTCCCATACCTGCCCCGCCCCTTCTCCTCCTCCTCCTCCCATCCCTGCATCGCCTGTTCCCTGCCCAGTTCTGCCCCCTCCCCCAAGAGCGCGGCACCCTCGCTCCTCCCCACCAGTGCCTCCTGACACTGCGAAACAGCTGATCCGCGGCAGGCAGTAGGCACTGGGAGGGAGGGGGAGGCACTGATCGGTGGGGCCCGCCAGCGGGGAGGAGGCGCTGTGGGGAAGGGGAGGTTCTGATAGGGGGCTGCCAATTGGTGCTAAGCACCCACCATTTTTTCCTGTGGGTGCTCCAGCAACGCAGGCAGGGAAGGCATTCAGGTGCCACCAGTGCAGTACAAGTCCCCCCCAAACTCCAGCACAATGCTGTGTGGCTGAACAAAACCTTCCTCAGACCCATCTGGAATCCTGGATGCTCTATCTAGGGTAGCCTGTCAGGACAGCTGCCTGCAGCATGGGAGCATCCCAACTCAAATCACAGGAGATGGTGGCCTGTTCCAGATAAGCGGAATGTTGTCACCCACATTCTTACCCCGCTCCCTGTGGTTACTCAAGGTGTGTGCTTTGATTTTCTCACTTGAATCTCAGTAGAGGGGCTAAGGAAACAGCCTATTTATTATACATGTTTGCAATGATGACAAATAGCTTCACTCTGTAACACGACAGTCTGCTGATCCTCCATCATTCAGCCCCATCCTTGTATCAAAGCATGTAGGGACAGTACCATGGCAGGTGAGCTCCTGCATCTTAGGTAAGCTGCCAGACAAATTCAGCAGCAAGATTCAGCAGGTGGATCAGCGATAAATACCAGCCGCACAGGCCACCTGTCTTCTCCTTCAGGATTTAGTCCTCAAAGTCCTCCCAGAACAATGTCTCCACCCAGCATACCATTGAAACTGCTCTAAAACCTAAACCCCGGACTGGGCTGTCACCGCAGCCCTGCAGTGACTGGGAGTGTGGAGTTTACCGCACCAAACAGCTCCCCTTCTGTCGCTGGTGTTTCCTGCAGTCCCCCAGCCCTCATTCCCTCCTCTGAGCACCTGTTCAAAGAGACGGAAGAAGCCAAGTTAGAGTATAACCTCCTGATGACCAGTGGTCACGCTCTCACTATACTGCTTCATTTCAACTTTTGAGCTCAATATTTGGCTTTAGGGGATTTTTTAAGCTTTCAGGACTGACTCCAAAATCTCAGAAACTTCAAGGATACCTCACCTATGGGCCCCAGGGGGGCCCATTCTTCACAGCCAAATAGATTGGAGAAAAGCCTTACTACCTGCCATTGTAGACAGGCATGGCTGTCACACAGACCTGCCCAGGCACCAGAAGGTGAGCTGCCTGACTGGCCATTCCCTTCCAGGTGCATGGTGACCTGGGGCTCCAGACTCAGGCACACATGGCCACTAGTGTGAGAAGAATGAGAAGTGGTTGGAATCACCTTGTTTCTGAACAGTGCAGAGGAAAGGGTCACATTTTGTCGTTAACTCAGGACCCTGCAGGAGCTTCCTCACTCCCTGCAGCAGAGGCGCCAACTTTCTAATGTGCTGGGGGGGTGCTCAACCCCTGGCTCTGTCCCAGACCCCACCCACACTCCACTCCAGACCCCAAGGCCCCACCCTGCCTCTTCCCACCTCCACCCCGCCCCCACTCCACCCCTGCCCTGCCTCTTCCCATCTCCTTCTGCCCCCTTCCCTGAGCGTGCCCCGCCCCGCTCCTCCCCCTCCCCCCCCAGTGCTACCTGGATGTTGCGGAACAGCTGATTGCAGCAGATGGGAGGAACTGGGAGGGGGAGTTGCTGATTGGTGGGGCTGTCGGTGGGTGCTCAGCACCCACCATTTTTTTCCTGTGGGTGCTCCAGCCCCAGAGAACCTATGGAGTCGGCACCTATGCCCTACAGTGCCTGGCTGGGTGAGAGGAGAGCCTTGCCCCCGCCCTCTCCACAGGGCTCCTGGCAGCCGTGACCAGGCAGGCTTGTTTTCCAGCTGCACCTGGCCAGAAGATTGTGAATGTGTCTTTCAGACGCGGGGACTTTGTTAGCTGATTTGCCTTTGTCACCTCGAGGCTGGGCCCTGCAATGTGTTCTTGATGGCTAGCTACAGCCTAGCTGAAACTCAACGTGCAGGCTGCTTGTAACAGGGTGCCGCATGATGGCAGCACGACGCATGAGCAGTCTGCCTGTGGCTTTCTGGGTGGAGCTCCAGGTGTTGTCTTTGACCTACAAAGCCCTAATCAGCTTGGTACCTGCCTTCTTGAAAGACCACCTGTCCCTGTGCCACATGGCCATGGCTGCGGTCAGATGCCCCTCAGGTCAGAAGAGGGGGGGCTGCTTTCCTGTGGAATGCTTCTCCCATACCCAGAGCTAGCTGACCTTCTGCGTGCGTCACTACACCCATGGGACTGAGTGGCCATTGGGGGAGTGCAAAGGCAGCGGAGGGAGGGATTTTTCTTAGGGGAAAGTTGCAATGGGGGGCATATGGCCGGGGATGGCTGAGATGTTGGGGGGCAGGCAGTTATGCTACAGCTTTAGACAATGCATATTTGTAGCTCCTATTACTGTGTTTTCAAGTGTCCCTCCAGGGTGCTCAGAGCTTTGGTGCTGGGCTTCCTCTACATTGTAGTCGAAATAAATCATGGCCAGGTTGTGGCACACCTGCTGCTCCTGTGCAGGAGAGTAAGGGAGGGCAAGGCAACCCTTTACTCGGCAGCACCAGCTACCCGCATCGTGGGGGGAGGAGAACAGCCTCCACAGTGGCACTATTCCCTGTCGCTCCCTGCGTCCCTGTGCCATGAGCAAACCAGCTTCCCCAGACCCAGGGCCTTCACAAACCACCTTCCCTGGAGCAGGGGGACCCAGGCAGCAGACTGTGACTCTCCAAGCTGTGCTCCTGGGGTGCTGTGACAACACGCTGCCCCGCCTTGGGGCTTGTGGCAAAGCCAACATTCAATCCTAGTGGTGTAAATTACAGAGAATTTGCTAACACTCCAGGTGAACATAATCCCCACAAGTCACTTGTTTTTCAAAATCAGACAAACAACGTCCCCCGGA
Source organism: Mauremys mutica (assembly GCF_020497125.1). Classification (NCBI taxonomy): domain Eukaryota; kingdom Metazoa; phylum Chordata; order Testudines; family Geoemydidae; genus Mauremys; species Mauremys mutica. Next base: position 18,440,557 of record NC_059093.1, on the reverse strand, counting down.
AAGGAGAAATAAATCACTAGTGAAGAAAGACACATAAAACAAGTGCCCCATCAGATCAGTTGTTGCTAAGCAATATATTCCCAGTCTCTAAGAAAGAGAGAGGTCACTGCTCAGCAATAAACTAAGCCTAGAGGACATAAACTCTTGGGTGATGTAGAGACACTTTATAACAGAGAAACATTTTATAACCAAGCGACTCCTTCCTCTTCTGTCTGAGGGGCTAATGAAGATGAATGTGTAGGATGCGATGCTGGCACCCAGCTATGGTCTCAGGTCACCCCAATATCTACAGAGCCTCTTGGAGAACATCCATAGTAATTCCCAGCCTCCCCGGGGGAAAGATGCAGAAAGCTCCTGAAGCCAAAGTGATCATCACATCCACACACGGTATTATAGAATAAACACACAGCATGAGCGGGATCCCTGGAAGGCCGGGCTTTCTTCATGACCAGAACCAACGCATGAGTGTTCACCGTAACTGGGCTGCACTATAAGTACTCTGCTGCATCATCCTCCAGCATTCATGAGCTGAAAGCACTGTTTGTGCAAGACCTCCCTCCCCCATCCACATATAATGGGGAGAAAGATTAGCAGCCAATGCCCAGTTTGAACATAATCTCCACAATTCCCTTATTTCTCAAAATCAGATGAACAACCCCCCTTTACTCTCTTCCCCTTCTCTAAAACCTTACAGAAGACTCCTGTGGCTTCAATGGTCCACACAGATCCTTCCTCCACTAGCCCTGCAGAGACTCTCCCAGAAAGATAACAGCCTCAGGCCACTCTCCACACTTAACTGGATTCCCAGGGTAGCATCTGGCTCTGGAAACCCCATCAATGCAGAGCAGAGAAGACAGAGTTAGACATGGACCTAGCCTGGAAACATGGGGTCTCTGCTCTGGCCTCAAGCTAACCCCCAGGGAACCCAAACTAGAGCAAGCACCAGCAAACATCTCTAGGCAACCTGGGGCTTGTTCCTGAACCAATATCTAATATCAAGAAGTATCCCTAAAAGTTCTTGGCTATTATGGCTAGTCTGCTCCTTCAGAGGCCCCCAAATAACTGAGGTACTTTACTGCAGAGATGCTGCCATAAACAGCAATGGGTGTTTTTTGCTTAGATCGTGCAATGGGATACTACAGGACAAAGACAGCCACCTGCTTGGCCTTGTATACAGCTGTTCATTCAGGACAAGCACAAGTTCACGGTCTGGAAGTCCAGGAGCGAGCTCTGTAGCGTAGAGGATAAGCCACGACTCCTAATCTTAGTTACACATTCCCAGCGCCTGGTGTTCTCTCCCGCGCTGATAAGTGAGTGAGCAAAGCAACACACAGGATTACCATCGCTAATTGACATGAGCCAGGCACATACACAAAGGACCTGGGATGGGGAAAACCCTACAAATGATTCCAAAGATTCAGGCCCCAAGGAATTCTGTTTTAAGCTTACAAGTCCAGCCAATCATAATACTGCGCCAGACTTTGCCATTACCAGCCGCCAGCGTCAGAGAATGGAGAGGCCTCGAATGAAGCACTGAGATTTTATCAAAGACCTAGAGGTGAATTATGACAGCCCAAGAGATGGGAGCAGAAATGAAGAATCAAGCAATTCCCTGTACCAATCCACATAATACCCTAGAAGTCACCACCAGGATATTTTAACACTTCAGCAAAGAAGAGTTGCACATCGAGATGGCCAGCTACAGAGTAGGACACAAAGGTCTAAGAATATAGGAATGTACATGGGATAGACGAACATTTAAAAAACGTAATCCTTCCATTGCCTGTTGTTCTAGAACTACCAACGAATAACATAGTAGCAGCTCATCTCTGAATCCTTCACACAATCCTGACCTTTTCCATGGCGTTTGTGCATATCACACCATTAGCATTACGACTGATTTTAGGTAGATGTGCAGAAGTTTCAGTTTCTTATTTTTCTGTTGAGCTGGATACTCAAGAAATCATGCATATGTACCACACGGACAAATGGACAGACAGATGTGACTGCCAAAATGAGGTGCCCTGCAAGTTAAAACCTTCAATCACTAACTCCGTCAGCACTGAAATCATCAAGCCATAAGGCGGCAGGGCTCAGTATGCTTCTTGCTCAGCCATCTGCATGATGTTATATGATATCAGGCTAGCCATTCTTATGATTTATTCAAATGCTCATTACAGTCAATCTATTTTTACACAGAGGTGACGATATTCGCTGATAACGGTTAATCATTTATAATTCCATGGACTAGTTAGATGCCAATGTACTATTAAAGGGAATTCTACCAGGCGCCTTCAGAGATGCAGTAAATTGCCAAAAACTGAGCTTCGAATATACCTTGGGAGGGCTTAAAACTCCACATAAGGAAGTCAGTCTTGGCTGACGCCCACTGAACAAACTCAGCCATCTACACTCATCCCATCATGGGAGAGAACGAGTGCTCAACTAGCCCCTCGCAGCCGGAGAGACAAGGGCTACAGGAGATCTGCCTCTTTGCTGTTTTACCAACCTCTTCTCCTCTCCATCAGTCACCCATCTCTACTGCACCAAGCCACGCTGGGAGCAGCCTCTGCCAGGGTGAGGTCCCCATGCCAAAGAATGCCACGCAGATGGGTGGGCTTTTATAAGACTATTTCTTATGATTCTAACCTGTGGCTGTCAGGGGTGTTTGCCTGCGAGCAGGTGAGGCCAGGAGATGTAACTTTTTCTGTAAGCACACGGGCGATTGTATATAAATCGCGCAACAAGAAGCCAAGTAAATTATCCACAGGATGTGGCCTAGTCCCTTCACATACACACAGGGCAGGCCAGAACCTCTGTTCAGTGAAAATGGCAGAGCTTGGCCCTTCACCTCCACACAGAGAGGAAACCTTTCTGCTACATGTGTCAGGTTCAGACTAGTCAAACTTGTGCCAACCATGTACTGCAGTAGAGCTAATTACACACATAGTATATGAAGTCTACCTTAAAGCACAATCAATAAAGACTAATTCAATAGAATGTCATATTACAGGGCTCCTTTGTCACATGCAGACTAATCTAATTAGAATTTCACTGTATTTTAAATCCTGACTAGTTCATTGTTAGCTGTTTCATTACACAGTGCGGTGCAGCCAAATATCAAATTTCTGGCCTGATCTTTAACCCAGAACCTCAACGAAAGACAGGAGAAAATGCCAATCAAAGTTACTTACAGTTCAGGGACTCTTTCAGTGGATCAGCGTGAAGAACAGAGGAGCCTCAGGATCCAACCCCAGACGGTACCTGCTGATATTTTAAAAAGGGTTTTTATTAGAGAGGACATTACTAGAATGAGAGCAGATGTCACAGCAAAAATTAACACCCTGGGATGGATCTGTCAGGTGGGATAAGCTCAACATGGAGCTCAGTTCCTAGGCTCAAAGTATGCACCTGTGGTGCTGTAAATCAGCTGACCAGGACGCAAAGGCTACAGGGAGCAAACTGCCACATACATCCCAACCACACCTCCTGTAGGGAGCAAGCTGCGCCCCCAACACACTCCTCTGGGTAGCGCTGTAATTGTGTCCTTAAAGTAGAAATGGGTGAAAGTAAGAATTGCTTAATTAAATTAGGGCAATGTTGCTGTCCTGATAATTTCTGTGCATTTTGGAGGCTAAAAACACCCTGTGGTAAAAGAATATTATTCAAGTTGCAAAATCAAAAACTCACAAGTTAGGAAATGCAAGAACTAAGGTTGCCCAGAAAATGCTAATTTGCCCCCCTCATGTATATGCATTAATTATGTAAGTTACATGATCACATACTAGTTCTTCAAAAGGACTTTCACAGGCCTATTTGGTCCCCATGTACATGATGGATCCTTGAAAGGGATCCATCTAGTAAACTAGAAGGGTCTCCGCCTCTTCCAGATTCCAGAGGACAACAAATGAAAGAACAGAACAGGAGTGAGGTCATAGGTTTACAATCAGGATTCCAGAAGGATACACCAAGCAGAGAACCCCAGACATCACCTGCTCCTTAATTTGTGCAACTCCATAAAGAGCACATTGCTGGGTCTAATCTGGAGATGCCAAAGGCCTGGATCATTGGAGCAAGGCCCTCACACCTTTCCTGACAAGGGCAAATGAAAGATACTGCTGGTCACCACTGCTACCTGAGCAACTAGGAACAACTGCGGACCAAATATTGCTCCCGCAATTGCAACCCCCTATAACAAGTGATGGGCAACACCTCAGTTGAGGAGGCTCCCCTAGGGTGACCAGACAGGAGACTCCCCTAATCTCCACCATTTCTTACACTTTCTTCCCCCAATCATCACACGTTCTCTTGGTCTTCACTGGCTCAAACCTCAGCCATGTAGCCCTCCTACAACCCCCAGATGCTCAGCCACCTGGTTAGGTCAGAGAAAAGAGACATAGTGCTGAGTGTCACCAGCATGTTTCGCTCTTCCTCCAAGGCCAGCTGGTGGGAATGCTGGAGTATAAGGCTCGCTCTCTTTACACACAGGGAAACCATTCCCAACAACATTCTTTTAAAACTCTTCAAGCCCTTCCAGAGTAGCTGTTGGTAATGCAAGGTGTGCTCTGCGAAGAATTCTGCTGGGCTGGGAGGGACAAAGGTTTCCGTGTGATGCTTTGCAAACAGAATAAAAGGAAACACCATTCAACTGAATTTATCTGCCACATAGGCACCTTGATGCACAATTCAAGATGAAGGGAGGCTCTGAAGCACAGAGGTAGTTCATCAGCTAATCATCCTCAGAAATTAGCCACTGAAATGTAAGTATCTTCATGATGGAGGAAGCCTGTACCCATGTAGGGTTGCCAGGGACTTTCTAATTGCACAAAACTAAACACCCTTGCCCTGCCCCTGCCCCACCTCTTCCTTGAGATCATGCCCCTTTTCTGAGGCCCTGCTTCCACTCACTCCAGCCCCCCTCCCTCTGGCATTCACTCTCCCCCACCCTCACTCATTTTGACTGGGCTGGGGCAGGGGGTTGGGGTGTGGAAAGGGAGGGGGCTCAGGGCTGGGGTACAGGGTTGGGGTGCGAAAGGGGGTGCGGGTTGAAGGCTCTGTGAGGGAGTTTGGGTGCGGGAGGGGGCTCCCATCTGTGGCAGGAGGTTGGGGTGTGGGTGGGGATCTGGGAGGGAGTTAGGGTGCGGGAGGGGGTTCTGATCTGGGACAGGAGGTCGGGGTGTGGGTGGGGGGTCTGGGAGGGAGTTAGGGTGTGGGAGGGGGTTCCGATCTGGGGCAGGAGGTTCGGGGTGTGGGCTTCAGCCGGGCGGCATTTACATCAGGCGTTTAGATCAGGCGGCTCCTGGTTGGTGGTGCAGCGGGGCTAAGGCAGCCTCTCTGCCTGCCCTGGTGCTGCGCAGCTCTCGGAAGCAGCTGGCATGTCCGGCCCCTAGGCGGAGACACGGCCAGATGGCTCTGCTCAGTGCACGCTGCCCATGTTCACAGGCGCCGCCCCCACAGATCCCATTGGCTGGGTTCCCAGACAATGGGAGCTGCGAAGCCAGCGCTGGGGGCAGCAGTGCAGAGCTTCCCTGATTGCTCTTGCGCCTAAGGGACAGACATGCCAGTCATTTCTGGGGAGCAGCTGGTCAAAAACCGGACGCCTGGCAACTCTCTACACATGGCACAAGAGACGCCAAACAGAAGAGACTCATGGCTCCTCTCCCTTTAACCTCTGAGCATTGGAATGATTAAACAGGAAGAAATGAGGGAACAATATCCTTTTGTAGTTTATTTCTTCCTGTTGTCCCAAACTCCCTTTGGAAGCTACACTTACAGTAGATCGGCACTGCTGTGATTGATGCAGCCGTGTCCATTTAGGGGACCACTAAATTGATCGCAGAGTGCTCTCCCGGCGACTCCAGTACTCCACCTCCCCGAGAAGAGTAAGGGAAGTCAGCGAGAGAGCGTCTCCCGTCGACCCAGTGTGATAAGTCGACCTAAGCTACGTCAACGTTATTCACGTAACTGGAGCAGCGTAACTTCGGTCGACTTATCATGGTAGTGTAGACCAGCCTCTGTCCCAACCGGCTGCAACTATGTCAACGTCCCAAATGCTAAGCGGAGCCTCCTCTTTGCTGTTTGTGCTGCACACGCGAGATGACAGCTCTTAACATTGCTGCTAAATCACATTGCAAAAATTCAGGGAGCTTCAGAACCACGGGAGGGAAGAACGTCCTTGGGTCAGGAAGGACAAGTCAATGAAGGTCTTTGCCCTTTTCTCTTTACAGGAGCACAGGCCTGTGGAGCTGTGCAATTCCCCAGGACTGACACAGCAGCCTGTGTCACATTCTCCTTTGTAGGAACACGTCGCTGGCTATTTCACGAACAGGACAGAGCCTACTACCACCTCCGCCAGCTGCTACTGTTACCTGAGTAGCAGCAGCTGAGGTCTCCAGAGGGCAGCTGCTTCCAGAGTCAGACAGCAGAGCTTTGTGCAAAGGGAACCCAGAAGGAGCCTTTCTTCGTACTCAGCTTTGCAAAAAATAATAAATAAAAATATGCCCTTACTGAGCCTAGCAATGTTCCAGAATAGAGACAGGGAGCTGACTCGCATCCCCCTTTGGCGAGAGCCCACCTTTTATTCCCGGTGTTTCCCTTTGGAAACACAGAGAACTTTGCTAGTTTTCCCTTACTGCAGTTTCATTGGCTGAATGGCAGGACTCCTGATTTGCTCCAGCATCTGTGATAGGAGATTCAGGCTCAGTTTCAAATGCCAGAACACAACAGGAATAGAATAGCTCTTTAAGCATGGAATTTAGTGTAACAAAGGGCCCTGCAGATTCCTTATTTACCCTCTCTGCGGCTAGGAAAAAGACACATGAAGGAGCATATAATCACATCTTTCCGTCTCTTTGCAGGTTGTGCAAAATTATAACATTTGAATCAACTCTACGTTCTAACTGCAAATTGAGAGGCTTTCAGACAAAGGTAAATAATACGCAAGGCGCAAGGTGCTATTTCAGAGTCCCATAACATAGGCGAATTGGCCAGTGTGAGGCTGTTCACATCAGCTCTAGACAAAGAAGCTGAATGAGGTCTCAGAAATAGAGATATATGGAGAGAGGGAATGTGACCAACCTTTACTCTTTATCCCCAATTTAATAAGCCGTTAGTGAAATTACCAGTTACTGGAAAGCACTCCATTATTTTCTAAATGGTGTATTTATTCATGGCACTTTGTCCCATAGAGGGATGCAAAATGACAAGGAAGCAGCACTACCTGAAAAGGGCCACAAGCTCTGCAAAGGTACCAGAAGTTTAGCTGCTCCCCAAGACCCCTGTAAAAGGCAAGGATCCCCCAACTCCAGCTCCAACACACTGTTCCATACTTTTAGGGCAGTAGGTCACTGTCATGAGATAGTAAGTGTCCTTTCTCATGCTGTATGCACAGTAACAGTGTGATCACCACATTGAGCAGAAGTCTTCACTGAGCTGCTAACAGTGACACTCAGGTCTGTGTAGTAATGCTTAATTTAGAACCCAGCAACTTGTATGAGCGGTTTGGATTATTTCTTCCCATTTGCATTACTTTGCTTTTGCCAACAACTCATTTCCTCTGTCTTCTGGCTGCCCATGCATCTAACTTGGGCCTTTACGCAGAAAGGCACATGCATAACTTTCAGCCCCTCTGGAGTTACATCGACCTCAGTGGAATTACTCACGTGCATAAAGTCACACATATGCTTAAGTGCTTTGCTGGAGTAGGGCCTTGGTCAGGTCCAGCTTCTCCATTCTTGACTAATCTAAATAATTTTGTGTCATCTACAGATTTTGCCATCTCACTTGTTCAGTTCCTTTTTCAGACCATCATAAAAATATTAAATCAAACTGATGTGATACCAGCATCTTAGGGCACCCATCTTTAACTTTGTATTATGTTGGAAATTGTCCATTTAGTCCTACTCTTTTTCTTTCTCAGATCCAGTTTCTAATCCATGGTTGTACTTTAGCTCTCATCCCATGATTAGTTACCTAATTTTAGTAGCTTCTTGGAGGGGCCATTGAAAGCAGACATAAATGACATTAAATGGTTCTCCTTTAGCCATTATTTTGTTGACATGCTCAATAATTCAACTAGATTAAAGCATAATTTTCCTTTGCAAAGCCATGGTGCTTTATCATTATCATATCCTGTACACCTAGATGTTTTATAATTCTATTATGAATGATCATTTCAGCCCATTTTCTTGAGTCTGAAATAAGTCGCACTACTTTGTAATCCTCAGGACTTCCCCAAGTGTCTTTTCTGTACTACACTTTCCATTCTCCTGTACTCCAGTATAATAGGGGATGTTAATACGTGAATGCAAGTGGAATTTTCGAAAGCTCCTAAGTGATTTAGAAGCACATGTCCCATTGACTTTCAATGGGATATGTGCTTCTACCACACTAGATACTTTTGAAAATTCAACCTTGCATATTTTGTTGGCAGCTGAGAACCTTCAGCCTGGAATTCCCATAGACCTCTTCACTGTCCCATCTGGTCCTGAGGACTTGCTGCTCTTAAATTTATCATTTTCATCTAGCACCTATTCTTGTGACACCTCAGTCTCTGACAGTGCCTCATCTTCATCACCACAAAAGGGCAGGTCTGGTGAAGACCGATGCAAAGAAATCATTTAGCATCTCAGCAATATCACTATCTGCTTGGTTGTTTCTTTAACCTCCAGACAGTCCAGGAACCCTACATTTCCTCCCCCAGGTGCTCTGCTTCTGATGTACATACAGAATAGCTTGTCTTATTTGTCTCTTTGCTATTTAGATTCTGTCTTTATCCTGCTTACTTTCTTCTTACATTTTACCCACCATAATTCAGATTCCTTTCTATCAACTTAACTTGGGCTGGGTTTTCAGGAGATGAAGATTTCAAGACTGGATGCCTTCTGTAAGATATGCTTTAGCCTAACACAAGCTATTGGGCTCAATAGTGGGAAAACTGGAGGGAATTCTCTGCCCTGTGTTATACAGGACGTCAGACAGATTATCTAAGGATCCCTTCTGATGTTAAAATCACTGATGTTTGCAGTGTTAAAACCTATGAGATTTATAGATTCATTTAGAATACAAGGGATGGAGCATGAAGGTGACACCTTGAACATGGATCCAACAGTTAATCCATATCAATGTCACTTAACATGAACATGCCTTGATGTGTATACACCCCATGCTGGTTCAGCAGCCAAAGTGTTAACAAATCACCCGCCTGCCTGCTCAGTTAACACTGAGTGAAAGCCCAACAGCAGCTGTGAGTAGAAGGGCTGCAAAGCAGGAGGGCGGGGTGGCTGCCAGGGATGCAGGATTTCCAGGACATCACTTCTTTTTTGAGGCTCCGCCCCCTGTCCGGGCAGATTTTTCAAATAACAGGCAATGTCTGTGATTTTTGCAGAGAAGATATTGCAGCTCAGAAAGAGCCCCGATTGGTCCACTTCCTGATTGGTCCCTCCCCTGCATCAACAGCTGATTGGTCCCTTCAGAACCCGGCTCCCAGCCCTGGGGAGGGGGGTCCCACAAGGACGCACTGACTGATGGGCTGTCACTGTGTTTTGGGCTTGTGCCAGCTGCCCTGCCACTGTAACAGGGAGCGACACTGCCCCCACCTCCAGTAAGTGTCCCCACTGCAGTTACCCCCCCGCTCCGCCTCCCCCCCTTCCATAGCCCTCTCCTCCCTGGCAGTGTTCTCTTTTGGGGAACCTGAAATATGATAGCCCTCCCTCCAGTAGACTGGGGAGCAGCTGCCAGACACCAGCCTGCCAAAGAGTGAAAAGCAGGCCAGGAGGGTGGAGAAGCCTACAGAAGAGGGGAGGTAAGAAGTTACTCAGGGAACAGCCAGGGACTGAGAAGGACTGGCTCTGGCTGTTCCAAACAAGGGTCCTGAGCTGCAACCCAGTCAGTCGAGCTGGCCTGGGTTCCCCAATCTCCTCCAGCTAGGGGCCTTTGGAGAAGGACTTTAACCCAGGAGACCAAGGGCTGAGTAGCATCCCACCAGGACCCTGGAACTTTAGACTCCACATCATCCTGAAGGAGGCAGAGACTATTGAGGACCCAGCCAGGAGGGCTCAGCTCAACAAGGACGACATATGACTAACTGTGCATGGCGACATAAGGGGGATGGAGCCAGGTTGGTGTAGCTTCCAGTCTTGCCACAAGGGGGTGCTAACAGACAAAGGCCCCCATATTACAGAACAACAATTACAGCAAGAGCAGCAGCATTTAGACTATAAGTGTTTGGAGTAGGGACCATCTTTCTTATGTGTTTGTACAGCTCCAAGAACCAGGGGTGGCTCTAGGCACCAGCTAAACAAGCAGGTGCCTAGGGCGGCAAAATATATGGGGCAGCATAGTGGATCCAAAAATAGCCTCTGAAGTTTGCAAACCCTTAGATTCCAGGGGGGCTCAAATCACTTCCCAGCACTTAATCAGGGTGCAGACAATGGGCAGCCAAGCCCCTGTGGGACAAGATGAGCAGGAGCTGGGAGTCGTATTTTCACCTGTTTTTTAGTTAGAGGCTCATTTCTCAGTATAGCTGGAGCCAATGATGGGCTTGCAGATTACTAGCACACATGAAAATGCTCAGTTGAATACTCCTTTTTTACCTGAAGATTGGATGATGAGCAAAACAGCAGCTATAATTACAGGTAAGGGGGAAAAGAGATTCAACCCCAAAACCAAATTATCCAGAGATAATCTATGTTCATTGATTACAAAGTTAAAGTTGTTCTTCTTTAGCATTTATTAATGCTTGTGAGGCTAAGTTACTACAGTGATAAGCACCACAGAAAAACCCAGGAGGAAAGTCTGTATTTGGTGCATTGTTCAGGTGGTGGGAGAAAAGGCAGGAGCTGCACACAGAATGGTAGGGATGAAAAGAAATAGCGAACAGCTGCCTCATTCCACAAGCACTGTCACTGCTGTGTACTGAATGAGGCTTGGGGCCTGTGAAAAAAATATGATGTGACCTGGTAACTGAAAGTTGTCTTGTAATGCATATGAACAAGGGGACAGAGTTAAGGTTGCAAAGGTCACCTTAATTCTGCCATTTCTTCATTTTTGAGAGCTTGACTTTCCATTCTTTGAATGTAGTTCTTTTGTATGCAATATTGTTACAGTTGTCTAACTGTTTCTATTCTAAAGAATCCTGTTGCACTTGCTTATAACATTAACCAAAATTTCACCTTTCAGGCTTTCTGAAGCTTCCAAATTTTTCTCTTGCAATTTTTCTTGAAAGTTTGAGCAAAAATGGCTCCCCAGTTTTTGTGTCTCAAGAGAGTAAAATTATTAATAAATAATTCACCAAAAACCAATTTGCACACAGCTACTACATTGTCAATGGTTTGGGGTAGAAATCTGAAACTGAACAATGAAGACCTGTTTTGGTTTGGCTGAGTTATAAAGGTTTAACACACACACACACACACACCATGTTCTGCACACATTGTCATTAAAAATGTCACATGTTGGATATTGGCAACAATCTCCCAACATTCAGTAGGCACTGGACATGCCGAAGAACCCTGTGTGGAATATCTTATCTCAGAAGCTGAATGTGGAACACAGCAGAGCCCCTCACCACATCCCTCGCTGAACTTGGCTGTTCTTGTGTACATAAAATTCTGCATGGGTGGTGGGAGCAACTCCATTTTCCTGCTTGGTTTCCATTACTTTAATTCCAAAATTAAGGTTGCAAAGAGGGTCCCACTATAAGCCAATTTGCACCCTCACTCTATCTCAAAGGAAAAAAAATTGCACCTCCAAAGTTTGTGATTACTCTTAGCAAAGAAGAGATTTTTCCCTTAAATTTTAAGTAATCTAATCAAATGTTTTTGAAGGTAAAAGTCATTAAATATAGTAATTTATTTGAAATAATTATCTATTTTCTCAAACTTCAGGATGGGAAGGTTTATATCATTAAAACGTGTGTTTGTGTGTGTGCGCGCGCACACATGTGCGACTGCAGAGAATCACTTGTGCAAAGGGAAATTTAAAACACATGCTAAAATTAAATAAAAAGGAATCTATTCAAAAGTCCTTGTGTCTCTCTCTGCAGGGGCGGCTCCAGGCCCCAGCACGCCAAGCGCATGGGAGAGCGGCAGGCAGGCAGCCCTCACCGGCATGCCTGCGGGGGGTCCGCTGGTCCCGCAGCTCCAGTGGACCTCCCGTAGGTGTGCCTGCGGAGGGTCCACTGGTCCCGCAGCTTCGGTGGAGCCGCGGGACCAGCGGACCGTCTGCAGGCACGCCTGTGGGAGGTCCACCGAAGCCGCGGGACCAGCGACCGGCAGAGCGCCCCCCGTGGCATGCCGCCATGCTTGGGGCGGCGAAATGTCTAGAGCCGCCCCTGTCTCTCTGGGTCACAGAAACTGGTGCTGAATGTTTCCAGGGCCAGAATGTCCCTACTACAGGGGAGTCTTTCAACTTCCATGTTCTCAGCATTAAACTTTCCCTCCCCACATTCAACTTGTACATGAATTAACTCCTACAAAATGATTTCACCGCAGGGCAATGCACATGCTGCAGAGCCACCATCCTCCCTTTACTCCAGGCTGCCACTCTTTTCCCTGGAAAAAAGCAGATCCATGGTGCTGGGCATCCCAGCTGAACAGATCCCCATGACACTTTGCAAATCCTCAAGGACAGTTATGGAACTTAGAGGCTCATTGGGCCCAGCCTGTTGCAGTGCTTCTAAGGTCAATATTGGCCCACCCCAGCTTTAAAGCACTGCATGGACTAGAGCAGCTGAGAGTGGTGGAATCAGGACCTCAGGTGGATGAGGAGGCCTAGCTAACTCAGAGGGCAGACTCAGCACCATTCAGTCCACTGATTTTTTTGATGCACAAGTGCTGAAGCCTTTTCATTGCAACCGGATGCAATATGGAAAACCTGTGTTCAGGGCTAACCTAGGCCCTCATGAGCCAGGCTGACAAGTGAAGAGGAAACATGTTCAACCATTTGGGAAGGGCACAGCAGACTTCTGCACCCCCCAGTCATCACTATACGTAAAGTTCCAGTTGCAGCTACAGTTGCTGCTTGGAACAGCTGCCAATAGGCAGCATTTAGTATATGAAATATCTTAGGCTGCCTGACGCAACTGGAACCAAGACAGTATATGTCAAATGTGAACGGAGTTCAGAACTGATCAATGGGTGGAACAGCACTCTAGGTACGAAAAATAGCTGCAAGGAAGTCCACTTGCTTTATATTTTCACATAAATCAGTTGCATCATCCTAATCTCTGAACTTTACACATCACGGGACTGTTGCAAGAAAAGAAGCAGAGAAAACTAGCCACTCAATTATAAAACTGGAGTCCCTTGGCTTCCAGACTACTTACAGCCACAGTACGCCGTTTGCTAGTCTATTCTACTCTATTTAGGTTCAACTATGCACCCATCACGCTGAGCTATCTTCAGAGTTAGGAAATTAAACAAGAAGAAAGTCTGTCGCTTGGGGTTTCCTCCCCCGGGAAAAGATATGCATGTTTGTTTGTTTGCTGTTTCAGGAGGGAAAGTGACTGTCCTTGTGTTGTGATTTGCACAGGCTGACCAAGGACTGCTCCTTGCCTTGCAAAGGACTGGCCAGGTCTGCAACCATTGCTAGTTTCTGAGGAGGGAATTGTAACCCGAATGTGCAAAGTTTTATTCAGCTCAAAACTGCAATTTTTTGGCAAATAACCTTTGCCTCTGAAAAGTTTTGCCGAGCTCTAATGAACACGAGGCTCACTTGTCACGAGGATGCAAGGCACAGAGTGTTGTCCACCCCTACCATAGGACTGGGCCCTCTGTGCTGCTTCTCACACCCCACTGGCAGCTCAGGGGCGAACTGACTTTCCAAAGCACAGCACAGATGCACAAATCACCGGGAGGGGCTGTGGGGTGTAGGGTTGCCAACTTTCTAATTGTCGAAAACCGAACACATTTGCCCCACCCCCTGCCCGTCCCGTCCCAGAACCCCCACCCCTTCTCCAAGGCCCAGCCCCTGCTCGCTACATCCCTCCTCTCTCCATCACTCGCTCTTCCCCATCTTCGATCACTCACTCATTTTCACCAAGCCAGGGCAGGGGGTTGGGGGTGCGGGCAGGGGTGAGGACTCCGGCTGGGGATGTAGGCTCTGGGGTGGGGCTGGGGACAAGGGGTTTGGGGTGCAGGAGGGGCTCCAGGCTGGGGCAGGGGGTTGGGGTGTGGGTGCAGGCTCTGAGAGGGAGTTTGGGTGTGGGAGGGGGCTCAGGGCTGGGACAGCGGGGTGGGGTGGAGCCAGGGATGAGAAGTTTGGGATGCAGGAGGGGGCTCTGGGCTGAGGCAGGAGGTTTGGGTGCAGGAGGGGATGCGAGCTCCAGCTGGGGGTGCAGGCTCTGAGTTGTGGCCAAAAATGAGGGGTTCAGGGTGCGGGAGGGGGTTCCGGGCTGGGGCAGGGGGTTGGGAGGGTTTTGGGGGTGCTGGCTCTGGGAGATAGTTTGGGTGCAGGAGGGGGGTCAGGCCTGGGGCAGGGGGTTGGGGTGTGGGAGGTGGAGTGGGCTCTGGGCGGTGCTCACCTCAGGCAGCTCCCAGAAGTGGCTGGCATGTCCCTGCAGCCGTTAGGTGCAGGGGCCGCCAGGCAGCTCCACGTGCTGCCCCCGTCCGTGGGTGCAACCTCTGCAGCTCCCACTGGCCATGGTTCCTGGCCAATGGGAGATGTGAGGCTGGCACTTGGGGCGGGGGCAGTGTGCGGAGCCCCTCTGGACGCCCATGCGCCAAGGGTCTGCACAGGGCTGGGCAGAGAGCCTGGCTTAGCCCCGCAGTGCTGACTGGATTTTTAACAGCTGAAGTCCCTTTTCGACCAGGCGTTCTGGTTGAAAACCAGATGCCTGGCAACCCTAGTGGGGAGCAGGCTATGGCCTTCAGCATATTAGATGACTGAGCAGAAGGGAGGTTCTAATTAATTCACTGGAATGTGATGCCAGGATCAAGGGTGAGACAGAGCCAAGCTGCCCCGAGTCAGTAGCCTGGACAGTGCGGAGTGCTGCCCCTCGAAGGTGTATTTAGGGTGGGAAGGACCTTTGTTCCTCAAAGGTCACCGCTCCCCACAGCACAAGGGAGGCTTTTGCAGCATCCAGGAGCCTGCAGAGAACAGCAGCCACAGAGAGTTAGCTGCCTTACTCCCAGCCTTCACACACTGTGAGAAAAGCTTTCCGCCGGCACACACACAGGCAGCACTGGCTAAATCCCTATTTCTTGCCATCACATTGACACTAACATCACCTCCACTGCTCATATTTATTAATTGTACAAACCTAATGGAGGAATGCATTGGCAAAAAAGGGTAATGGCCATCAGGCCAGCAATAAAACAGAATTAATGGTCCATAGGAAGAAATCATGTCCACTTAACACCAGCTTTGAAACTATAACAGAATAATGTAATACCAGCAGGGCTTTTCTCTGTATGCAGATTGCTTACACCATGTTAATCACTCACAAAGCAGGCCACGTTCTCCCTCAGCTCACATGACCCTCCAGGGACCAGAAACATTTAGTGAAAGGATCATTACCAACATGCACAACTGCAGCAGCACCCACAAGATCCAGCCCAGAGCCAGAGGCGGCTGTAGCCATTTCGCCGCCCCAAGCACGGCAGCATGCCGTGGGGGGCGCTCTGCCGGTCGCCGGTCCCACGGCTCCAGTGGACCTCCCGCAGATGTGCCTGTGGAGGGTCCACTGGAGCCGCCTGCCGCCCTCCCGGCGACCGGCAGAGTGCCGCCCGCGGCATGCCGCAACAAGCAGGCGCTTGGCGTGCTGGGGCCTGGAGCCACCCCTGCCCAGAGGAATACAGGAGTGAGCACCTGGAGCAGGCTGCAATGTCTGAGGAATGCAACTCCAGCCCTTTACAGCAGGGCAAGCAAGCAGCAAGTCCATGGGTCAGAACCACAACCGGGCAGTGAGCACCTGCTGTGGCAGACAGGAGGGCAGGAACAGTCTGTCTGTATGCAGTGAAACCTCAGGTTGGTAGAGGCTGATTTTCAGCTGCTCTTTCCGGCAGCTTCTGAGCTGTAGATGTGCTGGAGGCCAAGGACTGTGCAACTCCCACTAGCAGTTAAGGTTGCCAACTTTCTACTCGCACAAAACCAAACACCTTTGCCCCACCCCCACCCCGCCCCTCACCCATGGCCCTGCCCCAGCCCCACCCCTTCTCCAAGGCCCCACCCCCAAAGGCTCCGGCTGGGGGTGCAGGCTCTGGGGTGGGACCAGGGATGAAGGGTTTGGGGTATAAGAGGGAGCTGGACAGTGGAGCTGAGGGGTTTGGAGTATGGAAGGGGGCTCCAGGCTGAGGCAGGAGTTTGGAATATGGGAGGGGGTCAGGGTTGCAGGCTCTGGGTAGTGCTTACCTCAAGCAGCTCCCAGAAGCAGCAGCATGTCCTCTCTCCAGCTCCTATGCAGAGGCATGGACAGGCAGCTCTGCATGCTGCCCTGTCTGCAGGCACCACTCCTGCAGCTCCCATTGGCTGCGGCTCCTGGCCAATTGGGAGCTGCAGAGCCAGCGGTTGGGGTGGGGGCAGCATGTGGAAGCCCCCTGGCTGCCCCTATGTGTAGGAGCCAGAGGGAGACCATGCCGCTGCTTCGGGGAGCCGTACAGAGCCACGTGGAGCCACGGCAGGCAGGGAGCCTGCCTTAGCTCCCCTGCACCGCCGGCCAGACTTTTAACAGCCCAGTCAGCAGTGCTGACTGGAGCCGCCAGGTTCCCTTTTCGACCGGGCGTTCCGGTCAAAAACCTGACACCTGGCGACCTTACTGGCAGTACTACCTGGAGGCACCTTGCAAGGGCTCAGGCTAAGACCAGGTTTCCAAACAGGAAGCCTGGCACTGCAAAGTGCTAGCCATTGAGCACAGTGGAAGTGGAAAGTGCCCGGGATCTCACCGGACTCAGCCCTCACTTTAATATTAACTCATTATTTTAAGTTGGAAGAAAGACTGTTTAAGGGGGAAACATTAGACCCTGGAGAGGGCTAATTCCTTTGCCCGTCTGTGAGGAAAGCAATATTAAAATGCAATTCTACTGAGAATGCACAAACACACGCAGAGCTGCTGTTTAATTGCACTTCCATCAAAGTGGGGCTTTTATGGAAAATGTGGTTTCTGCAAAATCGATATTTTCCACAGAAAAAAAACCTGCTCATTTATTTTTCCTGTTTTCCTCAGCCAGAGGGAGACACCACGGTGCATCACAGGAGATGCAGTCTGGCCAAGGAGCCTGTCCCACATCGGACATTGGGGGCATGAGGCGCTCAAACTGCAACTCCTATGAGGCACCACAGCAGCTCAGACAAACGCAGCTTATTGTCGACCTGACCTGAAGTGAAACATTTCCAGTCAGGAATGCTGCAATGTTTCATTTCAGCTAAAAGTATCTAATCAAAATGTTCTGATGTTTTCAAATCCAAAGTTTTGGGGGAAATTTCATCCCTCCAAAAAATATGCTATTTCAGCTTTTTTCCTCATTTGGAACCAAAACAAGATGTCAACATATTGGAAATTCCCCCATGCAATCAGATCTATTAACATCCTTTGCATATTTGAGCAGAGATCACATAAAGATATGATACCCCCCCCAAAAAATTATTGCTTCTGGGTGAGAAATAGAATTCCCACTTAAATGTATTAACCCAAAACCAGATAGTACAGATAAGCAGGTTAACAGTTATTAAAAGTAAACAACTGTTAACAGCATATTTGGCCTTACAGAAGTGTAACATATTAAGTTATCGTCATAGCCTCCTCTAGCGACTGAGCCACAGAAAAGAATGGAGACTACTACTACTATTGGATTATCTAACTGAAATCCTCCTTTAGCGCAAGTGGAAGAAAGCTGGCTTTTTGGTGCAGAACGTCCTAGGTTCACGCCTCACTCATGACCCATGATGAGGGCAGGTATCGAGCAGTAAGAATGAGTGTGTCATATGCACATTACATCATGGGTAATAATTCATCAGGAAAAGGACAATGAACCAAAAGAACTCTGAAGCAGATTGGATGGACATGTGGTACTAACCAACCAAGAATTTGACAACTCATTGGTTCCTACTGTTTTACTTCCGGCTATCTCTTTAAAGAAAGTTTAATTTAAAAAATAAAAAGATCATTCACTCAAATAACCATAAAACAAACTCAAGTTTTCTAAATTTCAGGAAATTCAGTTAAAGGAGAAGTGAGATGTTCATATGAAATTATGTAAATCAGAAAACATCTAAAATTCCAGCTTGGTAACAGCCTACTATGTGTACACTTAAATATGTCCAAATACACCACATAAGGGTTCCCATTAGCAGTCAGCATTTGCCCAGGAACCTATAATACTTTCAAAACAATATATTTGAATATTAGTCCCTCCTCACCAACCAAGACTGGAATTCTGGGCTTTGAGTTTTAATTGCTTCAATTAATGGTATAATTAATACCTCAAGTAGTGCAAGCAATGACCCCCTTCTCCCCAGTAATATGCACCCTTCTCTCGGACCTCGGAGAGAAAGATCTTTTCATCTGTATACTGTCCCTGAAGGTTCACACCTCAGCGACTGTGGCCTTGGCATCATGCACTCAGAGCCTACAAAGCAGTACTTAGTGCAGCCCTACATACACCCCCGCTCCAGATCCAGACATCCAGTGTGAGGGCATAGAAGGGACGTCCTGAAGATGTAGAGTAGGTGAGTGAGGTGCTGAAGAGACAATCTATCTCAGAGAACTCCACTTACAGGTGAATAAACTGCCTGACTCCTTAAAGAACTGTCTCTGCAGAGCTCCTCTTTTGGGCTATTAATTGGCTGTAATAACTCTCCTGAGTGGAGGCTGAGGAATGTCTTTCTAAAAGCTGCTCTCCTAAAAGAAGCTTTAGACTTGGCTCTTCTACTGAGAGGTGCAGCAAGACTAGGGTGACAAGGTGTCCCAATTTTATAGGGACAGTCCTGATATTTGGGCTTTTTCTTATATAGGCTCCTATTACCCCGCACCACGTGTCCTGATTTTTCACACTTGCTTTTGGTCACACTAAGCAAGACTGGACTGGAGCTCTATGTGGCAGCTTTACAGATTTCAGTTCCCCCGTTATGTTCCACCCAGTTATGTTCATGGAAATTATGAAGTGCACAGAACTCCCCTTTTCATGACAGACCAAGGTCAGGAAAGTACAGAGAGACACACACGAGAGAGAGGCAGGTATTTACAGGTGCAGGCTGCTAAAACATGACATTTCCCTGCACTGGATCCACCCCACCTGGGAGCTCCTGTTGTTTCAAAGGCACTTTCCCATACACAGGAACTGCACTGTCAGGCCCTATGCGCTAAATTTACTGCTGGTGTAAACAGCAGATATTGAGGACGTTTTGCCTGATTACACCAGCTGAGAATGTGGTCATCTCTGCTTAATTTAGTTCTGATGATTTTTCTTCCCACTACAGGTCTGTTACGTGTCTTATTTATGCAGAACAACCTATTGGGCCTGCCCTTTTGATTTCTATAGCCCAGTCCTCTCCTGTAATATCATAGCTCTACGGTTGTAACAAACATTCCCAAAGTATAGATCCAGAGAGGTCAGTTTTCAGAGGCCCCCCCATGAAACTGTTCAGCTACATTTTAACACTCAGTCCCATACCCCTTGTGCCTGCATCCGCTCTTCTCAACTACGGCTCAGACAGACACTTCCCCAGACTCTGCCCTTCCTCCACCAGCTGTAGATAAAACACGGCCAGGAGGTATTGGTGTCTGACACAAACAAAGGGTTAAACTTACTCTGTGACTCGGACTCATTAGGGTGACCAAACATCTCAATATTATTGGAACCATCCCAATATTAGGGGCTTTGTCTTATAGATAATTATTACCCCCTCCTGCTCCCAATCCTGATTCTTCACACTTGCTGCCTGGTCCCCCTAAGATTCAGACTGTAAGGGCAGAAAGGACCATCATGACCATTTATTCTGATCTTCTGCACACCACAGGTCACAGAACCTCACCCACCCACTCCTGTAATAGACCCCTGACCTCTGGCTGAGTTACTGACATCCTCAAATCATAAACTAAAGACTTCAAGTTACAGAGAATCCACCATAAACTTATCAAGCTCAGTCTTGAAGACAGTTAGATTTTTTGCCTCTACTGCTGCCCTTGGAAGGCTGTTCCAGAACTTCACTCCTCTGATGGTTAGAAACCTTCGTCTAATTTCAAGCCTAAACTTGTCGATGGCCAGTTTATATCCATTTGGTTTTGTGCCAGCATTGGCCCTTAACTTAAATAACTCCTCTCCCTCCCTAGTATTTACCCCTACAATGAATTTATAGCGAGCAATCAGAGCTCCCCTCAGCCTTTTTTTGTTAGGCTAAACAAGACAAGTTCCTTAAGTTGCCTCCCATAAGGCAGGTTCTTCTTTCCTCTGATCATTCCAGTTGCCCTTCTCTGTGCCTGTTCCAGTCTCAATTCATCTTTCTTAAAACATGGGAGAACAGAACTGTACACATTATGCCAGATGAGGTCTCACCAGTGCTTGGTTTAATGGTACTAACACTTTCCTGTCTCTACTGGAAATACTTCAGCTGATGCATGGTAGGACTGCATTAGTTTTTTTCATGGCCATATCACACCAGTAGCTCATAATTATCTGTGATTGACCAATACACCCGGGTCTTTCTCCTCCTCTGTCACTTCCAACTGATATGTCCCCAACTTATAGAAAAATGTGCATTGTTAGTCTCTCAGTGCAGGACCTTGCACTTTGCGCAATTAAATTTCATCCCATTTCTATTACTCCAGCTTTCAAGGTCATACAAATATTGTATAATATTCCATTCCTCATCTGTATTGGCAATACCCCCCAACTTTGTGTTATCTGCAAATTTTATTTGCACGCTCCCACTTTTTGTGCCAAAGTCATTAATGAAAATGTTAAATAAGACTGGTCCCAAGACCAATTCCTGACGTCCCCAACCAGGGAATTAGTATGACCATCTGCCATTTTATGCAGGAGATGAGGTTGAAATAAGACAGTATAATTAACTAGGGACATTTCTGCCTCCCCCTCTGACCTGAATCATGGGAGCCAGGCCACAGCACCCATTATTGGAGTTAATTTCCACAAGATCAATGCACAAATATGAAGCATCTGTTATATAAAATGCTAGTACAATCTCCATCCATGACCATGGCAGTCCACCACGCTCCTGCCTTGATAGTTGGAGCATTTAAAGAAATGTGATATATTAAGAAGTCATGGTAGTGGCAGAGCAAACAAATTATTTGTGAGTATCTCATCTCAGATGACATCGTTTCTCACCAATCACTGGTGTACCCCCCAAGCTACGATCCCCAGCTCCTGTCGCTACACGACAGCTCGCCTCAGATTACAAACTTTATCTACAAAATGCTGTTAGAACAGGTGAACTCTGGAGGATCCCAAATCAGCTGCAGGCTCAATCAGTTCAAAGTATTTCCTCCCACTACTGCCTGGGATAGAATGAATTTTAATTGGAATACACTCTGGAAGATGGAGAACCATTCTGTTTAAACATACGCAAAGCTGTTATTAAATGCTAATTTTATGCAAGCAGGTTAGCTCTAGCTTTGGGGAGGGACTAGCATGGTTGAAATAATTCTCTCCTTTTATACTTTGTAACAATGAATTCTAATATCTCGACTAACATCGCATGAACAAAGGATGGATCCTCCTCCCTATCTGCTTATTTACAATGGCCATCACATAGCTGCACGCTGTAACAGCTATAAAAAGCTCTTTACTAGAGTTGGGAAATAGCTCCTCACTATTTAATGGCAACACTCCCAAGACTGTAATGAGGAAAGGCTTCTGTTACGGGCACCTCTCCACCAACTGGGTTCCACGCCAGACTCAAAGCAAAGTTCTACTCAATGAGAGTGAATAGATTCCTTTACTTCCCACCACCACTGGCCTCCTCCTAGGTTTAGGTTGCCATGAACAGATCATGGCCTGTTCTCAAGTCCCTCCATTGGCTCCCCATCAGTTTCTGATGCCAGTTTAATACTTTCGTCCTAATCCTCAAAGCAATTAATGAATCAAGACAAAACTATATTGCAGACTGAATTTTAATCTATGAACCTCTCGCTCCCCTGGGACACTGCAGCTCACAGAGGCCAAGATGAAGCACATAAAAGCAGGGAATAAAAGCATGCATGGTCCAGGGTATCTGGTTATGGAACAAATTTGCAAGAGGAGATTAGGTGACTCCAGAGTCTGACCATCTCTAGGAGACGCTGCAAAGCATTCCTTTTTTAAAAGACCTTTCCAACATAAGAACGACACTCACAACAATGACACCTTTTTCCATGCAAAAAAATCCCAGCTGACCCCCCTTAAAAATACCCTGGAACAAAGTCAACCAAAACAATCAAAAACCCCACAAATATTCCTTCCACCTCAGATGCTCCTCTTTGATAGCACCCGCCATGTCTATGAACATCAGACTGGATTTTCACAGGTCCTGAAGGGAAGGAGGGGCCCAAATCCCTAGCTCAGTGAGAATAGCAGACTCATAAACTTCAGACATGGTCTAGCCACTAGAGGGGGACAAAAAGCCAGACTGCGTTAATATGCTTTACACAAAAGAATGACAAAATCTGAAGGGCTAAAAGGGTGCAGCCCAGACAGCTCCTTCACAGGTCAGCCATGTGAGCCAAGTTTCCCTTCTTTCCAGCTGAAAGCATTTCCCCAAATACAAATTGTGTATGTGTGTGTGTGTGTGTGTGTGCGCACGCATGTGTCCTGCAAAGCTAGCACACCAGCCAGCCCTGCCTCCTCCTTACGCACCTAACGCACTCCCACTGCTTCAGGGTCACCCCCATTTCCCTTCTCTCTAGCACTTCACCTCGCAGGGTCACCTGGCTCAGGGCAGCAGAATGGGGGAGGGGAGGGGGGGACACCAGTGGGGGCTAGCGCTCCCCAGTGGAAATATTGTGGGGGCTGATCTATGTTTACACCCCCAAATATTTCCTTTGTACCCAGGGAGGGTGTGAGAGGGGCAGCCCTCCCCCATTCCTCCTTCCGCGCAGCCCTCTTGGGCTTGGCACTGGGGAGAGGGGACGCCTGGAGTCAGAGGTGGAGCCAGGCAGCACAGGGACAGGGTGGAGATGCATCATTTCAGAGATGGGGGCAGAACTGTTTCACCTCCAGGGCAGGAGCCGCTGCCAGTTGTGTAAAAGCAGCATGCGAGGTGGGGACCAGGGAGCCAGGCAGGCAGCTGCACTGGGTCCCCACCATGCCTCAGCAGCTGCCCGGACTGCACCGTTTCCTCAGCATGCCCCATTGCCCTCCCGACTGCCACCAGTGCCAGAGCTCTGGGTGCTGCCCAAATCCCCTGCACACCCCAGCTCCTTAGCCCCAAACCTGAGCTGCCTCCATTCGAGACTGAGCTTTTACCGCCTCTGCCCTGGCTAAGCAGAGCACCCTGTCAGTAACCAGACACAGCGGGAAACGGACTCCGCACTGTTGGTGGTGATGTATGAAGGAGACAGAAGAAATCAAAGAAAGGAAATGTAACAACCTGACACATGAAGAAAATGACATTTTCTTGCCCCAGGAACTGTTGAACACCAAGTATTTGGCTGGCGAGATGAGGAGACCATCTAAGGCAACTATTCCTGGGAGCCTCTGTTTCATACCTGCAGCAGTTTAACCTGAACCTGAGTGGTGGTGACAACAATGCCCAGAATCCTCTCCTGAACAGCGGCAGCTTCGCCAGCACCCACTATTCAGACAGTTCTTCACTGCAGGCCTGTGGGGTTTTCCTACTTCTCCTCTGCTGACAGAAACTAAAATCAAACTCAGTATCCGAATCACCCAGGGACTCGGGATGCCAAGTTTCAGAGAAAGGAGATAAGCAGAATGCAGCAGAGAGCAGAAGCTTGACTCAACCAGCCACCATCCAGCCAGATTTGTCACTGTCATTCGTATTTGGCAATATCCTGCATGTGAGCTTGTCCTTAACATTAGCCTACATGTTTACTCTGGGTCTCGGCAGAACAGCCAAAGGCCAAGGACTGAGTTACCTTCTCTTCCGGTCCTTCAGTAATATTTATAGGAGAAGGGGGGTGAATGTCTGCACCACTCCCGCTCAGGAGATACCTTTGCTGTGGGTAAAACAGACGACTTCTGTCTGACCCATTACGCAGATGCACAATGCAGGCTGATGAAGGTGGAGACCAGTAAGGGACTGTAAGGTCACTCCTCACAACGCACCACCTAATTGTGGGGAAGGGGTGTTATAGCTGGATCATTCGTCTCAGTGGATCTAGGGGGAGCTTTCCAGTTGTCCTGAACCAGGGAGCCTTCCCAAAGCAATCAGGTCCAGGAAAATCACTATGGACTAAATCCTGATGTTTGAAGGGGAATTTATACAAGCCAAATAAAAAAAAGCCCTGGGATTTATACTATATACTGACCATTCGATTCACTCTCTACTGCCGTGGCTATAGATAGCGAGGGCTTCTTCCCTCCATAGGTTGTGCACTTGGGCCAAATCTGATCTATGTTCCCAATCATTTGCACCTATACATTTCTCCCCTATTACGTTTTCCATGCATAGTGCACATTGCTCTTCTCTTCATATATTGATCCAGAATCATTGCCTACCATCTATCACAGCATCCGCCTTGTTCAGCAGAACCACTGGATATAGCACTAGCTGAAGCACAATGGCACTGCTGCATACAGCCCAAGAAACCAAAGGATAATTACTGCAGTACCTGCTGCTAGCAGGAAGGCTGCTGAACATTTTCCATTGGGAATCCCTATTTTCAGATGTTTATCAGTTTCTGATAAGTTATCCCCAGTCGGAGAACACTTAAATCTCCCTGGTCACTCGATTACAGACCTAAAAGTCACAATATTACAACAAAAAAACTTCAAAAACAGACTCCAACGAGAGACTGCTGAATTGGAATTAATTTGCAAATTGGACACCATTAAATTAGGCTTGAATAAAGACTGGGAGTGGATGGGTCATTACACAAAGTAAAACTATTTCCCCATGTTTATTTTTCCCCCCTACGGTTCCTCACACCTTCTTGTCAACTGCTGCAAACAGGCCATTTTGATTACCACTACAAGAAGTTTTTTTTCCTCTCCTGCTGGTAATAGCTCACCTTAACTGATCACTCTCGTTATAGTGTGTATGGTAACACCCATTGTTTCATGTTCTCTGTGTATATAATATATCTTCCTACTGTATTTTCCACTGCATGCATCCGATGAAGTGGGTTTTAGCCCATGAAAGCTTATGCTCAAATAAATTTGTTAGTCTCTAAGGTGCCACAAGTACTCCTGTCCTTCCCTTTGGGACTGATATTCTCCAAGCCTAGTCTGCAGCCAAATGTGTATTTTGTTGAGAGACTCAAGCCAAATTCCTTCATAGAAAAAATACCCCCAGAAAAGTGTTGCTTTTTAACAGACAGCCCCCATAAGACTCCATCTGAAATGACTAAGCTTTGGAAGTTGGAATTGGCTGGAGACAGCCCTCACTAAGCAGCAGTCCATACGCTTCAGTGGAAGGATGTTGTTTATGGCATTAGAATGGTAGCTGCATTTGGAAACAGAGTGCTGAGTCCATTGTTTGGGTTTGCTGTGGGTAGCAAAGGCAGGAGGTAGATGGGGTACATTTAAATGTTCTGTAGCTATACATTTAGAGACTGTCTGCAGCTACAGGATGGCTAGTTAAGAGCTCTGTAGCATGGGGATTCAATCCCCCATGCTCACTCGCAAGCTGTGTAGGATGGACTCTCACAAAAGCTCTGGGCCTCCCTTCATATGTTCATGGAACTCCAGAGAGTAAAGCTCCTTGTTCACTTTCTCCCTCTTTTCTCTTCAAAAGAAACTGTGGAATTGCAGTAAATGAACCTGTGACTGCAGCAGCAAGGCTTGTGAATGCAAGTAAGTGTGAATGCAGCATATGGATACACAGTCAAACCGTAAGAAAATGTCCCTTATTATGGCATTCTTGCCTATTTACATAGTTTGTTTTTCCAATAGCTCAGTATAACTGTAAGGAAAGCAAAGCTTATGTTAAAAACTGCTAGAACAAAATGTTCACACTTGTGTGCCTAAAGTTAGGCACAAGATGGGGGAGGGACTAGCTTTGTTGGTGAGAGAGACAACTTTCAAGCTACATAGAGCTCTTCTTCAGGGCTGGTCGGACCAGCAGAGCTCTGTGTGGCTCGAAAGCTTGTCTCCCTCCCCAACAGAAGTTATTCCAATAAAAGATATTCCCTCACCCACCTTGTTGCTCTGATATCCTGAGACCGACACACCTACAACAACGCTCCGTAAAGTTAGGCACCTAACTCCACATTTAACCACCTAGTGAAGGGGATCTGGACACACCTCTGAAAAATAACGACTTACCAGTCTCAGAGTGTTTCTCCAAGAAATGCTGCTGTGGCCATGCATTCCCAGAGTGACATGTTTAATGCTGCTGGCTTTGCTAGGCCTTTGTTACAGAGATATTTATCTAATATTGTCCCCATATAATCTATCCCCTAATGCTTGTCATGAAAGGTCAAACATTTCTTTCACTAGGCACTGAATTTGCTTGAGCCTGAGCTTACTCAGGTCACTGCCAGACATTCCTTCAGGTTTTTTTATTACATTATCCAAAGCGAACACATCATAAAAATCCTCAAAGGAGGCTGACTCATGAGCTACCTATACAAGCACAAATGATCATCAGGGTTCCTTTAAACGTTGGGCCAGGATAGCTGCTGCACCCACTGACTCTCAGCAGTGGGACTTTTCAGTGCCATCTGAATGCTCAAGTAGATCAGCAAGATATTCTCTGTACTGCTATCGCCTCTGGAAAATGGCATTGGGAAGATTTCTGCTAAATTTAGTGAGCTAGAAGCCAGGTTGGGGAAAAGAGATACAAAAGGTGCAGGACTTAGACAGCAAGATAAATTAATCGAAAACCCTGATTGATTGGCAGGGGATATTTCAAAGCCAGAATAGAATGCATAGAAAAAAATCAAAGAGCCAAAGCAGAATACGAGCTAGGGGGCTCTGCAGAGAAAGCCAGCCACACTGACTTGCTTTTATAGAAAATCTTGTGTCAAGGCTTCTGAAAGATCCTATCCTTGGAAAAAGCATCCCACCTTGCTGTGAGGAAAGCCCTTCGAAGTCCCCATAGAAGGAGCATCATGCTCTGAAACCTATTGCCTTGTCTACACTGGAAAAAGGAGTCTTGTATTATAGCCATCACCACCAGAAAGAGTGCAGCTGAACCAGAGTAACTGTGTTAGCACAAATGCAGACAGGGCTCAGACACCTTTACTTGCTCTGAGTGAGTTTTTATGACATGGCACTGGGAATACCTAAGCCCTTCCCCAATGAACAGCTCCGCATTGGTTCTGCGGCACTCTCACCTGCTGCTGCTGTAATCAAGTACTAAATCCTCTTGTGTAAACACATACCAGCTAATCAGAGGAATCAAGGCTGAATATTGTTCACTGCACATTTGTACAAGAAATACAATTTAAAGGAGTCCAGCTGCCATTTTCCCCAGATTTCAGCCCAGCCACCGAGGCAAAGAGAAGTGACTTTGCTCGTCTGAAAAAGAATTTTGTGGAGAAAGGAACAGAAGCCTCCCACTTCCCATGCAGCAAAACTCAGTTGAGAAGCCACATATATTCTGGAATCAGGCATTCACATACAGAGGACATGACACTACGCCAGACATTTATCAAAGCAGGCTGCAGGACACAGAAAAAATTAACGAATACTGAAATCCAGGCCCTGCACTTGCTATCATCTTGCCCCACCCACTTTGTCAATATATTTTTTTCCCCTGCCCTAGCTGGGGAAGATCTTCTCAGTATTTGGCAACCCAAGGTTCTATCACATAGTGTGTCCCGTTATATAGTACAGGGGTAGATCTGCATACATGCTCTCTTTTACATGAGTCAGAAGTTATTAAACTGCTGCAGCCAGGAGGCAGTGGAAAAATAAGGCAGTGGTACTCTCCCAAGCCCTGCCCACAAGCTCCGCCCAGAGCTGCCATTCAAAGTAGATTCAAAGAACAGGAGTACTTGTGGCACCTTAGAGACTAACAAATTTATCTGAGTATAAGCTTTCATGGGCTACAGCCCATATGCCACAAGTACTCCTGTTCTTTTTGCAGATACAGACTAACACGGCTGCTACTCTGAAACCCGTCAAAGTAGATTGTGCAGCTTTGGTAACAGGACTTTCCGCTGCCTTTCTGACACACTTAGACAATGTGTGAACTAGTTAACAATGCTGATATTTAGAGTATCGTTACTGGCATGGCGTGAGCCTGGCTCACCAATGACTCTGAGCTATGGTTCAGCTTCTGCTAATTGTACAGGCAGACATCACTGTATCAGTCACAGGTGTTTTCAGGGTCTCTCAGCAACCAGAGCAGCTAGAGACTGACTGTAACCAAATAAAAGCTTAGAATCTGGAGAGCATGGCAGGAAAGAGGTGCCAGTATTGGACTGCCAGGCCCTGGCTCTAGAAAGAAGAATGAGTTATTTTACAGGAGCTCCTCTTTTATGGCAGCTCAGGTATTTTCCCTCCCTGGCTCCCCACTGAGCCATAGACACAGCCACCAGAATGATGAGCCGAAAGTTGGGGAAAGGGAACGAGCAGGGAAGATCTCATTTGGCAGGGCAAGGGTGGAGGAAGGAGAAGATGCCAGGAGCAGGTAATGGAGTCAGGAATTCTGACTGTTGGAACTTGGGGTGCCAGCTCCGAGCACAGCTGGCAAGGGCAGCTAGGCAGGATAATGCATGGTGATTTCTCCTATTTTATCCCAAGGTAAATCACTTCAAATCTGAGCAAAATGTTGTCCCCTATCCACTGAGCACACCTGCCAAATGTAAAATGAAATTTACCTTTAGAGAGGAATTTGCGGGGGGCTGGGTGGGGTGCAAGACTGGGATCATGATGGAAAACAAGTTGCAACTTTAGCTATGGAGGCTGTCACTTCTCCATAACTAGAGGTAACTCACGGGCTGCACCCTCCATCTAGTGACAATCACTAGCACCAGGAGCATCCAAACCAAAGCCCTGAGGGCATGCCATAGGCCAGTGGTTTTCAAACTTTTTTTCTGGTGACCCAGAAGAAGAAAATTGTTGATGCCCGTGACCCAACAGAGCTGGGGATGAGGGGTTTGGGGCGTGGGGTGTGTGAGGGGATCATGGCTGGGGCAGAGGGATGGGGTGAGTGCTGCAAGGTGGGGCTGGAAATAAGGGGTTTGGGGTACGAGAGGGGGTCAGAGCTCTGGGCTGGAGGTGCAGGTTGTGGGGTGGGGCTGGGGATGAGGTTTAGGGTGAAAGAGGGGGTTCCAGGTTTGGGGGGGCTCAGGGCTCAGGCAGGGGGCTGGGATGCACGAGGGGCCCAGGGCTCTGGGATGGGGGTGCAGGCTGTGGGGTGGGTCCGGGAATGTGGGGTTTGGGGTGCAGGCAACCTGCAGGCAACGCCCCCGCCCCCCAGCTCCCATTGGCTGAGAACTGGTGCTCGGGGCGGGAGCAGCGCAAGGAGCCCCATGGCCTCCCGCCTAGAAGCCAGGCCTGCTTCTGGCCGCTTCCATGGTGCAGTGCGGTGTCAGATGAGGTAGGAGCTAGCCTGCCTTAGCCGGGCAGCACCGCTGACGGGACTTTTAACAGCCCGGTCAGCGGTGCTGACAGAGCTGCCATGACCCAGCGCCTTACATTCCACGACCCAGTACTGGGTCATGACCCACAGTTTGAAAACCACTGATGCAGACAACAACCACCCAAACATATTCTGAGGCTACCTCACTTGAGCCGTGAGGCACATATTTCTATCGGAGCTTAATTACAAGACACATTTTAAGATTAGTGGAACATTACAATCTTTTGCAGTTATGGCTGTGGGTGCCGAGGCATATTAACAGTGACTCTCTTTCCTCTCTCCCCCAGAATATGACCCAACACCCTCAGTCAGCCACATGCTAATAATCTACACTGTCTTTTGTACAGACGCCTTTATCATCTTAGGAAAGAATCCTGTGATTCATTTGGCACACAGACTACAAATTAATCATTTATACACACACTTCATATTTTTATATATTTATTAAAAATCACTGAAACAAACTGGATGCAACATGGAGGAAATGTGCCAGTGCACAATAAATCTCTGCAACCTATAATAAGAAGTTACTTAAACTCACAGCACTAAATGATTTATTAATTGTCTTCTAATCCTTCCCAGCTATACTGGAACCAAGAGTGCAGACATATTTCATCTGCTGTATCATAACTTCTCCAATACCAACCAGCGTGGCTGCCGTTAATGATTCGGTCAATTTTAATTCTGGCCTGCAGCTCCACAGAAATGACTTGCAAATGGCTAGAGACAGGCAGTTACTGCAAAATTAATATAAGCTATAACCAAGAGGAGGGTGAGGCCTAACTCATATGGAATGATTCACCAAGACATGCTGCAGTTGAAGTTAATTTTACAGGATCCAGCCAGGTGCTCATTTTCAAAGAGATATTACATTTCCACGCTATAAAATAGCTATTTTAAGACAGCCAGCTAAGGTTTGTATGGGATATTGTTTCACAAACTATTCCTCCTGGTTTCAGATGACATCACCCAGATCTCTATTTAAATTTACCCATCATATAAATAAATAAAAACTCTCCCGTTTTAACACAGTCGAAACATAATGCACATGATATGCATAATTCAGATAATGGAGGAATTTCTATTACCATTTTATCTATTTATTTTAGTGTCAGTTATGTATTTAAAGAAATAATAAAGCACCCAGTACATACATGGCATTTTACTTCTAAGTGTTTTACAAATGCAGGTAATTAAATTAAATGCCAATGACTGAAAATGAATTCAGCGGTTGTGGGAGTGGCTCAGATCTCGTAATGGCACATTACCAGTAGAGCCACTCTCGCTAAAACTTGTAGCAGGGAAGCCAGCTTGGGACTCTCTACAGTGTCGCTGGCTCTTGTGATATTAAAGCCCCAACCCTGGAAACTGGTAATTTGGTGAGAATCTCAGCTTCCTTTTTTTTAAAGAGTAAGTTTCTGGCCCTCCTCGTTGTGGATAACAGAGTAAAAACATGGCACATGTGTGACCTAAAGGTTCAAAACAACAGACAGGAAATAAAGAGAACCCAACATTTATCATCTTTTTGAAATCTCATGATTTTAAGCCAATCTTGTGATTTGGGGATGCTTAGATTGATAACACTGCTGCTATGTTTAGTTCACATTAATGTTGAGCCTTACTACTCTGTGAGTAGTCCCACTGAAATGACAGGTCCAAGGTTCTACTTGCTGTAGGTAAGGCTGACAGAATTGGGTGGTAAGTTTATGATTGCTTTGTAGAGTCAGGTCTCTCTTATGATTGTTAGGCTGAGCAGGGGCCAAACTAGGGAGGCAGTGCGGTTTAGTGGACAGCATGCTGGACTGGGAGCCAGGATTCTGTGTTCTGATGTGTAGCCTCAGGCAAATCATTCATCTCTATGCCTGTTCTTCTGGGTGAAACTATTGGCCTGCCTTGTGCAGGTCAGACTAGATGATCAGAATGGCCTCTTCTGGCCTTAAGATCTATGAACCATCAGCCAGGCTCACCACTTCCCTGAGAAGGGTGGATTTTATTTTGATATTTTTAAATCCTGTTCTTACTGCAGCTATTGCAGGATTGCCTCATCCAATGATAAACTCTGGGGCAGTGGATGGCTCCAGAGCCTGGGATGCAGTCATGGTGATAGTACCCAGCATGGCAAGAGGCCTCATTTGGAAAACAGCTGAAAATATTGAGCAGGCAGCTAGCGGAGAGAAATATTTGTCACAATTTTTTGTTGCTCACATTTTCCTGCTTTTAGGGTCACTAAATATTTGCAGTTTACAAAGTTTCAACCAAAGGTCGCTTTTCTTGTTTTAGATTGATTGAAAATCGTTAGAAGATTTTTGTGTTACTTTTCTGAATGTCAGTCTGGGTTGATTGGCTGTGATTGGTCAGAAAAGTCACATGAGATAATTGGGTTCTGATTTCTACATTGCCATGTGAGTGAGCGACTGCACTTTATCTGCTGTCTGAGCCAGTCAGAAAAACATCTCTTGGTTGCAACAGTGTCATCTGCTTCTGTCTCCTGCTGCAACTCCACCAGCCTCTGTGTCCAAAAGCCAGGGGCTGGGCCCAAAACGCATGAGATTTTTAAAAAGTAACAACTTGGGGGTGAGTATTTTTCTGCTGGCATCTGAGCCTTTAGGGGTCATATTTTCAAGCTTTTCTTCCTAACCATGAGTCACCAATGTGATGCAGCTGCAAAAAAGGCTAATATGACTCTGGAGTATTAACAGGCATGTTGTAAGTAAGACACAGGAGGTACCTGTCCCACTCTATTTGGCACTGATGAGGCCTCTAGCTGCAGTACTGTGTCCAGTTCTGGGTGCCACACTTTAGGAAAGATGTGGACAAATTGGAGAGAGTCCAGAGGAGAGCAACAAAAATAATAAAAGGTTTTGAAAACCTGACCTAGGAGGAAAGGTTTAAAAACCCTAAGTTTTGTCTTGAGAAAAGAAGACTGAGGATGACCTCATAACAAGAGCTGTTACCAAGAGCACGGTGATCAACTGTTCTCCCGGTCCACTGAAGGCAGGACAATAGGTAATGGGCGTAATCCACAGCAAGGCAGATTTAGGTTAGATATCAGGGGAGACAGGCAAGTCCTTGCTTACAGACAGCCCCCAAACCTGAAGCAAATACTCACCAGCAACCACACACCACACAACAAAAACACTAACCCAGGAACCTATCCTTGCAACAAAGCTCGATGCCAACTCTGTCCACATATCTATTCAGAGGATACCATCATAGGACCTAATCACATCAGCCACACTATCAGAGGCTCGTTCACCTGCATATCTACCAATGTGATGTATGCCATCATGTGCCAGCAATGCCCCTCTGCCATGCACATTGGCCAAACCAGACAGTCGCTACGTAAAAGAATAAATGGACACAAATCAGACGTCAAGAATTATAACATTCAAAACCCAGTTGGAGAACACTTCAACCTCCCTGGCCACTTGATTACAGACCTAAAAGTCGCAATATTACAACAAAAAAACTTCGAAAACAGACTCCAATGAGATACTGCTGAATTGGAATTAATTTGCAAATTGGACACCATTAAATTAGGTTTGAATAAAGACTGGGAGTGGATGGGCCATTACACAAAGTAAAACTATTTCCCCATGCTTATCTCCTCCCCCCCGGTTCTTTATATCTCCTTGTCAAGTGCTGGAAATGGGCCATTTTCATCACCACTACAAACAGTTATTTTTCTCTCCTGCTGACAACAGCTCACCTTAACTGATCACTCTCCTTATAATGTGTATGGTAACACCCATTGTTTCATGTTCCCTGTGTATATATATATATATCTTCCTTCTGTATTTTCCACTACATGCATCCGATGAAGTGAGCTGTAGCCCATGAAAGCTTATGCTACAATAAATTTGTTAGTCTCTAAGGTGCCACAAGTACTCCTGTTCTTTTTGAGGAAAAACTTTCTAACTCTAAGGGTAGCTGAGCTACGGAACAGGCTTCCAAGGGAGGTTGTGGAGTCCCCATCATTTGAAGCTTTTGAAAACAAGTTGGACAAATCAACTGTCAGGGATGGTCTAGGTTTACTTGGTCCTGCCACAGTGCAGGGGGCTGGATTTGATGACTTCTCGAGGTCCCTGCCAGCCCTACATTGCTAGGATCATGATATAAAGCAGAAGACTCCAGGAACCAGGGCTTTAAGAAAAACACCAAGTATTGCAAGAGTTGGCAACCTTGCAGCTGCTGTAATTGGGGAGCAGAACTTGTCTGTCTCCATTTTATTCTTCTTGTAGACAATAAACCAAATTCACATGTACATGTGTAGAGCTGCCTTTTAAGTCAATGGGAGCTGTATCTGACTATGGCAGGGCTGAATTTGGCATAGAGTGTACAGCAGATAAGGACTGGCAGTGGTCTAGGAACATGGTGGGGTCCTGGTAGCAAACAGATTGGCTGATTGGTGGCACAGCCTCACCAGAATGCCAAGCAACACTAACCATAATGCCCTGAACCTCCACCTCATTTTCCTCACTGCAGGTCCCCAGGATTCCAGCATAAACTCTCTAGCTCCGCCTTGGGAGCATGCTGCAAACCCACTGAGAGGGGAAGATGGAGATCCGCTGTGGCTATGGATGAAAGGCTTTCTCAAAGTGGAAGGTTTTGCAGCATTTCCTAAAGCTTCTGATGCCAGTTTAAGGCCTTGGTGCCAGTGATGGGCTGGGGGAGAAGCCCGCTACAGAGCAAAGGCCCACACCGCCTGCTTCTGTCCCCTTGGATCACCTGCAGGACAATGGCTCCAGGTCACACAGCAGCAAGCTTGGTCAGTGTCTCTCACTGAGCAGCTGGTGCCTCAGGGCCACTCCCAGTCTTCCAGGCAACAGGAGGCTGCTGCTGTCTCCTGAGCCACTGCCTGCTGCTATTTCAGCCCCTTACTCCATGAGATGTGCCGGCATCTCCACCCCAGCCCAAGCAAGATGTGGGGCTTTGGGGTGTACAGATACAATACAGATCCTGCCCCACTTCTGGAGTGGAACCAAAGAGCTAGTGTGGGGCCTGTGCCTATAATGCACTGCTTTATTCTCACCCGCAGTCTCTCCTCAAGTTAGCATCACCCATTGGGGCAGCCTTGGGGTTTCTGTACCAAGTTTCAGAAATGTGGACGTTTGAGCTGACGGAGGGTTTTGCAAACAGACTTGGAATAAGGCTTTGATTCTTCCACCTTCTGGGCAGAGTGAAATTGAAGACTGGAGTGCAGCACAAAACGACCCAGCTAAGTAGCTGAAGACAAAAAGTGTCTTAGCAAGTTTGCCCAGCCCTCCAGGAGCCCTGTGGAATTCCCTGGCACACAATGCCAAAACCAAGCCATGCTGTAGGCGTCTCTCTGACAGGAGTACACAGCATTCCTGGCTCTGTCAGGGCATAGCTACGGGAGCTACAGCAGCACTCCGTGGTATATGGCAATGGCTGCCCCAGGTGCCCTGCTGGGACTTCATCCCCCCACCCCCTCAGTGTGTTCAACAGGCAAAACGAAAAGGGAGAGTTTTACCCTTGGCTTGTGTTTAACAGCTCCTAGGAGAAAGGAATCACAGGAATGAGAAATGCCTCTTGCTGACAACGAAAGAGAGGGGAAAAGGAGAGGGGAAAACAGGCTCCTACCAGTGACATTCACAATTCAGAAACCCGTTCTAGACCCAACCCACTACAGCCACCACCCCCAAAGAAAAAAAAGCAATAAAAACTAGGGCTGTCAAGTGATTAAAAAAATTAATCACGATTAATCGCTCAATTAATCGCACTGTTAAACAAAAATAGACTACCATTTATTTTAAATATTTTTGGATGTTTACTACATTTTCAAATAGATTAGTTTAAGTTACAACACAGAATACAAAGTGTAGAGTTCTCACTTTATATTCATTTTTATTACAAATATTTGCACTAAAAAAACAAAAAAAATTGTCTTTTTCAATTCACCTCATACAAGTACTGTAAAGGAATCACTTTATCATGAAAGTTGAATTTACAAATGTAGAATTATGTACGAAAAAAACTGCATTCAAAAATAAAACTATGTAAAACTTTAGAGCCTACAAGTCCACTCATTCCTACTTCTTGGTCAGTCAATCACTCAAACAAACAAGGTTGGTTACAATTTGCAGGAGATAATGCTGCCTGTTTCTTGTTTACAATGTCATCTGAAAGTGAGACCAGGCACTCACATGGCACTGTTGTAGCCAGCATCACAAGATATTTACTGGCCAGATACGCTAAAGATTCATATGTCCCTTCATGCTTCAACCACCATTCCAGAGGACATGTTTCCAGGCTGATGATGGGTTCTGTTTGATAACGATCAAAAGCAGTGCGGACCGATGCATGTTCACTTTCATCATCTGAGTCAGATGCCACCAGCAGAAGGTTGATTTTCTTTTTTGGTAGTTTGGGTTCTGTAGTTTCCACATCAGAGTGCTGCTCTTTTAAGACTTCTAAAAGCATGCTCCACACCTCATATCTCTCAGATTTTGGACGGCACTTCATATTCTTAAATCTTGGGTCGAGTGCTGTAGCTATTTTCAGAAATCGCACATCGGTATCTTCTTTGTGTTTTGTCAAATCTGCTGTGAAAGTGTTTTTAAAATGAACATGTGCTGGGTCATTATCCGAGATTGCTATAACATGAAATATAAGCAGAATGTGGGTAAAACAGAGCAGGAGACATATATTTCTCCCCCCCAAAATTTAATTGACACGTTATTTTTTTAACAAGCATCATCAGCATGGAAGTATGTCCTCTGGAATGGTGGCCAAAACATTAAGGGGCATACAAATGTATAGCATGTCTGGCACGTAAATACCTTGCAGTGCCAGCTACAAAGGTGCCATGTGAATGCCTGTTCTCACTTCCAGGTGATATTGGAAATAAGAAGTAGGCAGCAGTGTCTCCCCTCAATATAAACAAACGTGTTTGTCTTAGCGATTGGCAGAATAAGAAGTAGGACTGGGTGGACTTGTAGGCTCAGAAGTTTTACACTGTTTTGGTTTTGAGTTCAGGTATGTAACCAAAAAAAATCTGCATTTGTAAGTTTCACTTTAACGATAAAGAGATTGCACTTCAGTACTTGTATGAGGTGAATTGCAAAATTCTATTTTTTAAATCATTTTTACAGTGCTTATATTTGTAATCAAAAAGAATAATATAAAGTGAGCACTGTGCACTTTGTATTCTGTGTTGTAATTGAAATCAATACTGAAAATGTAAAAAAAAATCCAAAAATATTTAATACATTTCAATTGGTATTCTATTGTTATAAGCGCGATTAATCACAATTATTTTTTTAATAGTGATTAATTTTTTGAGTTAATCGCATGAATTAACTGCAATTAATTGACAGCCCTAATAAAAACCTATCCAAAGCAGAGCTCTGGCCCAGTAAAGGGAGATGTTCCAAAGACTGCAGGAGTCCACTAGGGACTTTCTTAGTGCTATTGATTTTACAGACACTATGGTGATGGGCAGCAGTATAAAATCTTAAAATAGTGAGAGAGAAAGAGAGGCAGAGCAGACAGTGCACACATAGACAGAACTGAGTCACTGGCTTTTCCCCACATACTCTCTCCTTTCCAGAGACTTGACCAAATTCCCTAAGCCCAGCTTTCTCCCCCTCCTCCATGGAAGGGGATGCTCAAACCTAGAGTCTCCCAAACTTGACTGGTTCATGTCTTAAAAAGCTGACGGCTGAAGGACCACATGTACATGTCTCCTCTTTGTACACATTTTAGGCCTTGGTAGGCTTGCCTTAAGTATTCATAGACTCCTAGTAAAATAAGCTTAGAATCTGGCTGGTAGACATCTGCCTAGGGAAATGAGAAAAGAATGGAGCTTGGCTGAGGAGTCTGGGTGGGAGGATGGAAAGGCGTGAGGTTTAGAGCTGGCTAGGAATTTTTAAACTGACCACAGAGTCCCACTAGAGAATACCCACTTGCACTCGGGATGCAAGAGACCCTGTTTTGCCTGATAGGAAAATGGCCTATAGAAGCTTAGGAATGCAAGTGGAAAGCAAATTAGCCCTGAGTTTGCATATGATGTGGCAGTGACAAGTCGGTGGGCTAGACTACAACCACCACTCTCCTTTAGCTGATTGATTGATTGATTGATTGATTGGCAATCCCTCAATTTGAAGACAAATTCTACCATGGATTTACATATGGGTCCAGAGATGACTCATGAGTCAGATCCTGGAACCACAAATCCGCCTGCAGTAGGTACAGACATTTCATGGCAGGCCAGCAGCCTGCTGGGAGAAAGTGCTTTCTTTTTCCTTCCTTCTCTTTCTCTTTTCAGCTTTGAGGGCAAAGCGCTTCTCCTCGAGGCGAGCCACTGCCTGATGGAGGATATGGCGCCATTGGGGTCGGTTGGTGGCTTGCTCCTCCCAGCTTGTGATGTCCACATCAGTTTTCTTAAAATACGCTTTCAGTGTGTCCTCTGATCACCACGGGATCTCTGACTATGGGTGAGCTGAAAGTAGAGGGCTTGTTTTGAGAGGCAAGACATCTGGCATCTGCACACAGTGTCCAGCCCAGTGTAATTGGTGCATGAGGATCATTTCTTCAATGCTGGTGACATTGGCTTCAGCGAGGATGCTGGCATTAGTGCTGCGATCTTGCCACTTGATGCGAAGGATTTTCTGGAGGCATTGTTCATGATACGTCTCCAGACTCTTGAGGTGCTGTCAATAGGTCACCCAGGTTTCACATCCATAGAGGAGTGTAGGAACAACAATTGTCTTGTAGACCTGGATCTTGGTGTCCTGCCATAGGTCACGGTCTGTGAAAACGTGTTGGAGCAATTTCCCAAAGGAAACACTTGCACACTGGATCCGGTGCTGGATCTCACTCTTGATTTTTGCATTCTGAGAAAGTTGGCTACTGAGGTAGCAAAATTGCTCAACTGTCTCCAAAGTCTGACCCTCAATGGTGATTTGTGATGGGTCATGTGCAAGGCCTGAAGCAGGTTGATAAAGCACTTTAGTCTTCTCAATATTGAATGAGAGACCTAAGCTTTGGTAAGCTTGTGCAA
Organism: Mauremys mutica; assembly: GCF_020497125.1. Taxonomy (NCBI): domain Eukaryota; kingdom Metazoa; phylum Chordata; order Testudines; family Geoemydidae; genus Mauremys; species Mauremys mutica. The sequence goes on along the minus strand of NC_059093.1, from coordinate 18,401,889 downwards.
AAAAATCCAGGATGGACTGAAGGTCATTCTCAGTGTGCACAAGGATGACACAATCATCAGCATACTGAAGATCAGTAATGGACGCCCTGAACATTTTAGACTTTGAGCAGAGATGTTGAAGATTAAAGAGCTGTTCGTCCATCCATTCTATATTGAATGTCAATTCCATTAGGGAGACCTCCTCTATCCACTGCTTTCCTAAATTACCATGTAGCCAGGGCAATACTAAGAGCCATTCCTAGTTAAGAAACATTTGGTTTTACCTACATTTTTATTTGTTAAATACCATTTCCTGACTTCAGAATAGTATTTGTGTGACTGCTAGTCCCAAATTTGCAGACATTCTGTTCTGACCCCACCGTCTGTCTCTGTTCAAGCAGCCCCATGGATGTTTCCAACTGACAGATGCCTTTTCCTAGCCAAACGGCCCTTAAAAGATGCCATATACTCAAGTATCTGCAAAAGCTTCATACTTGGTTTTACTGTAACACAGCAATGATCTCAGGATTGTGACATATTTAGTGGTGGCCACAAGCACAGCACAACGAATCCTGAAATCAGAGTCTTCAAACTGGCTTTTTGAAGTACTGCTTCTGAATCACTTACAAAAAATCAAATTAATTTTCCACTTTCCCTTCCCCCACCCCCACCCCCCACACACAGGCAATGCTTCCTACTTACAAAACAACCTATTTCCCCATTATAATCCCTCAACCCTCTCCATAACCCCAGCCTGGGAAGCTTGTCAATTAATTCTTGTGAAATGATTTCAAACATCACTTCATAGACTTTCCTTTTGTCAACCTTGTAGTCCTCAAATGTTCTCTATAACATGAAAAGAAAGTACAATGAAGGGGCTTCTACAGGTAGAATTATTCAAGATGTGTAACACTCATAAATCTTTTAGCACACATTCCAAATAAGGGCCTCTTTTATCTTAAGAAAAGCATTAAAAAAGTCAGCCATGTAAAAAATGGAACTCTGGGTACACTGCACACTGATTCCAACTGCCTCTGGAGAAGAGCCTCACCTCATCTCCAACTCTTTAATCTGTAATTCTACCCCAGTCCAATTCACTGGTGTCACATTCTATCCACTAAGGAGGGTCAGCAGCACAGAAAAACAGCTGATAAAAACAGCTGCAGTCAGATTTACCTCTTGTACTGGAAATGTGTGGCTAAATACCTCACCTCATCAGCTGAGTGCACTGTGGCAGCCATGTCACAGCCCTGCAGTTAGTGGAGGAGAGTGGGAAATGTTTTTTCGATGGATTGCGAGGAGATAGCCAATACCTACTAAGATAAAGGGATGAAGATCTGCAGGCCTTATATTTTCCACAGCTGAGCCCAAGAGATGCCTCAGGCACCAGTATCTTTTTATCAGTTTCTCCTTAAATGAACAGAATAGACCCTGGGTTTCCTGAAAGCAGGCTTTCCCCCTCAAGTGGCAGAAAATCCCTGGCTGGCTGATCCATGGCAGGTCACTTGTAATGACAATGAGCAGCCATTGAACTGAACAGGGGTCTCCCACATGCCAGGTGAGGGCCCTAACCACTGACTTAAAGCTTAAAACAGTGGCACCACCACTTTCGGTCCCTCCTCCTCCTGCGGACAGTTTTGGGGATCCTTTGCTTGCTTTTGTCAAAATGGCTGAAAGTTGAACTGAAACGTGATGGGTCAAAGGGAAATGTTTCATTGACATTCCCAGACAATTTCAATTCAAAACATTTTTCAAATTCACCAAAAAACCTCAAAAAAGTTGTTTTTAGTTTGACCCAAAATGATTTTTTCAATTTTTCAAACCTTCTAATGAATCAAAAAAATCCATTAATCGCCCAGCTTTAGTGAGCACTATTCCTCTCTAGTGCACGAGTGGCTACTACAGCTGGTGTGGGGGCGGGGCTGGGGTGGGGAATGCTGATGGAGCAAATTTTCATGATCAAAAGCCAACACAGAAAGCTTCACCTGTGAGCCCGTTTGATGGGAACACTTTCTGCTCATGCCCTCTGGACAGGCCATTGGGTATAAGCATGGAAAACATTCTAGGTCAGCTGACTGCTGAAAATGCTGGCGCCCAGAAGAAGGCACCCAAGAGAGGTGTGACAGAGGTGGCAATCTCTTGAAATAATCTTGAAAAAACAAATTGAATTATGTTGAAGTGTCTTCGGAGTCAATTGTATTCAATGCAAAGGCTGTGTATTATTGTGGCCAGGACTGCATGTAACCTCGCTAGGGGGAGATGTGATGCAAACCCAGGGAAGTGTTAGGAACTTCAAAGGACTGTATTGAACAATGTGCTAGACAAGGATGGACTTTCGGAACAAACTGTGTCAAGTGGTTTGTCCTGCGAATCTCTAGGGGGAGTTGAATGCAAATTCCCCACCTCCAGTTATGCAAAACCCAAGCCTTTTGCAGCTACACGCTGTGGAGAGGGTCTTTGTTTGCTGATTACCTGTTCCTTGAGACTGGATATCAAAAGCAAAAGCTGTTGAAAGGAGAGACTGAATAACTCACGGGGATGTGAGAGTTCTGAGCTAAGATAGTTATGAACTTGTAACTACAGAAAAATCCCTGGGTGGGTTTTTGAAGGACTGACCCCTACCAGAGCCCTTGCTGGAGTTGGAAGGTGATCTCTGGTAACTTATTAGCATGTGTGTAGGTTCTTTTATTGTTTTTAATGTGTTTTCTGTGTCATGCCTTCACCTTAAGAATAAATGTGCTTGCTTAGAAAGGGCTGAACAGTCCTTATAACTGCAGGCAATCACATTGTTCATAGCCTTTGAAGGGAAAGCCAAGTGCAAATGCTGGCCTGTTAAGGCTGTCTGGCTTGCTGGGGATATCTAGGTGTATGCAAGAAACTGTGCACCTGGAAAAACTCTGGTCAGCAGCGTGAGAGACATAGGTCTCCCCATAGGACAACTCAGGAGTCTGGTGCCTAGAGTGGGTGCCCTCGAGGGATCACAGAGGGGAAATCATAGAATTCAAGATCAGAAGGGACCATTATGATCATCTAGTCTGACCTCCTGCAAGATGCAGGCCACATAAGCCGATCCACCCACTCCTGAACTAATTCTCTCCCTTGACTCTGCTGTTGAATGCTCCAAATCGTGATTTAGAGACTTCAAGTAGCAGATAATCCACCAGCAAGCGACCCCTGCCCCATGCTTCGGAGTAAGGCGAAAAACCTCCAGGGCCACTGCCAATCTACCCTGGAGGAAAATTCCTTCCCGACCCCAAATATGGCAATCAGCTGAACCCCGAGCATGCGGGCAAGACTCTCCAGCCAGACCCTCTGGAAAGGGCTAACAATATCCCAACATTGACCCTTTGTACTAATTACCAGTGTGGCATGTTATTGACCTATTGACTAAACCCATTATCCTATCATACCATCCCCTACATAAACTTATCCAGCTTAATCTTAAAGTCATGGAGGTCCTTCGCCCCCACTGTTTCCCTCGGTAGGCTGTTCCAGAATTGCACTCCTCTGATGGTTAGAAACCTTCGTCTAATTTCAAGCCTAAATTTCCTAACTGACAATTTATATCCGTTTGTCCTCGTGTCCACATTAGCACTGAGCTGAAATAATTCCTCTCCTTCCCTGGTATTTATCCCTCTGATATATTTAAAGAGTGCAATCATATCTCCTCTTATCCTTCTTTTGGTTAAGGAAAACAAACCGAGCTCCTCAAGTCTCCTTTCATACGACAGGCCTTCCATTCCTCGGATCATTCTAGTGGCCCTTCTTTGTACTCATTCCAGTTTGAAAGGGTGTAGGTGTAGTTGTCCTGAACAGAGACAAGAGGTACTCCATTCTGCCCACTGGGTCCCAGCTATTCCCTACGCACTGATTCCATCCACAACGCACTTCTCAGACTCTCCAGGGTAATTCCAATCGAAGAAGTTCAGAGAACCCTGCATATGGCAGCAATTCTAAGGCCAGCGTTGGCCCATGCTAACCTTGGAGCAGGGATGGGCAAACTTTTTGGCCCGAGGGCCACATCGGGGTTGCAAAACTGTATGGAGGGCTGGGTAGGGAAGGCTGTGCCTCCCCAAACAGCCTGGCCACTACCCCCTATCCACCCCTCCCACTTCCCTCCCCCTGACTGTCCCCTTGGAACCACCAACACCTCTGCTTATTGTCCACTGACCGCCCCCTCCCAGGACCCCCTGACCCCTAACCACCCCCCCAGGACCCCACCCCCTATCCAACTCCCCCTGCACCCTGACTGCCCCACCCCCTGACAGGCCCCCGGGACTCTCATGCTTATCCAACCCCCCCATTCCCCATCCCCTGTCCCCCCCCCGAACCTCCACCCCATCCAACCACCCCGTTCCCTGTCCCCTGATGGCCCCCCGGAACTCCCTGCCCCTTATCCAACCCCCAGACGCCAGACCCCTTACCATGCCACTCAGAGCAGCATGTCTGGCAGCTGCGTCGCCCGGCCAGAGCCAGACATGCTGCCGCACTGCCCTGCAGGAGCGCGCAACCCCGCCGCTCAGACCGCTGCCAATTCAGCAGGGTGGCTGCGGGAGAGGGGGGACAGCGGGGGAGGGGCTGGGGGCTGGCTTCCCCGGCCAGCAGCTGAGGGGCCAGGCAGGATGGTCCTGTGGGCCACATGTGGCCTGTAGTTGGCCCACCTCTGCCTTGGAGGCACTGCATCCTGTATAGCAAGTTAGAGGGCATGTGGTCCCAGCCTCTTGGGCTGACTTTTGGTTGGGGTGGCTTAGTGGGAGCAGCAGCAATCCTTCAAGCTCATGAACATTTGGGTGTGCATGTCATTAAGCACTTCTCATTGCACCGCAGTGCTATTCACAAGTATTTATGCACTAAATGTAACTTGAGAGCAGATGCAGTTGTCTACACTTAACATATTATAAAGTGAAAAGCTTTCAGCACAGAGACTTATGTGTAGATTCCTGTATGCAAAACATTTCATCACATGTATGGTATCCAGCCCTCTCCCTTTCTGTGCTGCCACTGACTTCCTCAGATAATGTGTGATGCTGAGTGTCTGCAGCTCCTACCGCAGACTGGGGCTAATGCCTGCCAGGGCCTGGGAAGCTTCACAGGACTTAAAGAGGAAAAGTTGTGGTGGATTCTCCATCAGTGGCAATCTTTAAATCAAGAATAGATTTTTTTCTAACAGATCTGCTCTAGGAATTATTTTGGGGATGTTCTGTTTAGTCTAATCTCCTGTATAGCACAGGCCAATCACGATGGGCCCTTCTATCAATAACTGACTTTAGGAACCTCTACAAATGAGGTACACTAGCTTTTCTGTACATATTAACGTCACTGTTGTAGGGTCTGTAATGGAGCTAGAAGCAAGTGATTTCCCCTTTGGAGAGCTGGGGAATACCCGCTTCCAATGCTATGACGCTCCCATTTCTTGCCTTCCTGGATAATTCCTAGATCGCAAGGCCAGAAGGGACCACTGTGATCAGCTAGTCTGACCTTCTGATAGCACAGGCCAGAGAATGTCCCTGAAAGAATTCCTGTTTGAAGTATAGAATTGTGATGCATACTCTGCCCCTTAAGGATAGTACTACCTAACGGTCGGCCCACCTTACAAGCTGGCATGGCTCTTTAGAAGTTGAAAGGTCCTAGCATAGATGCAAGGACCTGAGAGATCCTGGGAGAGGGGATGTGGTCCTGGGAGTAAGGAGTGTTCAGGAGGAAATCCTGATACTGATTCTTTAAGGATCCAGAGCCTTGCAGGGAGGGTGGGGCAAGCTCCCCCTGTCCCCAAACAACTGGGGCTGAGCTAAGAAAAGGGAACTAGCATAAATGCTGCCTCTCTCCTCACACCAGGAGGAGGTGGCTCTGCTGCTGCCAGACCCTTTGACCTGAGGCCTAAGTGGGGCCAGCTCAAGGAGAAGCTATCTAAGGTCCTACAGTGAGCTGAATTGCTTTCTGGTAAGGAGAGGGACAATGACTATTTGAACTATCCAGCTCCTGGAGGAGTCGGGGGGGGGCTCCTGCCAAAAGGAGAGACATAGGGTATGCCTACACTGCAATTAGAGCCCCGCAACTGGCCTGTGCTGGCTATCTCAGGGTTCAGGCCTGTTTCATTTTGCAGTGTAGATGTTCGGGCTTCAGCTGCAGCCTGAGCTCTGGGACCTGGCAAGGCTGCGCTCCAAGCCCAAACATCTGCATTGCAATGAAAGCCCCTAGCCCAAATCAGCTGGCACGGGCCAGCTGCAGGTGTCTAATTGCAGTGCAGGCACACCCAGAGAGACAGAGATAACCCTGAGGGCACTGGGAACAAACCGCCTTCTGTTCGTTTGGGACTTTTTGTTACAGACTGTTCGGTAGGAAGTTTTATAATAAACCAGTCCCCAGAATGGTATCATTCAGTCATGTGTCAAGAGGGCCTAGAGTGGAGTTACTGGTTTGCTCAAAAGGGAAACTGAGGCAGTGAGTACCTGCAATGCCACACTAACTAAGCAGGTGGTGCTACAGGGCAGTCTCACATATGACAAGCATACATTTTAGAAAAACGTTCAATTTTGACCTAAAAATGGTCAGTGATGGAGATTCCACCACAGTCCCTGGTACACTGTTCCAGTGACTAATTACCCTCACTGTTTAAAATGTGCACATTACAGCCAGTCTGAATTTGTCTATCTTCAAAATCCAATGGCTGCAAGGTGGTTATATCTTTGTCTGCTACACTGAAGAGCCCCCTTATCAAATATTCATTCCCCATGAGATCCTGGCCCTTAACCTTGTTACTGGTTGAGCAGTGAAAGCTGCCGATCCTGAGCCTTAGGCCAGTGTAATATCTGGAGAACAGCAGGAGACAGTCTGGAGAATGAGGCTAGGTCCTGCAGAAATAACAGTACATGTTACCACATAGCTGAAGGATACTGTAACTTTGGCTTTTGTGACTTCAGAGTGATTTACTTTGCAACCTTAATGTTCTCAAAATACTGCTTCCCGTGTAGAATTCTATAGTGTTGTGGGATTTTGGGAGGAGGGGAGAGTGGCAGGGGGCTTGGGTGTTTAAGGTACCTTCACTATTTGCCTACACAATCTGGCTAGGCCTAACCAAACCAACTAGAATACAGCCAGGGTTGTTTAACATAGCACAAAGATATTGTGCACCATGTACATACAATTCTCAATAGTGCAGGCTCCCATCCATTAACAGTGAAAAGTTTATTTAAATAAATTTGATTTGTCACTTTATTTTCCCCCAATTTCCATAACTGACAATTCTATGGAGGATTTTTGTTGTCTACAGAGCAGGGATAGACAGCCGAATTGCTCCAGGGCTCAGCAGTCAGTCTCTTTCCCCCACCCACTGGCGCTGCCTTATGGACACTCCCAAAGCTGTAACAATACTAATTAGATTGTTAAATATTGAATCAGTTTCACTACAATATGTCATAAGGGATTTTTGATTTAACCTATTTATCTGTATAGTACAGCTGAACAAGTCATTTATAACTTGTAATTTATTCGATACATTTCACCTTTTTGTCAGGTAGGAATTGTCCAGGGACAGATTTGGAATAATAAGTGATTTAAGAATTTCACAGTTACTTGCAATTTTTTCAGCAAATAATTCTTGGTCTTCAGATTGATTGCATTATTTGCAATTGGAACATACACATAATTTGAAATTCACACTGTAACTAACTTAACACAGTGCAAATTTCTAATAGCATACACAATTGTGATATTTGTAGTTCAAAATTTGCACTGGGTTGGTAAATTACACAACTCATCCAATCAGGGAACAGAAATAAATATATCACATGATTTATGTAACTATCCAAACACGGCACCAAATAATTTTATAATTGAATATACAGTTCAGAATTTGCTTTTGGCAAATATTTGAGCATTCAGACTAAACATTTGCTTTTCTTGAGCCTGCACACTAGCAAAGTTCAAGCACTTGGACACTTGCAGAAAACAAGAGCGCCAAAGCAGGTGTGTTTGTGCTCATGTGCACATACTCACACTCGAGATTTTACAGCGTGTACATCTACTCTCAGCTCCACTGGATGAACTGCCAGACACAAATACCAGTAAAAATAAAAATGAATTGTTAAGACAACCTTCTTCTTTCTCCTGCTTTCCTATGTCTGACAGTCCTGCTGGGAGGTCTGTGTAACAGCACTATCCAGGTAGGGCAAACATTTATATGTGTTTCAGAAACAAAAGTAAGTGGAGAGATGATTAGATTCCTGACTGCTGTCCCTATCTCCCAGCTGCTGCATCTGCAGAGAAAAGGGCATCTATCTTGTCGTGCCAGTAAATGTGGCTGGACCAGGCCATCACCTTGGAGATCTTGATCCAGTAGCAGCCACTGCAGAAGCAGCCAAAGCAGACACAGCAGCACCAGGGGGAGGGGATAAAACAGAGTCCAGAACCAGGGCCAACCCTCCCTACCAAGCTAGAAATGTGCAGGGGAGACACCCCGCCCCCGCAGCGCTCTGGGGACACTAGAACCAGGTGGAGCCTCCCCTCCCCCTGCCGTGTGGCCTTAGAGAAAGTCTGCAGAGAAGATCCATTCTGGTCAGCAGAAGCAGCCAAAAGCAGAGACCTCCCTCTTCACAGTCTCTTCACTTCAGCTTCACCCCACATCCACTCCCCCTTTGCTCTCTTTTCCCCTCCCCCATCTCTTCACTCTTCTTCCCACTTAGCTGATCCCCTCCTAACTAAACTCACCTAAAACCAAACAAGCTCATGGCACTAACTTGCTGCCATCCCGTTGTTCAATCGGCTGGGGTGTTCCCCCCTCCCCCACCCTGCGTTTGTCTGGTCTAATTAGATTGTCAGCTCTTGAGGGCAGACACCCTCTACAGCTCTGTTTATGCACTGACCAGCACAAGGGAGCCCCCTTCTTGGCTGGTACTTAGGCACTACCCTAATAATCAGGATGGAGAAGGAGCATGCAGTCTTTCCACCCAGGATATTGCTATTAATCGACTGATACCAGGGTCTTGCCTTTTGAACTTCTGAACTGTATGTTTTATCCACCTGTACAATGAAGATTAGGAGCTTCCTTCCCTCCAATGCTTTGGCAGTAGGGTTCAAAAAGGGGCCTTGACTTTCTGTAGCTTTATTGTGCCCTATAAGTACATTTTAAATGCTCCCTGCAATTCCTGTTTGTGCCACTCCATCTCTCTAGGTTTTCAAAGCATCTTCACCATCCAGTGCTTTAAACATCTCCTCCGAGTGCTGTTGGGAGATGAAGGATGACAAGGTTTCCCCGCTCAAGAGAACATGGCTCACTATGACAAACTCCCTTCCCCTTTCCCCTGCCCCGCCCAGAAGAAGAAATCTGCGTTCACATGGGCCTTCCCCAGCAGCACATGGAAGGAATTACCAAGGAAAAGGGGTTCCCTGAAAGGTAATATCTTAATGCGTCGACCGCCCACTTAACAGCGAAGGCCTCCCGCTCTATTGTGAATAGTGGATCTCCCGGGGGAACAGCTTGGGGCTGAGATACAGGATGGGGTGCTCCTCCCCCTCTAGCTCTTGCGACAGCACTGCTCCCACCCTTATCTCCGAAGCGTCCGTCTGGAGGGTGAAAGGCTTTGTGAAGTTGGGCTGGGACAGCAGCGGCACCAGGAAGGCAGCCTCACAGTCTTTTGACCACTGGACCTTCCGTGGCTGGGAACTCTTCATCAAGTCCGTCAGTGGGGTGGGAAGCATGGTGAAGTTGGGTACAAACTGGCAGCAACACCCCGCCAGTCCTAAGAATTGCTGTACTTGCTTCTTTGTCGTGGGGGTGTGGTAGTCCCACAAGGCCTGCACCTTGTCTATTAAGGGGCATAGCTTTCCTCTACCCGTGGTGTCGTCCACGCTGTCCCAAGTGACACTTGGCCAAGTTCATGGTGAGGCCTGCATCTCCCAGGGCTCGCAGCACGCTCGCAAGGTGCTGGAGATGTTCCTCCCAGCCGGCGCTATAGATGACAATATTGTTGATGTACGTGGCAGCTATGAATTGTGGGGACTCGAAATTTGGTTCATGAGCTGCTGGAAAGTGGCGGCAGCCCCATGCAAACCAAAAGGCATCATGGTGAACTGGTAGAGGCCAAATTGTGTAGGAAAGGCCGTCTTCTCTCTGGAGGCTGGCGTCAAAGGGATCTGCCAATATCCCTTAGTCAGATCTAAGGTGGAGATAAATTATGCATCGCCCAGCTGCTCAAGCAGTTTGTCCACCTGAGGCACGGGGTAGGCGTCGAACCGAGATACCATTCACCTTCCTGAAGTCAATGCAGAACCTGACCGCTCCATCGGCCTTAGGGACCAGTACTATGGGCTCCTCAACCACTCCCAGGACCAGCATCATCTCTAGTTCTTTCTGCACACTCCCCCCACTCCCCCATCTTCTTGGGGAGCGGGTGGTGGTTCTCTCTCACTTTCTGGCTGGGGATGTTGTCAATGCGATGGCTTGTCACATTCGTTTTCCCTGGCTGGGCAGACAAGACGGTGGGGAAGGAAGATACTAGTTGTCATACCTGCTCCTGCTGTTCAGTATCGAGCTCCTGGCCAATTGCCACCAGCCCTGGCTCAGCGGGTTCGTCGGCCAGAGACCCCAACTCAGGCTCCGGGTGGTACGGGACGATCATCAGCCCTCCCATTCCTTCCAGACCTTGAGGAGGGTCACGTGATAAATCTGTGCATCTCTCCGACACCCCAGTAGCCGTATTTCGTAGTCGACAGGGCCTACCCATCTGGTTACCTCAAAGGGGCCCTGCCACTTGGTCAGTAGCTTAGACTCCGAGGAGGGTAATAACAACAGGACCTGGTCTCTGGGCTTGAAGGTCCTCATCTTTGTCCCCCTGTTGTACTGGTTCTCTTGAGCACTTTGGGCCCACAACAGGTTCTCCCGCGCCATGGTACACAGCTCCTGGTACCCTTCCCACAGCATGTACTGGACAGAACCCCTGATCCGGGTCTCCTGTTCTTCCCAAGTCTCTTTTAGGAGGTCCAGGATTTCCCGGGGTTGCCTCCCATAGAGGAATTCAAATGGGGAGAACCCAGTGGATGCCTGTGGAACCTCTCATATGGAGAAGAGTAGTATGGGCAGCAACTTATCCCAGTGCCAGGGATTGTCCTCCATGAACTTCCTCAGCATCAGCTTCAGGGTCCCATTAAATTGCTCCACTAACCCATCCGTCTGGAGGTGGTAGATGGAGGTTTTGAGGGCATAGATATTTAGCATGCAGCATAGCTCCGCCATCAGCCTGGATGTTACATTAGTTCCCTGGTCTGTTAGTATCTCATGCGGTAGTCCAACTCTAGTGAAGATCTACAGAAGTTTGTTAGCGATAACGGGGTCAGTGGTGGCCCACAAAGGTACAGCCTCCGGGTATCATGTCACTAAGGCCTGGTCTACACTAAGGGCGGGGGTCGAACTAGGGTACGCAAGTTCAGCTACGCGAATAGTGTAGCTGAAATCGAAGTACCCTAGTTCGACTGACTTACCCGTCCAGACGCGGCGGGGTCGAACTCCGCGGCTCCAAGGTCGACTCCGCCACCGCCATTCGCAGTGGTGGAGTTCCAGAGTCGACCGCAGCGCTTCCGGAGTTCGAACTATCGCGTCTAGATCAGATGCGATAGTTCGAACTCCGAGAAGTCGAACTCACCGCGTCGACCCGCGCGGTGAGTATGGACCTGCCCATAGTCATCCACGATGAGGATATACTTGTGGCCCATGCTGCTCTTCTCCAGGAGCCCCACAAAGTCCAGGCCAATATGCTCGAAGGGGATCCCAACCATGGGTAAGGGCACAAGGGGGGCCTTTGGTACCCCCTTCGGGCTGGCCTCCGAACACTCGGGGCAAGAGGTGCAGTAGTCTCGCACTTCTTGGTGTATACCAGGCCAAAAGAATCTTTGGGCCACCCACTGCAGCATTTTCTCCCTCCCCAGGTGCCCAGCCTAGGGTACCAAGAGGGCCAGGCAGAGCAAGCCTCGCCGGAACCACCGTGGGACCAGCAGTTAGCGCAGGTCTTCATTTGTCTGCAGGTCCTGGACTAACCAGTAGAGAAGATCATTGCAGATCTCAATCTGAGGTCCTTGGAGAAGGTGCTGAGGTTGATCCTCCTTCCAGGTAGGACCCGCCGCCTGCTGCCAGGCCCGGCTGATGGTTGGGTCTCCCCTTTGCTCTTCTAGGAAGTTCCCATCAATGTCCAGCCATCCTTGCATTTTCCATGTCAGGGCTTCAACTTGGGGGCGGCCTGCCTCTGGTGTCCCAGGATTTCCCGAGGGTCCTTCTGTGGGGTTGTTTGGCCTTGGAAGGCCAGCAACCATCTCCTCGCAGGGTGTCTCTCCTTAGCTCCCGAGGGGTGTGCGCGCCACTCCTGAAGGAGACCAGCGAAACCCTGCCAGTTGCGCCCCAAGATCACCAGGTAGGCTAGCTTTGGGCCACCCAAACTAGGCACAGTCCTTCCTGATGGGCAGTCTCGAGTTGCACCCAGATGGTTGGGTACAGTTTCACATCCCCATGAATGCATTGCAGATGTATGGGTGCCCCGGCCAGGCCGGTGGTCTCAACCAGGCGAGCACAGATGATTGTTTGGCTGCATCCTGAGCCTACCAGGCCCGTTGTTGGCATCCCATCCACCCGAACAGGAACCAAGATCTTACCTCGCTCCTTCTTCCAGGCGTGGTGACCGGCCAACCAAACCTGTAATTGCAGTGCATGTAAGGGCATTCTCTCTGGAAGTGCCCTTCCTGTCCACTCTCATAACATCGGTCACAATTTCCCCTTGTGAGAGGAGTGGCCTGGGGTGTGCTCCATCCACCTAGTGAGTCATCTTTGCCCTGGGTAGAGGTTGCCTTGATTGGGTCCCTTGCACTGGGCCCTGTTGTGGGTGCTGGCAGCCTGGCACAGAGGTGGGGACTCCCCCCTTCGGTCTTGCAAGGCCACTGACCTGGCCGTCAGTCTTGATCTCCCGGGGCCCCCGATTTATGTCCCGATCACTCCACTCCCTCAGCAGCCATGTAGTCCTCTGTCAGGGAGACCGCTTCGGCAAGGGTTGCTGAGCGATGCCATTGCACCCACTCCTTCCCCCCCAGCAGGCAGGATCTGAGTGAATTGTTCCATGGCCACAGCTTCAGCCACTTGGACCCCGGTCCGATGTTCTGGTTCCAGCCACCACCAACACTAATTCTGGATTCGCTGTGCCACAGCTCTGGGTCTGGCCCTGGCAGGTACCACTCACAGCAGCGTCGCTGTCGGTATGTATCGGGGTTGATGCCCCTTTGGTCCAGGATGGCTGCCTTTACCTTAGAATATTCTCGCGCCTTGTGAGGGTCGAGGTTCCGGTATGCCATCTGTGCCAGGTCAGTTAAGTAAGGGGCTAGGAGTGTGGCCCATTATTCTGGTGGCCACAGGGCGGCAGTGGCGACCAGCTCAAATGTCACAAGGAATGCCTCCAGGTTGTCACTGGGTCCCATCTTTGTCTGGCGTACCAGAATACCCGTCAGGCCATCCCCAGCCTCGGACCCGGCCAGAGTAGGGGAAGGGTTTTTAGGGGGTCACAACAATGATGCCATCCGTTGGGCTAGTCGTTCCTGCTGCACCTGTTGCTGGGTGGCCAACTCCCACAGTTGCTGCTGTGCCACTGAAGCTGTTGCTGTGAGGCGAGCTGCTGGAGCAGCTGCACCTGCTGCTGCTGTGCAGCCTGTTGCTGCTGGCTCTCTAGCAGCCATTTCATAAGCTTTTCTGTCTCCATCTAGCAGGTCCCGATGATGCCCCCATTCTTCACCAGTTGTCACGGGGCTGATACACCCTGTCACCCTGTGAAGGCAGGGGAAAGGTGCGTCACAGCCCCATGATCGAGTCTGAAGGGCTGCCCCATGTCTTGGGGCTGCGTGGCTTTGAGGTCTTAGCCCTTAATATGACCCTTGTTCTCAGGGCAGTGCAGCCTAGCAGCCAAAGTCCATAATACTGGTGAGCGGGGCTACCATCCCAGGGTGGGTAGTGGCCAGGAACAGCGGAACCGGGCCAGCTTCTCCACTGGGCCCCAACCCAGGGCCCTATTGGTGGTGGGGTTGCCCACCAACAGCTCAGTGGGTCTCCTACCAAACCATGCTGAACCTTGGTCCAGTTCTGTAACCGTTTCCCCGCAAAGCTTCCCTGGGTTACTTCCTACCCAAATCTCTGGGGTTCTCCATCTCTGGGATTCTCCACTCTCTCCACTCTCTGTGAAATCCCAAGCCAGTGCATCAGGGTCCATCTCCAACTGGCTTGTCTCCACATCTTGGAGTGCAGAAAGTTCTCCCTCAGGAGCTAGCGACACACCTCCTTCTCCACTGGCGGTCAGCCCAGATTGAGCTGCTCTGCTGCCTTTTATATCCTAGCTCCAACTGGAGCATGCCAAGCAGAGCTGGGGGGAGAGGGGAGTGTGGCCTCCTCAGCTAAGAGAGAAGGGTTAACCCCTGCTGTACCAGTGCGGGGCTGATACACCTCGTCACACTTCCCAACCAATCACACAGCCTGCAGTCCTAAATCCAGCTTCCAGCTCAGAAACTTGTGGCAAGTTCAGTAACTGCTCCCTGTGAAGATGATATGAAACGAATCCTTGTTTACCAACATCTAGTACAGTGGGTAAGGCCTGGGTAAAGCTATCACATGCACTGGAGGCAGTTTGGAACCCATCAGGCCATCCTGAAAGCACTCTAAAATGTAATTAATCTGTAGTGATCTGAGATGTACTTGTCTTGCTATACGCCAGAGTTTGCAACCAAGCTTTGCTCAGGAACAGACTCTCTGATGAATGCTCATCTCAGTCCGGGAGGGCAGAAAACACCTGTGCTGAAAATTCCTTCTACTAAGAGTATCCTGCCCTCAGCTTCCAGGCAGCACCACACAGTTTTCCTGTCCCAGGTATCACACTGGGCTGTGAGAGGAGGAGGTCTGGACTATGTGCTAGGATCACTGCTCGACATAGAACAATGACAGAAGGGCCAAGAAACATTCATAGATTCCAAGGCCAGAAGGGACCATTCTGATCATCTCGCCTGGCCTCCTGTACAGCACAGGCCAGAGATTTGCCCCACAATGATTCCTAGAGCAGAGCTTTTAGAAAAACATCCAGTCTTGATTTAAACACTGTCAGTGATGGAGAATCCACCATGACCCTGGGTAAATTGTTCGAATGCTTCTGGGGTTGCTTGCTCACTTTATTCCCAGCAGCCTGTACACTGATAAGGGGATGATTTCTAACTCCAAGCACTATGCGGGCCACTGGGAAGAATAGCTATTGCAACCAGCCATTGTGAAACAAGACTACCATGATGAAATGTCTTGGACACAAGGACTGTGACAACGCAACACACCGCTCCTGACCACCCAGGTCACTCTCCCTCCCTCCTTCCTGCACTAGATCCATGACTCAAGAGGCCATGCAGTTGTAACCAGAGAATACCATCAGCCATAAGGGGCTCTTTAATTTAGATTTTGCCAAAACTTCCCTGCCATACTGCTAACGTCCCTGTGTGGCAGCCATGCCTCCAAACTCCAAAGCCAAGGCAGAGTGCGCTATTTAACTGAGCTGGTTTCATTTTAAACTGATGAAAATTAACCCCAAATCTGTGATATTTCACACATATTGTCACTGTTTAAAAACAACCACACCGATTATTTCTGTTTAAAAAACTCGCCTCCTCCTAGGCTGAGCCTCTGTGCCAAGATTCATCCCCAACAAATGCTGATGGACCCATTCTAATGGCATGGAAGTGTGGTTTGTAACGTAAGTGCTATCTCCATCCCCAGACATACATGCATGGCCTTCCTAGGCCAGGCACACTGAGCTAAGTGTCTTGGTCAGAGGTGTTTAGCAACTATCTCCTCAGTTCTGAATCACTGGGGAGTGAAATGCTGCAACAAGAACCGGTAGAAAAAAAATTCCAAAGGACATCAACAGCTGCAGGTTGGCAACAGTGCAGTGGACAGGGAAGCAAGCTCCTCATGGGAATTCCTTTTGAGCCTGATCGCAAGACACACTGTGCCCATTGGCAACGGGGAAGCCCAGGTAGGTTATAAGGCCCCTGCACCAGAACCATCTCAAAACTCCAAGAAATGCAGGTATTTATAGTATGACCTCCCATCCTCACTGCCCCTCAGCTAAACCGATTAATTAAATTAATACAAAGACTGTCTTGTTGGGCGCTTCATCCTCACTGACTTTTTTCTAAGCCGGCCCGGCAAACAGGAAACAAAGGGTTTAATTCTGTCTGGTTTCATGAAGGGTCCTGTATGTCCCGGCCAGGCGCTGGAGCGTGGCCAGCTCCTTGGGCTGGCACGCCCTCTCCCCCACACGGGGGTCATGCACACATACCATCAGCAAGAGCAGGCAGTATGTGAAGCAGCTCAGCATCCCAGCACAGCAGGGAACTGGCAGAGCCAAGGAGAGGATATCAGATGCCTTTCAAACACAAACAAACAAACAGACCCTTGGGGATGGGGAGAATGAAAATCCAGCCCTATTAACTGGTGCGTGGAGAGAAAACACAAAGCAAGATCAGAACGCTCTGCTGCTCACATGGTCACCCAAAGTCTTGCCTTTAGAGCCACATTTTACAAAATGAAGCATGCAAATCCCCTTCCAGGTTACAAATACCCTTAGATTAGTCAGCTGGAATGTTCAAATCTCATTTGTTTTTCGCTATTTACACACCGGGGCCTTGATCCAATGCCCAGAGACAAGACTGCAACTGATTTCAATGGGCTGCGGATCAGGTCCTGTATTTCTCTCAGCTTAGAAAGTGAAAACAGATGTCAGTTTCTCTTCTGGTGCAAGTCTAGGTTCTCAGGAATTAGCTGCAACAAGGTGCAAATCCTACAGGGGACGCTGATTCATTTTAAGAAAGGTTTCCTTTGGAATTAAAAATCAAGGGACGTTTCTGCTGCTCTGTTGGTTTAGTCAGAAGTGGGCTCTCACCTCCTATGGTGAGACTGCCTTAGAAAGGCTGGGGAAATGTACATTAATACAATAAATACAACCATTGGGAGAGAGTTTTCAAAGGGCCTCTGGGACTTTCCCAGTGATTTTCAATGGGCCTTGTGCTCTATCCCAATGATTGTCAGTGAGATTTATGCTCCCTCATCCCTTTGGCACTTAAGAAAATTTCTTCCCAAATATACATATATACACCTCTACCTTGATATAACGGAACCCGATATAACACAAATTTGGATATAACGCAGTAAAGCAGCGCTCCGGGGGGCAGGGCTGCGCACTCCAGTGGATCAAAGCAAGTTCAATATAACATGGTTTCACCTATAACGCGGTAAGATTTTTTGGCTCCCGAGGACAGCGTTATATCAAGGTAGAGGTGTATATATATATATATACATACATATCCAGAATCTAACTGTTGCCACAGCATTTACTCACATGAGTAATCCTATGGACTTCCAGGGGGCTTCTCAAATGAGTAAAAGCTGCAGGAGTGGATCCTAAATTTGGGGGCAAATTCGACCAGTGTCCTTTTAAAAAATGATTAACAATTTAAACAAGAGTTTGCAAATTTATTTTAGCAGTTTGAGGCACAACTTGCGAAAACTCATCCTTACTCTCCCACTTCCTCCTCTGCTTTTAGGAATATGTTCATTGATGCAAACTGTAGGGAAGGTGGAGAGGAACAAAATCAATGGGGAATGAACTCCCAGGGCATTTGGGAATCCTACATACCAAAATGTTTTCCTCTCTCCTAAAAGCAGTTGCTAGCATGAACGAGGACTGAAAATTCCCTGCTAAATAACAAGAACAGAGGAATAACCCAGCTAGCTGCATGAGGGCTTGGCTGGAGCCTACAGCACAGAAGGGGGTAAAACTGAGAGACCGCATTATCAAGCCACTGTGGCAGCAGCCACAGCACCAGCAGCCAGTGATACATCAATCTCCAACACAATAAACTGGAAAATACTCTCAAGCAAAGAATTATCAGTATGTGCAAAGTTGCTGTTGTATGCGGATAGGAGGGGAAACAGCAACCTAGCAGTTCTTCTAATGCTTTCCTAGAATCTTGTCAGCCACTGCTTGTGCAACGAATTCCTGTGTTGCTAAGGCGTTTGTAGCAAAAGGAAAAAGGAGAAAAAATTATGAAAACAAGACAACTGAGCATCCCACACTGCAGGTGCCACTTCTCAGCAACACTCTGAGTGAATTTTATTTTCACCTCTGAAAATCAAGGGCTGACAGCTTTGAAAAGCTGGGCGTCTCTTTCTTCTCACAAACTCACACCAGCGAGCATCTCTGCACTCCTGACCCCAAACAGATACACCAAATCCTGGCAATGGATTTAATCTTAAAATGAAAGGCCCCCAGCTGCAGGAGGCAGCATGTGGAGAGTATTAATCTCCAATCCATTTCAGTAATAGACTTGCCCTCCAAAGAGATATGGCGTGTGCCAAATTTTGTAACAATACAACTGACTTTGCAACAGAAACTCCCCCTTGAGCTGAGCCTTCCAAACTCATTCCACAAAGGGACCTCCACTTGACAAGTGAAAGAGATTGTAGACCAGAGATTATGCACTAAACCCCTCTAAGGGTACAATTAATTCTGAGAGAAAAAGCTTCTGTAATTCACACAGAGATAACAGCAGATTTCCCCAGTAATATCAGTCTGAAAATTCTGTCACTGTATAACAAAATCCAAACATAAATTGTTACAGGGAAACAATAAGATGACCTACCTTGAGATGACCTTGGCTACCTTCCAGGTGTTCTAACAGCTAGGCTACTAAACCAGATTGTTCATTTGACTAACCCCCCAGTGAAATAGCTTTACTTGGTGCTTTTAGCATACGCATTCCCACAGGGTTCTCCATCCAAGCACTGGGATATTAGACTTCTAAAACCAAAGGAAGGGAAATCTGTGCCTTGAATGCTTCCTGTCCAGAAATATGTGAATGGAGAGGAATGATTTACCATGGCACAAAGGGAGATTGCTCAGGGCAACAGGATGGCACTAAGAACAGAAAATATGTTAAATACAAGGAAATATTTCCTAATGGTTAGATCTATTAGACTGGGGAATTAACTCCAAAGAGAAGTGAGAGAAGCCCCACTACTTAAGAAATTGAAAACCAGATTAGAACATACATGGCAAGGAAAGATTAGGCATGGTCCTTGCACCCAGCCTTGCCCTGGTCCTCTCAGGGGATGGTAATTGGACTTTTCATGGCTACTATGGAGGCTTCTATGACTTAATTAATATTCCACACTCTTCCTGAAATCTGCCAGAAAACTAAAGGAATGTAAGCAGAAGTATTCCACTGGGGACTCAATTCTGGTCATAATCACATTGGAATGAGTGGGGCCCAGTAGGTAGTATGGGGAGGCCCACACTTGGATTGGACAATAATCACTAATAGATATTTTATTGGGTAAATAAGATAATTACAGATATGAGGTTAACCTTTATTCACTGACAGATTTGAGAACTGCTCCTCAGTCCTTCCCAGAAGGTAAGAATCAAAAGTAACTGCTGGTAGCAAGCAAGCAGGAATTCTCATGCCTTAGCCGGAGAGGGAAACGCAGAATGAAATTTGTTAGTCTCTAAGGTGCCACAAGTACTCCTGTTCTTTTTCGGAATGAAAGGAAGACCATTTAAATCTCCAATGTACACCTTGCCTGGTGTTCTCACAGCATCAGAAGCACTTCAGTCTTTGTCACCACAGTGGAATGAAAGATTTGACTGGCCCAGCTGAGGACAGAAAGATTAGCTATTTCCTCCCCCAGTCAAACACTAACTAATTATAATAATAGCCACAAGTGGGAAGTTATTCACCCTCCCAGTCACCATCAAAAGGGAGCACAGGGTGAAGGTAATGCTAGTAGGGGGAATCCTTTCCTCTCCTGGAAAAAGGATAAAGAACTCCTGTCCCTTTCCTTAATGTTATTTACTTAACAGTATAAATAAAGATGTTTGATGGCATGTCACCCTCCACAGGCTCCTAGTCCTGTTATTATCCAGCATATTTAAAAGTCAATCGAGCTATTCAAATACTAGGAAAAATTACAGCATTAGGGCCTTCTCAGGAGCAGAGATCTAATGCCATCATTTAAGTTTGACGCAGAGTAACGCTAAATAAATGCACAATTTCTAGAGTAAATTTTTGACAGATTAATTCAATTAAGATTACACCTGCCAATTTGTCTCCCATTTCTGGTTATTTTACCCTTCCTGTTATGTAATGACAGCTCATAGTCTTACAGGAAAATAACCCACCACTACTGTTCATTAAGTTTGCTCTTTGCTGTCAATCTGACAAAGCACTCCAATGTACAGCACATTTTTTTAGGGCCAAATAAGCTTCTGAATTCATATTCTGTGCTAAATATTTGCCAGAAGTACCATTTTCATCTAGTGCACAACTTCAAATGGGTTTTGAATGCTATTTTTAATGTTTAAATGCACTCCCAAACCAACAGAATGCTTCCGTGCCATGCATAAACAGGGCCCGCAAACTGCTCAGCTGATAAAATGTTCCACTTAATTTTTTATGTTGCTAAATTAATTGCTGTAGTTAGATATGTTGGATCTGTGACTAAAATATAAGGAAACCAATTGCTGCACAAATGCATTTCTGGGCACTCTGCACAAATGGGAGCTCGCTGGGACTGAGATTAATATATTTTAAAGAAAAAGAAAGTTAATGTATTTAAAATCCAGACCTGATTTTTCTTTGTCTGAAGCAGGTGACTCAATGGGAACAAAGAGAAAAACATCTATAGAAATCTCCCTTCAGTGCTCTCCAAAAAGCAGAGAGACCTTGTCTAGACTGGGTTTTAAGATGTGATGTTAGCAGGTGCTAACCAAGATGCTAAAAGTCTACTCTGGACCAGCCATCCTGCCTGTAGTGCATCCTAAACTGGCCACGTTAAACCCTAGCCTGCCCCCAGCTAATGTGCTAACATTAAACCCTTCAATTCTAGTCTAGATGAGGCCAGAAGGGCTACACAGCCCTGGATCTGCAACTGGCTCTCTGGGCTGGTCTACACTAAGGGGGAAAATCGATATAAGATACGCAACTTCAGCTACGTGAATAACGTAGCTGAAGTCGAAGTATCTTATATCGATCACTTATCCGTCCTCACGGCGCGGGATCGATGTCCGGGGCTCTCCATGTCGACTCCGCCACCACCGTTCGCGGTGGTGGAGTTCCGGAATCGATAGGAGCGCGTTCGGGGATCGATATATCGCGTCTAGATGAGACGCGATATATCGATCCCTGAAAAATCGATCGCTACCCGCCGATACGGCGGGTAGTGAAGACGTAGCCAGAGTCTCACAGATGGGATCAGTAAGTAAATAATAATAAACCAGAAAGGCAAACACTGACCCATGCTAAATCAGAAACAGTAAAAACTACCAGCCTCCTGTTTGCCATGACCCACTCAGGGTGCCATTTCAGATTTTTTGAGGGGCTGGTGGGGGGGTGAACTTGAACTGTGATTCCAGGGGCTACTTAGGCACCTGAAAACTCTAGGTTTTTTTGCAGATAATAATTTAGAAAGTAGCTGTCAGGAGCACTGTATCTTATTCCTCTATAAAGAAAAAAAAACATGCAAACACCAATTAAAGCCATATTTTAAGTTTATATGTAAATTTAGAACAATCGGGAGATAATACAGCAAGATAATCCCAAGCCTTGAGGTATCAATTCTGGAGCCTTAACATGGATATCAGAAATACAAGTTTGATACTTTTCACACTATTTTTAGTAGAGATAAATAAAAATAAATAAAATGTGCTTAGAATCTGCTTATTTTCTCCAACAGAGACACTCCGTGTTACTGCCATTATCTACTCTATCTTAGTCAGTTGTTTTTCACTCCACTAAAAACATATTTATTTAATTTTAACATATGTGATTAAGTTTTTTTTTCTTTTATTAAGAAAGGGAATTTATTTTTCTAATTATTTGGGAATTTATGTTTACCGATCACAATCATAAACATGACTCACTAACACTTGTCTCCATCATTACTATTAGTATCAGACTTGGAACCACATTTATTTTCATACAAATTTTACGTTATTTTACAGATCTAGCTAAAAATACAGTTTGAAAATAAGCGACCTTTATCTGCCCAGTGTCTAAAGCTCTGTGTTTAGCTAATATTTGGTTTTTGAAACTGGCACTGCTAAGGTGAGTACAAGCTAAATTTACATTCTAGAAGGATGCTATTATTGGATGGTACCACTCTCAGTAATGAATGACAAAGCACAATATGGTAATAAAAGTAATAATGATGATTACTCCAGCCAGGACAGTTAGGTGTTACATCAGACCCCACAACTGAAGGAAAGGTAGAGAACCAGAAAACCACAAGTCCCATGGGACAAAACATAAAGACCCAGGAATATGGGGCAGGGAAATGTTTAAAATGAGCGAGCAGGAGGGGATACAGAATAATGCCCAGGGCAGTGCCCACCCACCACTCCACAAAGGAGTCCGAGGCTTAACTGGACGCTGCCCAGAGAGCTCTGCCAGAGGCGTGAGACAATGAGGGACTGGAAGTGGGTCCCGTAGCTGCAGAGCTCCAACTCCTCCCATACTGCGGGACAGCCATCGTGGCCAGCACCAGGAAGAGGTTGGTGAGCAAAACCTGTGATTTGGGGGAGTCACGGACAGGGAGCTCGTGAGATGGAGGATGGGAGGAGAAGTGCAGACAGAACCTCAGCAGGAGGATCTGGAAGAGCCAGAAAAGGGGCGGCAACCTGGCGTGCTGCCAGTTGGTGTGCCAGGGTCTTTCGCTCAACACAGAGGAGCAGGGTCAGGGTGGCTGTAAACTGCCAGCTGTAAACCTACCCATGCTTATGGCTCCATGCAGGTAGAGAGCAGCCAATGGAAGCCATTGGCATTGCAAAACAGTCACAGGATTTACTGGTCCTGCAAACCCTGGGAACTCTGCTGTGTGTTCTTGAGTATGATCTACTGGCACCTGATCTATTACCTACTGATGGACATCCCTCTTGTACACGGAGTCACACAGTTCAAGACCAGAAGCATGGGCAGCAGGTGAAGCTTCCTCTAGGGGTGACTAGCTCCCTGTCCCACCTCTTCCGCCCACGGCCCCGCCTCTTCCATCCATGGCCCCGCCCACATTCCATCCCTGCTCTGTCCCAGGCTCCACCCAATCACCATGAGCCCCCCCCCCCACACCTGCTGCATCCCTCCCCACTGCTCGCTGCATCCCTCCTCTCCTCCTCCCCCTTCTCCCGTGAGGCCCCCACCGCCCGCAGGGACACGGCGAGCAGGGGGGTCCTTGCAGGGGAGGAGGGTGGAAGAGAGAAGGGGTGCAGTGAGCAGCGGGGACGTCTGGAGAGGGGAGGTGGAGTGGAGAAGAGGAGGGACTCGCCAGGCAGCGGTAGGCAGTGGGGAAAGGGCAGAGCAGGGCCACCACAGCCCAGGCATCCAGCGACGGGTCGGTGGCAGCTGCGCCAGGGAGGCTTAGCTGCCCCTGGTTTATTATACCCACCGCCTATGGCCGGAAGGGACCACCAGATCATCCAGTCTGACCTCCTGAGCTATCACCAGCCACCAGCACCACCCAGCCCCCACATAGAAAACTCAACAACCAACGTGAGACTGAAGTATCACATCCCACAGGAGAGTGGACTCTTCTGTGCCACAGGCAGAGAACTGGAGGGACCGAGGGGCATCAGTGCCCGAGGCCCTACAATGGCAGGGAAATGATCAAGTGAGATACACTCAGACAACCCTGGTCAGTATCCTGCACTCAGTCACTGCAGAGGAAGGTCAAAACCCCAAGGTCACTGGGCTGGGGGAAGATTCCTTCCCGACCCCGCATGTGGTGATCAGTTAGACTCTGAGCATGTGAGCAAGAACCAGCCAGCCAAGCACCCAAGAGAGAATCCACAGTCCCACCTCGGAGCCCTGGCCCACTCCACCCAATGTCTCATCTCCAGCAATGAGCTGGTGCTTCAGAGGCAGATTAAAACACACACACACATGCATACACACACAAGGGGAGAGGGGGAGTCCCTTCCTGACCCCTGCAGATGGCCAGCTGAAACCCTGAAGCATGAGCTTGTAGTATCTTAAGACATATACTGGAAGTGAGCCCCATGGCTGCTGAGTGTTGACTCCTACAATCATAAGCAACCCTGTCATACTATCACACTCATAAATTTGTCCAGTTTTCTCTTAATAAGTTTTAAGTTGTTTGTCCCCTCAAGTCCTATACAGAGGCTGTCCAAGAACCTCACCCCCTCTAATGATTAGAAATCGTCTAGTTTCCAGCCTGAATTTGTTCACAGACTCATAGATTCATAGACTCTAGGACTGGAAGGGACCTCGAGAGGTCATCGAGTCCAGTCCCCTGCCCTCATGGCAGGACCAAATACTGTCTAGACCATCCCTGATAGACATTTATCTAACCTACTCTTAAATATCTCCAGAGATGGAGATTCCACAACCATGGCCAATTTATATCCATTTGTTCCTGTGTCAACATTGTTCTTTAACTTAACTAGCTCTTCACCCTCTCTGGTATCAACCCCCCAATGTATTTACAGAGAGCAATCATATACCCTCTCAGCTTTTTGCAAGAAGCCAAGCTCTTGTAGTCTCCTCTCATAAAACAGGTCCTCCATTCCCCGCATCATCCTAGTATCTCTTCTCTGCACTTGTTGCAGTTTGAATTCACCTTCTTGAACATGGGTGACCAGAACTGTGCAAGCTGCTCCAAATGAGCCCTCCTGTAATGCCAGCCCTGGTCCCTCTGCACTCTCCTCACCCTCGTCTGCCCAATCTCTATGCCCAGGGCATGGGGACCCTGGACCTGTGAAGAACGATCTAGAAGAGACAAGGTACAGTGCTGTAAAGGCAAATGAATGCTCTTCCACATGGGAAGGGGAGAAACCTATAGACAGAGGGCCTTCCACGCAGGCATCTCCAGAAATGATCTGGGCCATTTTTTGTTACAGGCTGACCTAGGGGCTAGTGCTGAAACTTGGAAGAACTATGGGATGGACCTGCCCAGGAACTCAGCAGCTGGACCTGATTTTAAAGCCTCTCAGATACGGTGGGTTCCAAGATTCAACTCCAATGTGAGTGGTGCTGCCTTTGCATTTCACTCAGGAGAGACTTTGGGCAACAACAGAGAAGGAGCATACAGAAAACAGGGTGAAAACTGAGCTGAGAGGAGGAGAGAGAAAATTCTAATGAAAGAACAAGACATGAGACCCTCTCTAGGACAGCCACTTCCACTAGCCTATAGCAGCAGGGGGCTGTTCATCCCATCCACCACCCCCCCCCAATCCCATCCCAGGCTGCCCTTTGGCTAAAACACTCATTGTGCCACCCTCTGGGAACCAAAAACCAAAGTCTGCTCTAAAAGGAAAGATCATAGACTGGCACTAACAACCTGAACACTGCAAACCCCTGTCATCTGAGCGCACCTCAGACATCGCCAGCACACCGAAAGCAGACAGATACACACATGCCCCTCTAACAATCCTTGCGCGGTCACTGTAAGGCAACATTCAGATGGAAAAAATCTACACCTTGGAACAGTACAAATATAAACATTGCTACAGAAAGACGCAAAATGACTTCACAGTCTTATATGCCACATGAATTAGAACACTCTCTTCCACTTGTACAGGCTGAGGGGCTTGCGTTCCCTTTCTGATTTATTGCTAGGGAGCTTTAAAAATGTCTAAAACCATTTACACACGCCATCATGGTGGGAATTTGCTGGGGGATAAGGGAGCTTGTAATTGCTATTCTAAAACTAGCTGCATAAGCTTGGAGGAGTGTTTAAAAAACATTTTAAGGGTTTTATAAAGCTATAAAATGCCTTCCAACAAACCTAAAAATGATATATCTAAAAAGACTAGTCTTGCTTCCAACAGATAGCAGCCATGCAGCAATACACTGCTGATCAGATAATGCAAGGTTCTTGTAGATAATGCTGTTGAAATGAAACATATTTTTGAAGGGATTAAGGGAATTATTTTGAAGAGTTTTGACTTGCTGCTTGATTCCTGGTGCTATTTTGTCAAAAAGCACAATTGTAACAATGAGAACGACTTCCACAATCAGGTGCCTGCAAGGAGCCACAAACTTCATTTCACGAACATG
The DNA here is from genome assembly GCF_020497125.1 of Mauremys mutica. Taxonomy (NCBI): domain Eukaryota; kingdom Metazoa; phylum Chordata; order Testudines; family Geoemydidae; genus Mauremys; species Mauremys mutica. The sequence goes on along the minus strand of NC_059093.1, from coordinate 18,375,789 downwards.
CTCTCCACAGAGTCTCACGCCCAAAGTCCCCTCCGGACCACACAGACCTTGCTTTTGCTTATTTTATTGTTGTATGTTACTCTGTTTACATCAGAAATCTGGAATCATGAAACTGGGGTACAAGAAAATGTTTTTTATGCTACAGAATTATATTGCACCCTGGAAACCTGGCCAAATTCCCATTCACATTCTGTCTGGCCACAGTTAACACTGCAAGTTGGGCACGGTGTTCTCTACTGACCATCCTGAACTGTTGTGCTGTGTTGCTGTGCATTTCCAGGGCTGGATCCTCCAAGCACTAGCACTTAACGAACTGGAGCTGGAGGTGTAATTCCCAGTCCGGATAAACATCCCTGCAGTAGCTCTGATCAAGCCAGTGCACTTAAAAATAGCAGCACAGCTGTGGCTGGTTGGGCGATGTGACAAGCTAGCCCCCAAGGGCACAGGTAGGGTTTCAGACAGCAATGTACTTGGGGCAGCCTTGGCTGCATTGCGAGGGTCAGAGCTCCATCTCCAGTGTAGACAATCCCCTCAGACCCACATTAGGTAGCAAGCGTTTACGGGGGCAGATTTTTAAACAGAAGTATATAGAAGCGATGCCTGTGTTTGTCTGTAGCTCCCAACCATCCATAATTTGAAGCCACTTGGGAGTGTTCTGGAGGTAAGGTCTCCAGATTCAACCCTAGAGTTTGATCATTCAGGCAGTAAAGTCCATAAAGCCTTTGGAATCCATCTTAAAGATACTGCTATATACACAGACGTTCCTTCTCACTAGGTCTAATGACACTCTTGTGTCCTTCCCCTCAGGTTTGGGCCTCGGCAGGTTGAGAATTCTGGTCCCTAAGGGGGCGGGGAGACGCAGTGCTAGCTCATTCTTCCCATTGCCACCGTTTTTAATTGCTTGTTGCTAGGGCTGTCGATTAAGCGCAGTTAACTCTTGTGCTAACTCAAAAAAATTAATCAGTTTTAATCGCACAGTTAAACAATAGAATACCAACTGAAATTATTTAATATTTTGAATGTTTTTCTACATTTTCAAATATATTGACTTCAATTACAACACAGAATACACAGTGTACAATGCTTACTTTATATTATTATTTTTATTAAAAATATTTGCACTGTAAAAATGATAAAAGAAATAGCATTTTTCAATTCACCTCATACAAGTATCATAATGCAATCTCTTTATTGTAAAAGTGCAACTTACAAATGTAGATTTTTTTTGTTACAGAACTGCATTCAAATACAAAACAATGTAAAACTTTAGTATCTCAGTCCTACTTCTTGTTCAGCCAATCGCTAAGACAAATAAGTTAATTTACATTTACGGGAGATAACACTACTGGCTTCTTATTTACAATGTCACCTGAAATTAAGAACAGGCATTCACATGGCACTTTTGTAGCCGGCATTACAAGGTATTTACATGCCAGATATGATGCTCATTTAAAAAAAACCACATTGATTAAATTTGTGACTGTACTCCTTGGGGGAGAATAATATGTCTCCTTCTCTGTTTTACCTGCATTCTGCCAAGTATTTCATATTATAGCAGTCTCTGATGATGACATAGCACATGTTGTTCGTTTTAGGAACATTTTCACTGCAGATTTGACAAAACGCAAAGAAGGTACCAATGTGAGATTTCTAAAGATAGCTACAGCACTCAACCCAAGGTTTAAGAATCTGAAGTGCCTTCCAAAATCTGAGAGGGATGAGATGTGGAGCATGCTTTCAGAAGTCTTAAAAGAGCAACACTCTGATGCAGAAACTACAGAACCCAAACCACCAGAAAAGAAAATTAACCTTCTGCTGGTGGCATCTGACTCAGATGATGAAAGTGAACACGTGTCGGTCTGCACTGCTTTGGATTGTTATCGAGCAGAACCCATCATCAGCTTGGACGCATGTCCCCTGGAATGGTGGTTGAAGCATGAAGGGACATATGAATCTTTAGCGCATCTGGCACATAAATATCTTGCAATGCTGGATACAACCGTGCCATGCGAATGCCTGTTCTCACTTTCAGGTGACATTGTAAACAAGAAGCAGGCAGCATTATCACCTTCAAATGTAAACAAACTTGTTTGTCTGAGTGACAGCTGAAAAAGAAGGACTGAGAGGACTTGTAGTTTTACATAGTTTTATTTTTGAATGCAGGTTTTTTTGTACATAATTCTACATTTGTAAGTTCAACTTTCATGATAAAGTGATTGCACTACAGTACTTGTATGAAGTGAATTGAAAAATACTGTCAAGTATCAGAGGGGTAGCCGTGTTAGTCTGGATCTGTAAAAGCAGCAAAGAATCCTGTGGCACCTTATAGACTAACAGACGTTTTGCAGCATGAAAAATACTATTTCTTTTGTTTTTTACAGCACAAATGCTCATCAAAAATAAATATAAAGTGAGCACTGTACACTTTGTATTCTGTATTGTAATTGAAATCAATATGTTTAAAAATATAGAAAACATCCAAAAATATTCAAATAGATGGTATTTTATTATTGTTTAACAGCGCAATAACTCACAATACATTATTTTAATTGCTTGACAACCCTACTTGTGGCGCTTGAATGAAATCCAAGGCGAGTGATAAAACCGGCCAGACTGGGTCAGACAAATGGTCCATCTAGCCCAGCATTCTTTCTTCCAACAGCAGCCAGCAACAGGTGCTTCAGAGGGAAGGAACAGAACAGGCAATCACTGAGTGATCCACCCTCTGTCATCCATTCCCAGTTTCTGGCAAACAGGCTAGGGACACTCAGCGCATGGGGTTGCATCTCTGCCCATCCTGGCTAAGAGCCATTGATGGACCTATCCTCCATGAACATATCTAATTCTTTTTTGAACCCGGTTATAGTTTTGGCCTTCACAACATCCTCTAGCAATGAGTTACAGAGGTTCACTGAGCACTGTGTGAAGAAGTACTCCCTTGTGTTTGTTTTAAACCTGCTGCCTATTAATTTCATTGGGTGAAATTTAACAGGCAGCAGGTTTAAAACAAATAAAAGGACGTTCTTCTTCACGCAGCGCACAGTCAACTTGTGGAACTCCTTGCCTGAGGAGGTTGTGAAGGCTAGGACTATAACAATGTTTAAAAGAGGACTGGATAAATTCATGGTGGCTAAGTCCATAAATGGCTATTAGCCAGGATGGGTAAAGAATGGTGTCCCTAGCCTCTGTTTGTCAGAGGATGGAGATGGATGGCAGGAGAGAGATCACTTGATCATTGCCTGTTAGGTTCACTCCCTCTGGGGCACCTGGCATTAGCCACTGTCGGTAGACAGGATACTGGGCTAGACGGACCTTTGGTCTGACCCGGTACAGCCATTCTTATATTATGACCCCTGGTTCTTGTGTTATGAGAAGGAGTAAATAATACTTCTTTATTCACTTTCTCCACACCATTCATGATTTTATAGACCTCTGTCATATCCCCCTCTTGGTCATCTCACGAAAACCCAGCTTTTCTGATACCAGGTAAAATTCAAGGAAGTTTAAACTCAAACAATTTTAAACCATTAATTCTAATGGTGCAGCAGCATCACTTATGTTAATTCTGACACTGCTACTACAGGAAGCAATTATAGATCAGTTTCCTGACTTTGGGTGATGTGACTTTAATGGCCAAAATCCTGTTTTGAGACACACTCTTTACAAGTTTAGAGTTGTCGTGAAATAACACATCATTTGATAGACATGTTTAAAGTAAAGCTGGGATTTTCAGATCTCAATATTTCATAGGTGAAAAACCAAAGCAATAGATTGAAAATTGGTAACTGAGCAATTAGATTTAATTATTTTATTGATAGTACAAAGCAGCACCATTGTAGCAGTGGAAAGTAGGAGCACAGCCTGTGCTTGCAGAAAAATGTGGTTTTAATTATAAGTATTTTCATAGTTCTTGCAACACCTTATTACAGTTGAAAGCTACATATGATGGCACCTTTCTAATCCAATGCAGTTGTATTTCACTACAGCGCCTCACAGACATAGTAATGCAAACCAGTGCATATGATCATGCATTTTCACCATGCCCTCTTCTCTGCTCTGGGCTGTGAAATGCCTGTAATTTAAAGAGCATTTATTCACCTCTAGACCGCACATATTCTGGACATTTTAACCAGCCTTGGATAGTAAATTGCAACAAAATGCAGCTTTCACCAAAGAGGCTGTTAGTTAACATGTGTAGGAATGAAGGACAGATTTCCTTTCAGCAGCACAGCTCTGGCATTTACACAAAGATCTAATACGCCTGGTGGCCATACCAAGAGCATCTCTTCTTTTAGTCACTGACATCCCAGTCAAAGAATACTTGTAGAAATTGTGCCAGAACCATAATCCATGACAAAGGGAAGAACATCAATATGGTTGTCGCAGAGCCAAATTCAGATCTGATGCAATTACATGGGTGAAACATCACTGGCTTTAGAGCTGCACTTATACAGAGTTTGGATTTGGTCTATCATCTTTAACATACTTAACTAGAATCCTCTTTTAGAAGTGGAGGGGGCACCAATGCAGATGCCTATAGTTATGTGAGGAGAGACACCCTGCATCAGACAATAGCAAAAAAAATTGTTTTTAAAGTCACAACAGTTGCTTGGAGACTGCCATGGGGTGGAGAGAGAGAGAGAATTTTGATGGTGACTCTTCCTGCATTTCCCAGAATTTCTGCCACCTGCAGACTTTCAAAGTCTTGATTTGTGTGAAGCAGCAGCATGAATGATGGTCAGTCATCAGAGTGGGGTAAGAACAACACAGTCTAGACTAGAGCAACTGGGCAACAGGGTGCTCAGACTACAAGGAACTAGAGTCACAGAAGTTTGAGGTGAAAGACACGCGTGCATCCATTCCATCCCATCCCATGGGGTCATGGACCTGTCTCTAATGCACCCTCCATTGTAGTTCTACAGATCCCAAGCAAGGAGATTTTTGCCATTTCCTCTAGGAGATGAAGCCCCAGCCTGACCCACCTCACTGTCAGAAAGTACTTCTTGACATTCACAGTGTTGCCAGCACTCTTGGTGGTGTTTTTCTTAAAGCCCCAGATCCCAGAGCCAGGTGACCACATGAGAAGCCCTTGTGAGTGTACAGAAACAAAAGCTTGAAAATGTGACCCATAATGGCTCAAGTATCAGAGGGGTAGCCGTGTTAGTCTGGTTTTGTAGAAGCAGCAAAGAATCCTGTGGCACCTTATAGACTAACAGACGTTTTGCAGCATGAGCTTTCGTGGGTGAATGCCCACTTCTTCGGATGCAAGCAGACATCAGAAAGTAAAGAAAACAAAAACCCAAGCTTTATTTTTAAAAAAAAATCTCCTGATTTTTAAGCCAATCTCATGATTGGGGGGGGGGGGCTGACTCATGATTTTTGAACACTTGGGGTTGACAATAGTGTGTTCAGCCTGACTTTTCCCTTCTTAATTTCATCTCATTACTCCTAATGTTGTTAAGAAAGGACTCCAGTCCATCAGCGTTAGTTCTGCATACCAAACATTAGACTCCCTCCAATCAGAGGGAAAGAATTCTTAGAATAGAGCTTAAGTATCTTGTCAATCAGAAAGGGCAACTCTGACCAAAAGACACTATCACCCTGGCAAGCCTTTTTAAAAAAATAATTGCACAGTTCTTTCCAAGGGCTGTACATCTACATGCCTGCAAATATTTAACAAGTGCTAATTCAAACATTCACAAATGTTAGATCCTGACAAGATAGCTGACAAATGTTTAATTCACCAACTTTACTTTGTACAGTGTCAGCTCTGTCTGGGAGACATGGGAGCATGAAGAGTTCCAAAGCACAAACCAATGAAATCAGTGAGGGAGCCAAGAAAACATTCTGATACCATTTACATGGCTGTAAATCCAGAGTAACTCCATTGGAGTCACTGGCGTTTCTCCAGATTTATAGTACTGTAATGAGTTCAGCACGTGCCATTTTCTACCAGGCTGCGTGTTTTGCTGCAAGAAAGGTGAGGTTCTGACAGGGCTGTTCAGAGGCAGACACGTGCATGCTCTGACCAACAGCAGCTGTTTCCTACCAGCATTAGAAAGGCTATTTTCTGCTGGGGATTGACTTGAGAAACAGCTCAATGGAGACCTCATCAAACTACCTGCTTTTCTGGTGCTGCCCCATCTCCAAACGTTGGTGTGAAAATCTGTCAGTTCCTTGCAATTACCACAAAGAAAAACTACAGTGCAGCCCTTAGTGACAAAAAGTGGCTTTAAACATCATCTGAGCTGTGACAGGGACACATTAATTCCTCCTCTGACTAGGGGAAAAGCTGTTTGCAGGGTTGTTGTAGCCGTGCTGGTCCCAGAATATTAGTGAGAGGAGGTGGGTGAGGCAATATCTTTTATTAGACCAACTTCTGTTGGTGAAAGACAAGCTTTTGCTCTACCCAGAGCTCTTCTTCAGGGAAAAAGCTGTCAGTTATTCTCAGGGACCACAATTACTTTCTCTCCTTCTTACTGTTATTTTGAGTTGGAATCTTAACAGTCTGACTAATGATGCCATGAAATAATTTTTTTCTAATTAGAGGGCATTTGTTCTTAACGGGATTCCAATTCCAATTCTCATTAGGGGGAAATCTGCTCTGTGTATACTAATCACATATTTAGTCTCTTCTACAGCTCCGTAAAAGCTCTCCAGGATCAGTCTAATGATCATTACGACCCTCAGTTTGGTGGAGGGTGGTTGCAAAATTACTTGAGAATTGAATTATTCAATCACACATGTGAAATTAGCTTGAACCTAGAGAGCCTAGCCCCAAACAATTAAAGATGCTCCTGACTTATGCTCACATAAACCTACTGGGGGGTAGTATGAAGGCCAGAAATGCCTCTGTGCTGGTTGCTTAGATCCCAACACCATACAAGATGTTTTCAGATAATGGACCATATCACCCCTCTGACTTCTCCCTCTGACAGATGAAAGAAATAGAAAACCCATTTCAGTAGCTCAAAAACTGTTGGATGCCAAGGAACCAAGCCTAAGCAGTAGCCCCTTCGCCCCCCTCCTGCTCCACTGTCCCTTGCCCAGTCCTGCAGATGCACTTTTGCTAATGTAAATCTTTCTGCAATCCACATGGGACCACGGAGGTTTGGGCGGGAAAGTCACTGGCAGCAGGATACCAATGGCAGGGGATTTAAGAAACAGTGCAGAGGAGCCAGCCCCATCAAAAACTCCAGGCCTCTGCAGATCTCCAAGATCTGTGCAATCTCTGTTGATCTTGAGACATCAGCCGAGGAAGATCATGGTACCCCAGTCACCCCAAAGGAACTCTGCACACATGTCCAGAGAGACTTCCGAGTGCTTTTAGACTTTGTTCTGCAGATGGACATGATCTGGCCCAATCAGCTATTTTGTCCCACTCAGCCTACGGCTCCAGAAGAAGTCATTCCTCTCTTCTATTTTCAAGCATGCACAAGTGTAGCATGTGCTTTGACACTCCAGCTCCTGCCCTGCTAGTGTCACCAGTGGGCCATAAAGCATAAGCCACCAGCAGGGCAGAGAGCCAAGGACCAGCATACTCTGGAACATCTTCAGTGGCCATTTAGGAATATGATTTATCACAGATCTAATAATCTTTGGTCTCCAGAACCTCAACACAAAGACTCCCCCCTGGGGATTAATCTTGAGAATGCTGTTCAGTCTCACTATTTAGAAAGCTCGCATGAGGGCCATTGTTACCTCAATTTACAAGCAATTCTTGCCGGTTTCATTTTGGTTGAAAAATAAATGGTGGCAAACCTGCAGCAGCACTATTAGCTTCCTAGGGATGTCCATCCAAAGCAGAGAGCCACAGATTAAACAAACCCTGCTGCTCTATGATAGCAGGCTGTGGCTGTCAAAAGTGTCAACAAGGATCATCTCCTTAGTGACTACACAAATAGAAAGAATGAGGATCATCGAGGAGTCAGCATCCTACACTGTATATAATCCACATCCAGTTGCAATCACAGCCTTTCGTGTCCTGGAGCAAAATAAGCAGACAGTATAGTTCAGTCTGAACAGTCATCCTGCGACCAGATGGTACGAGAGCCCCTTTACTTGTAGTATGTCAGGATCCCAGTCCCAAAGCCCTATTAGGACTGGATCTAATTTCAAATGCAGTTGGGAAAAACCAGACCATTTTTCAAGTTCTAGTTACCAGCAACATCAAAACACCACAGAGGATGGTCTCAGACCATTTATCGACATCCTGCTGCTCTTGATAAACAATTAAGTTCTCTTGAGTTTTATTTGTGAGATGAACTTTAATCTCCCCTGGCTTTCGGCAGATGAGTTAGGGCTTCAAGGGCAGCTTGAGTTAGGCACCTTGAGAAGTTTCCAAGACTTGCAATAAAAACTACTTCCAATAAATATGGTTGTTCTGTTGAAGGGGTTGAGCCATTTTCTGCCCCTTGTTTATTACTCACTGTGAGGCTCTCAGACCAGGTGCCAGCTTATGCCAAGGTCAGTAGGCATCACTGAACACTGAAAAGTGCATAACTGGAAACCAATCCTACTCATGCGTCTGTTAGTATTGATAAAATATAAATTAGAGTTAAGTGAAGGTGCTCCTAAGACGATGGGAGAGATTCTCCTGTTGGCATAGTTAATCCACCTCCACGAGAAGCAGTAGCTATGTTGACGGGAAAAGATCTCCAACTGACATAGCGTTGTCTACACTGGGGGTTAGGTGGGTGTAATTACGTCACTCAAAGGTGTGAATTTTTCATACCTGAGTGACATAGTTATCCCAATATAAGTCTGTAGTGTAGACTGGCTTCAGTCAATAAATCTTGAGCTAATAGTATAGGATTGGCTACAAGAGTTGTCTTGGGTTTGAGATCTGACCTGGGGTAAATGACTGAACCTTTGGGACTGGGATTAACTTGGGTATTGTGATTTTTGGTTTAAGGGTCCATCTATCATCAAGACAGGCTTGCTCGGGTGGCAAGATAGATCGGAGTGCCCAATGGGACTGTCTGACTCCAGGCTAAGGCTGTATCATGCTTTGGAAGTTCACTCTAGTCACGTGGTTGCTGAAATCTAATTACAGAACATACAACCTTTTGGGATTTGTGCCCTACTTTGTGATAGTCTTCCCTGAGGTTGGCATCCACGTTCATGAGCCTCTCCAAGACAGTTTGACACCCATATCTCACTCAAATGCACAAGGAAATGGGTTTGCTGATTTTCACTTTACCCTTGTGCATATGAAAAAAGAGAAAAAAAATAGTCTCTTTCCTGGTGGCAGGAAAAATGGGGAAGGCAATTCAGCAGAAAGAAAAAGAAGGGATTTATTTATTTTTCAATTATTTTATTTTTCAATTAGTCATTGAATTTTATTTATTTTAATTTCAGCGGAGTCTTTGTGGATAGAGTTAGGATCCCAATATGCTCGTTCTAGGCTCCTAACTGGCTTATAGAACTTTTGTCGCCTCCCCATCAACTCTGACCAGGAAATGCTGTCACCATAGTAACGATGCACTCGTTTTATATTTTATTTATTTACTGTAAGTGGAAGGAGCTATTGGAGTCTGGCATTGTATAAAAGACAAGAAAAGACTCAGGAAAAAAATAGAGTCCCAGCTTATTTCTTTGTGCTCCTAGATGTTCTTACTCCCAAGAGCAACCTTTCATGGTATTTCTGTTCATCTGAACTTTTGCTCCTTCTATGAAAAAAGAAAGCAATTCCGAAGTTGTTAGATACTGTATTATCAATTCACCTGTCTAGGCAGGAAATTGCCATCACATGGGCACAGCCTGCCAGACACCCTAAGGAGAATGGGTTTAGCAGCCTCAGCCATAAAGGCTCAGGACAGAGTTTGGAGTCAAAAGGTGGTGAAATTACACACAAAAGTACGGTTTTATCTAACCTGTGCATTTCCCATCCTCTTACAAATCGGAAACATGGAAGTTGTTTAAACAAGACATCAGGAGGCTGGAGGCATTTCATGTGCATTGCCAGATGCGATCGTTGGGCATAAAATCGTTTGATTTTATCAGTCATAGGGATGGATTATTGAGAATTGGCCTTGAGAGGAGTAACATCATCATAGGTCACTGCCAACTAGCACTGTTGGTCAGATAGCCCATTTCAGCAATATAGCCTGGCACACTGAGTCCTGAGGACCACACTTGGGGTCAGAAATGGACATTGTCTGCCCATGGACTGGCAGCGGCCATGTGGGCGTCTGCAATTAACCACACTGCATCAGAACAGCAATAATCCTACGGCTCTTTTAGATGCCTGGAATAAAGCCATGCAATGTGGTCATGGACTTTCGGCACTGCCGACCTTTCTGGTCTAAGCGTATTGTTGTTGTTGTTGCTTTATATTTTTCTAGATATTACAGCACGGCAGGGGTAAGTGTCACAGTCTGGTTTTATGACCAGCTGGGGCAATGTAGAATTAGACCATTATCGGTATTGTGCATCAATGTAAAAATAAAACCCAATCTTTGTTCAGCTGAAAAGCAGTCCCAACCGCATAGGCACTAGTTCACACCATTCTGAAACTTACCACATACACCCTGAACTCTGTCTACATGAAAATAATACATTAACTATTAGGAGCAGCAAACATCCAGAAAAGACCAATGGTAAAAGCGATCACGCAGGGAAAAAATCACCAGAGACTCAGTCTGTACTTTATGGGACTGCTCCTTCTCCCACAAGGGTCCATGGCAATATTTCCACTGACTTCCCAGGTGCAGAGCCAGCCCTGAAGCCAGTCCCCTTTGATAGGTGTTAGTGCTCCACTACCCAAAGTTCAAATAAAAGGCTGCTAGGCCCCTACTCTCTAAAATCTAAAATGCTACTGTTATCTTTTTAGGACAAAAATCACCGTGTGTAACAATTCTTTAGAGTCCATTCCTGCCATCTTTACTCACATGGAGCAGCATTGTATCTTCAGCCCCAAGTACTCCGCTCGATTGCAATGGGCCTATAACAGAGGAAGGGTGTAATCAGGTCCTTCATAATTGTATCCAGCCTACTCTATTGTTCAGTAAAACTGTAACAACATTAGAAACTGGTGAGAGGGCACATGGAACACTGGGAACAGGAGAACCAGATGCCTTCAAGTTGGAATAAAGGTTTAGCACCTGACAACTTATATTGCAGTGCACAATTGCCACCAAGGGTTTAGGACAGAAGTAAGAACAAAGCTAACAACTAACTCAATCAAATTACCCGGTCATCACTGCCTGTTTTCCTGCAGGTGCCTTCAGCTTGAGTTTTGCCATGGAGCAGAGTGCATTGAAATAAAGCAATCAAGTTGTAATCCCCAATTATCAGCCATGGGTAAATCTAAGAGAGCCACACACAACAGCTTGTATTTCCCATGGAATGGTAACTGGTGGGATATCACCACAATTTCATTTCATGTTTCGTGACATTCCAAGAGAAAAAGAGAACTCCTCTGCCCCATCAGACAAAAAGAAACAGCTCCATTTCAGAGACTTATATGAACTCCTATTTAAAGAAAGTTCCTCCAAATCTGCACAGGATGGAAAGGGCAAAATACAGCTCTCTTGCTGCCAGTCACCCTACCATTGCACCTAGAAACCACTGAGCAATCTGAAAGTTCACTGGAAAGGCAAGGAAAGCACAGGAGTGTGGAGGTGCCAATACACTTTGGTGTTTTGGGCTTGTAACTCACCCAGAGCTATTAATGGTGAGTGAACTTCTCCTAACACAAACTGAACCAAACAGACAGGGCCGGTGCTACCATTTAGGCCAACTAGGTGGTTGCCTAGGGCGCCAAGATTTGGGGGCGCCAAAAAGTGGCGCCCCCCCAAATTTTTTAAAGCCGTTTCAGCGGCCGCTGCGCTGGAAGGGAGAGGGAGTCTGAGCGGCCGCCGGCAGCCCAGGGGTTCCCCTGGGTCAGTGTGCCGCCGGCAGCTCGGGGGTTCCACCGCGCAGTCACTGCTTCGCTTCTCCCGCCTCCCAGGCTTGCGGTGCCAATCAGATGAAATTCAATGTTAATAAATGCAAAGTAATGCACACTGGAAAATATAATCCTAACTATACATATAAAATGATGGGGTCTAAATTGGCTGTTACCACTCAAGAAAGAGATCTTGGAGTCATTGTAGACAGTTCTCCAAAAATATCCACTCAGTGTGCAGCAGCAGTCAAAACAGTAAATAATGTGGGGAATCATTAAGAAAGGGATAAATAATAAGACAGAAAATATCATATTGCCTCTATATAAATCCATGGTTCGCCCACATCTTGAATACTGCATGCAGATGTGGTCGCCCCATATCAAAAAAGATATATTGGAATTGGAAAGGGTTCAGAAAAGGGCAACAAAAAATTATTAGGGGATATGGGAGCATTTGATAAGACTGGGACTTTCTAGCTTGGAAAAGAGATGACTAAGGTGGGCTATGAGAGAGGTCTATAAAATCATGACTGGTGGGAGAAAGTAAATAAGGAAGTGTTATTTACTCATTCTCATAACACAAGAACTAGGGGTCACCAAATGAAATTAATAGGCAGCAGGTTTAAAACAAACAAAAGGAGGGTTTTTTTCCACACAATGCATAGTCAACCTTTGGAACTCCTTGCCAGAGGATGTTGTGAAGGCCAAGACTATAACAGGGTTCAAAAAAGAACTAGATAAGTTCATGGAGGATAGGTCCACCAATGACTATTCACCAGGATGGTCAGGGATGGTGTCCCTAGCCTCTATTTGCCAGAAGCTGGGAATGGGTGACCGAGGATGGATCACTTAATGATTACCTGCTCTGTTCATTCCCTCTGGGCACCTGGCATTGGCCACTGTCGGAAGACAGGATACTGGGCTAGATGGACCTTTGTCTGACTCAGTATGGCCATTCTTATATACTGAATCACTAGCTGTCCCTCAATTTCCCATCCAAGTACAAATCAGACTCAACCCTGCTTAGTATTGCAGATCTGTGGAATGTGCTTGATAATAAAGGGCCATGTCATGCCTCTGCTTGCCCTAAGGGCTGCTAAACTCCTTCCAGATGATAGCCTTTCGCAAAGGCCAATCTCACCCAGTAGAGCCGCACTCCAGAATTACACGGTCATTGTTCAGCCAAAAGCCAGCCCTACATTTGGAACTAAATTTAAGTGGCTTTTGTTAATTCAGGGTACTTTTCTCTGCTCTCAGAACACACACTGGCCTCCAAAAATGATTTTCTTATCTCTGAGACTTCCTTACAGAGATTGCTACTTAATAAGGAAATGCATTATCTGAAGCATATTTATGTTTGTGCTCAGAGACTGCTGTGTCTAGATAACCTTATAGACCATCCCATAATGGATTATCCCTGAAATTCTTTGCAAAAATGTCCACTACTGCTCACTGATATGGTGGCCTATACCGGTGTATGTAATGGGGGCAGCGGTTTGTATACCTAGGGTTGGCAGATCTTGCACAGAGAGACACTTAAGCAGTGTACTGCCCCATAAACGTTTTTAAATTCAATAATTAGCATTATTGCTTCCAAGCAATCAGGAATTAAATTTCTTCCAAATATGGAATTTTAGACTTCTATATTGCACCATTATGCAGTAAGAGTGGTAGGAGTTGGTGGCACATATCAGGGATGTCAGAGTGAGAAGCATCTCAAACTTGCTATCTATGTTCACTCACATACGAGGTCACACCCCAGTGTATGGCATGAAACAAGGTAAGTGTCATAACAATCCAAAACTAGGAGTCACTAAATGATATGAATAGGCAGCAGGTTTAAAACAAACAAAAGGAAGTTTTTTTTCCCATATAACGCACAGTCAACCTGTGAAACTCCTTGCCAGAGGATGTTGTGAAGGCCAAGACTATAACAGGGTTCAAAAATGAACTAGATAAGTTCATGGAGGATAGGTCCGCCAATGACTATTCACCAGGATGGGCAGGGAGGGTGTCCCTAGCCTCTGTTTACCAGCAGCTGGGAATGGGCGACAGGGGATGGATCACTTGAATGATTACCTGTTCTGTTCATTCCCTCTGAGGCACTTAGTCCTGCCATGAGTGCAGGGGACTGGACTAGATGACCTCTCAAGGTCCCTTCCAGTTCTATGATTCTATGAAAAAGGATGACACATGCCACACAGTACTGCAACCCTACCCCGAGTTTTGGACAGGCAGTTTCCCTCCTGCAGCTCACTTGCATACCAGTTTTAGAGAGTTAAAAGAAAACTGGAATCAGTTTGTTTATCCAACGGGGGTGAAGGCTTGAGAGATGACTGCATATTTCTCAGTCTATTCATGCTTTGTTTCTCTGGAAATTTCATAGGGCTGAGCTGACATAACTGGATACAATTTTCCTGTACATGAGCAATAGCGAAGGAAGATTCTGCCTGCATGTTACAAATGAAAGTACTATAGTCAAGGTATAATGGGGTGCATTCACCTCTCACAAGCACCCCCTGGCCGAGTGCTTGTGCCTGTACTCTCTGTTTCTGGTGGATCTTCGGTGACTCAGGCCTCTAGCCGAGTCACTCAGTCTGTACGTGTGATAAAATCAAACCCCTTCCAGGATATACGTCCAACAGGTGGCCTCTCTCAGCACCTTTAGTAAGGTCCATCAATCTGCAGCCCTATCTGTGGGCTTTCTCCTCAGTCAGTCCAGCAGGGCCTATCACAGTACCCTGGTTCAAACTGTCTTTCACTCTCTTCTGAGCTCTTTCAAGTTGTCCCTGCTGTTTATGCAGGCCAAGCCCTTGTGTGTGTTCACATCCCCCAGAGCTCCCTCCCGGGAGACTCTTCACCACACTGGGCCTTTCTGGCGCCAGCTCTTCAGCTGGGCCACTAAAAGAGTTCAGTTCCTCTTCTGGGGTATATCAAAGTCTAGGCCACTTTCCCAGTGGCTTTCCCTCTACTCCAGGTCCCAGCCCAGGGACTCTATACATAGCAGCCATCCACCATGTCCCTCTAAATGAACTGTATTGTTACTACACTTCCCTGGGCCACTTCCCCATGGCTCCAGCACATTCGTCACCCTTCCCTCTGGGCTCTGTCCTGCTGGAGGGCCAGCAGCCGGCCAGGGACACCACCCACCCTCCTCCAGCTCTAACAAGGAACTGAATACAGTCTGGACCCTGCAGCTCCTCTTCTATTAGCCTGCTAGGCTCTGATTGGCTGCGTCCCACACAGCCACTCTAGGCTGCCTGGAGGACCTCTCTACTGCCCTTTTCTGGGGCAGGGTGTGGCAGGGCCTCAAGGCCTCCAGCAGGGGGCCTCCAGACCTAGTCCACCCCATCACACAAGGCCACGCAGAGCCAGCAATAGTATTGATTTGCACTCTGCTGCCTGCAGGGTCTGGTGCTGAACTCTGCGGCTAACTGAAAGTTCTGCAGCTGCACAAAGCGGGCGAGCTTTCTAAACCACTGAATTAGACTTCAATGTCTAACACGCATGGCGGTCCGCTGTACTATTTGCTATTTAATTCAGTGCCATGGCCAGCTGGTAATGCTAAGCCATTTCTTTCATTTCATCACTGAGAGCTCAGTTTGTGGCAGAAGTCAGGGTTGCAGCACTTAGGGAAGGATTAATGTAGCCACTAGGAGGAAGCTTTCTTCCTACCAGGGAGTTCGGCACCTTGAATGATCAAGGCTGTTGTCCATAGGGGAGGGGCTGTCAATGAGAAAGGAGCATCTCCTCTCCTCCCCACTGGCTATGGAGGACAGTAGTGATGTGCTGACTCCTAGTCACTCATTCTCTCCCTCTGGCAGGGTAGGAGTCCCTGTGGATCTTTCTCCCCAGGGCTTCCCCCATCCTCTGCTGTGACTTCCTAATTCCTCCCACAGGTCAGTTGTCTCAAAATGTGACTGAATGAGGAGCAATGGTGAGGTCAGCACTCTGCACCCACTGCTAATGCCTTAGCTCGCTCTGGCAGAGCTGTGGGGAGGGAAAATGGGTCCTGTGAGCTCAGGCAGACCACTGACCAACAAGCTTCTTATAATCTGCCCAGCAGAGAGAGGACATCACATTGCAGGGCAAGGAAAATAAACTTTCTGTAGATCCCTGTGCAGAGTGGCTACAGGATCACAAGCAGCACTGAGCCCTGTTTATCCCTGATCATTGCTGTAGGGATGTGCAGCACTCTGGAGAGGGTCACAAACCTGCAGGATGCTCTTGAGAGCTGCACGTTGTAGTTGGACTTCTAAATGAGCTGGTAAATGTGAAGTGCATTTAGCCAGACTGCTTCTTCCTGCCTGCCCGCGTGCAGCTGCTGCTCCAGCCAAAGTTAGCATTAATTTCTGCTCAGAGTTTTTGATTCTACTTTTCCTGATGGTATGATGCCTCACTGTGTTATATTTTATGGTCCCACCCACTTCTGATCAATCCCCATCTCTGTTTTGGCACTCTCCCACCACAAACCTGGACACACTGCACCAGCAGAGCTGAATGTGCTGTGGAAGTTGCTGCCACACCCTTAACCAGGTAAGTGACACCAAGGTTTAAGAATCTGTAATGTGGGGGTCAGTTAATGACAACTGTAATTTCTCACGACTTTTGCTGGTGACCGCATTGCTAAGTGAGAGGCCAGTAGAACAGCCCAACAAGAGACTAAAAAGGAAAACTTCTAGCCTGGATCAGCTAATAAAATAAAATGATAATAAAAAAGAACAACAGGGTCTAAAATCTGCTATTTAAAAAAAGAGCGTCTGACTGTGTAATCAATATTAAAGCAAGTTAGAAGCTTCTGCTTGGCTACCTGAGTGAAAAATGATGTGAGTTCTAACAAGCTCCCAGTCCTCACTTTTCAGCTCAGTGATGCCAATGGGAATTCATTTTAGTGATCAACACATTTCACCCACTGGGGCCAAAACTCACTCCAGGGCAATCCCTGCAGGCTGCTCGTGTGCTCTGTGGGGAGCACTTTGGAAAGTCAGCACCTGTGCTCAAAACTGCAGAAAAGGGTAAGACAGGTGGAAGATCTGGGTGCAGCGGAAGCCAGGGAAAAACATCCCTTGCCCCTCTGTGATGGGGGTGTACGTGCCCCACACTGGAGACAAAGGGGATAAACCCACACTCTGGGCAGAGGAAGCCACGCCCCCTCGCTCCTGTCGGGCATGCTCCAACTTGAGCAGCATTGTAAAAGGGAGTAGCCCAGCTCAGTCTGGGCTGACCATTGAGGTGGGAGGACGCCCGTTGCAGATGCCTATCTGGGAGCTGCTGGAGCCCGAGACCATGGAGGCCAAGCCTGCCAGGGTCTGGACAGACATTTGGCTACTGGTGGACACCCAGGGGACATTGGAACTGCTGGGAGCTTCACAGGCCAGAGCCCCAGGAGACCAGGCCACTGGAAGACATGGTAGGAAGTAGCCTGGGAGACTAGACGAGGATTCAGTTGGAGGACTGGGAACTAAGTCAGTGTGTTTTGGTCGGATCCCTGCTGACCCAGAAGTGAGTACACTCACTGCTGACAGGGCCCTGGGCTGGGACCTGGTGGAGTAGCGAGGGCCTCTGTCTGCCTACCCTAGCTACTCTCCCCCCTCCCCCACCAGGTGGTGGCCCATCCCCTCACTGGCCATCAGGCTGCATCACCCTATGAGAGAGGGCAGCCATATGGACTCTGGCAGTTGAGCCACACAGCCTTGTAAGGGAGGGCAACTGTATTGATTCTGGCCACTAGGCCAACTGCCCTGAGGCTAAGGGTGGTCAGGTGGACTCGGGCCACAGGGTTTCAATGCCCTTTTCCCCCCTCAAAGGGGGACAGGGTGTACTTGCCCCATGACACCCTCCTGCTACCAAAAACTCATATGAAGAGGCTTCCAGCTCATGGAAGCCAGACAGCCTTCTGCTTTAAAGAGCTCAATTTTCAGAGGGCAGGTAACTCTGCCCTTTCTGAAACTCCAGCACCTTTAACGCAACCCAAGTCAGGGGCCCAGAACTGCTGATTATTGGAATATCTTGGCCTAGGGCTCCTGGAGCTCCTTGACACCATGTGCTAAAGCTGCCCAACTGATGCTACCAGTTCCACAATGAATATCTTTTAAAACGAGACTTTAACCAACTAAACTTTAATCCTGAGCGCTGGATCTCAGCCTTGGGAGTTCAGTGAAATGGGTCATTTCCTACTCCTTCTTCCTGATTTTATGCTATGAAGAGGAAAAGTCACCATAAGACTTTTTAAAACCAGGTGAATCTCCCTTTAGCATGTCATTATCCAGAAACCCTTTGTCCATATCACCTCAATGTACGCAATTGTTTTGTGCGTCAGCGTACTAATTCTGAGGCCAATTTGACATTGTGATTTTTAAGAGAATGAGGGAAAAAAAGAGTCAGACTCTGGCTCATAATGGAAATCGAACTGCAACCTTAACTGTGCAATGCCTGCTGTCACCCCACAATGAGTCTCACACACTTACTAGTGTTATTTAATGCAGGGAATCCCCTTTTAAAGTCAACTGTAAAAATAGTAAAAAGTAAAACCTACTGGTCAGATAAATGTAAGGAGGCAGTTCAAACTAATGACTAGAGAATAAAGCATGTTCAATAAGGCCAGAAAGTGAAACTGAATATGTGACTATGTGCAAATAGATAAACAATTTAAAGGTCTCTGATTCATATGTTAAAGCCAGTTCTGGGGTCACAACCCCCTCTAATTAAAAACAAAATCACAAAAAGTCCTACTGAAATGTGCTTTATACTGGCACCAGCCATTTCAGAACTTGCTATTGTAGTACTTTTAAAATCAATTTTATTATTTACAACAGCAAAGCTGTTCCACCCCACATTTAAAATATATTCTGACTCTCAAGACTTGTCAGAGACAGCTGCCTTCCCCCACATTCCAGCCAAAAATAATAACAGAACAGAGCTGTTTGGAGGAGACTTAATCTAATCTTCATTGCTTCAGTTTTAAAATATCCTGCTTGGTTTAGGGTTTCTTGTTACATGGAGGGATGTGTTTTTAGTGAGATAGATCTTAGCTGAAAGGCCCTTCATAGAAGCTTCATGTAACTAGAAACCATGGAAGGCCAACTCTGCTGCAACCTAAACAAAAGCCTCCAGGAGACATAGCTTTAAGCAAACTGCACTGAAGTTGAACTTTTACAACCGTTGGTGTTAATGCCACTGGGGTTTTGTTTAATTTAAACTCTGCACCAAACCTGGATCTCAGCTACTCCAGAGTCTCTCTGGTATAATCTAAAATACTTAAAGAAAACCCTCTAGTTACTCTGGATTTGCCCTGGTGGAAAGGGGACCAGACTCTGGCTGGTGTGCTAATACATGAAGCCTGTGTTTTCTAGGCCTTCAGCTAGATAACCTAATGCAATGACACACTTAGTAAGAAAGGACTCTCTGTCCTCCGTATGAAACAGAACACAAGGGGATAAAAAAAGCAAAATGCAGGGGGCCTCCTCTGCACCACTTGTGAAAACTCAAGATTGAAGAAGGTCTGAAGTGAGACTTCAGAGACAGCACCAGAGCAGTAAATCCAGTTCTTCCAGAGATTTCCACAAATGCTTCCCATTCACACTGGCTAACACAGGCTTGCAGGCGAAAGGGCAAGATTTTGAATATTGCATCATTATAATATTCTAGGTCAATTCAACTGGTATGTAACATACCGAATAAGCCCCATGATCAACACCGTTGTGAATCCAGGGCTAGCACCTAAACCAACCATCATTCGTAATTACCTGCCAAGGGCCCGGTGTGCACAGAATTGTCAAATCAATTTTAAAAGGTTCATATCAAAACAGAATCCACAGAGTCTGGAGCTGAGGTCCTTAGCCCCAGCACTGCCAGAACAATGGAAACAGGGCACAGCACTCAAACAAAGAGCTGTCCTGTATCCCGTCGCTGGCCCCGTCTCACACTCACGCTCTCTCCTGTACACAAGGTGACATATTTTGACAACTTTGCTCTCAGCAAAGCACTGCAGCCCCTCACACGGTTCAATCTGCAGGAAGCCAGCAAAAAACGCTTGAGCAAGCCAGGCAAAGGGCAAGTCTATCAGTGGGCTTGATTTTGCGGACTTTCCATATCCCTTTTCCTGTCTTCCTCCAGTCCCTCTTCCTTCTTCCTGGAACCTGCTCTGCATTTAATTTAATCCACACACTTTCCGTCCTGTCCCAGGCACATCCCTTCTGGCTCTGAACCTCTAGCAACTGCATCGCTCACTTAAACATCTCTCAGCAGCCCCGTGCATCACAGCGTGGAAAAGAAACCGCTACTGCACTGCTGCTCGGCCCCTTTCACTTGAGATACAGCCCGAGAGGGTCATTCAAAATCCCAGGCTAGGCTGTAATATGGGGGAACAAAGCTTCTGAGAAGCAGAAAGCTGTTTTGAAAAGGCAAAGGTGTGTTTAGTAGAAGGACACTTGATCTCATCTATTCTCGCCTTAGCCCCGTTTGAGGAAGATTCTTCTTCTTAGCCCATACAGACTAGTAAAACCGAAGCCATGATTAAAGTTTAATGTATTTCCCCCCCACCCCCCATATTCACGTTGTTTGTTCGCTCTTGGCGTTCCCGAGTCGCACGCCACAACTGAACTGCCCTCTCTCCCCTTTGGTCCTAAGCACTTTCAAACCCAACGCGTAGGCTCCAGCGCGTATTGGCCCGGACCGGGCACAGCACCAGACGGGACAGACTCCGTGCCAAAGCCGGCACAGTCCCACCCTCTCCTGACGGCCGCGGAAGTTACCATGCCTGTCGGATCCGCTACTCCCAGGACAGAGGTTCTCCCGATCCCATCACTGGCTCACACCTGATGTGCTGGGACCCGCAGGCGGGTCAGTTACAGCCAAACCCCGCGTGGGCAGGCCTCGCACTCACCGAGTAACCGGCTGGGGTGGGTGTGACAGGCGGGCAAGGCCCGCGCAGGGCAGCAGCCGCTCCCGTGCCAGGGGACGGTCCCATCCGTGCAGCCGAGCGCTCCGGTACGAAGAGCAGGCTCCGAATAACCCCCTGACTGGCGCGTTTCTGGGGGAGCCGGGAGTGGGCGCGGACACTAGGCCGAGCTTTGCCCTCACTCACCCGGGAGACTGTGATCGGGCCCAGGGCGCTCGCCCTTCCCGCACTAACGTGGCTGCTGCCCCAGGATTTCACTCACCCTTCGGTTTTGCGGCGCGCACCCCGGGCCAAGCCAGACAGCGGCCGGGACAAAGCTACCAGCTCCCCACCGAGGGGCTCCGAGTCCCTCCCCACCGAGCCGGCGCGGCGGGCACAGCGGGGTCCGGGGCGGGCACCGCGGGCAGCCACAGCCGCTGCCGAGCGGGCTGCTCCCGCCGGTCCGCAGCGCGTAGCGCCAGCCTGGCTGAGCTCAGCACCGCTCGAGCCGAGAGCCCCAAGCGACACGGGCCGGACTGCGAGACGCGCCTGGCGGAGCTTCCTCCTCTCGCCCGCACAGAGACCAGCGTGCCCGCAGGGCACGGCCCGGGCCCCCCGCCTGGGCCGCCGAGCACCCAGCTCCCCGCCTGCCCCGCTCACACGGCGCCCCAAGCACCGCCAGCCCCACGCCCGGGGCTCCGCACAGCGCCCGCCGGCGGGATCGGCCCCGCGGTGCCAGGGGCAGCTCGCCGGAGGCTCGCCAAGGGAGACCATCGCAGTGGAGCGCCGGAGCTCCCCGGCCAGCCCGGACACGCGGCGCTCACCAGCCCGGCTGCCGCGGGCTTTGGCTTGCAGCGAGCCCGCATCTGCCTGCCCGCCGCGCTGCTGAGCCCCGCCAGTCCCCGAGGAGCAGCGGGCTTCGGCCGCAGCGATTATCCTCGGCTCCCGGCCCAGCTCTGGGCAGCACCCGGTCCCCTTCCCTCCGGTGAGTGAGCGGGGCTACTGGAGGCATCGGGGCCGGCCCCGGGGCGCGGGTGACTAGGGCAGGGGAGCGGAGCCGCGGGCAGCCGAGACGCGCCAGCCTGGGGGCTGCCTAGTCCGCAGCGAGCAGCGGCTGAGCAGCCCGGGGAGAACAGCGGACTCAGCCCAGTTCCTGTCCGGTCCCCGGGCTCTCCCCTCCCGGACCGCACTAACCCTGGGAGGCCGCCGGCGCAGGAGCTCCGGGTCCGCAGCCCATCGCAGTGGGGTAATACTGGAAGCGCCGCGCGGCGAGGCTGCCCCGAAACCCTCCCCTCAGCCCGCTCCCGCATCCCGCACAAACTCCGCAAGCCCGGGCTCAGAGCTGCGGCTCCGGGCAGCCCATCCTCCATGGCCCGGTTCCCAGGCCAGGGTCCGGAGCTGCGCCTCCCGCAGCCTGCTCTCTGCATGCCCAGCCGGCCCCCATCCCCGCCGCTCCGCCAGGCACTGCCCCGCCGCTACTCCGCAGCCTGGCCCGCGAAGGGAGCCGGGCCGCAAGCCGCAGCCTGCCCAGCTGCCGGCAGCGAAACCCGGCCCGGAGCTTCCTGCAGCCAGGGGGAGGGAGTCAAGCGCAGAAAGAGCCGGTCCTGCCCTCTGCCCCTCAGCCAGCGACCGCTCCTGCCCCGCGCCTCGCCCGCCCCGCACCTCCGACCCCGCACCCCCAGCCACTCCAGCCCCCTCCGACCCCGCACCCCCTGCCCCTCCGACCCCGCACCCCCTGCCCTCCACCGCTCACCGACTCCGCACCCCCTACCCCTCCGCACCCCCAGCCACTGCAGCTCCCTCCGACCCCGCACCCCCTGTCCTCCACCGACCCCGCACCCCCTTCCCTCCACCGCTCACCGTCCCCGCACCCCCTTCCCCTCCCGCACCCCCTGCCCCCTCCGACCGCGCACCCCCTGCCCTCCACCGCTCACCGTCCCCGCACCCCCTGCCCCCTCCGATCCCGCACCCCCTGCCCTCCCCCGACCCCGCACCCCCTGCCTCTCCAGCCCCCTCCGATCCCGGACCCCCTACCCAGCACCGCTCACCTACCCCGCCGCACCTCCTGCCCCTCGAGCCCGGGCCGACCTCGCACTCCCTGCCCCCACCCAGACCGCACCCGTCTTCTGCCCCCGCCAGCCCCACATGCGGGGTTACCCATCGCCGCCTGCCCTTGCCCCGCGCCCCCCGCCCGTGCCTGCCCTGCAGCGCCTCTGCCCAGCCTCGCAGCGCGGCCGGCTCCCTCGCCAGCCTCCCCTGCCCGCAGCCGGGTCCCTGCCCGGCTCCGCCCGCCCCTGGGTGCGCGCTGGCCGCGCTGAATGACAGCTTACCTGCACGCCAATCTTCATCACACTGACACCGGCCGGGCCGCGCAGCCTATACTCACCGCCCGCCGCCGCGCGTCACGGCCCCGCCCGGCCCGGCCCCCGCCCCGCGCCGGCTCCCGCCTGGCTCCCTCTAGCGGGCCGGCCTGGGCCGCCGCTACCGGCGTGCGCCGAGCAGCGCGGCGGCGGCGTCTGTCCCCCGCCGCGCCCGGTCGGCCCCATCCCCAGCCAGCCCATTGCAGGGACACTGGGCTGAGCCCGGGGCTCTCAGCTCCCGCACTCCCCGTACCCGCCAAACAGCGGCCGCGTCGGGAGACCCCCCAGGGGTAGGACTGGAAAACACGGTAGCAGCAGGGCGGTGCGGTGCTAGGGGCTCAAGCTCCCCCCACGCCTTTTGTTTGGTTTCCTATTAACGCCTTTCAAAGGGGATTTTAAAAATCTCATCCCGACGCCTAGATGTGGGTAAGCGGGAGCCATGTGTACAGTGGGGGTACTGAGAGCCGGGGAACCGAACTGTAAACCCTGGATATAAAGGAAAACCACAGGCGCTGGAACTATGGGTCCAGCACCCCATGGCTTGAAGTGGTTTCCAGCATATCCAGGGGTTACAGTTTGGTTCCAAGGCTCTCAGCACCCTCCCTATACACATTGTTCCAAGGCACAGCCCCTGATGGAAACCACTTTAAGCAAGGCTGTGCAGCTGCACGCCTAGTTGTTGTAAATGCTTCCCCTCCCTCACCCTAGATTTCAGGTTTGATCCTCCCCCCCTGTCGCTTTACTGACAGGAAGTGCATTATTTTACACTCTGCTGCGTGCAAAATCATATATTGGAATTGTAAAAGAGAGATCAGTCCATTAAAAACTACAGAAGGGAGATGCTAAATTATCTCTTCTGCCCTTCCTTTAAACAAAATTATTCCAGGATTTGCTCCTCCAAGAAGCAACAAAAATAGATAAACTAGAGAGTTTTATTCACAGGTCAAAGGTGCTAATTTCAGAAGTGTTACTGATTGTTTGTGAAGTCTATGAAATAGAGAGAGGCATCTGTGAGTTATTTTTAAAACAATAACAAAACTGACACAAATCCAGTGTAAAGTGATGCGGATGTTGCAATAGGCATGTTTTTTAATCAATACAAAATCCCCTCACTCCCCACTAGTAGTGCTGACTGAATAATAATATCTATCGCATTATTTATTTGAACGATTTTGCAGCTTTTTAATTAAATTATCTAACAAATATTTGTTTCCCACTATTTACCCAGGCCTGGTAAATATCAAAGAAGAAATACTGCTCTTGGTTACAAATGCATGAACTTCTTAGGGTACGTTTATACTTACCGTGCGGGTCGACGCGGCGAGTTCGACTTCTCGGAGTTCGAACTATCGCGTCTGATCTAGACGCAATAGTTCGAACTCCGGAAGCGCCGCGGTCGACTCCGGTACTCCACCGCGGCAGGAGGAGTTGGCGGAGTCGACCTTGGAGCCGCGGAGTTCGCTTCCGCGGCGTCTGGACGGGTAAGTCATTCGAACTAGGGTAGTTCGAATTCAGCTACGTTATTCACGTAGCTGAATTCGCGTACCCTAGTTCGACCCCGGGGCTGTGTGTAGACCAGGGCTTAGACTTCAGTGTGGATTGCATGTCCGTAGAATTTGACCCCTGTATCTACAGAGGGCATGAGTGCCTTACACTTGGGGTAGATATTTATGCTTCTTCTGCAAAGTAGATGTAAAACACTGCCACCAACAAGGGTCTGCGGAAGATTCTGATTTGGTTAGTTGTTTTGTACAGGTGCAAGTGACTGCACAAGATTCCAGGCAAGAAGTCAGGGCTTAGGTAGCTTTTTCTATATTTTTATGTGGCATTGAAAGATTGTTAGCATACCTTGAATTTGGACAGACTGCAAAAGATTATTTTGATTCCACTTCTCCCCAGCTCTTCTTAGAAAATGTAAATGTTTCTCTCAGGATTTTCTATGATATGCCAATATAGAACCAGAGATTTCAGATCCTCTGAAAAGTAAAGCATTGGGTCCTCTTTTCATTAATGTAAAACTGAACTACTTTGTCTACCTGAGGAATATAGTTCTAAATTAATTTTCGGAGCTATTTTTTTCTAAACCAGCAGTCAAAGAAGAAAATGATAAAACCAGCATCCAAAGAAAGGTACAGTATACACAGGGTATACACAGGGTACAACTACACTGCAGTTAAACACCCCTTGCTAGCCTGCCAACTGACTCAAGCTTCTGCTGTGGGGTTATAAAATTGCAGCATAGACAGCCTGAATGCAAGCTCTAGGCCTTTCCTCTCACAATGTCTTCTCCTCACACAAATCCACACTCTTGTATTTTTGTCTGGCTCACCTTAATTGTGGCTTGATCTTTCATTTCTTGTACCCAAAACTCACGTTGATTTTAATGGGAGTTTTTCATGTACAAAATGCTTTGTTCTGATGCTCACACTTTCAGTGCACTTTTCTTCTCCAGCTTGAAACATTAGGAATATGATCCCTTTTTGTGATGGATCCAGCATTTTGTACATGAAAAACTCCCATTAAAATCAATGTGAGTTTTGGGTACAAGAAATGAAAGATCTAGCCACAATTAAGGTGAGTCAGAGATGACAGATGAATGAAGCATTTATTTGTATGGGAAACTGTCAAAAAGCAGGTTTGATCACTTGTGCTCACAGAACTGTTTTTTCCTCATTTGTTTTCAGTATGTATAGTATCAGACAACATGAATTATATACAGTAACTCCTCACTTAAAGTCATCCTGGTTAACATTGTTTCGTTGTTACGTTGCTGATCAATTAGGGAACATGCTCGTTTAAAGTTGGGCAATGCTCCCTTATAACATTGTTTGTCAGCCGCCTGCTTTGTCCACTGCTTGCAGCCCATTACAGCTAGCTGGTGGGGGCTTGGAACCAGGGTGGACTGGCAGCTCCCCGCTCCCCTAAGTTCCCTGTGCAGCAGCCACCCAGCAGGCTACCAATTGCTGGCAGTTCAGCTGTTCCTCCCCCATTGCCATGTGCTGCTCCTGATCTCTGCCTTGGAGCTGCTCCCAGGAGCCTCCTGCTTGCTGTGCAAGGGAGGGGGAAAGAGGAGGGCTAAAGTCAGGGTGTCCCCCTTCCCCTTACTCCTGCCCCCCGATTATCCCTTCTCCCTATAGAGCAGGGTGGGGACAGTACAGGGCTCAGGACGGAGAGAGCTTGCTGGCCACAGCTGCTGTCTCATCTTCCTGATCTTTTTAAAGACAATGTACTTAGAGTGATGTCAACATACTTAAAGGGGCAATGCGCATCACTCTGTCTCTCCCACACACAGACTGTGTCTCTGTCTGCCATGCTGTCTCCCCTCCCTCCATTTATGATGCCTTGTTGAGTGTGAGGCTACATTAAAAACAATGTGTTAACCCTTGAGGGCTCAGCCGAATGCTAGTTCATCATTTAGCAGTAAGGCATTCCCTGGGAAATATCCCACCCTCTTCCACCCTCTAACTTCACCACCTCAACCAAGCTTCACAATCATCATTGCTGTGTACAGTATTAAATTGTTTGTTTAAAACTTATACTTTGTCATTTTTTGTCTGGTGAAAAAAATTTCCCTGGAACCCAACCCCCCACCCCACCCCATTTACATTAATTCTTATGGGGAAATTGGATTCACTTAGCATTGTTTCATTTAAAGTCGCATTTTTCAGGAACATAATTACAATGTTAAGTGAGTAGTTACTGTATTCTCAAATAGTTCAGAAAGATTGCAGGCAGAGCTAGAAGTTGCCTATAAAATAAGGTTGCCTAACATCTTCCATTGTAAGAACCTTTTTCAGTTGCTTTTAACTTTGCCAAATTTTAACCCATTCAGGCTGCAATGTTCCTCATGTAGAAAAAAGTTTTAGCTAAAATGGCTCAGCTGTTTGCAGGAATGTTGTGAGGGAAGAATACAGTGTTTTGGCCATGTTACAAAGTCTTAAAGCCATTTAGATGCCACATGAGAGAATTCCCTTTAAAAAATAAACATAGGAAATTACATGAAAAGGACACTAAGGATGCAAAGTCACTCAGAATGTAGGAAATGCAAAATTAAAGTTGCCTGTGCAACTTTAATTCAGCTCCCTTGCACACATGCATTATGATACAGTCTTTAATTACATGATCTCAGAGTATTTTTTCCAAAGGACCCCTACCTCAGTCAGTGTACAAGATGGGCAGTGCTCTAGGAGCAAATCAGGGTTGGATAGTCAAGGAGGCTGTTGTTTATAGGACCTCTGCCCAAAGGTGCTGACTTACCAAGTGGCTGGGGGCTGCTCCACCCCTGCTCCACCCCAGGCCTCGCCCCCACTCACCCCTTCCTCCATGCCCCTACCCCGGCTACAAGAGAAGTCAATGGGAGCTGGGCTTTGAACATATAAAGTGCTAAGTACTCTGAAGAATCAGGTCGTAGGAGTCTCAAGTCGGGCACCTAAAATTACTGGATATTTTTCACAATTTTGGTCTCAATCTCTCTGTGACTCAGTTACCCATCTGTAAAATGGGGTACTATCACCTTTCTTCACAAGGGGGTTGAGAAGATAATTTATTAATGTTTGTGAAGCACTCAAATCAGTGATAAACCTCATAAAAATCCCAGGAGGATATTAATTTTGCAATCAGTGCAGGGTTTGATTGGTGTGCAGTAAGTCAGTCCTGGGGCCACAGATTGAAAGATGAGGATAAAAATGACTGAATAACTACTCATTTGGTGAGCACTGTCCATCCTGTGCATTGAATGAGGCAGGCATCCTGTGGGAAAAACATTATGTGATTCTATAATGAAAGACTGTACCATAATGCGTATGCACAGGGGGACCAAATTAAGGTTGCACAGGCAAACTGAATTCTGGTATTTGCTAACTTTTGAATGTTTGACTTTGGAAACCTCAGCATTCTTTTACCATAGATTTTTGTGCATACTTATATATAAACTAGGGGCCCTCCCTGCCCCAGGATCAAGTAACAATATTAATGATTTGGGCTCAATAAAACATTCCCTATGTGCTTGCAAACACCATATTATATCTCAGGGCTGTCAAATGGTTTTTAAAAAATCATTATTAATCACAAGATTTAAAAAATTGTTGGAATTAATTGCAGTTTTAACCACACCGTTAAACAGTAATACAATACCAATTTAAATTTATTATAAATATTTTTGGATGTTTTTCTACATTTTCAAATATATTGATTTCAATTGCAAACAGAATACAAAGTGTACAGTGCGCACTTTATATTATTTTTATTACAAATATTTGTACTGTAAAAAAGCTAAAGAAAAGATAGAATTTTTCAATTCACCTGATGATAGGAGCAATCTTTATTGTGCAATCTTTATTGTGAAAGTACAACTTACAAATGTAGAATTATTTTTTGGGGGGGCGGGGGCTGCCAATTAATAGCAGTTAATGCAAATGATTAATGCAAAACAAATGAATGCATTATTTTTCAACAAGTGTTAATTGCACGCTTCTGTTTTGAGCCTCTTAACTTACTGTACTTCGTCGCTTGGCGGACATTGGAACAGTTCTACTGTGTTCTCATGATCTGGAGTGATTAAATATCAGAAAAAGTTAATGGAGCAAAGCAGCAAAAGTTCAGGTCTTTGGAATGGGAAGTCTATTTTAAAAAAACTTATGGATGGTTCTCTGGATAAAAAGATAAAAACAGCATTGTGCACAGACCCCTGGTAGCTATTGCAAGGTTGAGCTCCAGTACCATCGATGTAGTTCATGTCTGCAGTACCACCTATGCGCTAAACATGCTTTCACCTCCAGTGTATGTGCTACAGGTAACCCACCAGCAGCAAATGAATCCCACAAGCTGCGACAGAGTACGCTTACAGAGTTTCAGGATCGCTTCAAGCCAATGGATCAAAGAAAGTACAACAGGTTAACCAATGCCATTGCAAAGTGGATAGCTATCACTGCAGACCACTCAACATTGTAAATGACAGAAGGCTAAGAGATGTTATTCAAACTGCATCTTCCAATCAGTCATATACTTTGCTGTCTGGAGGAGCATTGCATCAGGACCTAGATTACAACGAGAAGACTACAAAGTTGGAGCTTCTGAAAAATGCACTAGCTGTTGCTTTGACTGGTGATCACTGGACATCCATGAGCCATCACAGCTGTCCTGGAGTCACAGCACACCTGATCGCTCCTGCACGGACACTGCAGTTGTTTGCTTTCACAGTAAACACATAAACCTGCGATTAAGCGCAACTATTTTAAAAATCTAGTTAATTTGTTTTTCATTATTTGGTTGTGTTAACTGTGATTTATTTACAGCCCTAACTATACAGAGAGGGAGAGAGAGAGAAAGAACAACACTGACGGCTGGAAAAGTTGTATTCCTGGTGTGCTGGACCACTGTGATCCCTTCATGGATCACCAGCATTGTGCACAGACCCCTGGTCAGAGTTGTGTGTGTGGGGGGGGGGAGTTAGCGGGATCCTCCCCTCCCCTTTAGCCTAGAAGAAGATGAAATAGGCTGGGAGCCTTGAGATCAGGAGCCAAGGCCTGGCCTACTCCAAACAGTTAAGTCAACACAAGACAGCTTACATTGACTTAACTGTGTATGTATCTACACTTCATCTACATCTAGAGCTCTGGCTGCTGTAACTTCCCCATTAAGCTGTCTTAATAACACCACATCCCCGAGTGGTGTAGAGTCAAGGTCAACATAGTTAAGTCAATGCAGTGTCAGTGTAGACTTACATCAACTGTTAGTGGTCTCCAGGAGGTGTACCCACCCTGAGTGCTCTGGTCACCATTGTGAACTCCATTGCCCAGTGGCCAGGGAACTGCCCCTCCCGTTTAAAGCCCTGCAAATTTTTGAAATTCTATTTCCTGGTTGCCCAGCTTGGAGAGCACACTTAGCAACTCTAGAGCATGCTTGGCAGCTGCCCAGCTAACCATGCTGGCTACACGCTGCAGATACACTCCTGCCTGGAGTACACAGGACATGGTGGATCTTCTGGGTCTGCAAGGCACAGCTCCAATCCAGCCATAGAAACATCAACATCTACAAGCAGATCGCTTGGGGCATAGAAGTACAAGGGCCATGGGAGGGATGCAGCAGTGCTGTAAGAAAGCCAAGGGGCTGCTTAAGGCTTACCAGAAGGCAAGGAAGGCTAACAGTTGCTCTGGTGCATAGCTACAGATCTGCTGCTTTTACAAAGAGCTGCATGCCATCCTCAAACTCCCCCCCCCACACACACCCACCAAGAGCCCCATGGACACTTGGAGGTCCCTGCCATGAGCACAGACAAGGAAGACAAGGTCAGGAGTGCCATTTCTGATTTTGGTGGGGGTGGCAACTTTAATGTAATTCCAGGGGCTATTTAGGCATCTGAAAATGCTATTTGGAACACTTCAGCAGTATCCATTTGATACGTGAGAACATACACTGGTTTTCGCAAGTTTTTCATATTAAAGGAAAACAAGACAGAAAATATGGTTGAAGACTTGACTGAATAGCTGTATGTCTAACTAGTCCTATTTATCCACGTCTTCAGCCATATTGTTTGTTTTAAAATACATACCAGATAATCAGTAAACAAACCCAGTCATAAAACATACCAATTTAAGCCCACTCCTCCAGACTGATGATGTAGGCAAACCTATGCACATGTGTGGCACACCCCATCTACCTGTATTAGCTTGTATCATTAGGGCCTTATAACCAAACTTGAATTAGCATCTGTTGTGCCACTGGCACTGAGAAGAGTATGGTCAAGTGTTGGAACACTTGACTGGGAATTGTTGGTTCTATTTCTGGCTCCATAACTCACGCACTAAGTGAACCTGGGAAACTAATTTAGCCTTTCTATGCTCTGATGTCCCCATCTGCAAAATGAGAATAAACAATAAATCTCTATCTTGTAGATTAATAAAGACTAAGTTAGGACAGTGAGAATTAATTAATTATTGTGCTTTGAGATCTTCTTATGATGCTATGGAAGTGCCTCATATCTAGAACTGGCCAGACATTTTTCAACGAAACACTGTTGTCAGAACATGCTGATGGTTGAAGCCAAAACTTTTCACAGGAACTTACCAGTTTCAACAAACGTTTATCAGCAAGGGTTTCTCAGGTCCAGGATGGAATTTCTGGGCAAGAAGAGAGACCCAGCCCATCAATAGCCAATAGGCTGGTGGCTAGAGTACTGATTTAGCCCGGGGGCTTGAGCCTGAGTCTCCCACAAGTCTAACCATGGGACTATTAGCTATTCTGGGGTGGGTGCCTCCCTCCCCCAACCCCACTTTGGTTTTGCAAGAAATTTCAAAATGCCTGTTGGTTCCAAGAGGAAATGCTCTGCAATCTTGAAGTTTTGCAGGATGGGAAAACCACTTCCCACCCAGTCTTACCTATAACTTCCAGAGTAATTCCTGTCTGTGGTGCATACATGAAGCTTTACTCAAGCAGAGTGGGTTCACTGAGTAATGCGCTAGCCTCAAAGTCCCCCTCCGAGGGGGTTGTTGGCAGGGCTTACACCACACCGGAATAGAACACACCAAGAAAACCAAACCCAGCCAGCATTTGAACACAGCCCCTGCCATTCAAGCACACAGCAACAGGGCCAGCTCCAGACCCCACCGTGCCAAGCGTGTGCTTGGGGTGGCGTGCCGCGGGAGGGCGGCAGGCGGCTCCGGTAGACCTCCCGCAGACGTGCCTGCGGAGGGTCCGCTGGTCCCGCGGCTCGGGTGGACCTCCCGCAGGCATGCCTGCGGGAGGTCCACTGGAGCCGCGGGACTGGCAACCGCCAGAGCGCCCCCCGCGGTGTGCTGCCCTGCTTGGGGCGGCGCAATTCCTAGAGCCGCCCCTGCGCAGCAAACCCCAGTGTCCTGTAGATGACAGACGCAGGGAAGGAACACTCCAGAGCTGGTTATTTCTGGAGTGGAGAAGGCATAGACCTCTTCCAAGAAAGGCTTGTCTCTAGGAGCAGTACACCTGCACTGGTGACTTATGAAAGAGACCCACCTCCCTTCATCAGCCTCCTACCCACTGTCCTGGGCACAAGCGATGGAGTCAAACTGACCCCATTCTGCACTTCAGTCCCTGACAAAATCATGGAACAGGTCCTCAAGGAATCAATTTTGAAGCACTTGGAGGAGAGGAAGATGATCAGGAACAGTCAACATGGATTCACCAAGGGCAAGTCATGCCTGACCAACCTGATTGCCTTCTATGATGAGATAACTGGCTCTGTGGATATGGGGAAAGCAGTGGATGTGATATATCATGACATTAGCAAAGCTTTTGATACAGTCTCCCACAGTATTCTTGCCAGCAAATGTGAAATTGTGGAACTATTAACTATGGTTTGTAACATATCCTTTAAATTAGCTTCTGTATGCAATGACTGGAAGATACCTAATGTAATGTCAGTATTTAAAAAGGGCTCTAGAGGTGATCCTGGCAATTACAGACCGGTAAGTCTAACGTCAGTACCGGGCAAATTAGTTGAAACAATAGTAAAGAATAAAATTGTCAGACACATAGAAAAACATGACTTGTTGGGCAAAAGTCAACATGGTTTCTGTAAAGGGAAATCATGTTTTACTAATCTATTAGAGTTCTTTGAAGGGGTCAACAAACATGTGGACAAGGGGGATCCGGTGGACATAGTGTACTTAGATTTCCAGAAAGCCTTTGACAAGGTCCCTCACCAAAGGCTCTTACGTAAATTAAGTTGCCATGGGATAAGAAGGAAGATCCTTTCATGGATTGAGAACTGGTTAAAAGACAGGAAACAAAGGGTAGGAATAAATGGTAAATTTTCAGAATGGAGAGGGGTAACTAGTGGTGTTCCCCAAGGGTCAGTCCTAGGACCAATCCTATTCAACTTATTCATAAATGATCTGGAGAAAGGGGTAAACAGTGAGGTGGCAAAGTTTGCAGATCATACTAAACTGCTCAAGACAGTTAAGACCAAAGCAGACTGTGAAGAACTCACAAAACTAAGTGATTGGGCAACAAAATGGCAAATGAAATTTAATGTGGATAAATGTAAAGTAATGCACATTGGGAAAAATAACCCCAACTATACATACAATATGATGGGGACTAATTTACCTACAACTAATCAAGAAAAAGATCTTGGAGTCATCGTGGATAGTTCTCTGAAGACGTCTATGCAGTGTGCAGTGTCAGTCAAAAAAACAAACAGGATGTTAGGAATAATTAAAAAAGGGATAGACAATAAGACGGAGAATATCCTATTGCCCTTATATAAATCCATGGTACACCCACATCTTGAATACTGCGTACCAATGTGGTCTCCTCATCTCAAAAAAGATATACTATCATTAGAAAAAGTTTAGAAAAGGGCAACTAAAATGATTAGGGGTTTGGAACGGGTCCCATATGAGGAGAGATTATAGAGGTTAGGACTTTTCAGTTTGGAAAAGAGGAGTATTGTGTCCAGTTTTGGTCCCCTCACTACAGAAAGGATGTGGACAAATTGGAGAGAGTCCAGCAGAGGGCAACAAAAATGATTAGGGGGCTGGGGCATGTGACTTATGAGGAAAGGCTGAGGGAACTGGGGTTATTTAATCTGCTGAAGAGAAGAATGAGGCGGGATTTCATAGCAGCCTTCAATTACCTAAAGGGGGGGTTCCAAAGAGGATGGAGCTTGGCTGTTCCCAGTGGTGGCAGATGACAGAACAAGAAGCAATGCTCTCAGGTTGCCGTGGGGGAGGTCTAGGTTGGATATTAGGAAACACTATTTCACTAAGAGGGTGGTGAAGCACTGGAATGGGTTACCTAGGGAGGTGGTGGAATCTCCTTCCTTAGAGATTTTTAAAGCCCGGCTTGACAAAGCCTTAGTTGGGATGATTTAGTTGGTGCTGGTCCGGTTTTGAGCAGGGGGTTGGACTAGATGATCTCCTGAGGTCTCTTCCAACCTAATATTCTCTGATTCTATCCCATGATTCTATGAAAGGGGTAGTTATTCGGAACTCCCCTCCCCAGGCAGCTACCCCAGGAAGTGGGACTGAGGCCACTAGTCTCCCTTAGCTGTCAGCATGGCGGGGATAGGTGAGGGGCATCTGCTATAAGGCCAGGACAGGGTCAGCGGGTGGAATTTTTCCTCCGCAGCGTGCGCCTGCTCTTCAGAAGCACCGGCAGCTCCCTCAGCTTCTGCCACAGCTGCATTTGCTGCTGCTGTGGCTCATGATGCCTGGCACTTGGCCTGCAGCTGAAGGTGGGCTCCATGCTGTCACATGGGAGCTGTATCTTGCTGGAGCTCACAGCCATCCTGCAGTCCTCTGGCCACTCCTGGCCCCCCCACACCCCTTTGGATGCCTCTGCAGAGCAGAGCGAGCGCCATGCTCCCTGCTGTCACTCACTGCTCTGGGCGCTCCCTGCCCTGTGGCAGCATGCTCCTCCAGGCTGCGCACAGCACCCCCTGACCACAGTGCCCACCTGCAGGGCCAGTCCTTGTGGTATGAAACTCAGGGGGCAGGTGCCCCTACAGCCCTCCCTAAAAGGCACCCCTGGAGAAGGAGTATGGGGGACAGGCATCCAGGGGATCCAGCTGTGTGGTGAGCCAGGACATGTTTTTGACTCCATCTCAGTCCAGCCAGTCCCTACAATCCAGCATTATACAGGGGAAGGAACCACTGGTATATATGCTGTTTGCTTTGAAAATACAGGGATGGAACCCCCAAAGTAGCAGGACACCTCTGTTGATTTAGTCTTTTTTACTTATACTAGCAGCATAGGAGGTGGGTATAATCAGCCAGGGCAGGCTAAGCCTCCCCTAGCATAGCTGCAGATGCCGGATGCTGTTTGTGGAGTTTGCACGGGAAGTTTTTCTTGTTATTATGTCCCATGCCGGTTCCGGGGTGGCTAAGGAGGTGGTACGAGCTACTCAGCTTCCTGGGCTCATCAGTAATCTCCCTGGACTCCAGGGCATATAAAAAGCTCAGGTTCTTTGGGAAGAAATGAGCTTTTCCTGTGGGGTGGCTTGGGATCACAGGAGGAGAGGCATGGCATGGCTGGGGGGCCTCTGGCCGGCCCGGGGCTCCTCTGGCTGCAGGGAGTGGGGAGGCTCGAGGCTCCAGCTGGCCTTGGGGTTCTCTGACCATGGGGAGGGAGGGGAGTTCAGGGCTCCAGATGAGGGGGGGGGGCTCAGGACTTCTCCGAGAGGGGGTCTACTGTCGCAGGGAGGGCCTCAGGCAGAAGGGGTGAGGCCGGGGGGACAATTTTCCATGCCACTCCACAGTTACTTCAGTGGGAACCATTGCAGCACACAAGCTAGTCACATACAGTCCCGGATGGCAGCCAGTCGCCTGCAGGAGCTGTTCCCTTTCAGCCGCCATTATCTCACTTGTGAAGGTATCAGCTAAACTCACCACCGCCTGTGGATAATGGTGCCAGTATTCAGTTCAGTTGCCCTATACATACTCATGCCCATGATCTACCCCCATCATTTCCCCCATTCACCCCCCGCCCCAGGGCTGTATTCACCATGGCTGGTGTTATGAGTGCTCCTGTGCAGTATAGATCCCAAGATGAAATGAGACTGTAGTGCTTACAACTTGTGTGGATCAAGGGGAGTGAGTTCAGTATCCTAAGTTTAGATTTATCTTGAATACACTGAACTCTGTGTATTGTATCTTCAGCAGCTGTAAATGTGGCCTTGAGGGACTCTCCATCCACACCAGTGGAATGGCTGAGCCAGAAAAGGAGGGAGGAAGAGGACTCGGGATGATATGTCCCAACAGATCCTGCAAGCTTCCACTGCTTCAGATAATGAGCACAGGACTTGGAGGATCACCCTTGCAGACAACATGGACAGGGACAGAGCGGAGAGGAGAAAGGCGTAGGAAAAGGAGAGGGATGTGCAGTAGGAGATGCTTGCACATCTCAGGCAGCAGACAGACGTGATGCAGACTCTGGTAGACCTGCAGGTTCAACAATCCCATGCTAACCTCTCTCTCCAGCCCATAGAGACCTGCATATCAGGACCTCCCAACACCCCTGCAACATTCCCCATGGCATCAGGGGTTGCTGAACTACCCCTACCCCTCCACTTCTGGGACATTAAAGACAGTCACAGCTTCACATGTCTTTCACAGGTGCGTGTATACGTATCTGAAATGGAAATAATTGTTCTTTCCCCTTCATAAGTTTTTTCCCCCTCTAATTTATTAAGTTATAAAT
This sequence comes from Mauremys mutica, assembly GCF_020497125.1. Classification (NCBI taxonomy): domain Eukaryota; kingdom Metazoa; phylum Chordata; order Testudines; family Geoemydidae; genus Mauremys; species Mauremys mutica. The sequence goes on along the minus strand of NC_059093.1, from coordinate 18,339,485 downwards.
GTTTTTCTATTTGCATTGTTATGCAATAAAAGTCTGGTTTTAGAAATATAATTCTTCTTTATTAGTTCACAACATATGCTGGGTGGTGCTGGCATCATTCACAGACAATTTTAATACGTGCATTGATAATGTTATATTATCTCAGACACAGCATTCACCGAAGGATTCATACAGGGCTTCAAAAGAGCAAGGACAGGTTGAATACACCACGGCAATACACTCTACTCTGACTCACAATTAAAATGGTCTTTCAAAGCCTCGCTGAGTTGTATAGCTCTCCACTGAGCTCTTCCTATAGTGCTGCTTATCTGACTGCTCAAAATTAGCAAACTGCCATTCCACCTCCACCGTGGAAGTTTCCCCGCTTTGCTTCACAGATATTATGGAGGACACAGCAGGTAGCTATAACCATTGGAATTTTTTTTTTCCACCGAGCTCCAGTCTCATGAGTAGAAAGCACCACGACCAGTCAAATGACCAAAGGCACATTCAACTGTCATTCTGCACCTGCTCAGCCTGTAGTTGAAGTGCATTTTGGTGCTGTTGAGATGGCTGGTGTGCGGCTTCATAAGCCATGAGAGCAAGGGGTAGGCTGAGTCTCCCACGATAACTACTGGCATTTCAATATCGGGAAAGAAAGTCGGGAAAGAAAGTCCCTGCCTGCAGCTTTCTAAACGGTCCTGTGTTCTTAAAGATGTGTGTGTCATGCACCTTCCCTGACTGGCCTACATTGATGTCAGTAAAGCATCCCTGGAAATCCACCAGCACTTGCATTACCATAGAAAAGTAGCCCTTTCTATTGATGTACTCAGCGGCAAGATGGTCTAGTGTGAAAATTGGGATGTGCATGGCATCTATCGCCCCGCCACAGTTCAGGAACCTCATTGCTGCAAACCATCCATTATGTCCTGCACACTGCCCAGAGTCTCAGTCCTTCATAGCAGGAGGCAATTAATAGCCCTGCACACTTGCATAACAACAGCCCCTGCGGTGGATTTCCCAACTCTAATTGACTCCCAACAGATCAGTAATAATCTGGTGTTGCAAGTTTCCACTGTGTGATCACCACGTGTTTCTTCACTGTCAGTGCAGCTCTCAGTCTGGTGTCCCTGCGCTGGAGGGCTGGGGCGAGTCTGGTGCACAGATCCAGGAATGTGGCCTTGTTCATCTGAAAGTTCTGCAGCCACTGCTCATCATCACAAACCTGCATGACAATGCGATCCCACCAGTCAGTGCTTGTTTCTTGGGCTCAAAGCTGGCACTCTACTGTCTGAAGCTGCTCTGTGAATGCCACCAACAACTCTGATTTGTTTCTTTTTATGTCCCACAGCAAGCTGGCCTCCAGAGAATCATCACGTTCCCCGTGGCTCCTCCTGCGGCTCTGCAAATACTGGAGGATCAGGTGGCCCGTGCACGCAACACTCATCACAATAGTGCAGAGCTGTGCAAGATCCATGCTTCTGTCACAGATGGCAGACAGTGAGGAGAGACGTTCAGGTTTGTGCAGGTGATTTTTAAAAGGACACAAAATATCATGGGATGCAGATGAAATTATGAGATAGAGAACAATGCATTGTAGGAAGTTGAACCCATGCTACCAGACACCCTGTGCAATTCGTTTCAGCCCCACGAAGCATTGCAAAACCTTCCTGTAGCGGGGTAACCACCCGCTCCAGCCTGGAAGGGGTTGGAAAAGCCCTGTAGAGGGCTGGGGCTGGGCAAGGTAAAACCCTGGCTGATTGGGAGAAGTGGCTGCAGCTGGGGCCACGCCCCAACCTGAGCAATAGGGCTGTATAAGAAGGCGAAAGAAGCCAGAAGGATCAGTCTTCCTCTGCCTGTAGTCTAGAGGGAGAAGCGCCTGGCTGTGGGGAGCTAGAGACAGGGAACCTGAGTGGAGCAGGGCTGTGGAAAGGCAGAGGAGCTGGGGAGCTCCATCCTGGAAAGCCCCAGGCTGTGGCCTAGCACAAGGCCAACAGGTACTGGGGGTTGCAGAGGTCAGGCCAGGGGTAGGCCAAGGCAGCAGGTCCAAACCCAACCTTGCCAGTGATGAGTAGGCTGATACTGCAGTCTGCCCCAGGGTGTGGGGCTAGATGATGACTGGCAGTAGCCTGATATTGAGGCGAGGTGGGGCTAGTGAGTGGGGGTTTCCCGGGGAGGGGAGACCCTGAGAGAAAGGGGTTACTGCCAGGGGGCAGCACCCCAGCTAACAGGGCACCGGAGTCCAGAGAGGGACACGGGGGCCAGAGGACAGGTGGATCACCGACCTGCAGAGGGCGCTCCAGAGCTGGAAAGTGCTAATTCCTAGAAGTCGCCAGCAGGAGGCGCCACAGGGGTGAGTCCGCACGTCTACACTTCCCAAACATCCTGTGCTACATGGTGGCAAGTTGCACAATGGGACAGCTACCCACAGTTCACTGCTCTCTGCATCGATACAAGCGATGCTAGTGAGAATGCGCACCGCCAACACAAGGAGCATAATGTGACACACAGAAGCAATGTAATAACTGCAGCAGCTTCGTGCCAGCATAATTTAGGTCTACCTAATTTTGTAGTGTACACATGGCCCAAGTCTCTTTTGCTGCTGACCGCTATTAATATAGCTGCATGTTTTACAACACTTATTTTGTCAAAGGTTCATTATGTTAGGAGCAGACAACTATCATTTCTCCAGTTCTACATTTACGATAACTGAGATTGCACAAGGTCACGTCAGGTAGAACTGGGATTAGAACTCAACTCTCCAATAGTATAGACCCAAGTCACTTGAATGCTAACACACAGTCTTTTGCCACACAGTTGTTCACTTTATATGTTTTCTAGCCGCTGCTGAAATCGCTAGAAATGTGATCCAGATCCAGGAACAGAACCCAAGAATTCTGATTTCCCACCATCCTTGGTCATTAAATGGCTATGCAGCCTGAAGCAGTGCGTTTGGTTTGAAGTATGTCCTTAGGATAACAAGCCTGGTACATATCAATTTCTTTGTTAAATTGATGAACTCATATAAACTTGCAGCATCCAGCTGGCATGACTGGACACTGCAAGACAGAGGTTCCTAAGGTTGTGTCTGGGACTGGAGATATTGGCTAGTGTCATTCAGTTGCACAATCCAAGGAGCAGTTTACATGCTAGAGGCTATGCGTGAACAGCCCAGGAGTGGGGGTTCTCACAGCAGAGCAGGGTAAGGCTGGCTCCCAGACCTCGCAGATCACCGGTCCAGATCACACCAGAGGGGAGCGTCACACCCTCACATAGCAGCACCAATTCTTATCCACCCTGCCTCTCTGAAAGGGTAAGCCGAATTTATGTGCTTAGCTGTGTTCTACATGACCACCTCCATGCTGCTCTATGTTAAGCACAGACAGTTTTGCCTAGCAATACTTGAACATGTTGAAATGGGTGTGTAGTGAATGAGAAGATGGACCTGTGGTTAAGGGACACACACTAGGACCACAAGAAGTGGGTTCTAGGGCTGGTCTGCCACACACTGAGTGACATGGAGCAAATTGTATCAAGCACAGTTCTTGGAGGTGCAAGTCGTGAGGTGGCTTCTGTCTCTGTGCCTCAGTTCCTGTCAGTAAATGGGGATATCCAAATGCCTGCATCTCACAAGGGGATGTGTTGTTAAACCCAGAAAGGTTTGGGACATGAAAAAGGCCAGAGCTGTCCAGGGAGCAGTGAGTGGGCTGAAGCTTTCTTGGATGTGGAGGAGAAGTGCAGGAGGGGTTCTGGGCATGGCAGTAAAGTTGGCACTGTCCCTGGGCTGTAAGGGGAGGGGGCTGGATCTCTGTTGGGCAGGGGCTGAAGGGAGTGCAAGGATCAGAAAGATCCAGGGAATATGGAAAATTGGGCTGGGGAGCCAGGGCACAAGGCTGGGTCAGGTGTTACAAGGTTTGTATAGAGAACCTGGCCTGGTACAAGCGTGAGGCTAGTTTTGTTTCAGTGTAATGGGTATTTTAGCCTGTCGTGTGATTAGTCGCTTTCCTTTGATGAAATGGTGACTCATAAGGAGCTGTTGTGTATGCCGTTCCCTCCAATGGGGGCTGCTTCTGGAGCACTGTCAGGGATGACCCCAGAATTAAACTTTCTGAGACTTAAAGACACCTCCAGTATTGTCTGCAAAGTCTGGGTATCCCAGAGGTTAAACCCATTCCATTGACAGAGATGTCAGAGCCTCCTGTAGCCTGGTTCAGTCACGTGTTTTTTAAAAAGGAAATTCATTTACAAAAGCCTTCATTATGCTGAATCTATGCTTGGTGCCTTACAACAGTGCCCTATGCCCGGCCAGGACTAGTATGGGACTTCAAAACCCCAAACTCAAACATTAGGAATCCAGGAAATGATCAGTTACAACCTCTCCACATCTCCCTGGAAGAAATGTTCATGTGAGAAGAAAAAACAAACCAACCAACCCAACTTACAAACCCAGCAAATGTATAGTTAAGGCGCTGCTCCACGGACGACATATAGGCCCAGCCTTAATTCTGCCTCCCGAGGGATCACAAAAGGAACTGGAATTATACAGTACGACACTGCTCCCTCACAAAAAGGGCTATTTCCTCTGTCACACCATAACACCAAGCCAGGATTCCTGTTCATACAGTCCAACATGACCCTCCATGTCGCTTTGTTGTTCCTACTATTGGAAATAAGGAAGTGTCTGAAAGTTGCTTAGGAAACTCTTGAATTTCACTCTGCTTGTCTAGGAGTTCTGCTGCTGGTCAGTGCCTGAATCTTAGCCACATTAAGGCCTGGCTTGCACTAGAAAATTAAGTCAGTTTAACTATGTTGCTCATGGTGTGAAAAATCCACAGCCCTCAGTGATGTAGTTAAGTTGACTTAACCCCCAGTGTAGACAGTGGGAAGTTTACCTAGCTACCGCCTCTTGGGGAGGTGGATTACCTACACCAGGGGTTCTCAAACTTCATTGCACCGTGACCCCCTTCTGACAACAAAAATTACTACATGACCCCCAGGACGGGGGGGGACCGAAGCCCAAGTCTCACTGCTCTGGGTGGGAGAGCCAAAGCTGAAGCCTAAGGTACTCAGTCCCAGGCAGAGGGCCTGTAACCTAAGCCCCACCGCCCAGGACTGAAGCCCTCAGGCTTTGGCTTCGGCCCCAGGCAGTGGGGCTCGGGCTTCAGCCTTGGGCCCCAGCAAGTCTAAGCCAGCCCTGGCCACTGTGGGGTCCCGACCCCCAGTTTGAGAACCGCTGACCTACACCAATGGGAGAATCCCTCCCATCTGCACTGGTAGTGTCTACACTGAAGAGCTACAGCAGTGCAGCTGCAGTGGAGCAACTCTGCTGTTGTATCGTTTTAAGTGCAGACATCCCTTAGGTACTGGAGAGTGGCTTGCTTTAGAAGAGCTCACCCTGGTCAGAGGGAATAATGAGGGTATTGGAATGACTTTCCAGTGTTTATCTTGTGCCTATTGGCAGTGGCAGGGAAGTTTCACAGCCAGTTTGACTGAGCCAAAAAAAGTGGTGTATCTTTAGCAAGTGTTGAAGAGCAGAATGAAAATGCATGGCTGACAGGATTAATGAGGACAATGTTACAAAAAACTTGCCTTTAATCCTAACAAATATCTGTATTTTTATTTCAAGTAGCTGAGCTGTCACACTTCAAATGTTGAGAAATAAACACTGCTTCCTTCAGTTATAGGACCTCTCATTTACACTGAGAGAGCGAGAAGAGAAATTTGCTTAATTGTCCCTCCCACAAAGCCACCAAGACAACTCTCCTAAAAGAGGAGTATGGCTGGAAGTAGTGCACACCAGCCCCCTCTAGTGGCAGCTTGATTTATGGCTCTACAGCAACCCCTCTGATTGATTCAGGAGCAGCATCTGTGGTAAGATGTTTCGTTGCGTGTGTGTTCTTCCTGTGTATTGTCCCAGCTCTGTGCAGACAGCTGGCACAGCAGATCTTGAACGAACTGCCCAATGACCACAGGATCTGTTAAGGAAGGAAGGCACCCAGCCAGGTTTATTGTTGATGAAGCACAGTACTAGTATCCCACAGACTCTACCGAACTACTAATACATGTATGCCAGTAACAGTGGACCAGCTCAGTGAATGGCAGGACTTTCCGTTCTTCTCTAGGCTAGACAAAGACACTCCCTCTGAGATATAACTTTATACCCCGATATAAATAAGTTATGTACTGCCCCTCTGACGTAGTTAGTTGACACCCTCTGATGTAGCCAGTTACTACCCATCACCTTGTACATCTCTATCCATCACACTGACATCCTGACCTTATCTTTAGGATGGGTCAGGGTGTTCCTGTTCTCTTTAGGGAATGTGTTGGTATCGAGGTGTTCTGGTACCACCCTTCTTGAATGTATTTGCTTGAGTGCTCTGTGCCTAGCACCTCTTAGGAATGATCAATGGCTCGATGTCTAGTTGGCAGCTGGTATCAAGTGGAGTGTCCCAGGGATTGGTCCTGGGGACGGTTTTGTTCAACATCTTTATTAATGATCTGGATGGTGGGATTAATTGCACCCTCAGCAAGTTCACAGGTGACACTAAACTGGGGAGAAAGGTAGATATGCTGGAGGGTAGGGATAGGGTCCAGAGTGACCTAGACAAATTAGAGGATTGAGCCAAAAGAAATCAGATGATGTTCAACAAGGACAAATGCAGAGTCCTGCACTTAGGAAGGAAGAATCCCATGCATCTCTACAAACTGGGGACCGACTGGCTAAGCAGCAGTTCTGCAGAAAAGGACCTGGGGATTACAGTGGATGAGAAGCTGGATATGAGTCAGCAGTGTGCCCTTGATGCCAAGAAGGCCAATGGCATATTGGGCTGCATTAGTAGGAGCATTGCCAGCAAATCGAGGGAAGTGATTATTCCCTTCTACTTGGCACTGGTAAGGCCACACCTGGAGTATTGCATCCAGTTTTGGTCCCCCCCCACTACAGAAGGGATGTGTACAAATTGGAGACTCCATCGGAGGGCAACAAAAATGATTAGGGGGCTGATGCACATGACTTACAAGGAGAGGCTGAGGGAACTGGGGTTATTTAGTCTACAGAGGAGAAGAGTGAGGGGAGATTTGATAGAAGCCTTCAATTACCTGAAGGGAGGTTCCAAAAAGGACGGAGCTAGGCTGTTCTCAGTGGTGGCAGATGACAGAACAAGGAGCAATGGTCTCAAGTTGCAGTGGGGGAGGTCTAGGTTGGATATTAGGAAACACTATTTCACTAAGAGAGTGGTGAAGCACTGGAATGGGTTACCTAGGGAGGTGGTGGAATCTCCATCCTTAGAGGTTTTTAAGGCCCAGCTTGACAAAGCCCTGGTTGGGATGATTTAGTTGGGTTTGGTCCTGCTTTGAGCAGGGGATTGGACTAGATGACCTCCTGAGGTCTCTTCCAACCCTAATATTCTATGATTCTATGTGTGTTTTTGGTACTGCAGGCACAGCATGCTGAAGAATCCGAGAGGGCAGTGCAGAACAGGGAAGAAAATTGGCAGGATGTGACCTCCAGAAGAAGAAAGAGGAGAACCCATGTATCCCCAATACAGCTAGAGGTAAGAAACCATTTTCAGGCTCTCTGCACAGGTACTATGGTGGAGAATAGTTTGGAAGAGTCATCTGAGGGAAGGGATCAGAAGGAGATCTTATTGACTGGACGGCATGGGATGCATTGTCCTAGGGATGGGGGTTCCACGACCACCACTCCCAAAAGGAGGAGATGGGTGGTGATGATCGGGGACTCCCTCCTATGGGGATGAAGTCATTCATCTGCCGTCCAGACCGGGAAACTTGAGAAGTGTGCTGCTTGCCTGGAGCTAGAATGCAGGATGTGACAGAGTGTCTGCCAAGACTGATCAAGCCCTAGATCGCTACCCCTTCCTACTTCTCCATGTGGGCACCAATGATACTGCCAGGAATGACCTTGAGCGGATCACTGCAGACTATGTGGCTCTGGGAAGAAGGATAAAGGAGTTTGAGGCACAAGTCATGTTCTCATCCATCCTCCCTGTTGAAGGAAAAGGCCCAGGTAGGGACCATCGAATTGTGGAAGTAAATGTGTGGTTATGCAGGTTGTGTCGGAGAGAGGGCTTTTGATCCTTCAACCATGAGATGTTGTTCCAGGAAGGATTGCTAGGAAGAGATGGGATTCACCTAATGAAGAGAGGGAAGAGCATCTTTTCAGGCAGGATTGCAAACCTAGTGAGGAGGGCTTTAAACTAGGTTTGCCGGGGGATGGAGACCTAAGCTCTGAGATAAGGGGGGGAGTGGGATACTGGGAGGAAACACAAGGAATGGGGTGCAACAGGGGAGACCTCCTGATTCATTCTGATAAAGTAGGGCAATCGGCTAGTTATTTTAGGTGCCTATATATGGATGCAAGAAGCCTGGGAAACAAGCAGGAAGAATTGGAAGTCCTGGCACAGTCAAAGAACTATGATCTGATTGGAATAACAGAGACTTGGTGGGGTAGCTCACATGACTAGAGCACAGTCATGGGTGGGTATAAACTGTTCAAGAAGGGCAGGCGGGGGAGAAAAGGTGGAGGAGTTGCACTGTTTCAAAGAGCAGTATGATTGCTCAGAGCTCCAGTATGAAATTGGAGAAAAGCCTGTTGAGAGTCTTTGAGTTAAGTTTAGAGGCAAGAGCAACAAGGGTGGTGTCATGGTGGATGTCTTCTATAGGCCACCAGACCAGGAGGATGAGGTAGACAAGGCTTTCTTTGGACAACTAACAGAAGTTTCCAGATCACAGGCCCTGGTTTTCATGGGGGATTTCAATCACCCTGACATCTGCTGAGAGAACAATACAGCAGTGCAAAGACAATCCAGGAAGTGTTTGGAGAGTGTTGGGGACATCTTCTTGGTGCAAGTGCTGGAGGAACCAACTAGGGGCATGCTCCTCTTGACCTGCTGCTCACACACAGGGAAGAATTGGTAGGGGAAGTAGAAGTGGGTGACAATCTGGGCAGCAGTGACCATGAGATGGTCAAGTTCAGGATCCTGACAAAAGGAAGAAAGGAGAGAAGCAGAATATGGACCCTAGGTTTCAGAAAAGCAGACTTTGACTCCCTCAAGGAAGTGATGGGCAGGATCCCTTGGGAGGCTAAGATGAGGGGGAAAGGAGTCCAGGAGAGTTGGCTGTATTTTAAAGCCTTATTGAGGGCGCAGTAACAAACCATCCTGATGTGTGGAAAGAATAGCAGATATGGCAGACAACCAGCTTGGCATAACAGAGAAATCTTCTGTGAGCTTAAACAGAAGAAGGAAGCTTACAAGAAGTGGAAACTTGGACAGATGACCAGGAATGAGTATAAAAATATTGCTTGAGCATGCGGGGTGTAATCAGGAAGGCCAAAGCACAATTGGAGTTGCAGCTAGCAAGGGATGTGAAGGGTAATAAGAAGGGTTTCTACAGGTATGTTAGCAACAAGAAGAAGGTCAGGGAAAGTGTGGGCCCCTTACTGACTGGGGAAGGCAACCTAGTGACAGAGGATGTGGAAAAAGCTGAAGTACTCAATGCTTTTTTTGCCTCAATCTTCATAGACAAGGTCAACTTCCAGACTGCTGTACTGGGCAGCACAGTATGGGGAGGAGGTGAGCAGCCCTCAGTGGTGAAAGAACAGGTTAAGGACTAATTAGAAAAGCTGAACATGCTCAAGTCCATGGGGCTGGATGCAATGCATTGGAGGGTGCTGAGAGAGTTGGCTGATGTGATTGCAGAGCCATTGGCCATGATATTTGAAAACTTGTGGCAATCAGAGGAGGTCCCGGGCAATTGGAAAAAGGCAAATATAGTGCCCAACTTTAAAAAAGGGAAGAAGGAGAATCCAGGGAACTACAGATCGGTCAGCCTCACCTCAATCCCCAGAAAAATCATGGAGCAGGTCCTCAAGGAATCCATTTTGAAGCACTTGGAGAAGAGGAAGGTGATCAGGACAGTTAACATGGATTCACCAAGGGCAAGTCATGCCTGACCAACCTGATTGCCTTCTATGATGAGATAACTCGCTCTGTGGATATGGGGGAAGCGGTGCACATGATATACCTTGACCTTAGCAATGCTTTTGATACTATCTCCCACAGTATTCTTGCCAGCAAGTTAAAGAAGTATGGATTTGATGAATGGACTATTAGGTGGTATAGCGAGGTGACCACCTGCTCCAACTTGAAAGGGCTTAAAACAGCCCAGGAGGAGGGTTGTGGCTGGGAGCTACTAAGCTGGGCTGATTGGGAAGTGGCTGCAGCTGAGCCACGCCCCAATCAGGCCACAGCTGTCCTGTATAAAGAGGCTGGGAGCCAGGCCCTCAGGAGTCTCTCTCTGTTTGTAGAGGGAGAAGGGCCTGGTTGTAGGGAGCTAGACACAAGATACCTGAGTGAAGGAAGGCTGGGGAGCTCCAGCCTGGAAAGACCCAGACTGTGGCCTAGCATTGGGCTAAAAGGTAGTGGGGGTTGCAGAGGGCAGCCCTGGGGTAGGCCAAGGCAGCAGGTCCAAACCCAACCTTGCCAGTGATGGGTTGGCTGATACTGCAGTCTGCCCCAGGGCACAGGGGGCTAGATGATGACTGGCAGTAACCATATACTGAGGCAAGGGTGGGGGTTCCCTGGGGAGGAAGGATGGTGTTCTCAGTGGTGGCAGATGACAGAACAAGGAGTAATGGTTTCAAGTTACAGGTCTAGGTTGGATATTAGGAAAAACTCTTTCACTAGGAGGATGGTGAAGCACTGGAATGGGTTACCTAGGGAGGTGGTGGAATCTCCTTCCTTAGAGGTTTTTAAGGTCAGGCTTGACAAAGCCCTGGCTGGGATGATTTAGCTGGGAATTGGTCCTGCTTTGAGTAGGGGGTTGGACTAGATACCTCCTGAGGTCCCTCCCAACCCTGAGATTCTATGATTCTTTGGGGCACTCCTAGATAATTAATATGTATGGATATGGTGTATATATTTGTATGTTACATATGGGTATATATGCATACTATGTATGTGTACATATGACAGTGCTTTATGTCCAAGCTTAACAATCCTGTTCCAGTCTGGGTACTGTAGTTTGGCCCTTGTGGTACTGCAGATAGCAACACATTCCTATTAGGGCAATTACAGTTACAACCTGTATTATTACTGATAGTAGGCTGAGTGTTCTGAAATACCCACTTCTTGCATCTGAAGAAGTGGGTATTCACCCATGAAAGCTCATGCTGCAAAACGTCTGTTAGTCTATAAGGTGCCACAGGATTCTTTGCTGCTTCTGAAATACTGGGATAGACATTACAGTGTGTCCCACCGTGCTATGTATATGAGAAGTAAAACAGAAATTTGCTTTTGTTGCAACAAAATTAAAATGATGTCACACAACATACAACACAGGCAACATACATGACATACAGGACAAACTTACAATTAAGAACAAATGGTGCTAGAATTCTATATATAACTATATAAAACAATAACTAAAATAAAAAGGGTTAAATATTTTAAAAAGCAAGTTATTACCTTTTATTTAAAACTTTTTAATGAAAATGATAAAAATCCATATGAACATTTTCCAAATTTGTTGTATCAATATAGTAACTTAAAGTTTAATATAAAGTAATGGAAAATGCCTTATTTTAAAACTCTGCTATATGGAAATACGAAAAGCCCATGTTTCAAATATTACTCAGTGGTTAGGATTAGAAGCAGAGTCTGCATTTCTGTTGCTTGGCAACCATATCTTCAAGAAAGTTAGGCGTAATTTCAGCTGTTGCATTTCTGAAGGGTTAAAATAATTAATATGGTGGGCTTATGTAAAGTAAAGTTGTTATCTTTTCTCCTTGTTTGTTGTTTTGTTCTGTTTTTCAATTGCTTTCTTTTGGAGGCTTCTGTAAAAACTATAACTTTCAACTTTTAAAACAAAGAGAGAGCAGAAGTGAGTTGGGGGGGGGGGAGGACACAGGAGTGTGTGAAGAGCAACCTAGGAAGGTAGGGAGATCTGAGCCAAGAAAGATTAACTCTATCAAGGTATCTTAAGGTACAGGCAGCAGCAGTGAATTTAGCAAACTGAGAAAGGATATAGAGGAAAACTTAACTGTTATGTAAAAATATTTTAGAATATTTCACTCCCCTGTGACTGAGTCACAGCTCCGGTCCCCTAATGTACTCTGTGAACTGTTCCATTTTTGCCTTCATCTGAATGATCAATTCAGTGAAAGTACTGTTTGCTACTTCTGCCTTCTGTGTACTTATTTCTGCTGTTTTGACAGGCACCAGTCAGCTGATCAGCAGGGGCGGGGTATGCAGCAAGCTGGGGGGAAGCCGGGCAGGCCCAGCTTCAGAGCGGAGCATGGGCCCAGCCCCTGGCGCCATGGTAACCCCATCTAAGGCACAGCTTTTTCGAAAATGTGCTGAAGGGAAGCAGCTGCTTCCCCTGCACCCCACTAGCTACGCTACTGACCTGTCCAGGTATTGGTTTAAGTTTAACCGTGTCACAAACAGATAGTTAAGGGTTAATGTCTCTTTTACCTGTAAAGGGTTAAGAAGCTCAGTAAACCTGGCTGACACCTGACCAGAGGACCAATAAGGGGAAAAGATACTTTCAAATCTTGGTGGAGGGAAGTCTTTTGTTTGTGCTCTTTGTTTGGGGGTTGTTCGCTCTTGGGACTAAGAGGGACCAGACATCAATCCAGGCTCTCCAAATCTTTCTGAATCAGTCTCTCATGTTTCAAACTTGTAAGTAATAGCCAGGCAAGGCGTGTTAGTATTATTTTTGTTTTCTCAACTTGTAAATGTTCCTTTTTGCTGAGAGGATTTTACCTCTGTTTGCTGTAAGTTTGAACCTAAAGCTAGAGGGGGTTCCTCTGGGCTATATAAATCTGATTACCCTGTAAAGTATTTTCCATCCTGATTTTACAGAGATAATTTTTACCTTTCTTTCTTTAATTAAAAGCTTTCTTTTTAAGAACCTGATTGATTTTTTCCCCTTGTGTTAAGACCCAAGGGGATTGGATCTGGACTCACCAGGAATTGGTGGGGGAAGAGAGGGGGGATGGTTAAATTCTTGTGTTAAGATCCAAGGGGTTGGATCGGTGTTCACCAGGAATTTGGTGAGAGCCTCTCAAGGCTGCCAAGGGAAGGTTTTGGGGGGACAGAAAGTGATCCAGACACTGAAATTTTTGGATGGTGGCAGTGTTACCAGATCTAAGCTAGTAATTAAGCTTAGAAGTGTCCATGCAGGTCCCCACATCTGTACCCTAAAGTTCAGAGTAGGGGAGGAACCTTGACAAACCAGAACCTGGCTTTTATAGTAAGGTGGGGGTTGCACTGCAGTGGACCCCATTTCATCTCTTAATTTTGCTAGGGCCGCCTTTTTTTCATTTCTGTCCTCATTTATCAGGCACAGGGTAGCTACCTGAAGCCTACTGTTGACCACAAATATTTATAACAGGGGACAACACTTTTTTTTGTAGCTTTTTTTTACAGCTGTTTCCAATGTTTTATTCTGTTTTTGTGCTTGCTGTCTCTGGACTGCTTGCTGCCCTGCTAGGAGAATGGGAGCATTCCAGGGCTCCGTAGCTTCTCCTGCTTCTTTTAACACTTTCTTTGTTTCTGTTACTTGCCCTGACAATTTTGTGGTGTATTGTCTTAATAATTTAACAGCTATGGTTATAGTTTGCAATATTCTACATTTCAAGGCTAAAGTCTCTCTGCCCTAGCCTTACAGATTTCATTCCATGTTTCTTCCCCACTATATTTTTAAAGGCATATAGGCCCCCCTTGCTGGCAATCCAGCGGGTCCAAATTTAATCAAACTATGTGGGGATTTGCAGGGAGGGGATAATGGAGTTCCTTAGCTGGTGGTTTTCTGTCATATTAGATTGTGATTCCTACAGGGGACAGATCACTTACTAGATCAGCGGTTGTGGGTTACCAGTGTGGTTAGAGGTTTGGCTGCATGTGTGTGTTCTCCCTGTGTGCTGTCCCAGCCCTGCAGAGACAGTTGGCACAGCAAACCTTGAGTGAACCGCCCAATGACCACAAGATCCGTTAAGGGATGAAGGCACCCAGACAGGTTTATTGTTGACGAAGCACAGCACTAGTATCCCGCAGACTTTACTGGACCACTAATACATGTATGCCCATAACAATGGACTGGCTCAGTGAATGGTGGGACTTTCCATTCTCCCCTCAGCCAGACAGACACTCACCCTGAGACTCCATTTTATACATCAATACAAACAAGTTACGTACTGCCCCTCTGACATAGTTAGTTGACACCCTCTGAAGTAGCCAGTTACCACCCATCACCTTGTACATCTCTATCCATCACACTGTCATCCTGACCTTATTTTTAGGATGGGTCAGCATGTTCCTTTTCTCTTTAGGGATGTGTTGGTATCAAGGTGTTCTGGTACCACCCTTCTGGAATGTGTTTGCATGAGTGCTCTGTGCCTAGCACCTCTTAGGAATGTGTTTTTGCAATATCAGCTCTGTTCTTGCCAGATTCTCTGAGCAGAGCCAGCCTGATTTTGCTTTATATCAGCAAAGTTATGACCACTACTTTAGCCCAGCGAGGCCTCTGGTACAAGGGCTCATGTCTCAGGCTCTCTTCCTACTACAGCATCTATGTTATTATTTGTACGTTTTACTTAGTCTGCCATCAGAGATTAAGCATCTGTTCCCCATATCCATTCCCATGCAACCCCATAAAAACAAAACACTATAAATGAATCACCATGTTTCTCTGACAACCCAGGAAAGAAGAGGGAGATTGTAATTGCAGTTTCTATTTTTCGATATGTGGTAGATGCTCAGTCACTGTGGTGATGAGGTCATAAAAGCCCTAGGTATCCATAAAGGAGGTGACATCTCTCTCTCACTTTTCTCTCGGGGTCTGATCCTGCAAGTTCTGTGCATCTTCAGCACTCGGGGTATGTCTACACTGCAATAAAACATCCATGGCTGGCCCAGGTCAGCTGATGCGGGCTCCCGGGTCTCAGGCTGCAGGACTATAAAATAGCAGTGTAGATTTTGGGGCTTGGGCCAGCTGTGGGTGTGTTATTGCCATGTAGACATGGCCCCAGTGAGATCAGCAGGAAATGAGGTGCCATGTCACCTCAAGATCAGGCCCCTTTTGCCCCAGGCTTTCAATGCAGTTTACAAACATTGGCAAACAGACAGAGCCTGGACTTCTCCAGGAGTGGGCCATTGAGGGAGGGATCTGTAATAGCTCACTAAACAGAAATGCACAGCAATGTGATCAGTCAATTCCAAGACATTATCGCTCATGTTAATTTCCTGGCAAATTCTGAAGATGCAATTAAGTAAGCAGACAATTTGAAACATTTTACTTCTTACGTCAAAATGGATTATAATCCTAATTTGATAATGCCTGCTAATGGCCCATTAGCTACCCTTGGCTTCTCCTCAGGTCAGCTAACATCCCACTGCTGCGAGGCGGTTGGCAGCAGAGAGATGGCAGTGTTCACATCATTAGAGATTATTGCTTCAGCAGCACGACAAAAAGACAGACAACAAAACCCAGTTTACTTGTCACTAGGGTGTTTATCGGACTCTAGATTTCAGGGTTAACTTTTACAGCTGTCCCCGTTTGACAAAAGGAGCCTATTGTTCTAGCTCTTGTCTGCGGTGGATGGTGAGAGGGATGCTGCAGTAATACAAAAATCCTTACCTGACTTACAGTGGAAGGGCCCCGTTCCACGGCCCTGACCAGCAGAATTAGGGTGTCTCTGGCCACGCTTTTTCCCAGCCCCAAACCATGTGCTGCCATGTCCAGGTTTCTTTTCTTAAACCTTGCCAAGGTTGGCAAACAAATAGAAAAACACTCTTAACTTCTTCCTTAGCCTCAGGGCCACCCCTCCCCAGGATCTCTGGCACTCCTGCGCCTAGCAGCCACCCCGTTTGTCAGCACAGCTGCCTTTCTGGATTGGCAGCCCCAGGGCTGCTTCTCTGAGCCCTCGGCCCCTTGCTCCGGGGACCGCCACAGACACTCACACCACTCCAGTGTGGCTTTCCCTTCCCAGGGCACAACCTGTCTCAGTCCATCTCCTCTAGCAGCCCTTCACAGGCCCAGGTGTAGGCCAGCCCCCTTGAATTGGCTGGCTTGGACTCACCTGCTCTGGGCTTAGGTCTGTCACTGGGACCAGCTACCCTAGTCCTAAAGCCTGAATTCAGCAAGCACCAAAGCATATGCCTAGCTATAAGCATGTGAGTGGTCCCATTGAAATCAATTGAATTTGGTGCGTCGAGATTAAGTACCTTGGTATATCAGGTCACTTTACACATGGGCTTAAGTGCCTCTCTGAATCAGGGCCCAAGTTAGTCAAACTGGAAGATTTTTGCACTTTTCCCAGCATGGAAGATGAAAAATGTTTCCCCTCTTGTTTCTAGTCAGTATAACTCATGTTCTCATGCCCCATCACCACAGCACAATGCTTGGGGAATGCTGATCATTAAGGACACAATTCTGTTATGGAGGTCACAGAGACCAGGGATTCCAGGACTTTCCGGGACCTCCATGACTTGCTCTGTGGCAGGGCTGAACCAGCTGTCAGCCCTGGGGCCACCGGAACAGCTGATCGGCGGCCAGCCCCAGGACTGCCGGACAGGGTTGTCCCTAGCCATTTGGGTGCCCTACGCAGCCTCCCCGTGGGGGGGCTTTGTGGGGCCCCAGGCCTCCTCCCCTCAGCATCTGGGAGGCAGGAGATGTGGGGGGCCACTTTGGGGGGCCCCACAGGTCCAGAGAGGCCTGGGGGATTAGTGGGGGGCCAGGAGCAGCCCTCTCTGCTTCCCTCGCCCCAGCTGTGTCACTCAGGGGAGGCGGTTTGGGGGAAGCGATTCCCCCCCCACATTCACCGGCAGCGGAGCAGCCCGGCCCTAGCCTGCTCTACCCCACCAGCTCCTTTCCCCGACCCCAGCGACATGGCTGGGGCCAGGGCAAGGGAAGCGGAGCGGGCTGGGGCCACGTCTCTCCGCTTCCCACTGGCAGTGAGTGTGGGGGGCGAGCCTTTCCCCACACACACCGGCGGCAGGAAGCGGAGTGCCACAGCTGGGATCTGGCGGAGTCGAGCGGGCTGGGGCTGGGTTGCTCTGCTTCCCGCCGCTGCCGGTGAGTGCGGGGTCGCTGAGGGAAGAGGTGGAATGGGGGTGGGCCGGGGGCGGAGCAGGGGGGAAGGGTAAGAAGCAGGGTGGAGGGAGTTGTCTGGGGCCCCCTTGGTTCTGGAGCAGCAGCGATCAGCACTTTTGGCAGGAGCAGCTACAAGCCCCCACAGCACTCTGTTTGTCCTCCCCTACCTCCTGGGTATTTTTAGCAAAAGTCAGGGACAGGTTTCAGGCTTCCATGAATTTTTCTTTATTGCCCGTGACCTGTCCCTGACTTTTACTAAAAATACCTATGACAGCATCTTAACCTTACTGATACTGCAACTCAGATCAAAAACATTTTTTGACATAAATTCAGTTTTGGCCCTAAACTAGTTAAATAATCCCCAAATCTAAAGCCTCCTTCTGAAATCTGTATTTGGCCTCCTTCCCCTCCCCACACAGAGTTGAGGGCTGGTTACAAACAAAAGTGTCTTGATTTTCTTAAAGTCCATTCATGATAATAAATAACAGGCCTTAGAACGTAGTGGTTTAAATCAGAACTGCCCGACATGTTCGACAGGGAGATCTGCTTAAACGACGACAGACCCATACGGTAGGATTGCCAACTTTCTATCTGCAGAAAACCAAACACCCTTGCTCCACCTGTGCACCGTTCCTTCCCTGAGGCCCTGTCCCTGCCCTACCCCCTCTCTGAGGCCTCTCCCACTCCATCCCCCCTCCCTCTGTAGCTTGCTCTCCTCTACCATTGCTCACTCCCTCATTTTCACCGGGCTGGGGCAGGGAGTTGGGATGCGAGAGGGAGTGAGGGCTCCGGCTGGGGGTTTGGCTCTGGGGTGGGGCCAGGGATGAGGGGTTTGGGGTGCAGGGTGTGGGCTCTGGGCCGGTGGCTGGGGCCAAGGGATTTGGAGTGTGGGAGGAGGCTCCAGGATGGGGCAGGGGGTTGGGGTATGGGAGGGGATACAGTATCCAGGAGGGAGTTTGGGTGCGGGAAGGGACTCAGGGTTGGGTTATGGGAGGGATTCCAGGCTCCAGGAGGGAACTGGGATGTGGGAGGGGGCTCAGTGCTGGGGCAAGGGGTTGGGGTGCAGAAGGGGATTTGGGGTGCGAGCTCCAGCCAGGCGGTGTTTATCTCATGCGGCTCCCAGACAGTGGCACAGTGGAGCTAAGGCAGGTTCCCTGCCTGCCCTTATTCTGTGCAGCTCCTGAAAGTGGCTGGCATGTCTGGTCTGGCTCCTAGGCACAGGGGTGGCCAGGTGGCTCTGCGCCTGCAGGTGCTGCACCCGCATCTCCCATTGGCCGAGGTTCCTGGCCAATGGGAGCTGTGGAGCTGGCATTTGGGGCAGGGGCAGCACATGGAGCCCCTGAGTCCCCTCCCACACCCGAGCTCCCTCCAGAAGCCTGGACCCCACACCCCAAACCCAGCCCTGAGACCCCTCCTGCACCGCAAACCCCTCATCCCCTGCCCCACCCCAGAGATCACACCCCCAGCCAGAGCCTGCACAACCTTCCACACCCCAACCCTCTGCCTCCACCCTGAGCCTGTTCCCGCATACCAAACATAAGAACGGCGGTACTGGGTCAGACCAAAGGTCCATCTAGCCCAGTATCTGCTAACCAACAGTGACCAATGCCAGGTGCCCCAGAGGGAGTGAACCTAACAGGCAATGATCAAGTGATCTCTCTCCTGCCATCCATCTCCATCCTCTGACAAACAGAGGCTAGGACACCATTCCTTACCCATCCTGGCTAATAGTCATTTATGGACTTAGCCACCATGAATTTATCCAGTTCCCTTTTAAACGCTGTTATAGTCCTAGCCTTCACAACCTCCTCAGGCAAGGAGTTCCACAAGTTGACTGTGCGCTTGTGGACCACATGGATCCAGCCCTTAGCCCCTTCGTGCACTCCAAACCCCTCATCCCCAGCTCCACCCCAGAGCTTCCACCCCCAGCCGGAGCCCTCACCCCCTGCACCCCAGCCCCCTGTCATAGCCCAGAAAAAGTGAGTGAGGGTGTGGGATAGTGAGCGATGGAGGGAGAGGGGATGGAGTGAGTGGGGTGGGGCCTGAGAGAAGGGGCAGGGCAGGGCAGGACCTCCAGGCAGGGGCGGGGTAAGGGTGTTCATTTTTGTGCAATTAGAAAGTTGGCAACCCTAGGTGCAGCAGGGGGCTCAGAGCTGGGGCAGGAGGTTGGAATGCGGGAGCAGGTATGGGCTTTGGAGTGGGGCCAGAAATGAGGGGTTCACGGTGTGGGAGGGGGCTTTGGGCTGGGGCAGGGGGGTTGGGTGCGGGAGAGGTTGCAGGGTGCAGGCTCCAAGAGGGAGTTTGTGTATGGGAGGAGGCTCAGGGCCGGGTCAGAGGGTTGGGGTGCAGGGTGGGGACTCCGGGCGGCGCTCACCTCAGGTGGCTCCCAGAGGCAGCGACATCTCCTTCTGGCTTCGAGGCAGAGGTGTAGCCAGACAACTCCGCGTGCTTCCCCTGCCTACCATGGTTCCCAGCCAATGAGAGCTGCGGAGCTGGCACTCAGTGCAGGGGCAGCGTGCAGGGCTCCCGTGGCCTCCTCTCCGCCTAGGAGCTAGAGAGAAATGCTGGGAGCTTCCCGGGAGTCGCGCAGAGCCAGGCAGGGAGCCTGCCAGTCCCATGCCAACCAGACCTTTAATGGCCTGGTCCTCAGTGCTGACCAGAGCCTCAGGGTCCATTTCAACTGGGCATTCCAGTCAAAAACTGGATGCCTGGCAACCCTACCATATGGCCCAAGGTGATAAAACCACTGCACAAGTGATAGGAAAGAAGAGGGGAAAGGGCAAATCAAGAGGGAGAAAGTGCAAGCCATTTGGGAAGCCACTCACTGCATGCTCTCCAACTAGCTGTATGGTGTCTGACAGGTTTGCAGGTTGCAGTTGGAAAGATTAGGGGTGACATTCCCCCCCAAGTGCAGTTTGCACCAAATCAGCAGGAGGGGGAATGCAGGACGTGTTTGCCTTGCTGGTTTCTGAGTATTCTCCAGCAGAGGCTGCCTGGAGGATGCAATGCACTGATTAGCTTATCTCCTGAGCATACTAGCCATGCTCCCTCCCTGGTTTCTGCCACTCACTTTTGGGGCAACTTTACCTTGCTGCAGGCCGCTCAGAGGCAATTTGTGTCAGACTTTCTGCCACGGAGGTGCACCCACCCCTGGCTTACAGCCATTGAAGCCAACTTGTCACATTTTCCTGCTGCTGCATTCTCAGACCTCTGCACCCAGGTTCCAGTTCAGGAGAGCTTGTAAGCACAGGCTTAACTTTAAGCATAAGAGCAGTCACATACTTAAAAATAAGCACATGCCTAAGTGTTCCTTTGGATTGGGGCCATGGTGCTTTTCTATTGCAGGACTGAGTCAAACATCAACCTATTTAACCTTTCAATAAATGATCATTCTGATGTGTCTTTCCAATTTGTCATGACATTTATCTGGACAGTCTCTGTTATAAAAATACCTACCAATCTATATTACTTGGGTGACTGTGCCTCTGGACATATGAGCTTACTGCCCATGGAAAAAAAAAAGTGTTTAGGCTAGATCCACAAAGAGATGTAGCACCTAAATCCAACAGTGAGACCTCAAAACCCCCACTCATCTGCCACCTAATCCTGTAGGAACCTAAATCCTCTAGCCACCTAAGTTTCTGCTGGTAAAGTCCCCTAGGTGCCTATATTTCTGCCATTGGGCATGAGCACTGTCATGTAAGTCCCGACAATGCCAAACTGCTTGGGACCTAAGCCCTGGTGGGATCCTCAAACTAGGTGTGCCCCCATCTATCTCATCTGGCTAGCTTAGGTGGTGCAGTGTGCTGGTTTGTGTGAGTCTCATTCTTGGGCACCGAACTGTCCCCATGCATTGTATAGAGCCTGGCCACTTAACTCAGGGGTGAGGCTTCCACTAGGTGGCAGGACACCTGAAGTTATAGAGTTGTAACTCTGAGCCTACGTGCCCTTTATGGAGCTAGCCCTCTGTATTTCAGTTCGAGCTGCCCAAATAATGAAACGACAGATTCTAGAATATATTCCTGGGCAAAGGAGCTGACTTCACTTCTTGCAGCATCACAGTAGTTGTTGTTTGTGAGTATTTGACCAATCAGATTAACGTATTGGGGAATCCTGAAAGTTTCATGAAAGTTTCAGTGGTTCACAGTCATGCTGGAAGGGCATAACAAACGGGGTCCTGCAGGGATCGGTTCTGGGTCCGGTTCTGTTCAATATCTTCATCAATGATTTAGAAAATAGCATGCAGAGTACACTGATAAAGTTTGTGGATATACCAAGCTGGGAGGGGTTGCAAGTGCTTTGGTGGATAGGATTAAAATTCAAAATGATCTGGACAAACTGGAGAAATGGTCTGAAGTAAATAGGATGAAATTCAATAAGGACAAATGCAAAGTACTCCACTTAGGAAGGAACAATCAGTTGCACACATACAAAATGGGAAATGACTGCCTAAGAAGGAGTACTGCAGAAAGGGATCTGGAGGTCATAGTGGATCACAAGCAAAATATGAGTCAACAGAGCAATACTGTTGCCAAAAAAGCAAACATCATTCTGGGATGTATAAGCAGGAATATTGTAAGCAAGACACGAGAAGCCATTCTTCTGCTCTACTCCGTGCTGATTAAGCCTCAACTGGAGTATTGTGTCCATTTCTGGGCGCCACATTTCAGGAAAGATGCGGACAAATTGGAGAAAGTCCAGAGAAGAGCAACAAAAATGACTAAAGGTCTAGAAAACATGACCTATGAGGGAAGACTGAAAAAATTGGGTTTGTTTAGTCTGGAGAAGACTGTGAGGGGACATAACAGTTTTCAAATATATAAAAGGCTGTTTCAAGAAGGAGGGAGGAAAAAATGATGTTCTTAACCTCTGAGGATAGAACAAGAAGCAATGGGCTTCAATTGCAGCAAGGGAGGTTTAGGTTGGACATTAGGAAAAACTTCCTAACTGTCAGGGTGGTTAAGCACTGGAATAAATTGCCTAGGGCGGTTATGGAATCTCCATCAGTGGGGATTTTTAAGAGCAAGTTGGACAAACACCTGTGAGGGATGGTCTAGATCAGTGGTTCTCATACTAGAGCCACCGCTTGTTGAGGGAAAGCCCCGGCGGGCCGGGCCAGTTTGTTTACCTGCCATATCCGCAGGTTCGGCCAATCACAGCTCCCACTGGCCATGGTTCGCCGCTCCAGGCCAATGGGGGCTGCAGGACGGGCAGCCAGCACATCCCTCGGCCCGCGCAACTGCCCAAGCCAAAAAAAAAAAAAAAAAGAATGGCCGGAATGCCACCCCTAGAATTGTGCTGCCCCAAGCACGTGCTTGCTTTGCTGGTGCCTAGAGCCGGTCCTGATTTTAAAGAATGTTAAAATGTATCTAGCCACCCCCCAAACACACACACACATTCGTTAACAAAACTATCCTGTTAGCTGCGCCTGTTCGCTAGCTCCTCTGGTCATTTAGGAGCGGGCTTTTTAAAGCTCTGGTCTTCCTGAGTAGCCCCCCTTTCCCCCTGGTTATGGGTAGATCGGTGCTAAAAGTCTTGGGGATCAAAACCTCATTAAGAAGCTCTCAGCCTTGCCTAGCAGACCACTAGGCTCAGCACATGGTCCCCCAAACAAACAGACCACACCAGTTATTTCAGTCAAACAGCAAGCACACCACAAACACACACACTACAGATGACAAACTTACCCCAAGGGTCACATGATCGCTCCACCTGGAGAACTCCCTCACAAAACTCCCCTGTTGGCCACTCTTGTTCGCAGTTACTAAAGAGAGGAATTAACAAATGTGCTGTCTTTATTATCCCCTTTAGATTTGCAGCACGTAGTTCGGCTCTTCTCTGTTTGAAACACACCAAACAGCATACTGCAAATGCTATCACTTTGGAGCAAGGGTTTCATTCTGATTCACTGGGAAATCCCCATGTCCCACTTCCTCTTCTCCTTAACACCAGTCTATTAACAGAACTAGCCCTGAGGAGCTGATGCAGGTCTGACCAATCTCCTGAAAGAATGGACATGAAATTGGTGACTCCAACTTTGTAAAATGTATCACTATAGAACACTTAGGCTTTGCGAGGTAAATGGCTGAAGATGTAAAGATACATCCTCTTAGACTGATGTTCTGGGGGCTTGTGCCCAGCAAAGGCTGTTCTTTGTGTCCTCTAGACAAATACCAGAAGTAGCACAATGTGGAACTTTCCCTCCTGAGTATCTTCAATGCTGACACATCAATAAACAATCCGGCCCAGTGCTCTGAACACTGGCAGCCATTTCCTCTGCACTACGGACTTAGAGCATTACCAGCCAGATAAATGGATGTAACATCAGAACTAGAACCCATAGCTTTCAGTTTAACAACTCAAAGATAACACACTTCTAAGCTGTAGGTGAGCTCAGCCAGAAGACAAATTTGTGCATGTGAGCAGCCCTAGCATATTCCACCCAGCAGAGGGCAGTGGTACCTACGTATCAGATGTTCTGTGTGCATTAAGATGTGTACATATAGTTCACATGGTGAGACAAAGGAGACTCCACATGGCAAATCTGCTCTTGATTGTGCAGCCAGCCACATTCTCCCCAAATATCAACACATATTTTGGAAGAGTGTTGCTGAATGCTGTAGAGCCAAGTCAGCATGTTACAGATCCCGTGGGGAAAAGTAGGCTTGCAAACTAACCAACTGCAATTGTTGCTGGGGTCTGAGTCCTGGGTTTGCAAATATGACACCGCCTCCTTGCTATTGCGCCATGTGTGTCTACTGTAAACCAATGGGATATTACACAACCAGTGAGACAGATGGAGATTTCTTCATGAGACCTAGCTGGATTTCTATTAGAACAGCACGTCGGCATGACAGACACCGTTCCAGAAGTAACTGGAAGCAGCTCCTTTTCTCCCTCATTGTCAATAAGTATTTGGAGATTTTTTTGGGCAATGATTTATGATCATTTCTTGCTGTTCAGGACTTAAAATACAATGGAGACCTCAGAGTGCCTTATAAATCAGAAAACGGGATGGTTTTTACACCCTCATTATTATTCTACAAGAGCAATGTAAGACAAGGAGCCATAAAAGTGTCTTCAGTACTAAGTTGTTTCAGCCAGATTTGGTACCAGGTGAAAAATATTTAGGTCTTCAGAGACTGTATAATTTAAATAGGATAGATAAGTAGGGGTAGACGTAACACATTGAACTCAATATCAAAGATATTACAATTACAAGAGCACCACGTTGGCCTTTCATCCTCTAAAATATGGATGGAATGAAAAGAAAAGTGAGCAAACGACAGAAGCTAAGCAGCCCCTTTTAAACACTGAGATGAGATTGAATAGTATTGTCAGCATAAAGCAGACATAATTCATAGATTTGTAGATTTCAAAACCAGAAGGGATCATTGTGATAATTTAGTCTGACCTCCTATATAACACAAGGCAGAGACCTGCCCCACAATAATTCCCAGAGCAGATCTTTTGGAAAAAATATCCAGTCTGGATTTCAAAATTGTCAGTGCTGGAGAACCCACTAAAACTTTCATAAATTGTTACTTACTCTCACTGTTAAAAATGTATGCCTTATTTTCAGCCTGAATGTTTCTAGCTTCAACTTCCAGCCATTGGATCGTATTATACCTTTCTCTGCTAGACTGAAGAACCCATTATTAAATATTTTTACCCCATGTAGATACTTATACACAGTAATCAAGTCACTCCTTAAGCTTCTCTTTCTTAAGCTAGATCAGGGGTCGGCAACCTTTCAGAAGTGGTGTGCTGAGTCTTCATTTATTCACTCTAATTTAAGGTTTCATGTGCCAGTAACAGATTTTAACATTTTTAGAAGGTCTCTTTCATAAATCTATAATATATAACGAAACTATTGTTGTATGTAAAGTAAATAAGGTTTTCAAAATGTTTAAGAAGCTTCATTTAAAATTAAATTAAAATGCAGAGCCCCCCCGGACTGGTGGCCAGTGCCACTGAAAATCAGCTCGCGTGCCATAGGTTGACGACCCCTGAGCTACATAGATTGAGCCCCTTGAGTCTATCACTGTAAGGCAGGTTTTCTAATCCTTTAATCATTCTCATGGCTCTTCTCTGATCCCTCTCCAATTTATCAACATCCTTCTTAAACAGTGGACACCAGAACTGGACACAGTATTCCATCAGTGGTCCAACCAGTGCCAAATACAGAGGTAAAAAACCCTCTCTTTATTTCTACTCAAGATTTCCCTTTTTATGCATTTCAGGATCTCGTTAGCACTCTTAGCCAGTGTCACATTGGGAGCTCATGTTCAGCTGATTATCCACCATGACCCCCAAATCTTTTTCAGAGTTACTGCTTCCCGGGACAGAGTCCCTCATCCTGTAAGTATGGCCTACCGTCTTTGTTCCTAGATGTATACATGTACATTTAGCCATATTAAAACACATATTGTTTGCGTCTAGCTTATCAAGTGATCCAAATCACACTCTATCGGTGACATTTCCTCTTCATTATTTACACTCCCCCAATTTTTGTGTCAGCTGCAAACTTTATCAGTGAAGATTTTATGTTTTCATTAATAAAAATATTAAATAATGTAGGGCCAAGAAGCAGTCCTGGTGGGACCCCACTAACAACACACTTGTTCAATGAGTCCTGTCTTCTTCATGGCTTTACCAGGTTCTACCATTCCGATCCGTCTGTACCATCCCCATCCCCCAGTATGGTATCTCAATATGGCAGCTCTAATAGGCATTTATGGAAATGTTTGAGTACCAAATATTTCAGCTATCCCCATGTTTAGGACTGGGCTGGATTAATTTTTTGTGGGCCCGGCACCAAACAAATTTGTGGGCCCCCCCTGGGGAATGAAGGGGCCAGGGGCAAGAGCACAGCGGGCAGGGTAGATTTGATTTATATCACTAGTCAGTAAGACTTGATTTAATCATGGTTTTCTACATAAAAGTGCATTTTTGTTGGTTGTTATAACCTTAATACATATTCTTCACAACTGAGAGGTAGATGCAGGTTTCATTTTTAGAAGGTAGACACTATACATTTTTAAACAGTGATTTATTTTGAAAACTTTTCAGATGAGTTTTACAGCTGTATCAGAAAATGAATGATTGTTTGGTTATTTCATTTACCACGATAATCGAAGCAGATATTTATGAAGTCATTGAGAGGTGAACTATCTCCAGTTCAACAGGTTAATCATTAATATTTGGAGGATTTTCTTGCCAGGCTGTATTAGGAGGAGAACATCACCAGACAGACATTTAAATTGTTTTATTTAACTAAAACAACAACGTTATGTATTCTGGATTTTTTTCTTCAACAGCAAACATATAATATTTTAACAAAACAAGCATGTGTCCCTCGCTTCTCACATCTATCTCAAGACTTCTTCTCCTTGTCCAGCTCTATTCCACCCCCAATAATCTTCTATTCATTGAACTTCTTGAAACTTTTCACTTTTAGAGAGAGGTAAGGGATTGCCTCTGTGTACCCAAATTTGCAGAGGGACTATAGGGTTGAGGTCTGTTATTTCTCACCTCTATATATTTATTTATTTATTTAAAAACATTTTTGCTGTTAACAAGCATGTTGCCTCCTGAGACACAAATCCACAGTTTGAGAACTGCAAAACTAAGCATCTCTGATGGTATCTTCTAGACTGAGCACTGAGTCCCATTGGGTAGATAGGAAGATTAACCTAAATAATCTATACAGAAGCCTGTGGAACCCTATAAATTTGGGTCCCTAATCCATGAACTATTAGAACTCATTTACAAAACTTTTCTTAAACATTACATGAATATATTGTCTCATACTGTAAAATTAGAATTTATAATCCCTATTCCATGGTGACATATAATGTATCTTAATTAAAACTATGTTTAGATAGGATTTTTCCTCACAAAATGATTTAAATTTAAAAAATCTGATTTTGTTTTAAAAGTCATTGATTTTTATCCATCCTGACAGTGAGTATGGTGTGGGGGAAGGATTGGTCCCCAGCTGGAGCGAGGCAGGGGCCAGGGGCAAGATGAGCACAATGGGGCATGGTGGGAGGATTAGACCCTGCTGACTGGAGCAAGGCAGAGGCCTGGGGGAAAAGCACAGTGGGGTGGGAGCTGGGGTTGTCCCTGGAGCAAGGGAGGGGCTGGGGGTAAACTGCAAGTGCAGCAGGGCTGGGAAGGGGTAAACGGGATCAGCCCTGCCCCTGCCCACATAGAGCAGGTACCTACTTTCTCCCTGGTTCTAGCCCATTCTCTTTGTCTCTCTCTGCACTGAGCTGAGGGTGGGGGTGCACGGAGCACAGGGCTGGGGGTGCAGGGTCTGGGAGGGCGTTAGGGTGCAGGAGGAGGCTGGGGATTGGGGTTCAGGGTCTGGCCAGGAGTTAGGGTGAGGGAGGGGGCTCAGGGTTGGGACAGGAGGTTGGGGTGTGGAGCGCTTCCCTGGGGCAGCTCCCAATTGGTGCAAGGGGTGCAGGTGGGAATGTGGGGGAGGGGGTGCAAGAGCTCCCATTTGGTGCTCAGGGTGAGGGAGGGTGTGTGTGGGGGGGTGAAGGAGTCAGGGCAAGGGGTTGGAGTGTGAGAGGGCAGTGCAGGAGTCGGGGCAGAGGGCTGGGGGTGTGGGCTGGGGTCGTGAGGGTGCTCCCTGCCCCGAGTGGCTCATGGCAGGGGGCTGGAGGGGGTAAGCCCTGATTCCATCCCCTTCCCCAAGGCCCCACCCCCACCTCTTCTCCACCTCCTCCCCTGAGCGGCGAGTGTGCTGCAGCTCCACTACTCCGCTCCCTCGCATGGGCAAACAGCTGTTCAGCAGCAGGGGAAGTGTTGGGAGGAGGAGGGGCAGGAACGCAGCACACTCGGTGGAAGAGGCAGGGGATGGGGAGCTTGGCTGCCGGGGGACCCTGCCCTGCTGCAGCAGGAGGTGGCAGGACCAAGCTTCTGCCAGCTGCCCCCTCAGGAGAGAGCGGTGGATTGGGGGTGGAGAAGAGCGGGCCGAGCTGGTGCCCCTTTGGAGCGTGGGCCTGGCGCCATGGTAAATCCAGTACTGGTTTAGGCAGCAGTATATAGTGTCAGTATCAAATCCCACAATAGGTTAGTCCTGCTCAGAACTTGGATAGGAGATTTACAAAGCAAATCCAGGGTGTTTAAGTATGGAACCAATGACCAAGCATGGCACTAAGGGCACTGTGCTGTTGAAGGTACCACTTTTGGTAAAAATTGGTAAAAATGCCAAAGGCGTTTTTTTTGCAAAGATGACCCCCTAGATCTGGTCTTCTGAGCAAGTGCCACTGTGGACAGGACAACTGCATCCCATCTTTGCATTTCATCTCCAAAGTATTATTCACTTTGTGACTTGCACTCCATATGTTTTATGAGTGTAAATATGATGTAACTGGAATATGCTTATGCAAAAGGTCTCTTGTGAGGTATCATTTCAAAACTTATAATCTACTGAGGGTGGTCATCCTATTTGTATGTATGTATCATTCTTGTATCTGAAACTAGAAATATGAAGTATTACTCTGAGGTCCTATTGTAATTATGCAAAGTGTGGGCCATTAATGGTGGCTTAGGATCTTGAGGGCTTCCATTAACTAGGACAACTGGTTGTGAATGGGTTTATTTACCTGCAAGCCTTCCAGTGTACCTGTGACCTGGGTAATGAAAAATGAGGTCGTACATGACATGTGACCATGTCACATGATACTGGAATCCATCTTAAACCTGGTGCTTTTCCATTTAGAAGGAGGGGTGTGGACCCAGAGAGACAAAAGATTCCTGCCTTAGGCCAAAGGGGGTGGAACAGAACAAAGGGGATTGCCAGTCATGAGAAATCCCCAAGTTACCACCTGAGCTGGAACTAACAAGAATTGTACCAGGAAAAGGATTGGGGCCAGACTAAGAAGGAGTCTAGTCTGTGAAAGAAGCTTATTAGAACATCTCTGAGGGTGAGATTTACCTGTATTCAGTTCTTAATGTATTAGGCTTAGACTTGCGTGTTTTGTTTCATTTTGCTTGGTAACTTACTTTGTTCTGTCTGTTATTACTTGAAACCAGTTAAATCCTATGTTTTATCCTTAATAAAATCACTTTTGTTTATTAGTAAACCCAGAGTAAGTGATTAATACCTGGGGGAGCAAACAGCTGAGCAAATAATTTATAGAGAATAACTTAATTAACAGCTGCAGCCTCTTTCTGCTTGTGGGATGTCATGCTTTCCTCAGATTTATTTGTGTTTTTAAATTACTAAATGATTTTTGTGAAATATGTTTCTATATGAACAATCTGCTCAGTATGTAAAATATGAGCTGTGAGTTGTGACTGGCCACGTGGTATTCTTTCTTTCCTCTTATTGGAAGAATGTAACTTTTCTAATGGCTTCCAGAGTTAATACACAATTGAGCTAGTTTAAAATTCACTTTGTGACTAAAACCTTATTTCCTGGATGTTTGTAGGAAGCCGTCACCAAAGCAGTATAAGCAAGCCAAAGTCAATTCACTTTTACATTTAACAGGCTGGATTCTGGCTATAACTTGCTGGTGGAGAAGTCTCCTGGCAGAGGGGAAAGCTTGCTAGCATAGAGCTGGTGAGCTGGCTCCTGCATCAGCTGCTCCCAACACCGTGGCGTAGCTAGGGGTTCAGGTACAGCCCAAATACAATATATTATACATACAATGTAATATTAACAAAATGTCAATTTCTTGTTTTGGTTTTTACTTCCTTGCACTTTTAAATATAGTTATAAAAATGTCATAGCACAAATGTTTTAAAATAATAATTTATGCATAAAGCTAACTAAACAATTTCAACAGGTTTCCACTTTTTCAGCAGGTTTCCACCTTTGGCTCCCAAACACAACAGTGTCATAAAAATTTAGTACCCTCAAAGTGTTACTCTGTGAACAGGTTCTGCCTTATACCAGGCCTCTGATAAAAAGGCTTATGTCTTAGGCTCTCTTCCAACTACAGTTGGGACTAGAAGAAAGAAAAGTCATTCACACATCCAGCTTACCAAGTGCACAGAAAAGAACAACTCTGCTCATCTCAAAGAACCAGTCCGTTGGTTCATGCAGCGAATACTGTATTTTATAGTTTAGCACCAGCATTTGCTTTTTTCACTTTACCAGCCCCATGGCATCATCATCACTCTAGCCTTTGAGTGTTGGCTATGGTAACATGCAATCCTGAAATGGAAGAAATATCTTTAAATAAAACCACCGCTTCAGCTGAATGTCACTAGGTTGGCCAAGGTTCTTACTTGCTGTTTTATATCTGTAGGCTGACACAAGAGGCAAGGATACTGCCAGGCTGAGAGGGCAAACCCGTCCTCTGTGTGTCCAGAGACTGGTTAGATAAAACAATGTGCTCTCTTACAGCTTGTGTGCATGACTTTAATGACAGCACATTTCACAGAACATCACCTGTCCCCCAAAAGTTACTCCTGGCACCCAACAATCAGAAACAGTAAGTGGATGAACTTTCAGAGTTATGGGCTTAAAAGTGGAACCACTTTCAAAGGAGGCCATTTGGGATGGAAAAGTCTCAATATGCTGCTGAAGATATAGGCTAGACAGGGATACGTACATATCCAGGACCTACCATTGGTGGAGCTAGTGGACACTGATGGTCTTCATCACCCGATGTGGTAGTTCTGGCAAATGGTGAGAATATTCTGGGGGACACAACTTGTGCTCACTAGAACCACCACTTCATAGAAGATTAAGTTCTCACCTCTTCTGATTATATTTCTATCCTATCCTAGGCTAATTTCCGAAGACAGAAGATTCTCTCTACTTCTGATACAGGTTCCTCAGCATACAGTGGTACAGAGCAAGGATCTGGGGACTAGGGAGGGGCTGGTTGAAAACTGAGGTTCTGTTGGATAATTCTGTTTCAGCCAAGGAAGATTTGGAGAAGTTGGAGCCAATCTTATTTAGCATTTTCATTAATGACCTTGGCATCAAAAGTGGGAGTGTGCTAACACAATCTGTGGACGACACAAAATTGGGAGGTGAGAGGGGCACACCCTCACTCCAGTAGAGAGGATGCTAACGAGCTCTTTTGGGCTCAGCCAACACTAACCAGACATACCTGTAAGGTTTGTTCTGCCCGGCGAGAGGAAGCTTAAAAAGGGAAAATTCCCCACAGGGAGGGGCAGTGACTAGGAGAAGACAGTTGTGCCTCACAGACTGCTGGCTACAGTGACAGATCAGCAAACAGGAAGACAGTTGCAGACTTTGCCACCCCTGAGACCATACGGACCTGGTGCAAACTGGGGGTTACCACAAAGATGGGCTGGGGGCAGACCTTAATCCTGAGCAAGGATATTAGAACCTGTAGGTAACAGGAACCCCAAAAGGGTGACCCAAAAGATTGTCTAAGAGGCTGACCACCTTTGTCTTTTTCTTTTACTCTGATTCTCCCTCTCCCAGGGGAAAGAGAGGGAAAAGAACCTTTGGTTGTTTGGAGAAGCCCTTGTTTGCCACAACCAGGGGAAGGACTCTGTAAGTAGCCCAAATTGTGGTCTGGTGGGGACTCAAGAGGACCCCTAGCCACCACAGGAAGTATTGTCAATACAGAGGAGGACTGGAGTATCATATAAGAAGATCTGGGGCACCTTGAAAACGGTAGTAGTAGAAATAGGATTAAATTTAATAGTGCAGAGTGCAAGGTCCCACACCTAGGGACTAACAACAAGAATTTTTGCTATGACCTGGGGACATGTCTGTTGGAAGCAACAGAGGAGGAGAAAGATCTAGGTGTACTAGTCGGTCATAGGATGACTATGAGCTGCCAATGTGATGCAGCTGTGAAAAAGGCTAATGCAAGCCGAGGAGTCATCAGGTGAGGTACTTCCAGTAGAGATAGGAAGGTGTTCTTACATTATACAAGGCACTTGTGAGCCCTCATCTGGCATAGTGTGTACCGTTCTGGTCTCCCATCTTTAAGACATTTGAATTCAAATTGGAACAGGTGCAGAGAAGGGCTACTAGGATGATCTGAGGAATAAAGAACCTACCTGAGAAGAGGAAACTTAGGGTTTGCCTACACTGCCCTGTAAGCCTGGGCTCAGACTCAGGCTTGAGCCCAGACCTCCCTTTTGTCTAAACACAGTTCTCTCAGACTTGGGATCAGACCTAGGGTTCTAGGACTCTACGGGGTCTGAGCCCAAGTCAAGTAGTGACCCAAGGTTCAAGCCTTGTTGCTTTGCAGTGTAGACATAGCATCCCTTTGACCAAAAGTATCCCACAATCCCATGGGGCAATGTCCTTTGTCTTCTCTATCCTAAGAATCTCCAATCCACTGAAAACAGAAGCGGCCTCCTTGGTGTACTGCAGCAGCTCAGTGAGTCAGCGTTAACCCTTCCATTGTCTTCTGACCACTAAGCTACAAACATGCCATCAGAGAGCCTTCTGTGTTTGTAATGCAGATTGAACAGAAGAAGCCTTTTGCAAGTGCGCTGCTTCATGTTCATGGGAGCACAGCCAGATTTTGGTGAATCTGTAGTGTGAGGCCAGCAAAACAGTGGACTTCCGTAAGAGTACCTGGAATGATCAGGCATACCAGCAAATAGTGAAGAAGCTACCAGCATTTTGCAAATATATCAGATTGGAGACCAGTTCAGGGAGCAGATTAAGTGGCTCAAGACTGAGTACCAGAAAAACAGGGACCAGAAGCTGGGAATGGGTGACAGGGGGTGGATCACTTCATGATTACCTGTACTGTTCATTCCCTCGGGGCACCTGGCATTGGCCACAGCTGGAAGACAGGATCCTGGGCTAATGGACCTTTGGTCTGACCCAGTAGGGCTGTTCTTATGTTCTAGACCCACACCTTGGGCAACTTGCCAACCTCATGCCCGTTTTATAAGGAGTTTGACTGGGTGCTTGGCACTGTTCCCAGCATGAAGCCAGTGCTGCTGCATGATGACGTGGTCCACAGGGATGATATCCTGCTGGCCCCAGAATCCAGCATGGGGACTGATGGGAGCTAGCAGCAGGCGCCGAGGGAGGACAATGAAGTCACTCAATTGCTGAACCGATCCCAGAATAGGCTTTGGAGAGGAGCAGCACACTATGAGTCCCTGTACCTCCCTGAGGAACAGCCCACTGTGGAGTCTGCAGCAGACACAGACGGGACAGAAGCTTCTCCTGAACCCAGTAAGTTTCTGGCTCCATCGTAATGTTTATTAATACAGTAATGGGAGGGATTTCCATTCTATGAACCAGTGCAAAAGTTACAGGATGCCGTGGCTAGCAGCATGTATCTGCTAATGGCGGATTGTATGCCAGCACCTTGGTGTCCCCCTTTCATCTCCCACCCAGCAGGTGGAGTTAAAAATGGCAGCTGGGAAATGCAAACAGTAAAGAACACCTTGAAAGTGTATTCTTACAGGAAAGGCACAAATTTGTGCTAAAGCAATTATTGTTTCTTAAAAACAATGACCTTACATTGCCATGCCTGTAAGTATGCTGCTCTGTAACCACTCAATGGTCTGTTCAGCTCCCTGGAAATAGTGAAATGGGGGAGGTGGAAATGTGTTCCATTCACAAATCTAGTCCATGCTGTCCACAGGTGACAAAACCATTTGTCCCAATTACAGTTGGGGCAGGGAGGAGGAAGATTGTGGAGTTGTGTGTGTTTGCATGCAGCCATAACAGGCTAAGCCATGTGGAAGCTAATGGCGCATCCTGTTGATTCCCTCATGAATTTTGAACCAATCCCAGGTGCTGATAGAAACTTTTCCTGGAGCAGGAACCCCAGCTAGGCAGTCACATTGCAGGGGAGGGTGTATTTCCCAGGGCCAGCTTGGTAGCTGACCAGCCCACTCCACTAATCAATGTGCTGGTCGGTCTCTATACGTTCGAATACTTCACCTGCATGCACTGCGGGTTTCCCACCAGCAGCTTGGAATAACAACTCCCTCTGCCAGCCAAGCAGCACAAGAACTGTTCTGCCCTCCAAAATATGGAAGGCCTGAAATGATAGAAAAAGCTTTTGTAGCATTGCCACTGATGGCACCCTGCCCAACCCCACCCCCTCCCCCGAGCCAACCCAAGTAATTCTGCAATTTTCTAAAATAAAAAAGCAGCTTCACATTTGTAACTTATCATTGTCTCTGCACTCCTTTCGCTGTGATTAACGAGGCTGTGCAAGGAACTTCTGTGTAACCCTCTCACAATATACTGAAGTTCAGTTTGGAAAAGTAGCATTTTATGTCCTTGAAATTCCACAAGGATTTTTTCTGTTCTCCTGCACGAGGGTGTGACGCATGGCTGGAAAGGTTTAAGCATCCTGCTGGATAGATGACCCAAATTCTACCCTATGAGACATTTTAGTAGATAATGTTTGTGTTTTTGTCTGTTTACATATATATTGTTTGAGGTGAACAGTGTAATCAAACAGTCCCTGTCTATGCTGTATTCTGTTAATTCAGAGATCAAAAGTAAATATAGGATATCACTGTATTCATCTCTTTGAAATGTATAGCAAATCATTCACGAATGGTGGAAAACAAGCAATTGCCTTATGTTAATCCGTGTAGCTAATTACCAGTGATGCTTAGGAAATAGGTCTACTTCAAAGTCTCGATGATTGCCTATTGTTCGCCTAAGGACTCCGAGCTGTCAAAGAAGGCCTGGAACTGCATAAAGATGTCTTGGGTCCTGATCCTTTTTATCTCAGATCTGTTTGATGCTTCATGCAGAGGAAGCTTAAGTCATAAAACTGAGCTCTCTCTGAATATGGACATTGGATTATAACCTATGGACTAATTCTGAAAGAACTCTTTGGAACTACAAAGGTTACCATCTCTACTATGAATCTGATCTCAGAACTGTACTTGTGTCTGATATTTTAACCAATACTCTCTTTTCTTTTTTAATAAATTGTAGTTTAGTTAATAAGAATTGGCTGTAAGCCTGTATTGAGTAAGATCTGGAATATTCATTAACCTGGGAGGTAATGTGTCCTTTGGAATTGGTAGAACTTTTTTCTATGATGAATAAGATTTTTAGTAATCCTCATCATATTTAACTTGGGTTTCTGGGTAGAGGCCTGAGGCTGGGTTGCTTTAAGGGAACTGTGATGTTGGCTTCTGGGTAACTAGTGAGGTATTATAGAAGCTGTTTTGCACTGGTTTGGTAAATATAAGTATTGGAATATCTACCAACTTTGGGGATTGTCTGCTCCATTCTTTCCAGTTCACCCTAATTGAGTAACTTCAGCGTGGCTCTCTGGGTATTTGGGACAATAACCCTCTGTGTCTTGTCCTGTTCCAGGCCCCTCATCCTCTACTGGCTGCAGAACCTCCACAGCTTGCCCAAAGGGCAGTGCAAGGCTGGCCCACTGTACCTTCACAGACTGTTTCAAAAGGAAGCGTTTCCATGATGAACCGATGGTTGAAGTTGTGGACAGGACCAACAAGCAGGTTCAGTACCACAAACAGAGAGACTTGCAGCTAGACGAAAGGCCTGGTGGGAGGCCAGAGGAAAGGCTGATGCTGGCTGCACAGCTTGAAGACAGGGTTCAGCACATGAATCATCGAACATCAGGGCTGGAAGGGAGCTCAGGAGGTCATCTAGTCCCACCCCCTGCTCAAAGCAGGGCCAATCCCCAACTAAATCATCCCAGCTTTGTCAAGCCTGACCTTAAAAACCTCTAAGGAAGGAGATTCCACCACCTCCCTAGGTAACCCATTCCAATGCTTCATCACCACTCTCCTAGTGAAAAAGATTTTCCTAATATCCAACCTAAACCTCCCCCACTGCAGCTTGAGATCATTACTCCTTGTTCTGTCATCTGAGAACAGTCTAGATCCATCCTCTTTGGAACCCCCTTTCAGGTAGTTGAAAGCAGCTATCAAATCCCCCCTCATTCTTCTCTTCTGCAGACTAAACAATCCCAGTTCCCTCAGCCTCTCCTCATAAGTCATGTGCTCCAGCCCCCTAATCATTTTTGTTGCCCTCTGCTGGACTCTTTCCAATTTTTCCACATCCTCCTTGTAGTGTGGGGCCCAAAACTGGACACAGTACTTCAGATGAGGCCTCACCAATGTCGAATAGAGGGGAATGATCACATCCCTCGATCTGCTGGCAATGCCCCTACTTATACAGTCCAAAATGCCGTTAGCCTTCTTGGCAACAAGAGCACACTGTTGACTCATATCCAGCTTCTCATCCACTGGAACCCCTAGGTCCTTTTCTGCAGAACTGCTTCCTAGCCATTCAGTCCCTCATCTGTAAAAGTGAATGGGATTATCCGTCCTAAGTGCAGGACTCTGCACCTGTCCTTGTTGAACCTCATCAGGTTTCTTTTGGCCCAATCCTCTAATTTGTCTGGGTCCCTCTGTATCCTATCCCTACCCTCCAGCGTATCTACCACTCATCCTAGTTTAGTGTCATCTGCAAACTTGCTGAGAGTGCAGTCCACGCCATCCTCCAGATCATTAATAAAGATATTGAATATAACCGTCCCCAGGACCAGCCTTTGGGGCACTCCGCTTGAAACCAGCTGCCAACTAGACATGGAGCCGTTGATCACTACCGGTTGAGCCCCCCATTAGCCTTTTTTCCAGTCATCCAGGACCTCCCCCGATCACCATGAGTTTTCAAAGATAATGGCCCATGGCTCTGCAAACACAGCTGCCAACTCCTTTAGCACCCTCGGATACAGCGCATCTGGCCCCATGGACTTGTACTCATCTAGTTTTTCTGTGTACTTCTCCTCCTGCTCCATCCTAAGCTCTGTCAGGTCAGAAAACATCTCCAAAACATCCACCAGCATCTCACAGAAGCTCTGCCTGTTTCCTGATGCAGGAGTGAAGGCGCAAGCAAGAGAAGTTCTCCAAAAGGTGCCGCCTCCTCCTTCATGTTGCTGGCTCTGGTAGCTGGGAGCACACAGACCAAAATCACTCCTCGGCAGGCTGCGTTGACGGGCTATTCAAACTTCCTGCAATGTGCAGGGTGGACATCCAAGTTTCCCCACAGTGCACCAGGGTCAAAGGGCTGGAGTGGCTACATTTTGGGAGGGCACCATGGAATCTGGGATATTGTTGGTTTGACTCAGGTCTTCGTGCTGCCGTGTGGATGCCGGAGCCCCAGGTTAGAAAAACCTTAACGTAGGTTTAACAATCAGTGTAGCCACTTATGCCCTGGGTGCTCTAACTCAGGATCAGCTGACCCTAGTTCCACTAACTCTGGGCTTACACTGCAGCGTAAACATACCCTTAAAGAACTTGGCTTGCTTAGCCTAAACAAAAGAAGGCTGAAGGGTGCTATGATCACTTTCTATAAATACTTCAGAAGAATAAAATACCAGGGAGGGAGAGGAGTTATTTAAGTAAAGTGCCAATGTGGACACAAGACCAAATAGCTATAAACTGACCATCAACAAGATTAGGCTTGAAATTAGACAAAGGTTTCTAACCATCAGAGGAGTGAAGTTCTGGAGCAGCCTTCCAAGGGGAGCAGTGGAGGCAAAAAATCTACTGGCTTCAAGACTGAGCTTGATAGGTTTATGGAGGGGATGGTATACTGGGACTGCCTACAATGGCATGTAGACAATCTGCAACTACTAACAGCAAATATATCCAACAGCCAGAAATGGGACACTAATTGGGGAGGGCTCTGAGTTATTACAGAGAATTCTTTCTGAGGTATCTGCCTGGCAGGTTTTGCCTACATGCTCAGGATCTAAATGATCACCATATTTGGGGTTGAAAAGGAATTTTCCCCAGGCTAGATTGGCAGAGACCTTGGGAGTTTTTTTGCCTTCCTCTGCAGCAGGGGTAGGCAACCTATGGCACACTTGCCGAAGGCGGCACACGAGCTGATTTTCAGTGGCACTCACACCGCCCGGGTCCTGGCCACCAGTCTGAGGGGCTCTGCATTTTAATTTAATTTTAAACAAAGCTTCTTAAACATTTTAACAACTTTATTTACTTTACATAAAATAATAGTTTAGTTATATATTATAGACTTATAGAAAGAGACCTTCTAAAAATATTAAAATGCATTACTGGCACGCGAAACCTTAAATTAGCGTGAATAAATGAAGACTCGGCACACCACTTCTGAAAGGTTGCCGAACCCTGCTCTGCAGCATGGGGCACAGGTCACTTTCTGGCTTGAACTAGAGTAAATGATGGATTCTCTGTAATTTGAAGAATTTAAACCATGATTTGAGGACTTCAGTAACTCAGTCAGAGGTTTGGGGTCTGTTACAGGAGTGGATGGGTGAGGTTCTGTGGCCTGTGATGTGCAGACTAGATGGTCATGATGGTCCTTACTGGCTATAAGTTCTATGAGTCAGGTGCCGGGGTGAGGTCAGGTGAAATCAGGTCTGTAGAAGGTGGAGTATGTTTAGATAAGTGAGAATGGGCAAAGGTTTGGCCATCTTCTTTTCTGAGCTGGCACCAACCCGACACCACTGTACCTTTAACTACTGCTTTCACCTCCAGGACCCTGGGCTCTGATGCGGGAAAGAGGAATGGAACCTCCTTGCAAATATTTCCCTTCTCAGCCTGAGCTCCCAAGAGAGCATTCTCCTTCCAGTCTTAGCAATACATCAGTCTCCACGCCTGGTCCATGCCCTTCCTCTCTCCCTCTCATGCCTTAATGCTAACAAGTGCCTTGGAGCCAAAGCTTCCTAACCACTGTCCTCTGCTTCCTCACAGACCCTGCTTTGCACATTTCACTCTAGGCCAGAAAAACACAAGAAGAGCTGAGCCTACCAGCGCCTCAGCAGTTCTCTCTGTCTCCTCTTCAGGGATGCATCTTCCAATGTCTCTGTGACGATGGGTATGTCTACACTACAATCAGGGCCGGTGCAACCTATTAGGCGACCTAGGCGGTCTCCTAGGGCGCTAGCATTTGGGGGGCGGCATTTTGGGTCCTTCAGCGTTGACCCCGGCAGCCAGATCTTCGGCAGCGGCAGCGTTTAGGCGGAGGGAGCTGGGGCAGGGGGGCGCGGGGAGGGCCGCCTGCAGCAAGTAAGGGGGGGCACAGCATGCAGGGGAACTGCTCCCCGCCCCAGCTCACCTCTGCTCTGCCTCCTCCCCTGAGCACGCTGCCCCGCTCTGCTTCTCTCCCTCCCAGGCTTGCGGCGCCAAACAGCGGGAGAAGTGGAGCGGCGATGGCATGCTCAGGGAGGAGGCAGAGCAGAGGTGAGCTGGGGCAGGGAGCTGCCACATGGCTCCCCGGGCTGGGGGGAGCTGCCATGGGGGGGGAACCTCAGGGCAAAGAGGGGGAGCTGCCATGGGGGGGGCACCTCAGGGCGAAGAGAGGGAGCTGCCGCGGGGGGGCGCCTCAGGGCGGAGGGGGGGAGGGGAGCATCCGCAGGAGGGCATCTTACGGCGGAGGGAGGGAGCTGCCCCTGTGGGGGCGCCTTAGGGCAGAGGGCTGCCACAGGGCTCAGCGGGGGAGGGAGCGCAAGGTGGAAGTTTTGCCTAGGGCGTGAAACATCCTTGCACCCGCCGTGACTACAATAAAACACCCATGGCTGGCCCACATCCCCTGACTTGTGCTTGTGGGGTTACAAAATTGCATTGTAGACGTTTGGGCTCTGGTTGGGGTCCTATTTTGGGATCCTCCCCCCTTGAGCCTGAATGTCTACACTGCAGTTTTATAGCCCCGCACCTGAGCCCCCCCAGAGCCCAAGTCAGCTGACACAGGCCACCTGCAGGTATTTTACTGCAGTGTTGACATACCCTCAATGCCATAGCTTAGCCCATTATTAGCACAGAACCATTGGGACAATGTGCCCAGGGCTGCGGTGGATTCTCCATCACGGGCAATGTTTAAGACAAGAGGGGATGTTTTTCTAAAAGATCTGCTGTAGTTCAAATTGGAATTATTTCAGGTAAACTCTGTGGCCTGCGATATGCAGGAGCTCCCACTAGATGATCAGAGTTTTCTCTTCTGGATTTAGACTCCATGAACGTAATGGCTCGGTTAGCAGCTGTAGAAGGATTTGTCTGCACAGGAAAGCTATTGCAAAATAAGCTATTCTGCACTAGGTCCTCATGTGTACGCTCTTATTCCACACTAGAGTGTCTTTGTATAGTTTAACTTAATCCAGAAGTAGACTAGTATAGAATAAGAGTGTCCATCCAGGGAGCTATTATGGAATAGCTATTCTGGCCTATTTCCCCACATAGATAAACCCCAACTGTTTGATTTGCTTGGACGTATAGGTACCATGCACTAATCACTGCTTATTAAAGAAATCTACTGGTTCTTTTTATTAAGTGACAAAAATACACAGAGCAAGTTTGCTAAAATATTAAACACTTAGCAAAGGAAGTGACATGCATAATTTGTTATGTTTACACAACAGGCTTAGGGAAAAACAAATTACATAAAATATAAAGTTTTACTGTAAGTCATTTCACTCCATCGCCATGAATAATTCAATTCTCTTTACAACATTACATTATCGCTAGTATAGACTTTCTCTAAGAAAACTGACAGGATACAATGAGAAATTAATGTTTCCAGCTTTATGTGTATGCAAAAAGAAATCTTGTTAAGTATACATAAGATAGGAAGCTGAATAAATAATTAAACAATATATGTTAAAAACAACACAAAAATGTATCATGGAGAAGCAGTCATGGCTCCATAGCTGAGGTTAAGTTAAGTTTTGCACTTCAAGCTGGGATTCAAGCTCTTTGCTATATATGAAGAATGCTGTTAAAGATCAGGCCATGGGGAAGTGTTTCCTGATGGTCAGGGAGGGCGGCTGGCCTAGTGGCTGGAGCAGAGGTGACCAGGCCTAATGGCCACAGCCCAAATCAGGAGCCAAGTTACCAAGTCCAAGGAGCGAGCCAGAGCTGAGAACCAGGAATAAGGAGCCAAGGGTCAGAGCCAGAAGCATCAGGTGAAGCAGAGCATGAGCGAAAACCAGGAACTAGGGGCCACGGGGAGGGAACCAGTGGTGGCAGCCAAGAACAAGGACCAGGAGGCAGAAGCAGGGGTTAGGAGTGAGGGTCAGGAGCAAGGATGGAGCTGAGAGCAGGAACAGGAAGCAGGACAGCTGTAGGCAAGGAAACTATTGAGCAGCCAGGGACCCAGACCTGCTCCAGAGTTTAAGAATGTGCCCACTAGAGTCTTCAATCAATCAGGAGGTCAGGTTCATTAGTTGAATCAGCCGAGGGCAATGAGCTGGGTCTGGGTTCAGCTGTGGGTCCCTGACACACAATGCATCCTCCCCAAAACTGCAACACTTATTTGCTGCATACTGAATTAATTTCCTGGGAGTTTTCAAGTAAATCCAGTATTTAATATATGAGTTCAAATTAATTTTAAAATGGATCCTTTAAGAAACTGAGCCCCCCGTGCTAGAGCCAGTTTTGTCCCAGGTGGTCTCAGTTCAGACATTGTGTTTACATAAACACTGGCTGAGATGAGCCTTGAGTAGATCTGATGCAATGGATAATTTTTTTAAATAGTTTTTTAAAGTTTACTTGTATCTCTCTCTATTGTTCTTTATAACTGAAAGTTTCTCTGTCAGCAGAGGCTGAAGAATAACGCTGTTCTTCAGAGAAATTCACAAAGAATTGCCCTAGTGTTCTCTATGGGAGGACAGGCATAAGCTGTGCTCAGCAGAGATGGCCACTGCCTCCATTGACCTGTGTCTCAGCTCTCCTTTCTGTCTCTATCTTCCATGAGAGCAGCTTGGCTCAGTCCTATTGAGAGCATTGGGAGATGGCAGCTATTTTGAAAGTGGGCAATTCTTGGTAAATGTTTCTGAAATGATCTGTCGTTCGGGAAGAGTCAAAACAGTTGTTCCTCAGCTGAAACCAAACAGCTTCATGGTGTCAGTGAATAATGATTAATAAATGGAAACATGCCTTTAACACTGTTTCCTAAAAAGAGAAAATTCTCAAAGCAGTAGCAACCTCATCATATGGAACTGATGTCCAATTCTGATGTCTGCACTATTAAAAAAAAAAGATGTTGAAAAAAAAGAGAGAGGTTAGAGAAGAGCTACAAGAATGATTTGAGGTCTGGAAAACCTGCCTTACAGTTAGAGACTCAAGGAGCTCAGTCTATTTATCACCAAGGGCAAGTCATGCCTGACTAACCAAATTGCCTTCTATGATGAGATAACTGGGTCTGTGGATGAGTGGAAAGCCATGGACGTTGTATTCCTTGACTTTAGCAAAGCTTTTGACACGGTCTCCCACAGTATTCTTGCCAGCAAGTTAAAGAAGTATGGGCTGGATGAATGGACTATAAGGTGGATAGAAAGCTGGCTAGATCGTCAGGCTCAACGGGTAGCGATCAATGGCTCCATGTCTAGTTGGCAGCCAGTATCAAGCGGAGCGCCCCACGGGTCGGTCCTGGGACCAATTTTGTTCAATATCTTCATTAATGATCTGGAGAATG
This sequence comes from Mauremys mutica, assembly GCF_020497125.1. Lineage (NCBI taxonomy): Eukaryota > Metazoa > Chordata > Testudines > Geoemydidae > Mauremys > Mauremys mutica. The sequence goes on along the minus strand of NC_059093.1, from coordinate 18,297,004 downwards.
GCGTGGACTGCACCCTCAGCAAGTTTGCAGATGACACTAAACTGGGAGGAATGGTAGATATGCTGGAGGGTAGGGTTAGGATACAGAGGGACCTAGACAAATTAGAGGATTGCGCCAAAAGAAATCTGATGAGGTTCAACAAGGACAAGTGCAGAGTCCTGCACTTAGGACGGAAGAATCCCATGTACTGCTACAGGCTGGGGCCCGACTGGCTAGGCAGCAGTTCTGCAGAAAAGGGCCTAGGGGTTCCAGTGGATGAGAAGCTGGATATGAGTCAACAGTGTGTCCTTGTTGCCAAGAAGACTACAAGAAGGATGTGGAAAAATTGGAAAGAGTCCAGCAGAGGGCAACAAAAATGATTAGGGGCTGGAGCACATGACTTATGAGGAGAGGCTGAGGGAACTGGGATTGTTTAGTCTGCAGAAGAGAAGAATGAGGGGGGATTTCATAGCTGCTTTCAACTACCTGAAAGGAGGTTCCAAAGAGAATGGATCTAGACTGTTCTCAGTGGTACCAGATGACAGAACAAGGAGTAATGGTCTCAAGTTGCAATGGGGAAGATTTAGGTTGGATATTAGGAAAAACTTTTTCACTAGGAGGGCGGTGAAGCATTGGAATGGATTACCTAGGGAGGTGGTGGAATTTCCTTCCTTAGAGGTTTTTAAGGTCAGGCTTGACAAAGCCCTGTCTGGGATGATTTAGTTGGGGATTGGTCCTGCTTTGAGCAGGGGGTTGGACTAGATGACCTCCTGAGACCCCTTCCAACCCTGATATTCTATTATTCTATTCTAGCTTATCAAAGAGAAGGTTAAAATGTGACTTGGTCACTATCCATAAATACCTCCAGAGGGAGAAGATACCTGATTATAGAGGGCTCTTTAATTCAGGAGAGACGGGTGTAACCAGATCTAATAGTTAGAAGTTGAAGTCTGCAAAATTCAAACTGGTAATAAGATTCTTAACAATAAGAGCAATTAATGAGTGTCACAGTTTACCAAAGGGTGCCTGGTGCCTCCAGCACATGGTGTCTCTAAATCAAGACCGGATGTCATTCCAAAAGAGCTGCTCTAGTTCTACCATAGGATGCAGGAATCGCTAGGTGAAATTTATGTCTTGGTTTATATAGACGGTCAGACAGGCTAGATGATCATTATGCTCCCTTCTGAATTTAAAATCTATTAATCTATAAATATTTCAGGATCAGACACAGTGATAACTCCTCGGGCTCACGGCATCTTTATAGTGCTCAGCTTCTAACCTATGTAATTAGTGATTATTATCATTTTGTATTAATTTTGGCAGTGACTTGGGGCCCTAAGCAGGGATCAGGCCCCCACTGTACTAAGTGCTGTACAAACACATAACAAAAGTATGGGCCCTGCCCGGAAGAACTTACACTCTGAGCAGTGCCCCTGGCCCTTACGTTCCCAACATACTGAGCGTGAGCACATTTAATCATGGGACAAGGACGTCCAGAACTTCAGTAAGAGCAGAGGTGGCTGAATTATGAACCAAATTCTTTATAGATAACTTATCTGACAACTGTCAGAAAACTATTGCCAAGAATTACTTGGTGAACACTACTCAGTCATCCACAGAGCTGGCTTGGGGCTAGCAGAGCACTATCCCCTTCTGGCAATGAGCACCTTGCCTCCGTTTATATACCACAGTATTTCATGCTATGGGTATTTACGGAATTTCCTGGTCTTCAGGTTTCTGTGGTTCATCAGCACTCACCATAGTCCCTGTGATAAACAATGTTCTTATTGCATCTGAAATCCTGGCTGTAACCAGTCAGATCTCTGTACCAGCCAGTGTGCTACGGACTGTGGGCCAAGTCAGTCCTTGTGCTGTATTCATGGTAAGTAGTGTCATAGAATCCGAATCATAGAAGATTAGGGTTGGAAGGGGTCTCAGGAGGTCAGCTAGTCCAACCCCCTGCTCAAAGCAGGACCAATCCCCAACTAAATCATCCCAGCCAGGGCTTTGTCAAGCCTGACCTTAAAAACCTCTAAGGATGGAGATTCCACCACCTCCCTAGGTAACCCATTCCAATGCTTCACCACCCTCCTAGTGAAAAAGTTTTTCCTAATATCCAACCTAAATCTCCCCCATTGCAACTTGAGACCAATGCTCCTTGTTCTGTCATCTGCCACCACTGAGAACAGCTGAGCTTCATCCTCTTTGGAACCCCGCATCGAGTAGTTGAAGGTTGCTATCAAATCCCCCCTCACTCTTCTCTTCTGCAGACTAAACAAGCCCAGTTCCCTCAGCCTCTCCGTGTAATACGTGTCCAGCCCCCTGATCATTTTCGTTGCCCTTCGCTGGACTCTCTTCAACTTGTCCACATCCTTTCTGTAGTGGGGGGCCCAAAACTGGACGCAGTACTCCAGGCGTGGCCTCACCAGTACCCAATGGAGGGGAATTATCACTTCCCTTGATCTGCTGGCAATGCTCCTACTAATGCAGCCCAATATAAGAACATAAGAACATAAGAAAGGCCGTACCGGGTCAGACCAAAGGTCCATCTAGCCCAGTATCTGTCTACCGACAGTGGCCAATGCCAGGTGCCCCTGAGGGAGTGAACCTAACAGGCAATGATCAAGTGATCTCTCTCCTGCCATCCATCTCCATCCTCTGATGAACAGAGGCTAGGGACACCATTCTTACCCATCCTGGCTAATAGCCATTTATGGACTTAGCCACCATGAATTTATCCAGTCCCCTTTTAAACATTGTTATAGTCCTAGCCTTCACAACCTCCTCAGGTAAGGAGTTCCACAAGTTGACTGTGCGCTGCGTGAAGAAGAAGTTCCTTTTATTTGTTTTAAACCTGCTGCCTATTAATTTCATTTGGTGACCCCTAGTTCTTGTATTATGGGAATAAGTAAATAACTTTTCCTTATCCACTTTCTCAACATCACTCATGATTTTATATACCTCTATCATGTCCCCCCTTAGTCTTCTCTTTTCCAAACTGAAGAGTCCTAGCCTCTTTAATCTTTCCTCATATGGGACCCTCTCTAAACCCCTAATCATTTTAGTTGCTCTTTTCTGAACCTTTTCTAGTGCTAGAATATCTTTTTTGAGGTGAGGAGACCACATCTGTACACAGTATTCGAGATGTGGGCGTACCATGGATTTATATAAGGGCAATAATATATTCTCAGTCTTATTCTCTATCCCCTTTTTAATGATTCCTAACATCCTGTTTGCTTTTTTGACCGCCTCTGCACACTGCGTGGACATCTTCAGAGAACTATCCACGATAACTCCAAGATCTTTTTCCTGACTCGTTGTAGCTAAATTAGCCCCCATCATGTTGTATGTATAGTTGGGGTTATTTTTTCCAATGTGCATTACTTTACATTTATCCACATTAAATTTCATTTGCCATTTTGTTGCCCAATCACTTAGTTTTGTGAGATCTTTTTGAAGTTCTTCACAATCTGCTTTGGTCTTAACTATCTTGAGTAGTTTAGTATCATCTGCAAACTTTGCCACCTCACTGTTTACCCCTTTCTCCAGATCATTTATGAATAAATTGAATAGGATTGGTCCTAGGACTGACCCTTGGGGAACACCACTAGTTACCCCTCTCCATTCTGAGAATTTACCATTAATTCCTACCCTTTGTTCCCTGTCCTTTAACCAGTTCTCAATCCATGAAAGGACCTTCCCTTTTATCCCATGACAGCTTAATTTACGTAAGAGCCTTTGGTGAGGGACCTTGTCAAAGGCTTTCTGGAAATCTAAGTACACTATGTCCACCGGATCCCCCTTGTCCACATGTTTGTTGACCCCTTCAAAGAATTCTAATAGATTAGTAAGACACGATTTCCCTTTACAGAAACCATGTTGACTATTGCTCAACAGTTTATGTTTTTCTATGTGTCTGACAATTTTATTCTTTACTATTGTTTCAACTAATTTGCCCGGTACCGACGTTAGACTTACCGGTCTGTAATTGCCGGGATCACCCCTAGAGCCCTTTTTAAATATTGGCGTTACATTAGCTAACTTCCAGTCATTGGGTACCGAAGCCGATTTAAAGGACAGGTTACAAACCTTAGTTAATAGTTCCGCAACTTCACATTTGAGTTCTATCAGAACTCTTGGGTGAATGCCATCTGGTCCCGGTGACTTGTTAATGTTGAGTTTATCAATTAATTCGAAAACCTCCTCTACTGATACTTCAATCTGTGACAGTTCCTCAGATTTGTCACCTACAAAAGCCAGCTCAGGTTTGGGAATCTCCCTAACATCCTCAGCCGTGAAGACTGAAGCAAAGAATCCATTTAGTTTCTCCGCAATGACTTTATCATCTTTAAGCGCTCCTTTTGTATTTTCATCGTCAAGGGGCCCCACTGGTTGTTTAGCAGGCTTCCTGCTTCTGATGTACTTAAAAAACATTTTGTTATTACCTTTGGAGTTTTTGGCTAGCCGTTCTTCAAACTCCTCTTTGGCTTTTCTTATTACACTCTTGCACTTAAGTTGGCAGTGTTTGTGCTCCTTTCTATTTGCCTCACTAGGATTTGACTTCCACTTTTTAAAGGAAGTCTTTTTATCTTTCACTGCTTCTTTTACATGGCGGTTAAGCCACGGTGGCTCTTTTTTAGTTCTTTTACTGTTTTTCTTAATTTGGGGTATACATTGAAGTTGGGCCTCTATTATGGTGTCTTTAAAAAGGGCCCATGCAACTTGCAGGGATTTCACTTTAGTCACTGTACCTTTTAACTTTTGTCTAACTAACCCCCTCATTTTTGTATAGTTCCCCCTTTTGAAATTAAAGGCCACAGTGTTGGGCAGTTGAGATGTTCTTCCCACCACAGGGATGTTGAATGCTATTGTATTATGGTCACTATTTCCAAGCGGTCCTGCTATAGTTACCTCTTGGACCAGCTCCTGTGCTCCACTCAGAATTAAATCTAGAGTCGCCTCTCCCCTTGTGGGTTCTCGTACCAGCTGCTCCATGAAGCAGTCATTTAAAGTATCGAGAAATTTTATCTCTGCATTTCGTCCTGAAGTGAAATGTTCCCAGTCAATATGGGGATAATTGAAATCCCCCACTATTATTGGGTTCTTAATTTTGATAGCCTCTCTAATTTCCCTTAGCATTTCATCATCACTATTTCTCTCCTGGTCAGGTGGTCGATAATAGATCCCTACTGTTATATTTTTACTAGAGCATGAAATTTCTATCCATAGAGACTCTATGGAACCTGTGGATTCGCTTAAGATTTTTACTTCATTTGAATCTACACTTTCTTTAACATATAGTGCCACTCCTCCCCCTGCACGGCCTGTTCTGTCCTTCCGATATATTTTGTACCCCGGAATGATTGTGTCCCATTGATTGCTCTCAGTCCACCAGGTTTCTGTGATGCCTATTATATCCATATCCTCCTTTATCACAAGGCACTCTAGTTCACCCATCTTATTATTTAGACTTCTGGCATTTGTGTACAAGCACTTTAAAAACTTGTCCCTGTTTATTAGCCTGCCTTTTTCTGATGTGCCAGATTCTTTTTTATGTGACTGTTCATCATCTGATCCGGCCCTTACATTATATTTCTCATTCCTCTGCTCCTGACTATAACCTGGAGATTCTCTATCATCAGACTCTACCCTAAGAGAAGTCTGTGTCCGATCCACACGCTCCTCCGCGGCAGTCGGCTTTCCCCCATCTCCTAGTTTAAAAACTGCTCTACAACCTTTTTAATGTTTAGTGCCAGCAGTCTGGTTCCACTTTGGTCTAGGTGGAGCCCATCTCTCCTGTATAGGCTCCTCACATCCCAGAAGTTTCCCCAGTTCCTAATGAACGTGAACCCCTCCTCTCTACACCATCGTCTCATCCACGCATTGAGACTCTGAAGCTCCGCCTGCCTACCTGGCCCTGCGCGTGGAACTGGGAGCATTTCTGAAAATGCCACCATAGAGGTCCTGGATTTCAGTCTCTTCCCTAGCCGCCTAAATTTGGCTTCCAGGACATCTCTCCTACCCTTCCCTATGTCATTGGTACCTACATGTACCACGACCACCGGCTCCTCCCCAGCACTACACATAAGTCTATCTAGATGCCTCGAGAGATCCGCAACCTTCGCACCAGGCAGGCAAGTCACCATACAGTTCTCCCGGTCATCACAGACCCAGCTATCTATATTTCTAATAATCGAATCTCCCATTACTAACACCTGCCTTTTCCTAGAAACTGGAGTTCCCTCCCCCGGAGAGGCAACCTCAGTGCGAGAGGCAACCCCAGCACCATCTGGAAGGAGGGTCCCAACTATGGGAAGGTTTCCCTCTGCTCCCATTGACTGCTCTACTTCCCTGGGCCCTTCTTCCTCCTCAATATGCCATTAGCCTTCTTGGCAACAAGCGCATATTGCTGACTCATATCCATCTTCTCATCCACTGTAATCCCCAGGTCCTTTTCTGCAGAACTGCTGCTTAGCCAGCTGGTCCCCAGCTTGTAACAGTGCATGGGATTCTTCCGTCCTAAGTGCAGGACTCTGCTCTTGTCCTTGTTGAACCTCATCAGATTTCTTTTGGCCCAATCCTCCAGTTTGTCTAAGTCACTCTGGACCCTATCCCTATGCTTCATCGTATGTACCTCTCCCCCCAGCTTAGTGTCATCTGTGAACTTGCTGAGGGTGCAATCCATCCCATCATCCAGATCATTAATAAAGATGTTGAACAAAAGATGATGAGTAACTCCTGAGGAGTCATCCAGGTGCTCAGATACTGTGGTGCAAACAAATTAGAGTAGCATGATCGACTGGCTTTATGAGATGCCATAGCCCTCCGGAATTTCTTGGTGCACTTGGCCTCACACTCCCAGAAAGCAGCTGCCTGCACCTGGACCTGGCAAAGTGGCCACAGAGCATGAGGGCTCTGTGTGACACTGAGTCCTTGTAGTCATAGGCGCCGACTCCGTGGATGCTCCGGGGCTGGAGCACCCATGGGGGAAAAATGGTGGGTAGCTCCCCCATCAGCCCCCCCCTACAGCGCTTCCTGCCTACCAGTGGGCCCCACAGATCAGTGCCTCCCGCTCCCTCCCTGCACCTCCCACCCACCACAATGAGGTGTTTTGTGGTGTGCAGGAGGCTGTGGGGGAGGAGTGAGGATGCGGCATGCTCGAGGGAGGGGGCGGAACTGGGCAGCAAGAGGTGGGGTGGGGTGGAGCAGGGGCAGGAAGAGGTTGGGCAGGTGTGGGGTTTTGGGGGAAGGGGTGGAGTAGGGGCAGGGCCTGGGGCAGGAGCCAGGGGTCAAACAATGCCCTCCCCTGGCACTTTGGAAAGTCGGTGCCTGTGCTTGTAGTGCTACCCTCAGGGTTGTCAGTGGGGATGACACTGGCATTAGCCAGATGAGTCCATTGATCTGCCTGTTGGGAAAACAACAGACTCAAAGCTCAAGCAGGTAAACAACGAACCTGAGGGCACCGTGCTGGCACAAAAGTGCTGTAGGCTGACGGATAGCCACCCTATCTAAAAATATGTGCACAAGAGCGATATACACTGGCTACCTACAGGGTCATCCCTATCTATTCTGGGGCCCTACACAGCCCTCCTGTGGGGGGCGGGGCTGGATTGGGGGGCAGAGGGGAACCACCCCCCAGTACTCACCAGTGGCACGGCTGGGGCTGGGTCCCTGCACTTCCCGCTGCCAGTGAGTGCAGGCCCGGCCCTCCTGCAGTTCTCAGGGGCAGGGCTGGGGCAGAGTACGGGCGGGAAGAGGTGGGGCAGGGTGGAGCAGGGCGGAGGCTTTGGGGAAAGGGTGGAGTAGGGGTGGAGCTGGGGCGCAGCAGGGGTGGGAAGAGGTGAGGCAAGGGCTGGAGCAGTACGCAGCTGCGCAGGGCACCAGGAAATTTGGTACCCCAAGTTTCCTGGTGCCCTACGCAGCTAGGGTGAGCAGACGTCCTGATAAAATCGGGACCGTCCCGATATTTAGGTGTTTGTCCCGCGTCCCGACCGATCTTTGGTCGGGATGCAATTTGTCCCGATATTTCGCTCCGCCGGCAGCACATCCCCCCTATGTGTCCCAATATTTTCTTCCTCTCATCTGGTCAGCCTATATGCAGCTGCGTACTTTGCATATGGATAAGGACGGCCCTGGCTAACTACATGGTTCCCAGCATCACAACCACCAGCAGGAAAATTCACACCGATGGCCCTTGGTTTGTGCAGCATCTGCCAGGATAACATTCCATCCCAACATTTGTTAGAGAAACATGAATGGTGCATAGCTGAGCACCCCAAAGTTAGGAAAGAGCTATGGTTGCACACATTTTCACTGTAATCTTGCCCCCCTGAGCAGAGCACAGTGCAGCGCTGTGTTGTTAAACAGCTGCCATGCTCCATTTCTGAGATGGCTACACTTGGGTTAATGGTATGTCATGGAGTCTGCAAAGCACGGCGGGATCCTTCAGGATGACAGGGCTCTATAAATTGAAGGTTATATCATTTTTATTAGAAAATCCCTACTGTCAGTTTACTTCCTTTTAATGTTTAATTTCAAGCCATAATAAGTCTGTTGCTTGCTCTCGCTTCTCCTTCAGGGCCCGAATCTGAGTTACTGCACTTCCAAACCTTCCTTTAAATGCAAAGCTGCTCTCGCTCTTGTCTTTACTGATCCTTCCTACACAGCTTATAGAACTGAAAAACCCTGCATGTATGCAGGGACTTTCATATGCAAGGTCCCCACCACTTGACTAAATCCAGCATCAAACAATAGCAGTGCAGGCACTACGCAGGCAAGCACATAGCAGTGATATGCTCACATCCTTAGACAGAAGAATCTGTTTTGCTGAGACAATATTGGCCTCATTGGAAAGAGATATGGGGCCTTTAAAAATATATTTATACTTTCAAGTAGCTATTAGTATTTTAACAAAGCAAAAGAGAAGCTAAATAAAACCCTAATAAAAATCATTAATTGACATCCTGAGCTTCCTATAACAGCAAAGACCATAAAGTATCTTGGGATTAATTCATGACCCCCTGCTGTGACGTCAAATCATATATCTCATTAGTTTCCCATAGGAAATCTGTTTTTCATAGCTTCCACTGGAATATTTGTATGTAAGATATTCAGAAATCCAAACACACAGAAAAACTAAAATGTAGGCAACAGAGACCTGATGAATTCCAAAGGTGAATCACCCTTGGAGCTGCCTTTAACTTTCAGTCAACAGCCCCCTGAGACAATATTCAGTCTCTGGTTATTTTTTATGTCCCCTACTTTGCTTCAGTTCAGCCCATGGTGCAAAATTGCCATCATATGCAGCACTTCTTTAAAAACTCACCCTGCAGCACTCCACAAAGGGCAGGTCTACACTAAGAATGGGGGTCGAACTAGGGTACGCAAATTCAGCTACGTGAATAGCGTAGCTGAATTCGAACTACCCTAGTTCGAACTACGTACCCGTCCAGACGCCGCGGAACCGAACTCCGCGGCTCCAAGGTCGACTCTGCTAACTCCAGCTGCCGAGGTGGAGTACCGGAGTTCGAACTAGCGCTTCCGGAGTTCGAACTATCGCGTCTAGATCAGACGCGATAGTTCGAACTCCGGAAAGTCGAACTCACCGCGTCGACCCGCGCGGTAAGTGTAGACTAGCCCAAAGCATAAAACTGGCCCTACCGCTGGTGTAACTAGGAAGGAACAAACCAAGAAATGGTCACAACTCTTTAAAGATGCAAATTGAGAATCAGCCATCATAACAAGAGAGTTCTGTTAATTCTCTTATGAGTATGCAGATTTCGGCACTGACTTTTGCTAGGCTTATTTGTTTTATTTAGCAATAAATTTAATACGGGCTCCCTGAAGCAAAGAGACAGATGGACTATAAACTTTGAATTTTTAGTAGCTTTAGTTACTAGGTTAGTGTAATTTTTTTATCTTTACTTAAATTATCTATGAAAGTTTACAATGACTGAATTTGGTTTTTTCTTTTTTTATAGTCTCCAGTGTGACTATACGCCTTTACATTAGAATGACATAAGAACATAAAAACATAAGAATGGCCATACTAGCTCAGACCAATAGTTCACCGAGCTCATTGTGACTTCCAGCAGTGGGCATTAGCGGCTATGTTGCCCAGAGGCAGGTGTCAGCAGCTGCGTCACCTGGTGGCAGGTGTTGGTGGCCATGTTCCCCAGCAGCGGTAGTCAGCGGCCGTGTCACCCAGTGGCTGGAGTCAGTGGCCATGTTGCCCAGTGGTGGCCTAGATGCTGGATTCAGCAGCTGTGTTGCCCAATGGTGAGAGTTAGTGGCCCGGGTAGGGGAACCCAGGCCCTCCCGGCTGCTCCACCAGGTTCCAAACCAGGGCCCAAAGAAACAATCATTCAAAATGTGTGGCCTAGGTGACGGGCACCTCTATGGCTGCTCCCTGGGCCACTTCCTACCCCAGTTTCGGATCCTCTGCTGGTGCCACTGGTCTGTCTTGGAATCCCCCTTGGAGATCTCTGGCCACTCTCTAGAGGGTCTCCCTCTGTCTGTGGCGCTTCAGTGGCCTTCCTCCTGAGCTGCTCCCTCTTGACCTCTGCCTCCACTGTCAGCATGCCCAGCAGGGGCAGCAGAGGAGGGTCTCCTGTGTCCAGAGCAACTCCTTAACTCTTGCCTCACCAGTATGGGGCCTGTACGCTCCACCACAGCCTGATGTTATTAACAATAACGGCAACCCTAAAAATCCCAGTGGTGATGCTGGATAGGTGCGAATCTTCTGTCCCCGCATCTGCTGCAGTCCTTTTACCTATAAAGGAAATTAGTGCTGACTGTGCCTCCAGCTGGCTGGGCTCAGCACACACTCACTGAAATGCCTTGGGAATTTCCAGGAATAAATCTGAGCTAATCTGCGTAATGGGTCTAACTCAGAAGTACCAATTATAAACAATATAATCTTAAGTAAAGGTGTCTTAACTCTAATCTAACAATTTTGAAAAACATGATAGAACAGATTGAGATAATTAAAATGTCACAACCAATTTAAAAAAACCAGGAGGTACTCCAATAAATCAATTAAATGCAGTTTACAGTAGTAAATGAAATGTAATCAACTTACATTTCCACCGTCACCATTTAACCACCCCTGCATGTGCACGCCTCTGAATGTCAGAGATCTAGATGCTTGCGTGGGCGTGTGCGACAATCTTGAAGCTGGGGACAGCAGCCTGTTGGTCCAGTAAAGGAGTCCAGCCAAGGTAACGAAGGTAGAACAATTCTACTTGGGATCATTCCAAGCTGCACAGCCCCTCTGAAGATGGGAGTTGTTATAACTAGAGGTTAGTAACCCTGGATTCTGGTTAGACAATAAGACCATTGTCTCATCTCAGACTCAGGCAACCCCTTAGAGTCTCTTTGCTGTCCCCTGTCCTTTGTAGCACTTTTCCAAACAACAAAGGGGGTGCTGATGCACACTGCCTGGACTGCAGACCAACCTCAGTCAGCTCTGGGCACAGCAACAATCTCTGCCCTGGCTCCAAGGAAGCCTAGCAATAGACCCCATGGCATCCTGCTTAGTCAAAGCCCCAGCGGTTTCTCACTACCAGCTTCTGGCTCTCTATCAGGAGCTTAGCGGCAGCTCCTGGCTCGGACAGAGCTCCACTAAGCAACCTCAGCTTCCCTGACCAGGATCTCAGCTCCCTGCCAAGATGGAGCCCACCACATGCTCTCCCTGCCTCCTCTCGAAGTGGTAGTCTTTCCCTACCTCAAGGCATCATGGGAGTTATAGTCTCCCAGGCTGGATTGCAGCACTCAGGATCTTCCCGAGTGGAACACTCCCAATTAAGTTCAGAGGCCCCTCTAGTAAAGGGTGCCTACTCTAAGGCTATGTCTACACAGTGCACCTTACAACGGCATGGCTGTGCTGCTGCAGCTGCACTGTTGTAAGGTGCGCTGTGTGCGGCCGCTCTTTGTTGCTGGGAGAGAGCTCTCCCAGCAACAAAATAAAACCACCCCCAATGAGAGTCTGTATCTTCATCGACGGGAGAGCATCTCCTGCTGACATAGCACTGTCCACACTGGTGCTTTTCCTCGCTAAAACTTGTCACTCAGGGGTGTGTTTTTTCACACCCCTGAGTGACAAAAGCTTTAGCGACGAAAGTGCCAGTGTAGACAAAGCCTAAGTTACCATTGACTTTTAGTTCTGTGATCAGTTCTTCTTTATTTATCAAGACAAAGTCCAATATAGTGTGGGAGGCAACACTTTTTGGGTTAGGAAATGGTCATCTATAATATTTAGAAATTCCCAGGATGTTTTAGTCCTGGCAGCATGAGATCTCCAGCATAGGTCACTCAGGTTGAAGTCCCCCATGATCACATAGTGCTTTTCTGCCTGCACATTATCAATAGATGTGAAAGGAGGCAGTCACCCCGTGTGTGGGGCATGGGTTCAAAATATGTGCTCCCCCCACCTCTGATTAACAGTTATGTGTTCTCTCTGCTTGGACATTCTTCTTCAACACACTTCTGAGTTCCCTGAAGCCATCTATTATCTGTGAGATATCCAGCAATAAAGTGTCATTATGAACCATCACTGATGGGTCCTTGCTTATTGACATTGGAAGTCCATCCAATCTTAGAGTGGCATAGAATATCAGGGTTGGAAGGGATCTCAGGAAGTCATCTAGTTCAACCCTCTGCTCCAAGCAGGACCAATCCCCAGACAGATTTTTGCCCCAATCCCTAAATGGCCCCCTCAAGGATTGAGCTCACAACCCTGGATTTAGCAGGCCAATGCTCAAACCACTGAGCTATCCCATCTCATGCCTTGCCACTGCATGGGCAGCCCACCATCCGGTTGATCACCTGTCCCTGACAGACTGTTCTTTTGAGTATTGAATTCCCAACAAGGATTGTCTGTCTCTTTTGGGCAGTTGGAGAACTCTTTGTGGGCAAGCTTGATTTTCTTACAGGTGCTGGATCCCAGGGGCACAGGAAACAAATAGAAGATTTAGAGCATCTCTTAGACTCAGAAGACTATACATATATGTATGCTTCCTAATCCGCTGCAATCATTGGAGGCAGATGCTGCCCTCAGGTGGCTGGGCTCAGTCTCCCTGAAATCAGTGGGATCACACAGGTGTACATGAGGGCAGAACTAAGCTGGGCCTCGGAATAGCATCTACTGAGACTTCGGTGACAGAGGGACAAATTCTGCGTACGTTAACTGTCAGATGCAAGTTATTGATAAAGGAGGTGTAAGAGGCACAGGCAGTAAAGTGAAGAAAGAGGAATCTCATGCAAAAGCTGGTAAATCTTGGAAGGGCAGATAGTTGTGATTCCAATGGACAGAGTTACTTTCGTTTGTGTATTCTGAGCTTTGATGCCATGATAACAAAAGGATTGGAAATGTCTCTGCTAGATGAGATTGATACAGCGGTAAAGAAGGAAATGTGGCTCTGGGGTGTGTATGTAGAGCCATCACGTGACAGACAAAGGAGGTGATGGCTACTATTGATATGACATTGGTGAGGCTGCATGTGGAATGCTGTGCATAGGTCTGGGAGCCTCGATACTAGAAAGACATTGACAAATTGAAGGGTGGTTTCTAAAGTGTGACAGAAAGCATGAAAAAGCTGAAAGGACTAAGTTGGGGAAAAGAACAAAATACTTACAGCCCAACTGAGCTCTGCCTGAGGCTGGATACTGAATGGGCTTATATACCAAGGAGGGCAAGGGCTGTTCAGAGTAGTACAAAGTATTTATTTAATTTTTTCGAAAGAAAAGTCACAGATTGTCTGTCAAATGCAAATAATCCCAATATTGTGTAGCAGCACATGGGCACTTTGTGGCACTCAGAGGAAGTTCCATGGAGTTGGAGGGTGCTCCCAGTCCACATTATCGGAAGTCTAACTGGTCTTTTCTATCACTTATTTAGATGATGTTATGCACACACAACAAAGGAAATTAAATTAAACAACAACAACAGCCGCATCAATTTCAGGTTGCCTCCGGGGGGGAAATCAATGTTTGCCAAATGAAAAAGGATGAAATCAGGGTGTTGCAAACAGTGGAGAATAAAACCGTAATTAACACTATAAACACAGCACATGCATCAGAATTCTGGGAAAGAATAGGAGAAAAGTCTTTGGGGGTGCAGCTGGAGCGATTTTTAATTTTCTGACTGTCAGAAATTCTGTTCTCCCAACAGCAACAAACAGATTAATTTCAGGTCAGAGGCCAGTGGGAAAGTGAAACTTCCTCTCTTTATCTTTATTCCAAAAACTTGAAGTCGTTTTTTTAAGAACTCATAGCCACAAATTAATAATTATACCAGTAGGAAACCCTAGAGAAGTAAAGGTCCAAGGCCACAATGAGGAGGTCATGTCCATACTTCAAAGTGCAAAGATATTTTCAGTTCTTTATGCAAGTCAAGGGGTTTGGCAGGTCTGACTCAATAGAGAAAGTATAAAACTGTGGCATATTGAAAACTGTATTAAAATGATAAGTTGTCACTTTAAATCCTCAGAGGTTTTCCTAGTCTTGCTTGCAAGTCAGGGGGCTGTGAGGAGTAGCCTGTGATCTGTGTCTAGCAGCAGTGAGTCTGCAAAGAGTCAGTCTACTGCAAGGCGGGTGTGGAAGCGAGCACTCTGCTTTCTTTCTCTCTTTTTGGTTCTTGTGTTAAAGTTCTGGATTCTAAGAAATAAAGTAGTGTTACACTGCAACCATCCAGCAAGAATATTTGATCTTCTTTTATCTAGCTTGTGTGTGTGTAATGTGACTATAACAAAAACTCTGCCCCTTCAACTCCCTGTTTGGCAGATGTATGTTTAAATGACTCATTTTTCAGGATTGCCTCAGCTCCTGAGGTAACCAAAGCATCATGTCCTGCATGTTTGCAGATGTGGGTAAAGTGGAAATAGCTGTTGATGGCCTGCTATTTTGGGGTGGAAATGAGCAACACTGAGAGATGGCATAACATCCCACTTGTCACCGAAGGAAAAAAAACACAAACTGAGCAAGACCAAATGCCAGGTCCAGCTGAATAAGACGAGTTCTGTGGGACACATGCTCAGTGACAAAGGAGCGTAGCTGAACCCAAGCAAAGGGAAGCCAATGATATAAGCCCAAAGACCTCAAAACAAGGAAGCCTTGCTGAGATTCATGGGCATGTTAACATGTCTAATCAAGCTCAACCCTAATTTGTCACAAATAAGTGCTCCACCCAGCCAGCTGCTTGAAGACAGTACAGGTCCACCAATGTAATATACGCCATCATATGCCAGCAATGCCCCTCTGCTATGTACATCGGCCAAACTGGACAGTCTCTACGGAAAAGGATAAATGGACACAAATCAGATATTAGGAATGGCAATATACAAAAACCTGTAGGAGAACACTTCAACCTCCCTGGCAACACAATAGCAGATCTTAAGGTGGCCATCCTGCAGCAAAAAAACTTCAGGACCAGACTTCAAAGAGAAACTGCTGAGCTTCAGTTCATCTGCAAATTTGACACCATCAGCTCAGGATTAAACAAAGACTGTGAATGGCTTGCCAACTACAAAACCAGTTTCTCCTCCCTTGGTTTTCACACCTCAACTGCTAGAACAGGGCCTCATCCTCCCTGATTGAACTGACCTCGTTATCTCTAGTTTGCTTCTTGCTTGCATATATATACCTGCCGTTGGAAATTTCCACTACATGCATCCGACGAAGCGGGTATTCACCCACGAAAGCTCATGCTCCAAAACGTCTGTTAGTCTATAAGGTGCCACAGGATTCTTAGCTACAGTGGTTACTCTGACATGCTTGTTTCCCAACCTGAAAATAGTGAGCTTTGACCCTGTCCTATAGATAGAAAGGGTTACAAGCAAATAAAAGCAAAAATATGTTCCTAAGATTAAAGCCTGATTTAACAAACTGGAGTCTCTTGTTCAAAAGAGGAGTGTTTCTTGCCAAGTCTCTTTTCCAGCAGTGCTTGACCAACCTTTTGAACCCGGATCCTTTACAGAGTCCAAAATGGTCAGTTTCTTTGTCTCATCAGATAAAAGGATAACTCTCTATAGACTAAAACTCTGAAATGTATTCTCAGAGAACGATCTTTTTCTTCTGCTGGGAAGAGACACCCTGTAGTCTGGTGAAGACTTCTGGTTGGTTCCCCCGCAGCTGTTGAGTAGTTGCCTTCTCCGCTTTCTAGCTTGATGCCTTTGTTTATCTTTTATGTAAATGCATTTCCAATGTCTCAAGAAAACATTCAATCTGGCAGAACCACATTCCTTTGCTTAGAGTGAGGTACCTTACATCTTGCCTGGGACACATTTTAGGACCATAATTTCAGCACATTTGTAACTTTGCATATGTTACACGTACATGCACCACACAATAGTATTAATGGTCAGTGAGTTATGAGTTTTCCAATTATACATTACATGTTACCCTTTGGTAAATATCATAACGACAGTGTGCCAGCTGGCACTGGGTGTTCTTAGGGTCACAACCACACAGCAGTGGGGGAATAAAGAGACGCGTTGAGGCTAGTGTTTGGGTAGTCTGGAACCTGCTCCTGCCAGCAGTCTTCTCTACTATGTTAAGGCCTGAAGGACCCTGTAATAGAGTCTTCAGCCTTTCCTCCCTCAGTGCCTGGGAGGACCTGATCACGCCCCATTATCTACATTGGCTGCTCCCAGCACAGGTCCCACTTCCTTACTATTTGTGTGGTGTGGGGGGTTCCTCTTTGTGGGCCCTCTTAAGTCTCTGATTGTGGGAATCAAAATGAACATCACAAACCCCAGTGTATTCAGGGATACTCCCTCCCTGAGACCACAGAAGAGGGGTTGATTGGTCTACAGTGCTGCCAACAATCCAGCACCAATGTAGGGATGGGTGAGGAGATCACTCTGGCTGGGCCTTTGAGTCAGGCTCAGTGTGTGCATCTTACCCTAGTAGTCCACTGTACTCCTCTCAGGGGCAGGGTGAAGGTCTTCTGGCTAGGGGTTCCCTCTGCAGCTTCAGGAGTCACCCCTGCAGTCTGCTGCTTAGGGAAACCCTACTCTTCCCCACCCACTTACTGCAGCTTCCCCCCTTTTAAAGGCCTCCTCCCTCTCAGACAAGATTGACAGGGTCAGAGGGGCAGGGCTAGCTCTACTGCCTGGGCCTCTCTGGCACCTCCCTTGTCTATGTGGGGTCTATGCACCCCATCACAGACCCCCCATTGACAGCAATGGGAATTGGATCGGGCTCATAACAAGCAACTGTGAGGGGAGAATGATGGTCTTGTGGCTGCTACACTTGACTGCTGCCCAGGGAATCTGGGCTCCGTTTCTGGCTCTGCCACAGAATCTCTGTGAGACCTTGGATGAGTCACTTATTTAAAAAAAAATGTCAGCACCCGTTTAGGTAACTAAATGGCCTGGCCAAAGATGCCAGGGACAAGACATGTCTGGAAATCTGGCCACTTTATTTAGGTGCTAAATGGGAACTGAGATCTTTCCAAAATATGACCCCAACTACTTGTGTCCCTCAGTTTCCCCATCTGTAAAATAGGGTTAATGCTACTTTCCTGCCTCAGAGGGGTGTTGTAAGGAAAAATCCATAAATACTTGTGGGGGAGTTCAGATATGGTAGTACCACAGGGGGTGGGGGGTGGGGTGTTATAAAATACGTAGGGACACAAGGCTGCATGGGGGACAGCAGAGGTACACTTCCAGAGTTAGGAACTGTCAGTGAGAGCACCTCAGCTGTAAGGAAAATGTAAAGTTAGCCAGGGCCTAAACCAGACTGGATGTTCAAGATCAAAACCAGCCCCATACATATGAAGAACTCTGCTTTACAGCCATCAGCACTGCTGCAGCTATCTGGATTAGGGAACAAGGGGCCTGATCCAAAGTCCCTGAGCCTTTCCATTTCCTTCAGTGGACTTTGGATCAGGACCAATATTAGTATCTAATTTACCTTTCTGGCTGGTGGCACGTTTCCAGAAGATACATGAATTCACACCAGGAGCCAAGAATGCGCACTGTAGCTGCTCTTCCTTCTGCTTCTCAAAAGTGTGCATTGTGTATTGTGTGCATATGGAGAGTCATAGATGAACCCCTGCCTTTGATCTGTGGTACAGTCCTTAGTGCTTCCCTCCCGTGACTCTTGCTCAAGATGGGCTTCCTGACCCACCATGGTCACTGAGCAGAAGTGTTCCAAGCTTTTTGTGCACCAAAATGACATTCTCCAGAGTGTATCCATTTCTTTATGTCTCTTGGACTTTGTACATTGTTTTCTACATTCCTTTCTTTTTAAAGAAGTAAATACATCTAATGTGTAGCATAGAGATGCAGAAGCACCAAGGAGGAAGAGCAGTGGCAAGGCTGTTTGGAGGTAAGAAGATTCTCACAAATTCCCATCCAGTCTTTCCCAACTCTTTACTGCAGAAATCTAATCTTTTAAATGCTCCTTTCCCATGGCAAGGTTACACTCTGGCTGTGGGGATGGCAGGCAACCTCAGTGGACCAGTCATGACAATTTGTCAGACATGTATTAAAGACATTTCTTTTCTTCACAGCTAATGGTGCAGGTGTACAATAGTGCACTAGCCCCTGAGCCTTTGAGCTAGTGAAAATGTACAGAAATACATGATGAGAAGAACAGTGACACAGTGAGACTATGTAGTCGGTGTCTCTTTGAAAGTGGTAGAAGAATGGAACATTCAGTGGTGATAGCAAACCATCAAAGCTGAATAGGATCCATAAACAGCTAAAAATAGAGGCTGACCATGCTATTCTGATGCTTAGGAAGGTCAGGTTCTCTCCAGTCACTGCCAGCAGTTATTTCAGCGTCCCTGGAGTGCCATTCGGGGATTTTATGACTCCTTATACTTTCAAACACGCCCAGAAAGCAAAATACATCTTTTCCATTTGTGACAGGTGCCAAGTGCTACACAGACCTGCAGCTTTCCAAGGTCCATTGTCCCTGGGAAGCCAGACATGATTTCTGCATCCCCCATGGTGCTGCTGAGAAGCCTGGAGGCCATCAGACAGCTGATTGTACATGTGTCTGCATTTCATCTCTGCTATTGCATAATACATCAATGACATGAGTTTGCAAAATACTAACACTTTTCCTATGCCCTGACTTCACTCTCTACCCAGGTCTGTTCATCAGCTTTATTACAAAATGGATTTAAGTTACATCACTAACACTTTCCAATAAGTGGACATTATTTAATGCTAAATTACAATTGAATTAATATGGATTAAAATATTACAGGCATATTAAAGTCTAATGAATAGTTTATGATTAATGTCATTATGAGGAGTACCAAAGGAACTAATTACGATTAGCCACTTACAGTTAAGTGTTAAGCGTTTCATTATCAATGTCTGCGCTGAAGTTTGATGATAACTGGAAAATACTTTGTCAGAGCACATGAAGAAAGAGAGAGAGGGTTGGGAAACAAGCTGCTGAAGATGACCAGTTCCACCAGGAGGCTAAAATGGAAGGTGATAGAATATATAATTTTGCCCTTTTAAAGAGAAAATGATGCTAGGAATAATACTACGAATAAGCAACAGCACTGCTCAGAAAATGTCTCATAATGTTTTAGCTACTTTGGAAATGTCACTTTATTATGATTGTCACTTAATTGCTGGTTGTAATTTTCCTCAACCTCAAAAGGTCCATTATTTTCTTTTTGGAGAAAAAAAGAAACGGGGGGAGGAGGGGACCACAGAAAGTATTTATGAAATGAAACACAAGACATACATCATGTGATTCACTTCATAACCATATTAAATCCTCAAACACCATAGCCACATATTGTCCAAATTGACTGCTTCCAGTTCTGTAAGGCAAATATAAGAACACCACAGTCTAGTAATTTGTGAGACTAGTAATCTGTGTACAATGAACTTCCAGGACTGTGTTTACTATTACTTCTTTCTCAATGAAGTTTAATTAGCATGCTGAATACCAATGCCTCAGAAGCTAAAGACAACACACTTGAGAAGGTCTCTCTTTTCCATCATCATCATCTCCCTGAATTCTTGAATGGCGTCTTCTGCAACTTGGACACATAATCTGTAGCATATGGTTTCCTTTCAAGTAGAATCAGCAGCATTAAGTAGGGATGCATCTTTTGTTATACGAACACTCATAGCTATTACCAGGTCATTACTCATGTTCAACTTCCTTGCATTAATGTCAATGTTGATTCCTATAATTTTTCCTCTGTTTCTTTCACTTGGAGCATCTAGTACAGGAGTAGATCCAGGGAGAGCACTTCAGTCATTTCTTTAAATTACTCGTTTTGTCCTACACTTAAGGCGATGTTGCTAGCATAAAAGAAAGTTGCAGTTTTCTTATCAAATTCAAATCTTATCTTTGCCTTTCTACTGCTCCTGTGACATAATCACAGATTGAGCATTGCCATTTTTTTGACTGTCAAAGATGAACAGAGATTGCTCCTGACTGTAGGCGATGTGAGGAGCTGCAGGAAGGCCTGGAACAGGCATTTAAATTCTCATTGCTGATGATGGGTTCAGAAATGTCTGTATTGTAGGATCATCAGTCTCATTAGTGTTCTGCTCTTCCACCTCAATAGACAAAGCTTCATTCAATGGCACATCTGATCTTGGAGAATTGGAAGAAAAGATTTCCTGCCCTCTTGGAGAGAGGCAAAAATCCTTTCTCCCTGGCTACTTAATAACTCTTGACATTTTACTCTAGAAGAATGATTATTTATAGTACTTCAGTGCATTTAAAGGCTTAGTCCCTACTACACCCTTCAACATTCGGCATTAGGAATCCCTCCTCCATTGCCACATACCCAACTCGCCCCACCCCTGTGATATGAATTAATTCATTGCCACGTAGCCACCTGACCTCACACTTTCAACATCACCTCCCTCTTGTATATCCACAAACACACGTCAGCACCACTTGAGATGAGAAATCCATCCCACTCTATCCATATCACCCCATGTAAGTGTTTTCTAGGGCTCCAAACTCCCTTCATCTGTTCCTGCTGACAAGTTGCTTAGGGCCTTTTCCAGATTGGCAGTGCCCTAGGACTGTCTCTTCCCCTGTCTCCCTCCCACCCCCATATCCAGGAACCTGGTCCCAGTTAGCAATATGGGATGGGCAGGATGGCTGTGACCCCTGACACCTGTTTGCAGCCCCTAGGTTGAAAGCCCATGTCACATTGTGCCACTGGAAGGAAGCATTTAGAGCGACCCCATGCCCCTCAATGATATAGCAAGGGCATGGGAACTCTTTCCTTCCACCAGGGGAATCCTTGCCTATACTCTGAGCCCAGACATGCAGCTCAGAACTCTTGACATGAGGAAGCCAATGGGCTCTGGTGAAGAAAAACAGCGTATTTTGTTGGTGTTGGTCCTGCTTTGAGCAGAGGATTGGACTAGATGACCTCCTGAGGTCTCTTCCAACCCTAATATTCTTGATTCTATGATGTAAAAGGCCCAATTCTGCATATTAAGTAGTGACAAAAACAACAAGGAGTCTGGTGGCACCTTAAAGACTAACAGATTTATTTGGGCATAAGCTTTCATGGGTAAAAAACCTCACTTCTTCAGCTGCATGGAGTGGAAGTTACAGGTGCAGGCATTATATGATGACACATGAAGAGAAGGGAGCTACCTCACAAGTGGAGAACCAGTGTTGACAGGGTCAATTCAATCAGGGTAAATGTAGTCCACTCCCAATAATAGATAAGGAGCTGTCAATTCCAGGGGAGGCAAAGCTGCTTTTGTAATGAGCCACCCACTCCCAGTCCCTATTCAAGCCCAAATTAATGGTGTTAAATTTACAAATTAATTTTAGTTCTGCTGTTTCTCTTTGAAGTCTGTTTCTGAAGTTTTTTTGTTCAAGAATAGTTACTTTTAAATCTGTTATAGAATGTCCAGGGAGGTTGAAGTTTTCACCTACTGGCTTTTGTATGTTACCATTCCTGATGTCCGATTTGTGTCCATTTATTCTTTTACGTAGGGACTGTCTGGTTTGGCCAATGTACATGGCAGAGAGGCATTGCTGGCACATTATGGCATATATAACATTAGTAGATGTATCAGAGGGGTAGCCTTGTTTGTCTGGATCTGTAAAAAGTGACAAAGAGTCCTGTGGCACCTTATAGACTAACAGACGTATTGCAGCATAAGCTTTCGGGGTCTGACGAAGTGGGTATTCACCCACAAAAGCTTATGCTCCAATACGTCTGTTAGTCTATAAGGTTCCACAGGACTCTTTGTCACTTTTTATTAGTAGACATGCAAGTGAATGAGCCCTTGATGGTATGGCTGATGTGGCTGGGTCCTCTGATGGTGTCGCTAGAGTAGATATGGGGACAGAGTAGGCAATGAGGTTTGCTACAGGGATTGGTTCCAGGGTTGGTGTTTCTGTGGTGTGGTGTGTAGTTGCTGGTGAGTATTTGCTTCAGGTTGGGGGGTTGTCTGTAAGCGAGGACTGGCCTGCCTCTCAAGGTCTGTGAGAGTGAGGGATCATTTTCCAGGATAGGTTGTAGATCGTTGATAATGCGCTGGAGAGGTTTTAGCTGGGGGCTGTACGTGATGGCCGGTGGTGTTCTGTTATTTTCTTTGTTGGGCCTGTCCTGTAGTAGGTGATTTCTGGGTACCCATCTTGCTCTGTCCTCACTTCCCCAGGTGGGAATTGTAGTTTTAAGAATGCTTGATAAAGATCTTGTAGGTGTTTGTCTCTGAGGGATTGGAGCAAATTAGGTTGTATCTTAGGGCTTGGCTGTAGACAATGGATCATGTGATGTGTCCTGGATGGAAGCTGGAAGCATGTAGGTAAGTATAGTGATCAGTAGGTTTCCAGTATAGGGTGGTGTTTATGTGACCATCACTTATTTGCACTGTAGTCTCCAGGAAATGGATCCCTTGTGTGGACTAGTCCAGGCTGAGGTTGATGGTGGGGTGGAAATTGTTGAAATTCTGGTGGAATTCTTCAAGGGCCTTGTAAACGTGCACACCCTTGATCACCTCAGGGCTAGCCTGGGTCCTGCGAGTCCTATAGGGGCACTCCCTCTTCCTGTGCCCAGGCTCCCCACAGGCCCAACAAGTTTGGAGCCCCCCTGTTAACTTCACAGGGGGTTCTCTCACAGTTCCATAGTGTCCCAGGTGAAGCCTCCCTGCTCCAGTCTGGTAAGGGTACTCCCTTCTCAAGTGTCCCACTCACCCACAAGCGAAACAGGTTTTAGGCCTCGGCACCAGCCTCCAGCCCTTGGTGCCTGGCCCCCGTTGAGGTCCATGTGCCCTCCCCCACAGCAGCTGAAGCAGTTCCAATAATAGTACCGCATATCTCCAGTCTTGAATCTGGGCAATCATCCAACAGTCCAGGCCCGGGCCCCTTGTATCAGGGGCACACTGTCTATGCCCGTATTCTCCACCACTTGTAAATGTGTGGGACTCACCCCTGCAGTGCCTCCTGCTGGTCATCTCAGGGAATTAGCTCTTCCAACTGCCGGAGCACCCACTCCAGGCCGGTGTCCCGCTTGCCACTGGGCCTGAGTCCTTCCTGGACCCCGGTGCCCTTTCAGGCTGGGGTGCTGCCCCTTGGTAATACCCCCACAGTCTCAGGGTCTCCCCCATCTAGGAACCCTCCCCCCACCCTCTAATCCCCACCTTGCCTCCGTCTGGGCTAGTGCCAGTCATCACCAAGCCCCCACTCTCTGGGGCAAACTGCAGTGTAAAAGCCACTCATCATAGGCAAGGGGGTTGGGACCTGTTGCCTTCTTCTGCCTCCCAGTACCTCTGTGGGCCTAGGACCAGGCCCTGCAGCCTGGGGAGTTGCCAGCCTGGAGCTTCCCTGCTCCTCTGGCCTTTCCGCAGCCCTGCTTCACTCCAGTACCCTTTAGGACTCAGGCAGCTAGGTCCATCTCCCTCCTCAGCTAGAAGGAGACTCTGCCAGCTCTTGGCTCACTGGCCTTTTATAGGGCCAGCTGTGGCCTGATTGGGCCATGGCCACAGCTGTGGCTGTTTCCGCAATCAGCTGAGGCTTGCTGCTTTCCTAGCAGCAGCCCTCTCACAGTCTCAGCCCTCTCACAGGGCTGATTTCAAGCCCTTCAGGGCAGGAGCGGGGTAATCACCCAGCTACAGGCGTCCTTTCTGTGGGTCCATATGATGAAGATGTCATCAATGTAGCACAAGTAGAGGAGGGGCACTAGGGGACGAGAGCTGAGGAAGTGTTGTTCTAAGCCAGCCATAAAAATGTTGGCGTACTGTGGGGCCATGTGGGTACCCAGAGCAGTGCCACTGACTTGAAGGTATAAGTTGTCCCCAAATCTGAAATGGTTGTGGGTGAGGACAAAGTCACAAAGCTCAGCCACCTGGCATGCTGTGGCCTCATCAGGGATACTGTTCCTGACAGCTTGTAGTCCATCCTCATGTGGAATATTGGTGTAAAGCGCTTCTACATCTATGGTGGCCAGGATGTTTTTTTCAGGAGGATCACCAATGCATTGTAAGCCACAGCATGCCTGGTGGCTGAGCTTTGTGACTTTGTCCTCACCCACAACCATTTCAGATTTGGGGACAACTTATACCTTCAAGTCAGTGGCACTGCTCTGGGTACCCACATGGCCCCACAGTATGCCAACATTTTGATGGTTGACTTAGAACAACGCTTCCTCAGCTCTCGTCCCCTAGCGCCCCTCCTCTACTTGCGCTACGTTGATGACAGCTTGATTAGCCTCTGAGATTGGGAGGCCATGAAATGGTTTTTGTGGTAAAGTACGTTTGAAAAGGCAGTTTACTGCCCTGAGTTATAGTTCTATTTACAGACACAGGAAAAAAACAAATTCCTCCAACTCTGGTGCCTATAAAATCATAATACATGATTAAAAAGGTGCCTCCTATGTCTATGTTAATAGACTGAAGTGCACATCTCCATATGCGAATGGTACACTGTTCATCTAATTTGTGTTTAATTGTTGGAAATACTTTGCCTAATCACTGTCACATACGCTAGGAATGTTTGGGTCCTCAATATAAAGGTTTTCACTTGCTGGTAACAGACTTTTATTTTTAAAATGACTTCATATCCCACTTTATGATTTGTGAACTTTGCAGGATTTGTGCTATTTGAAGTCTTACATCCTCATTTCCTGTCAGTACTATTAAAATTGATTTCCGCCATGAGCAAGAGAAAGATAATACAAAATGGGTTCCTGTGAGAGAGAGACTTATCCCCAGAGGAGCCATTACAAACTCTCTTATATTATTTTAACTTTCTTTTATTAGTGATTCTCTTTGGAAAAGAGCAACTTATCATTTGGTCAATTACAGGACACGTTATCCAAGGACATTGTTGAGGTCCATTTAACCTATTATGTTTCCATTGTAGAAATATGGCACGACCTTTGTCCTTCAGAGTTCGCTCCTCTTTTGTTTGCTTAAGATCATGTGTTGGCCAGCCGATCACATGATACTGTTTTTATTTCCTGATTGGATACATGTAATTTCTAATTCTCCCTTGGTGCTTTGAACCCCTCAGGGGGAGGGAGCCGATCAGCAAGGCTAGGGAAGATTAGAGCATGGTAGACCGTCTCCATTCTAGGCTGCACAAGGCTTGCCTAAGACGTTATTTCCGGAAATACCAGGTACAGATCTCCTGGCTGTCCCTTGTTAAAATACTACCACCACTCTGAAAGGCCTATGACCTCTTAGCCTCCGATGGAGTCACCCCTCTCTGGACACTGCTAAGTCACCCTTGCAGGAGAGGAGTTGTTTGTTTTTGGGACATGTCAGATTACACCAACTGTCATATTTTCAACAACTCTTCCCACCCAACCCTCCTGCAAGGTCCTCTGGCACATCTCACAAAATGTAACCAGGTGATATCACCAATGGACTCAGCATAATTTTCAAGAATCCAAAGGATAAACATTTTCACCTGGTGGAACTTTTCTTCACTTACTTACTGCCTTATGATTAGAATGAGAGGCTTGGGAGCAATTCTAAACAGCTACCGCAATCCTTGCCCCTCCTTTCTGCCAGCATCTCGGTTGCCTCCTACCATCCTATTTCTACCATCTCCATCACTCCTGGACAGGGGTTTTTCACCAGACTAAAAGAATAGTTTTTCCATGAGCTTTTTATTAAAACATTTGCAACATATCACTTGGCAACTATAAGATTAATTGGCTGAGCGCTGAGTTAAAATGTAAATTTGTTCCATACTATTCACACAAAGTAACTGCACGTTGACACAGTTATTTAACTGACTCTGTGTCAGGGCTTATTTGAGAGGTTTGGGGAACTCTTGGCCTCTGTTTTGTCAATCAGGATCTCTTTCCACGTTAAAAAAACAAGTCCTTTGTTGTGAAACCAAGTTCCACACATCTAACATTCCTGACAGCAAACCATAAAAGTGAGCAAATGAAAAGTGAAGCCATCTAACCACACATCCCCTCTTTGCTTCCACTCATAGGGCACATCTATGAAAGTGTGATAGTAGCGCAGACAGGCCTACCCAGGCTGGCCTCAATTTAGCTAGCGCGGGTAACAATAGTAGTGAAGACATGGTGTCACAGACTTCAGTGTAGGCCAGCAACCCAAGTACATACCCAGGTTTACCGGGGGCTTAGACTGGGGCAGCTAGTGTGCACTGAATCCCATGCTGCCGTGTCTTCTCTAATATTGTTACCAGCACTAGCTAGATTAAAGCTAATGCAGGTCTGCCAGCACACACTACAAACATACTTGAATTGACTGCGTAGAAATACTCCTAATCACTCGCCTCACCAATTCCACAGCCAGGGGCTTCGGAGTGCCATTTAAAGTGTGGGGGGATATAGATTTCCTACCCCCCCCCATCACCTTATTCTTCTTCTCTCAGGCTCCCCCCTGCCAACTAGCTGCCTGACCTCTCTGGCCCATGAGCCCTGACATCCACCCCTTCTGAATTTGAGTGAGTGGCATTGTGACAACATGACAAAGTGTTTAAGCATATTAGGAACAAAAATAATCCTAACAAGGGTATCGGTCTATTGTTAGATGGAAATGGTAGGATTAATAACAATGCAGAAAAGGCAAATCTGTTCTGTATTTGAGAAAAAACAGATGATGTAGTCATATCATAACGTTCTTTCCATTCCGCTGTCTCAGGAGGATGTTAAACAGCAGCTACCAAAGTTAGACATCTTTGAATCAGCAGTTCCAGATAATTTACACCAAAGACCTTTAAAAGAGTTGGGTGAGGAGCTCCCTGGACTGTTAATGTAGACATTCAGTAAGTCTGGGAACAGCTGTTATGTTCCAGAAGACTGGAAGGAAGCTAATGTTATGCCAATATTTAAACAGGGTAAAGAGGGTGACCTGAGTAATTATAGGTCTGTCAGTCCTGGGTAAGATAATGAAGAGGCTGATATGAGATTCGATTAATAAAGTATTAAAGGGAGTTGATGTAATTAATGCAAATCAACATGGGGAAAATAGATCCTGTCAAACTACGTTGAGATTTTTTTTATGATATAAGTTTGGTTAATAATAGTGTTAATATAATATATTTGGACTTCCATAAGGCTTTTTACTTGGTACTGAACGACATTTTGATTTAAAAAAGTAGCAAGATATAAAATTAACATAACACATTAAATAGATTTAAACTGGCTAACTAGTAGATCTCAAAATGTAATTGTAAAAGAGAATTATTGAATGGGTGTTTCTAGTGGGATCCCACAGGGATCATTTGTGGCCCTACAATATTTTACATTTTTATTAATGCCCTGGAAGAAGACTAACTTTCAGTGGTGATTTTATGTTAATGACCCAGAAATTGGGGAAGTGGTAAAAAATGAAGAGAACAGGTCACTGATATAGAGCAATCTAGATCACAAACAATATTCATTTTAGTGTGGCTAAATGTATACATCTAGGCACAAAGAAAGACTGTATCCAGGGAAGCAGTGACTCAGGGGGTCGTGGTGGATAATCAGCTGAACATGAGCTACCAATGCGATGCTGTGGCCAAAAGGGGTAAGAGGATCATTGGATGCATAAACAAGGGAATCCTGAGTAGGAGTAGAGAGGTTATTTTGTCTTTGTATTTGGCACTTGTGTGACTGCTGCTGGAATACTGTGTCCAGTTCTGGTGTCCACAGTTCAAGAAGGATGTTTATAAATTGGAGAGGGGTCAGAAAAAGCCACGAGAAGGATTAAAGGATTGGAAAACCTGCCTTATAGTGATAGAGCCAAGGAGCTCAAAATATTTAGCTTAACAAAGAGGTTAAGGGGTGACTTGATTACGGTCTATATGTACCTGCATGGGGAACAAATATTTAACAATGGGTTCTTGAATGTAGCAAAGAAAGATAACGCTATCCAATGGCTGGCAATTGAAGCGGGACAAATTCAGACTGGAACTAACATTTACATTTTTAACAGTGAGGGTAAATTGTTCCAATGGTTAATTACTAAGGGTTGTGGTGAATTCTCCAGCACTGCAATTTTTAAATCAAGATGGGATGTTTTTCTAAAATCTGTCTAGAAATTATTTTAGAGAAGTTCTATTGCCTGTGCTATAAAGAAGGTCAAGCTAGTGATCACAGTGGTCAGAGGTAGATTAAGATTTATTGGGGCCCTGGGCACAAAGAATGTTTGGGGCCCCCCACACTGCAGGGGCACCGGAATCAGGGTCAGGGGGGCCATGCCTACCCACTTTTAACCATGGGTGTAGTAGCCTGGGGCAGGCGTGGAGCAGTGGAGGCAGGGGGCTGGAGTACCTCAGAGTAGCCCCCGGCCTGTGACTCGCCCCCAGGGTATGCCATCCAGGGCAGGTGGAGGGTCTGGAGCTCCCCACAGTGGCCAGGGCTCCCTGGGCAGCTCTTACCATGGCCCGGCTCGATCTTCCAGCCTGGCCGGGGGTGGAGCCTTGAGGGGAAGAGTAGGGGCAGGAGGCTTCTACACAGCTTCTGGTGCTCCTGCGAGGCCTCCAAATTGGCCAGGGCCCCTGGGCATGGGCCCTATGGGCCTGTGTATTAATCTGCCACTGACAATGGTTCCTTCTGGTCTTGGAATCTATGGTCTATAACCTGGCACATAGGGTTGCAGCACCACTCAGGTTTGGCCCAGCCAGGTAGCCAAAAAATGGTCAGGCCATGGCCTGGGTGGCTCCCCCTCCCCTCATCCCTGGACCCACAGCCTATAACAGCTAGAGTGCACCGCTGACCATACATCACAATATTAACTCTGCTTGCGCAAAGCCAGCCTCCAGTGCTCTCCTGTCATATGTATACTGGGCAATAGTTGTCTGTAACAATAATTCTGATGAACACCCCTGCCATTGTCATCCCTCTTGGTAGCGCTCACATTCTCCCTATTGGTTCCATCAGCTCCCTTGTTCAGGGAGCTGGGCGGGTGACTCGCATTGAGTATATTTCCAGCAGATTCTAGTACCAGTTTAGGTGTTAGGTGAATTAAAATGAACCCTTACGCACACAGGTGCTGAGATGCTGGGTCACTTTCAGACTTCACTTCACCCTGCGCTGACAGACAGGGGTCTCTGTATGCTAGACTTACTGCATAATTTGGGGGTTTTAGAGCCAAGTTAGGGGTGTGGTACAGGAGCTCTAGCACTAGCAGAGCGTGTGTCTGGGTGGAAATGTGGAGGTGACATGCTGGTAAGTGGGTTAACATTTCATTTCTGTGTCAGGTCTGTTGGGGAGAGAAATGTGGGGAAGGCAACCTCAGCTGTGTCATAAGATTTTCTGGATGGATGGATTTCCAAGTATTGCATGTTTAAAAATTGGATATCAAACCTTCAGGCAAATACTTGATGCCACATCTATGTGCTGGTGGATGTGGGGTTGTGAGCCTGAGGCAAGGTGTGAGGAGCAGCCTGGAGGGTCCTGGTATTGGAGGGATGTGGGCATCAGCACTGGGGGGGACCAGTGTGGGAGGGGCATGAAGATCAGCACTATGGGGACTGGTGTGTGAGGATCAGCGCTCAGGGGCTGGGTGTGGGATGGGGATGGGAATCTAGGGGGCTGGTGAGAGAGGAGTGTGGATTGTCACTGGGTGTGGGAGGCTGGGAGCAGTGCTGAGGGGCCTGGTATGGGAAGGACAAAGAAATTGGCTGTGGGGGGATGCATGCGGGAGGGGCCTGGTGTGGGAGCAGTGCTGAGCTGGTGAGAGAATCCTGGCAGCCCAGGGTTTTGGCCTGAGCTATGTTGATACTGTAGATCCAGCTGCCACCAGAAAAGGCTGCTGCTCTGCTTGCTGCATCCTGAAAAGCAAGTGACTCATGGTTTTCCCACCTTGTGCCACCTGTGTCCAGCATCAGAGCTAGAGTGAGAAGACATCCCGATATTAGGGGCTTTGTCTTATATAGGCAACTATAGAGCCAGCACTCCCCCTGGAAAAAAGTGTCCTGATTTTTCACACTTACTATCTGGTCACCCTACTCAGGGCAGCTCCACCCAGCAACAGGGTTCAAAGCAGATCCCAGAGTATGCATGCTGCATTGTGCTGGGCAGGGAGGGAGCAGGACAGGGAACTGGATCCAGGAGTGGCCAGAGGGAAGCAGAGGGGTGGTGTGTGTTGGGGGTGTGTGGATATTGGTGCATGGGGAGAGTGGAGTTGGGGAGGAGTCCCACCTTTAATCCACAGTGCAAGTGGGGAGACCTCCCCATTGCAGGTACATTGTGTGCGTGCCATAGGATCTGGTTCCATGGTGGGTGTGCTGTATTGTTTTTGGGTGTTTCCTGAATCCCTCACACACAAAGGGGCGATTTTCCCCCTCCAAGCTCAAAGATCATGCCCAAGCTGCAATGAGATGGGTGGGGAAGTTCCCGTCATTTGCGGGCCTTTCCAAGAGCTTGGAACTCGTGAGGTTGGCAGTACTGCTCCACCGGCCAGCATGGCACATCCACTACTCCCCTCAGGGGCTCCCCGTCCCCCACTCCCCCACTGGGAGTACCAGAATTGTTAATCTAACCTTCAGCTGCTGTTAATCACTGGGGTGGGGTATAGCACCTGGACTCGGCCCCAAAGCCTCCGAGCCCCAGTCACTGGTGGGTTACAGACCCTGGGCCTGATGCTCCACTTCAGACAAAGCACCCAAGGGGTGAACACGCTGCCATTGTGATCTGATAGCATTTTACACTCATGTGAACTGGTGTAAGTAATGACTCAAGGTTCCGGGCCACAGACAACCAGGCCTGTAAGAAGTGAGACTCACTTCCCCTGCTCCAAAACTTGTGGTTAAGTAACTGACTCTGTGGGTTCCCTCTCTCTCCTTGCCTACCAGTCTCCATCTAAACAACCAGAACAAGGCCTCTGGGAATAAAGGACCTGATTGTGTGATGTGCTGGGTGTTATTGGCACACTGCACCTGACACGGTGAGGCCAACAATCTCTGGTTAGAGGTTAGCAGCACATTTCCAATCCTCTCATGGGACTAATGCAGATTTTGCTTCTCTCTTTCTGGAGCTTCCTCAGCTACTTTCCTGATATAAGCTTGTTTGTCAACTCCATTCCAAAATGTTCATCAGTGTTGTCAGCTGTGAGGTCTGTGAAAGGAGGAAACCAGGATAGAGGCGAGAAACAGGCATTCTGGAAAGGCTGAAAATTCTGGAACTGTTTCATGTCAGCATATGGAGATGCTGTAGTAGAACGAGAGTTGTGCTTACCCCATCCTCTGCCAGGCTCCTCCCTTGGCTTTCAGCTCTTCATACCTGCTGTGTATGTCAGACAGTTTTATGCCACCTAGTGGTGTTTTTATCAGAAGGCTTAACTGCCTTTACAAGAGAGTAATTTAACGCTATTTCCAGCTTAAGCACCATATCTACAGGGCGTGAAATTAGTTCCAGCAAGCAGCAAATTTGCTGCTAATAAAAATATTTAGCAATTCACTAGTCTTTAAATCAGTAGCAGAATATTTTTACTTGCATCAATGCTTGTTTCTTCCAATTTTAATACTTGATAATCAAGCTAGAATTTTTACAGCTTTAGCTCAGCAAGTTTTTATGACTGTGCAAAGAGTTTTGAATTGATCCCCAAGTCCTTCTGACTCCACAGCAGATCCTGGCGATGCATTTCAGATCCAGATATTGTAGCCTATTTATAATATTCATAAATGTCAGCAAATCACCTCAGAGCCGGGTGGCTAAGGAGCATTATATTTAAGCTCCTGTATTATTAACCTATTTCGGCTTGAACCTAGACCTGTGGAAGATTGGGCTGCTGTTTTTGGGAGGAGGTGATAGGATCAGAGGAGCTCATGGCATTCCTGGCAGCTCCCTCACTGGGTCTCCAACTGGCCACAGCAGCTCAAAGTTGCTCTGCTCTTTTTTCTGGCAGCATTTTTCTTCTCTTTCTTTATTCTCCTCTTATATGAGAATGCTGAGTCTGAATTTCATCTCTACCTTCGGCCATGTTTATGGGAGAGACGATGCCTCAAAATGACCGGTGAAAGGTAATCTTGAAGCTGTCTTGTTGGATGTGTATGACCTAGGGACCCTTTGGTGCCCACAGGCAGAGGTCACAGGGATACATAGGGTTTTACAGAGATCCCCAGCCCAGGATATATGCATAAGAGTTCATCAGAGGGTAGCATATGAGGTTTCTACCAAAAGGCAATAAACTATTGGTTGTTGTAACCACTGCAAAATGTATGTCTGGGTCATATCTGAGGAGTTCTGTATCTCTACTGAAAGTTCTGCTCTGAAGATCTCAAAGAGTTCAGACAGGCCCCCAGAAAGTGACACATTTCAGAAATGTTCCTTTCAGGCACAAGGTGACAAACACTTATCTCCCTGTCTGGCCATTCATACTTTAGGCCTATTTGCATCCTAAGCCAGTTGTGAATCATAGAATATCAGGGTTGGAAGGGCCCTTATGAGGTCATCTAGTCTAATCCCCTGCTCAAAGCAGGACCAACCCCAACTAAATCATCCCAGCCAGGGCTTTGTCAAGCCGGGCCTTAAAAACCTCTAAGGAAGGAGATTCCACCACTTCCCTAGGTAACCCATTCCAGTGCTTCACCACCCTCCTAGTGAAAAAGTTTTTCCTAATATCCAACCTAAACCTCCCCCACTGCAACTTGAGACGATTACATCTTGTTCTGTCATCTGGTACCACTGAAAACAGTCTGGATCCATCCTCTTTGGAACCCCCTTTCAGGTAGTTGAAAGCAGCTATCAAATCCCCCCTCACTCTTCTCTTCTGCAGACTAAATAATCCCAGTTCCCTCAGCCTCTCCTCATAAATCATATGCCCCTAATCATTTTTGTTGCCCTCTGCTGGACTCTTTCTAATTTTTCTACGTTCTTCTTGTAGTGTGGGGCCCAAAACTGGACACAGTACTCCAGATGAGGCCTCACCAATGCCGAATAGAGGGGAATGATCATATCCCTTGATCTACTGGCAATGCCCCTACTTATACAGCCCAAAATGCTGTTAGCTTTCTTGGCAACAAGAGCACACTGTTGACTCATATCCAGCTTCTCATCCACTGTAACTCCTAGGTCCTTTTCTGCAGAACTGCTGCCTAGCCACTCTGTTCCTAGTCTGTAACAGTGCATGGGATTCTTCCGTCCTAAGTGCAGGACTCTGCTCTTGTCCTTGTTGAAGCTCATCAGATTTCTTTCTTCCTCTAATTTGTCTAGGTCCCTCTGTATCCTATCCCTACCCTCCAGTGTATCTACCACTCCTCCCAGTTTAATGTCATCTACAAACTTGCTGAGGGTGCAGTCCACGCCATCCTCCAGATCATTAATGAAGATATTGAACAAAACTGGCCCCAGGACTGACCCTTGGGGCACTCCACTTGATACTGGCTGCCAACTAGATATGGAGTCATTGATCACTATCTGTTGAGTCCAACGAACTAGCCAGCTTTCTATCCATGTTTTGTCAACAATAAACCTGTCCAAGCACCTCTGATGCAGCCTTTCTGGGGCCAGCCCTCAGGCTTGGTTTATCAGCTGGCCCCTACTGCCTTTACTTAGGGTCCACCTCCAGACCCTGCTCTTGGGGCACCCTGTTCAGGGCCAGATTAACCTTTTGTGGGCCTGGCACCAATATTTGTGGGCCCCCGTGGAGGCAATGGAGCATGGTGCAGGGTGGTCAGTTAGGGTGACCAGAGGGCAAGTGTGAAAAATCATCATAGGGGTGAGGGTGGGGTAATAGGTGCCTATATAAGAAAAAGCCTGCAAAATTGGGACTGTCCCTATAAAATCAGGACATCTGGTCACCCTAAGGTCAGTCCCCAGACCGACGGGCCAGCCAGAGACAATGGGGCATGGCATGGCAGGGGAAGCCCCGCTCTGCCCAATGCGAGGGCACTATTTACAAATCGGCAGTTGCCAGATGCACAGTGGCCTGCCCGGCCCTGTGCTGCCAGCATGCCCCTTCCCTCAGGGGTGGGCCCATGCCATGCCATGCCACACAGCCCCCCTGCCCAACACCCCCAGCTGCCTATGGCCAGAGGCCCCCCAGACCCACTATTCCCAGCTCCTACTCACAAGTGCACAGCGAACCCCCACTCCCTAGTGCTCCAACACACACACACACACACACAGATCTTCACAGTCCAGCACCCACCCAGGCTCCCCACAGACCCACTCTCCCAAGCCCTGTCTCCCGGCTGCACTCACCGGCCTTTCTGGGAGGCGACTGTGTCTGCCGGGCTGAGCTGGCAGCACAGCCAGGGCTGGTCCAGGGGCCGGGAATCACTCTGGCCCCTTGGGAGTGGCATGATCAGCCAGGCCAGGACCTGCCCCAGCCGGGGTCCCTCAAGACGCATTTGCCAGGAGGGGCCCAGCCAAGCCATCCACACTGGTTCCCCCCCACACACACACCAGGCTGAGACTGGCCAGGCTTCTGCACCAGTCTCAGGTGGCTCAGCTCCAGGGAAACAGGCAGGGCCCCACAGGTGGTGGGAAGCAGAGACTGCCCAGAGCTGGAGGTGCACTGGGGTCCTGCCAGGGGGCTGAGAGGAGCCCTCGGCCAGCCAGCGGGCAGGCCGAGAGGAGCAAAGTGGTGGTGGGTGGAGCCAGCAGGGTCTCAGGGCACAGTGCAAGTGGAGCAGGCCGGGGCTCCTTCTGAACATAGACCCAGCTCCATGGAGCCTCTGTAACCTGGCACTGACCCTGTTGGCAGTTGGTCCACACAGTTTCAGGGACAGCAAGGCCTGCAACTGTGTCTCTCTTGGCTGGTCAGTCTTTGTAGTCAGCAGTCTGTGTGGTGTAGCATTCTTCTTCCTGTTCACCACCCCTTCCTGGGGGGAATTTTCCCTTATAAGCTTCCTCTCTCCCCAGGCAGCAGAAGCCTTCCAGGTGCTCCTCATTTGTGCTGAAGGAGCCCAGAAGAGCTCCTAAGTCTCCTCTCCATGAGAGTGAGAATGTGCCCCTTCGCAGTACCCGAGATCCAAGGTTTAGTGGGATGGGGTTAGGAGGAAACTTCCCTGGGGGAAGGTTGTCCCATAACTGCCTTTTGCAGGGCTTCTTGCTCCTCCCTCTGAAACATCTGGTACTGGCCACTGTCAGAGACTGGATCCTGGGCTAGATAGGCCATGGGTCTGAGCCATTCTGGAAGTTCCTAGGAGATGAGTTAGTGGGTAGAATACAGGGGATGCAATACAAAGTGGGAAGGGGGATAGCTCAGTGGTTTGAGCACTGGCCCCCTAAACCCAGGGTTATAGACTCAATCTTTGAGAAGGCCATCTAGGGCAAAAATCTGTCTGGGGACTGGCCCTGCTTTGAGCAGGGGGTTGGACTAGATGACCTACTGAGGTCCCTTCCAACCCAGGTATTCTACAAATAATAAACACACTGACCAGGGCCTGCAATACATTAATCTACACTGACTGTGTGTACACATAGCAGTGCCCATTATCTTACAATCCTTTTAATTAAGGAGGTCTGCAGGGGTTTGTTTGTTTGTTTGAAATTACTGGGAATGCTGTTTTCAGGTCAAATGTGAAGCTCAGTTTGTAATGTCTCACCCCAAGTGTAAATAGTTTTGTTTTTACAAAGCCTTGTGTGGCTGTTTCGGAAGCACAGTTGTGTCAGAATAGAGAGAGTGCTTCTTAATGAATGTTTACTTCCCTGTCACTGTTTAGATTTAAAACAGGAAATTGGGCAGGGCACTACTCAGTGATGTTGTTTAATATGCATCTGGGACAGGTATACAGGACCAGCTCCTTACGCTGATTTACACCAGCTAACTCCACAAAGTCAACAGCAGCTGAGAACCTGGGTGATATTTTATAATGTACAGCACTAGTGATAATGAGGTTTAAAGAGACAGAAACTTAAATTGCATCTGCTCCATGTGGCAAGTTATAACACAGGCCAGGATTTGTGAAAGGAATCCTAGAGATCTGCACTATTGGACACAGGAGAGTTCAAGTAATGCCTGCTAGGTGCTCTTCAGTAAGATTTTCCAGCAAACAGGCTGAAACTGAGGACATGTGGAGGCTGGGTTTGGTGCTTCAGAAGAGGCAGGGTGATGATGGGCTTGTCTTTAGGATGCCCTCATTAGGGGATGTACGCTTTAATTGCTTTCTGACTTGTGCTTTATATGTTTTTTGGATCCTGGCTCCTAGCTTGTTGAGCACTTAGTTAATGCTCCTGTTTTCTACCCTTCCTGCCCACCCCCCCCAAAAAAAAGTGACTAAGAAAGCAGCCACAGCATGCCTTCTGGGTGGTAAGTGCTGCACTTTCTCATGAGGTTTTTCAGTACTTATGGTTGCCGCATTGCTGTGCAGGAGTTTCAGGTGCCACATGCCTTATCTGATTTATTTTTTCTTTCTTTCAAACATTATTGTATGTTAGGGAAGCTTCAGAACATTCTTTCTCAGAGTTGCCTGGGTTATCTGTGCAGATTCCCAACCCACTGGACAGATGCTTTCAAGGGAGCAAAAATCACCAGAGAATATTGGACAGCAGAGATTATGGAGTGTGCCTACAATCAGGCAGGGGTGCATCCACCGAGCATGAAGCTGTAGGGAGCAGGTCACATGCAGTATCTTCTCTTACATGTGGCAAGAGAGACTCAGGCTCCTGTCACAGCACAAGCCACTGACACCTCCTGGCAAACAGGTCTCTTGGCAATTAAAAATCTATGGGCAGGCACTAGCAGAGAAGACTGATGTTTTTGCTCCAGGGAATTGTGAAGAGTGAAGCCCCAGTGGGTCTGGTGGCTAAATGGGAGGTGAGGGCAACACTGTTTCACTAGCAGCTCTAACCTCCATGACAGCAGCCCTGACAGTTGATCCAAAGTGGTTAGCTGCTTGTAACCTATGTAGAGGGGAGGTAAGTCAATTCACTTACCAATTCTGTGCTACAGAATTCCTCTGACAAAGTATTTGCAAAGACCATGAATCCTTGTTCTTGCAAGAGACTACAGCTGGATTTTCTATAGGAACCCTCTAAATATTAAAAGTGGAAATAATAGGATTCACTTTCTTTCTCTCCGCAGGAATCCAGTACCAGTCTTCACCATAAGACAGTTCTGCACACATCCAGTTAATAATGTCAACTTCCTTTTTATGAATAATACTCTAATAAAAATTCCCACCTGTTACAGCCAAGCAGTTGCAATGCAGTGTAGCTAGACTGACATTTCTAACTAGAGATTTATTTCCCTTTTTGTCATGAGGTCCACTCATTGCTAGGGTGCCTCTTCCTGCTTGCTGTGGGGATTCGCTCCTTCCAAGTGCTGCGCCTTCTTCTGGTGGCCTCTCCAACCATCATGCTCTTTCACACTGCAGCTTCCTCTTTGACTTGGCTCTCCAGAGAAGTCATTGTAGTCCTCCCCTTCCGGGGTATCAAAGTCTTTGGGGGCAAACTGTTCCAGGCAGTCCGCTTTCCACTGCCGGCTCTGCACAACTTCCCCAGTGACTGGCAGGGGAACCCAGAACTGCCCTCTACTCAGAGTTTCATCTCAGGGACCCTCTAGTCAGCAACCAAGGTCTGTTCCCTCCTGGACCTTGCTGCCTTTCCCTGAGCCCTTTCCTTACCTTCCGGCTCTGCCCCCTTCTCTGGGTTTGCCAGCCCCACAGCTCCCTGCCCCCAGGGAGTAATTGTAGGTTACTTGCTTCTATAGCCCCCAAAATGCCTCCCTTCTCCCAGGGAGTGACTGCAGACTCCTTCCTGCAGAGTCCTTTGCTGCTCGCAGCTCCTGGCCTCTAGGCCTCTCCTGTTCCTGTCCAGCTAAGCCTCGAGCCTCAACTCTAATCCATACTCCCTGGCTTCTTCTTCAGATGCAGCCAGGCAGTTAATAGGCCCACTTGGCCACCTGGACCCCCATCATGCCTTGTGTGGATGGACACCCCATCATTCCTTTAAAATGAAGAATATAACACAGGGCCTAGACCCAATATATATATCATGCCTTGCAAAATCAATACAGGGCTTGGGACTTCTGACAATCAGAGATGTTCTGCTTTCATGTAAGCTCACCCTTGGTAATGCACTAACAGTGAAATAAAACATTTAGCTGTCTTACATAACTGGGTGTTTCAGCATCCACACTATTGAGCACATACACAACTTCAAATAAGAAAGAAAACAACTTGGCAATGACTGTAGCTGTGAGGCTCACACAGTGTCTGTTTCCATGATACAGTGCATCTCCCGGAGACATTTGGCCTCCTACCTGCGATTCCTTCTCTATGCTTTTTTCCAGTCTCAATCCCACTGGGAAACTGCACTGAGATCTACCCCAGTGCTCAGCCTAGGTTATCGCTGGCAGCTCTATCTCCCTCCTGCAGGGCAGGGCTGGATCTGACTGGAGCTCTATTTGGTTGCCAGTTTTGTACCCCTGATAGCACTCACTGCTGATTGGCCAGGTGCTTCCAGCCTCTCACTAAGGGGCTATGTGTGTACATGCAGCAATGACTGCCCTTAACAAAGCCTTCTACACCAGCTTCAAAACAGCTACTGAGCATGGTTAACAACGTTCTGCTCTCCCTCCAGTGTGCAGAAACAGCTACTACTTCTTTGTAATCACTGCCCCCTTGTCTGGCAATGTTTCCATATCAACTCAGAACAAGTAGAAACAGCAGCTAGAATCTCAGCAGTCAGTGTGTTTGGCTAAACACCAGGAAATAAGAAGAAAGGGGGATTACATGCTGACCAGTAACAAACGGGGCCAATGAGCTGCCAGATGGCGATAGCCACATGCTTCTCCATGCTAAGGGGAACTCTCCTGATGGAACTTTCCTGTTCTCCTGCTGCAGCTCCAGGATGGGCTTTGCACAGATTTCCAGGGAAGCAGCCTTGCACATCCTGAAGTTCTGCCTCCACTGCTCAGCATCCCAGTTCTGCAGCGTTGTCCTGTCAGCTGGGCACTGCTGGGTGGCCAAGTCCAGAAGCGACTTTCTGCTGAATGAAGCTAATCCAGGAGAATTCCCTGCAGAAGTACTTGCTCAATTTCATCTTCCTCTAGCAGGATCCGCACAGCAGCACAGTGGCTATACTGGTGGCTCCACCAACTCATCCAAACCATCTGGCAGCCTGGCTGCCAGTACATCTAGTGCAGCTGTTCATATCCATGCCTGTCAGGATTGCAGCACTCAGCAGTGTTTCCTCCTGCTCCCTGACAGCAGTTTGAAAATGACACTAGATTGCTAAAACCAGATGAAACCTGGGATACCATGAAAGGAATAATGGGAGTTTTAGTTTGACCCCAAGTCTCAGAGTTCCAGTAGGGTCCATCAAGTATCCAGCAATGTGCCACGAGAAAAATCCCCAAATGCATAGAACCAAGTGATAGTGCATTGCACCATGGGATATCTGTCCACAATGCTGTGCAGTTATTTCAGAAAAGCACAGAGCTGTGTGGACACAGCATGACTTACAAGGGAAGGAGCTTAAGTTGTAAAGTTATACTGAAAAAACATATACCAAAAAAACTTTCCCATGTAGATAAGGCTTAGGTGAATTGGGAAAGTTAGGCTAGGGGGTCAAACAAGGAAAAGGATTATGTTTCCATTTAAAATTCACCCATAATGCTAAAGAACTTTCCACACCCTCCCACAGCGAGATTTACGGTGACCTTAGAATGTGCTAGAAAGGTTGATGATTCTCTCATTACCATTGATTCTTTCTCTGTTTTCTATATTTAAGCTAGTGTGGTGTTTGATCATTAGAAGTATGGATAGCTGGGCATGCGCTGACCATGGAAACTGGGCAGTGACTTGTCTAGCAGTATCAGAACAGTGAGTACTGGAGGGAGACTGCGGTCAAGGGACATATTGGTTCCAATGGCATAGGAGAGCCATCCTGGAATCAGAATTTAGATTGCTAGAAAGTAAGCTTAGGTCCAGGATCTCAGTTAGTTTTCTTTGAAATCTTCTAGTCCACAGGGGTGTTGGATTAAGGTTCATTTACTCAGCAAATGTATCTAACTAAGGCAAAACACTCAGCGAGTAGTGATCAATTACTCACAAGTGGGAAGCCAATCAGGACCATCTCATCACAGCCGTGTCCAGCATTAGACTATACAGCTTCAACCTCCTGTTGTTACACAGACTTATTTATAACTTATCTTCTCCTATACATGTATATTTGTCTCTCATTTCCATGTTCACTTTCCCCCTCCGTCAGTATAGATTTAGTGTTAGTTCAAAATGGTCCTTTCTAGCATTTTAGCTACTTTATCTTCTTCTCACAAACATGAGTGCTCTGCAATTTCTTTCACATGAGCAACACAACCCGATTACAGTTTCTTACACATGTGCAGCATTAAATATGATTACTCTGCAATTTGTTACACATACACAGTTCTACTTCTGCTGTTAAACATTATTAGAACAGACTCTTAACATCCACAGCAGGCTTCTGTCAGGCCTAAAGATGCCTTTGCTCCTAATACAGTGGACACAGGATCAGGTGGACAGGGGGAACTTCAGGATCTCCACGTGTGGATGAGAAGATGATGTAAAGAGGAGGGGCTTATGCTTATTAGGTACTGAAGAAATTTCTCAGGAAGGGCGAGCCTCTGCAGAAGGGATGGGCAAGTTCTGTAGGATGGTCTGTGTCACACAGGAGGGCACACTAGATGATCACTGTGGTCTCTTCTGGCCTTGGAATCTATCAACATAAGTGGAATCAGATGGCTGGCACAGACAATTGGCAAACTTTAATAGCATACACATCTCTAGATTATCATCGTCAAAGAAATGTCAGCTGATATTAAACTACATTCGGTGAAGGATTGAGACTTGGCTTCCAGTGGGTACAGCAAAAAGAAATGAGTGAAGATGGAGAAAGCAATTGCCAGCCC
Organism: Mauremys mutica; assembly: GCF_020497125.1. NCBI lineage: Eukaryota > Metazoa > Chordata > Testudines > Geoemydidae > Mauremys > Mauremys mutica. The sequence continues at coordinate 18,255,809 of NC_059093.1, read as the reverse complement.
AGAGCTTTCATTGGTCAAATACAACATGGAGGGTATCCGATTAACACAATAGTTATTACTGCTAAGAGAGAACATTGTTTTAAGAGCAGGGTAAACTCTTTGATACAGAGGCTGTCTTTTTGTTCTGTGTTTGTACAGCACCTAGCACAATGAGGTCCATAACGGGGGGCTCCTAGGTACTACTGTAATACAAATAAATATTAATTAATAGGAGAGAACAAATTTCCCACCCAAGCACTGCGCCTTTAAATACAAAATTGCCAAAGCCCGCCGTGGAAAGCTTTGGCAAGGTTTGTTCCAAAGTCCTCCTGGATGTTGCTTCTCTCCCCTTTGGAGGGCCTCAGATCATAGAAAATTAGGGTTGGAAGAGACCTCAGGAGATCAATTAGTCCAACCCCCTGCTCAAAGCAGGACCAACCCCAAGTAAATCATCCCAGCCAGGGCTTTGTCAAGCCGGGCCTTAAAAACCTCTAAGGAAGGAGATTCCACCACTTCCCTAGGTAACCCATTCCAGTGCTTCACCACCCTCCTAATGAAAAAGTTTTTCCTAATATTCAACCTAGACCTCCCTCACTGCAACTTGAGACCATTGCTCCTTGTTCTGTCATCTGCCACCACTGAGAACAGCCAAACTCCGTCTTCTCTGGAAGCCCCCTTCAGGTAGTTGAAGGCTGCTATCAAATCTCCCCTCACTCTTCTCTTCTGCAGATTAAATAAGACCAGTTCCCTCAGCCACTCCTCATAAGTCATGTGCTCCAGCCCCCTAATCATTTTCATTGCCCTCCACTGGACTCTCTCCAATTTGTCCACATCCTTTCTGTAGTGGGAGGAGCACAAAACTGGATGCAATACTCCAGATGTGGCCTCAGCAGTGCCGAATAATCACTTCCCTCAGTCTGCTGGCAATGCTCTTACTAATGCAGCCCAATATGCCATTAGCCTTCTTGGCAACACTGTTGGTTCATATCTAGGTTCTCGTTCACTGTAATCCCCAGGTCCTTTTCTGCAGAACTGCTGCTTAGCCAGTCAGTCCCCAGCTCGTAGCAGTGCCTGGGATTCTTCCATCCTAAGTGCAGGACTCTGCACTTGTCCTTGTTGAACCTCATTAGATTTCTTTTAGCCCAATCCTCAAATTTTTCTAGGTCACTCTGGACCCTATCCCTACCCTCCAGTGTATCTACCTCTCCCCCCAACTTAGTTTTCCTGAACGCAGTGGAAACAAACAGCAGGAAGTTTCCTTGCTCAGAAATCTCCAAGTCTTTCCCACCTGTAACCACTGTGCCCAGGAAGCTTGCTTCTTTGCTTCCTCTCAGGGTCATGCTCACAACTACTGCTCCTGGCTTTTTGCCTCCAGCATACAGAACCTGAAACTTATATTGTAGCCCCTGCATTTGCAACCATCCATTCACTTGGCTTAGCTCTGAGCTTAGTGCCTCATGTGGTAGCCCCACAGCTTCCAGGTGTTTTAATTACAGACTGGGGCTTGGTTGCCTCTTCTGATGGGCCTGAAAGTGTGTGCTTGGAATCCATTGACTTCAAATGAGGTCTGTGATTATCTTTGGATCTAATATCCACCTGATGGCAACCATTAGCACCTTTCACCATAACAGACATATATAATATAACTGTGACATGGTCTATCAGGCCTTCTCTGTCCCTTGCTGGAGGCACTGGTACCCTGAAACCCTCTGCTCAAAAGGAAAATTCACTCAGACCAACAAGGCAATTGTCCAGAGGACTAGAAGGTCAGAAGGGAACAAGTAGGGGGTCATCCATTTTGGATCTGGTTTTGACCAACCGGGATGAATTAGTTGCAAATGTGAACATGGTCAGGGAACTGGGAGGAAGTGATCATGATTGGATAGAATTCAAAATCCTAAGGAAAGGAGGACATGAGGGCAGAATAAAAGCTACAAGGAGGCCAATGTGGCTCCACAAGTAGCTTTTTAGCTATCTAAAAACCAAAAGGCATACATGCATGAAGGAGGGGATGTCACCTAGGAAATATACATGGAAATAGCGTGGGTGTGTAGGGAGAAAAATCAAGAAAGTCAAGGCAAAGAATGAGTTACAATTGACAATGAATGTTAGAGTCAACAAGAAGAGGTTCTTCAAATATGCCAGTAAAAAAGAAAGATCAATGATGTTGTGGGTGTGCTGCTCAATGGAGAAGGTGAGCTTAGAATGGAAGATAAGAAGGCAGAGCTGCTCAATGCCTACTCTGCTTCAGTCTTCTCACAAAAAATAACATGTGATCAGAGGACTAGAGAAGTTACCATAGACAATAAAGAGGAAGGGATGCAGATCAGTTGATTTAGTTGAGGATTGGTCCTGCTTTGAGCAGGGGGTTGGACTAGATGACCTCCTGAGGTCCCTTCCAACCTTGATAGTCTATGATCAGGATAAGTAAAGAACATGTCAAGGGTCTGACTAATTTGAATGAATTCAAGTCAGCAGAGCTTGATGCCATTCACCCCAGGGTGCTGAAGGAATTAGCCAAAGATTCTTGGAGCCACTAGCAATAATATTTGCAAACACATGGATGACAGGAGAGGTTCTGGAAGACCAGAGAAGGGCTAACATACTGCCCATCTTTAAAAAGGGGAGAAAGGAGGAGCCAGGGAACTATAGACCAGTGAGCCTGACTGCTCTAGTAGCTTCCCAGGTATCGAAATATATAAAATGTTTAATTTGTGAATACCTGGAGGATGAAGGGGTAATCACTAACACCCAGCATAAATTTGCTAAGAACAAATCATGCCAAACCAGCTTGATTTCCTTCTTTGACAGGGTAACTGGTTTGGTGGTTAGGGGGAATGCAATGGATATAATATACCTGGACTTCAGCAAGGCTTTTGACACAGTTCCACATGACATTCTGATAAGTAAGCTGGAGAAATGTGGGCTTGGTGGAACTACCATTAAGTGGATACATAATTAGGTAAACAACCGCAAACAAAGAATAACTATTAATGGGATGATGTCAGATTGGAAGGAGGTCTCAAGTGGGGTTCCATAGGGATCTGTTCTGGGTCTGGTGTTTAACCTCTTCATTAATGAACTGGATATAGGAATAGAGAGCATACTGATTTAATTTGCAGATGACACAAAGTTGGGGGGGGTGCCAATACTTTGGAGGAGAGAGGTAAGATTCAGAGAGATCTTCATAAATTGGAGAACTGGGCTATAGAGAACAAAATGAAATTTAACAAAGACAAGAGCAAGGTGCTACACTTAAGGAAGAAAAAACAAATGCACAAATACAGAATGGGGGTGTAGTGAGGCGGCCTGGTTCCCAGCCACCCTAGAGAGGGACGAGCCCCTCCAGGTGCCCAAGTGGGCGGAGCCACTGGAGCCTGCACCCGCCCCCCAGAGGTCAAAGTGCTGGACAGGAAGTATAAAAGCCCAACCCCAGGGCTCAGAAGCTGCCTGGCCGCCGGAGAGGCCAGATGCTGGTGCCCTAGCTCCCGCTGGGGAGATTCCTGCCGCCTGTGACCACCCCGAGGACTGGCCATACCAGTTGAGGCCGGACGCCAGAGAAGCTAGTAGACCTACCGGTGTGAAGTGACCCAGAGGAGCTGCCCAGATTACCACTCGCTAAGTACCCTGAGGAGCCCATGGTGCTTGATACTGTTGGGGACGCCGACCTGAGCCCTGAACTGTTTGTTTGCTGCCCCACTCTGACCCACGGCCTGGGCTTATTCCTGAACTATTTGCTCAGTCCCTGCCTGAGGGTCTGAGCCCTGGACTGGTTCCTGCCCCACCAGGCTAATTCCCCGACTCACTGGACTTGTGTAGTGAGGTGGCCTGGCTCCCAGCTGCTCCAGAGAGGGGCGACTCCAACAGCACACGTTTACATGGGGATAACTGGCTTGGCATCAGCACTGCTGAGAAGGATCTGGGCCTTGTGCTGGATCACAACCTCAACATGAGTCAACAATGCGATGCTGTTGCAAAACAAGCAAATGCAATTGTAGGTTACATTAACAGAGATATAGAGTATGCAAGTCATGGGAGGTGATAGTACCCCTTGTGACAAAGTTCCTCCTCTACCTTGGTGGGTCCTGTGCTTATTGGCGGATTTTGCTAGCCTCAGAGATCTTCCTCTGTTGGATCAGAAGTTGGGAGGTTTGGGGGGATCCCAGGCCCACCCTCTACTCTACACAGCCCAGGGCCCTGTGGATTGCAGCTGTCTAGAGTGCCTCCTGGTACAGCTGCGCGACACCTACAATTCCCTGGGCTACTTCCCCATGGTCTCCTTCCAACACCTTCTGTATCCTCACCACAGGACCTTCCTCCTGGTGTCTGATAATGCTTGTACTCCTTAGTCCTCCAACAGCACACCCTCTCATTCTCAGCTCCTTGCGCCTCTTGCTCCCAGCTCCTCACACGCCCACCACAAACTGAAGTGAGCTCCTTTTTAAACCCAGGTGCCCTGATTAGCCTGCCTTAATTGATTCTAGCAGCTTCTTGATTGGCTGCAGGTGTTCTAATCAGCCTGTCTGCCTTAATTGTTCCCAGAAAGTTCCTGATTGTTCTGGAACCTTCCCTGTTACCTTACGCAGGGAAAGGGGACCTACTTAACCTGGGGCTAATATATCTGCCTTCTATCACTTTCCTGTACCGCCTGCCCACTTCCTGGATACCAATAGGATCACTTTCCTGTAGCCATCTGGCCTGACCCTGTCACACTCTTTACTTGGTGCTGGTTAGGCCTCAGCTGGAATACTGTGTCCAATTTTAGTCACCAATGTATAGAGAGGATGTGGAGAAACTGGAAAGGATTCAGAAGCGAGTGAAAGAGATGATCAAAGGGATGGAATGGAAGCCATATGAGCCAAGGCAGAAGGAACTGGGTATGTTTAGTTTGGAAGAGAGGAGAGTAATGGGAGAGGGAGATATGATTGTCTTTCAAGTGTTTGAAAGACTGTCATAAAAAAGATAGAGAAAAGTTATTCTCTCTTGCCACTAGACTGAAGCAGGGAGTGCTTGCAGTATCACACTTGGTCATGCAGCGGATGCCATGGAGTGGCCCCACTTGCCTCTTCCCTTCATTTTCAATGGTATAAATGGCAGTTAGGTGCCCAACTCCCATTGACTTTTGTTGGGAAGTTGAGGGAAAAATTTCAGAAGTGCCTGAGTCCTATTGAAAGTTGATGGAACTTGGCCTTCTACATTATTTAAGTGCTTTTGAAAATTTTACCCTGGATGTCTAACTGCCCTCTGCATCTTTGCCATCTGGCAAGTAAGAAGAGTTAACATTTCTGCTTGAGCTTTGTCACACCCCAATGGCCCCCTGCCTCAGGGGGTCTCCTGGGGAGGCAGATCAGCATTGTATGTTGCTAACGCTGTTGCAGGCATTTTGGGAAGGGTTAAAGGTGTGAGTGTGGAGTGAAATATTCCTTTGCAGGTTGTGAGAGGCCAAAGGGGGAGGAAGAGAGAGACAGGAATGGGTTAACTCGACGCTCCAGCTAGGTCCAGCAGAGATAAGAGGCTGACTCCAGCCCAAGGCCACAGCACACATCTGACTCTTGGCTGCCTGACAAGACAGATGGGGGCATGAATTCCAACCCTGACCAGCCGTGAGACAGGAGGCTTCAGCTGAACAGATCTGCAGGGGCTGTGAAAACGAGGGAGACAGTGAAGGCCAGTCAGGGGGAAAACAATGGTTTCGGTGTCCAAAACAACAGTTTTCTCATCCCTGAAGCTGGTGTGTTTTGGGAAAGCTAAGGAAGCCACGGAAGGTTGGTTTGGACTGGTACAAAGAGCATGGGGGACAGAGGTCCCTGAACGAGATGCCCCCAAGAGACCCCAGGACTTAAAACCCTCCCGGGAGCTAAAGCAACTTGGAGATCAACAGCGGACTCCGGACAACCTGTGCACAGGACAGAACTCCCGTCCACCTCTTTCCCCCCCCCCCCCATCTTCGTACGTTACACCCAGGCTTGGCCAGCCCTGGACAGTGCGTGTGTGAGTATGAAAGTGGGTTAGGGTTTGGGGCACTAACGCCTTCTTCCTTCCTCTGAGTGATGTGGGGAACCCCCATCATTTTCTGCTGTTGTTTTATTAATAAAGCTTTAAAACTCAGTTACTTGGTGTGGTCCGTCATCTCCTCCCCTAATGATCCTACAGCCTCAGCCTGATCACTTGACACCTCAGGCAGATTGGTAACATAAATCTGTCACAGCTTCATCCCATAGTTGATTTTACAGCATTTTTTATGTGTGTTATAGTGTTGAGGATTCCTATTTAATAGCCAGATTATTTTATTTCTTGGTTACATGTAAATAGTTTAAAGAGCATTAGTAACCCATTTGCTTCTGTAATATAAATAGGTGGAAATTAACATTGTGACAGACTGACAATATCGTGAACAAACCTTATGGAATGAAGATAAACTGTACTGAATTAAGTTAAACTTTATTGAATTAATATCTTTGGGGTACATTGTATTAAAATGCAATTGTGTATGTGTTACTGTGGCATTGTATGTACCTTCTCTGTTAGCAACAGGGATGCTAATGTACTTTCTCTGTTATCAATCCTTTGAAGCCACCCCCTGGAAAGGTTCACATATACTAGGATTGGGAGAGCCCCAATCTTTGGGTTAGGGTTGGAACATCTGGGCCTATTGAGGCCCCATATGACTGGGTGTGGTGCTTTCCAGGGTGTCAGAACTGTAAGTCACCCTGTTACCTCTCTACCTCAGCATAAAAGGGTCTGCTGATGCTAACCTGAGTGACAACTCCTTTCCCCTCTAGTTTGTTAGCCAGCCACGTAGAGTTCTCAAGAGTTCACCAGTCCTAACTTTACCTTGCAGGTTAACCCTTGGTGTACTTCAGTTCCCACACTCTCCAGAAGTGGCTTCCTGCAGAATCCAGCCTGTTGACTCAGCTGAGGATGCACACATCACTTTTTAGTATAACAGCACTGAGATGAATTTATACTAAAACAAGAATACATTTATTAATAAAGAACAGAGATGTTAGTGATAATAAGCAAACATAATAGAAAATGGTCACAAATACAACAAAAGCATAAACATGCTTTCTAGTGACTAGAACTTAACATGCTACAATCCTTGTCTAAGGTAAGTTTCTTACTTAAAGCAAGCTTTCAACATCCCCCGCCCACATGGTAGGGGATCCACTGTTCAAAGATACAGAGGGTGCCGGCCTCTTTGTTGCCTAACTGATGGATAATCAAAATGTCTTTTTGCTTCTTCTTGTATTCCCCAAAATGTATTGTCTTTGTCACCAGTGTCAGGATGATCCCCTGACGTTCAGACCCTGGTGTGTCCTCTAGTATGCTGATGCCATGCTGTTTCTTCGTCATCCTGGTAATTAGAGTTTACCGCAGATGCAAATGTTGATGCCTGCAGATGCAGATGCCTGTTGTCTCTAATATCATGCTCAATTTACATTGGACCTAGGGAAATAACGATGCTCCTGCTTGTCTGGAAGAGAACCTGTTCCCCATTTGTTTGGTCACAGACTTTAAAGCATAATATCAGTAAGTATCCATTACTCCTCATAGGGTGTGAATACATTTTCACAATGATATTAATGACCAGCGTATCACCAGCTTTCATTTGATCTCTTACATTACATTCTTTAGAGATGAATATCATGACAGCAAAGTGTTAGGTGGAGTGAATTTGTTAGACTTGATAGGAGTTGCTGTTACATGGCAGAAAACCCTTTGCCAGTGAGCATTGAGGGGCTCTTAGGGTCACACTGGGTGCTTGTTCTGAGCTGTGATGAACATATAACCACAAGGAATCACCTTGGGTGGGAATCTGAAGGACTGTCCCATCAGAAGTGGTTAGGGTTGGGGTGAATTTGGGTAAGATTATGAGCATGTATGTGGGTTCTTTTCTTATTTTTAATACGTTTTCTCCATAGTGTATCACCATAAGAATAAAATAGGTGTGCATAGAAAGAACTGTGTGGCACCATATAACTGTTGACAATCACTCTGTCAGTCACGGAAGAGAAAGTGAGTGGGTGTGCTTGGCAATCTGGCTATGCTGGGAATAACACAGCTGTCATAAATATAAAGGGAAGGGTAACCACCTTTTATGTATGCAGTAGCATAAAATCCCTCCTGGCCAGATGTACTGAGGGGGTTAAGAAGCTCAAATAACCTGGTTGGCACCTGACCAAAAGGACCAATAAGGAAAGAAAAGGCTTTCAAATCTGGGGGGCGGGGGTTGGTTGTGCTCTCTTTGTTTGTTCCCTCTCTGGACAGAGAGAGAGAGACCAGGCAGGTAAAATATCTCCTGAAAACATACCTGAAATGATACTTACAATTTCTGTAATTTTAGATGTAAGGGCAAGGAAATGCATTAGATTATCTTTTGTTTTAGCTTGTGAATTTTCTCTATGCTCAGAGAGAGTTTTATTCCTGTTTCTTGTAACTTTGAAGCTGAGCCTAGAGGGGAATCCTCTGTGTTTAAATCTTTTTATTACTCTGTAAAGTTACCTTCCATCCTGATTTTTTCAGGTGTGATTCTTTTACTTTTTCTTTAAATACAGTTCTTCCTTTAAGAACCTGTTTGATTTTCAGTGTCCTAGAGACAAAGGGTCTGGTCGGTACTCATATTATTCTCAAGCCTCCCCAGGAAAGGGGGTGAAGGGACTTGGGGGAATATTTTTTGGGGAACAAGGACTCCAAGTGACCCTTTTCCTGAATTTTTATGTAAATCACTTGGTGGTGGCAGAAATACCATCCAAGGACAAGGAAACAAATTGTACCTTGGGGAAGTTTTAACCTAAGATGGTAGAATATACGCTTAGGGGGTCTTTCATGCGAGTCCCCACATCTATACCCCAGAGTTCAGAGTGGGGAGGGAACCCTGACAACAGCGAAGGCAGGGAACAGTATGGCTGGGAAATACACTAGTCAGAAGGGAGAGACACGCGGGTCTCCATCCAAAAAGGCAACAGCTGGGGAGCAGGAAGCCTGAGAGTGGATGCCCTTACTGGGCCCCTGAGGGGAAGTACCGGGGCAGTTGCCTGTAGTTAGCTAGTGTTAGGTGCAGTATGTGCATAATAAATATGATATAATTTAACTTGAGTCGCTTCACTTAGGGTAAGTTTACACTGTAGAGTTAACCCAGATTCTTACCTGGATTTTAGTCTTAGCCCACCCCATCATCCACACAGAAAAGAACTGCTGGCCTGGTTTGAAGATGCTTTAATCCCAGGCTAGTTTAGCTGGCTTGAGATGTGGGTAACAGCTTGGGCTTTGCTTTAACTCAAGCTTTGCCTACACTACCAACTTATGTCAGTATAACTGCATGGCTCAGGCATGTTGAAAATCCACACCCCTGAATGATGAAAGTATTGCCAACCTAACCCCCAGTGTAGATAGCACTATACTGATGGAAGGGTGTAACAGGATCAGCACCCATCTCTCATGGGCACCTCCTTTCTGGGCAGGTGTGAGCCTGCATTTCTTTCAGTTCTTACAACAAGATGGCACCTGCCTCTTGCGAGCACCCCCTTCCCCTCAGCTGTTCGTTCTTTCGGCAGGTCTTTTGTGACTCAGCCCTCTGGCCAAGTCTCAAACACTGTCCCCACTTCCAGGGTATACTGTCTCTAGTTCTATCTCACGGCTCTGGTATGGGGCCGTAGCACCAAAGCTTCCTCCCCAGAGTGTGACGAAGTGGGACTGTTCTTAATGTTTCCTCTGAATACTGTGTGGATGCCTCAGTTTCCCCTATGCATTTCTTAAGTCTCTAGGGGGTGAGGGTGTTGCAGAGCAAAGGGCCAGTGCACATAAATGGCCGACACTCTATCTCCTGGCAACTAATGGCCAGGGCCCTTCCCCCCAGCAAGGAGATAGCTAAAGGTGTTGAAGAACAAAGATCAGGTGACCTCCTGGCCTGGGAAAGGAACAAAGCCCAGAGGAGGAGGAGCTGGAGGGTGAGTCAGTTTAGAGCTAGCTGGGGACGAGGAGTGAGTACAGTCGTGGGGGTCTGGCTTGCTGCCCCCCAGGATGGATATGGTTGAGGGGTCCTGTTCTCTGTACCTACAAGCTCTGTTTTAGACCATGTTCCTGTCATCTAATAAACCTCTGATTTACTGGCTGGCTAATAGTCACGTCTGACTGCGAAGTGTGGGTGCAGGACCCTGTGGCTTCCCCAGAACCCTGCCAGGGCGGACTTGCTGTGGGAAGTGCACAGAGGGGCAGAGAATGCTAAATCCTCCAAAGGTCAGACCCAGGAAGATGAAGCCATGTGAGCTTCTTGCCCTGAAGACAGTCTGCCCACAGAAAGAGACTTCACCATAGTCCTGACTGGCTTTGTAGGGAGCAGTTCCAGAGCATTGCCTGGGAACTCCGTAACAACTGAAAATGCCTACTTTAACACCCAACAGGGACCATCTCAGTACCCTCGGTTGGTGTCCTTTTGGTAGCCCTCCCTTGTGCTCAGTCTTCAACCAGACCAGAAGGGCACATCACAGTACACTCAGCTAGTCTGGCTAGGTTCTGGGCTCAGCCCCCTCAGGTCAGCCTGCCCACACTGACCTGTCCATGGTCCTGCTGCTCTTCCAGCCAGCCAGGCACCAGCTAACCCAGGTGTGAATTACCCAGGCTAACTGGGCAGTGTAGACTTAGCCTTTCATTCCAAGATCTTGAGATTTTCCTCCCTAAGGAGCAAAGGAAGGTCAATGCCTCCCACTTATTATCTTGATGAGCGCTATTTCAGGCTCTCACAGTCTCTTGGTATGGTCTTTCGAGGGGCCCTAGCTTCTCTGGGATGACCATCCTTAGCCTATCTTCAGTCAGGTCAATACCTGGACCTTCACCTCTTATTAAGGCTAGCAGTCCTTTAATTTTACAGCTCTCAGTCTGCTTCAGTCACTTGGTTACTTTCTTGGAGGCAGCCTGGTGCATGGCTGTCACCCCTTTGTTGTCCTACACCGCCTCCCCTTCCATCTCTATACTCCCTCCTTTATAGAAGGCCTTGATTCCCCATTGGTTGCAGCTGTGGATAACCTGTCTCCATGATTGGTAGCTCTGACAGCTGCATGGGAATGTAACCAAGTTGCTTGCTTGTAAATAGGAGAGGTTTTCTTCCCTCCTCTGTTTAAGCTCAGTATGGGTTTTGTAGGCCCCATTACACAGGCCATTACCCAGGTGTGACCTGAGCAGAGCATGCACAGAGAAGGTGTTGGAGGATTTGGAAGCTTAAATTGCAGTTCTGCTCTAAAAAGTGACCAAGTGAAAATAACATCTTACTTATTAAACCTACTTCCTGTGTATATGCAGACACAGACCTGCTTGCTAACTTTAGCGACAGGGATACATTTTTCTGCTCTTTCCTCCTATTAGAGCCAACACAGCTATAGATGAAGGAGCAGGAGTCTACTCCTTGTGCATGAGCAACAGAATTGTTTAACCAGTTTCAGTCAGTTACACCTGTGCAGATCCTTTGTAGGCAATGGGGATTTCACAGGTATCACTCTGGGCATAATCTGGTTCTGCAGGCTTTTTATTCATGAAGATAATACGTAATGGTGAAGAGCCCAGCCTGGTTCTCAGATCCCAGGTGGAATCTGCAAGGCTGGCAATTCCAAAAACATCCATCAACCTCATAAAGAAACTTGCACAAATACAGACGGATATCATCTTCCTTTCCAAATGCAAACGGATGGACATCATACCTAATGGACTAAAGGTAAAAAATCCACTGCTATCTACATACTACACAGACCACAGTGAGAGATTATGCCATACTCTATCAAAGAAACTGAGGAACCACCTGATCAGCATCCTATACAGCAAACAGGAAAACATCAAAAAAGAGCTCTCCAACCTGGAGACTCTCATCTATAACCAAACTTCCATACAAACGGACTTCACTAAAATAAGACAGGAGATCTACATTACTCACTTCACCTCTCTACAAAGGAAAAAGGACTGTAAGCTGTCTAAACTCCTACATGCCACATGGGGCCACAACCATGGTACCCCTAACCCACCCAGCAATATCGTCAATCTATCCAACTACACACTCAGCCCAGAAGAACAGTCTGTCCTATCTCAGGGACTCTCCTTCTGCCCTGCCACCCCCACCAACATGATACAGTTCTGCGGCGATCTGGAAGCCTACTTTCGCCGTCTCCGACTCAAAGAATACTTTCAGGACAACACTGAACAGTGCACTGATACACAGTTACCCTCCCACCAACAGCACAAGAAGAAGAACTCCACATGGACTCCTCCTGAGGGTCGAAATGACAATCTGGACCTATACATTGATTGCTTCCGCCGACGTGCACAGGCAGAAATTGTAGAAAAACAACATCGCTTGCCTCACAACCTAAGTTGTGCAGAACGCAATGCCATCCACAGCCTCAGAAACCATCCTGACATTATAATCAAAGAGGCTGATAAAGGAGGTGCTGTTGTCATCATGAACAGGTCTGACTACCAAAAGGAGGCTGCCAGACAACTCTCCAATACCAAATTTTACAGGCTACTTCCCTCAGATCCCACTGAGGAATACACTAAGAAACTGCACCATCTACTCAGGACACTCCCTACACTAACACCAGAACAAATCAACATACCCTTAGAGCCCCGACCAGGGTTATTCTATCTACTACCCAAGATCCACAAACCCGGAAATCCTGGACGCCCCATCATCTCGGGCATTGGAACTCTCACTGAAGGACTGTCTGGATATGTGGACTCTCTGCTCAGACCCTACGCCACCAGCACTCCCAGCTATCTCCGTGACACTACTGATTTCCTGAGGAAACTACAATGCATTGTATCAGAGGGGTAGCCGTGTTAGTCTGGTTCTGTAGAAGCAGCAAAGAATCCTGTGGCACCTTATAGACTAACAGACGTTTTGCAGCATGAGCTTTCGTGGGTGAATACCCACTTCTTCAGATACAATGCATTGGTGACCTTCCAGAAAACACCATCCTAGCCACCATGGATGTAGAGGCTCTCTACACAAACATCCCACACACTGATGGAATACAAGCTGTCAGGAACAGTATCCCTGATGATGCCACAGCACAACTGGTTGCTGAGCTCTGTGCCTTTATCCTCACACACAACTATTTCAAATTTGATGACAATATATATCTCCAGATCAGTGGCACCACTATGGGCACCCGCATGGCCCCACAATATGCCAATATTTTTATGGCCGACCTGGAACAACGCTTCCTCAGCTCCCGTCCACTCACGCCCCTTCTCTACCTACGCTACATTGATGACATCTTCATCATCTGGACCCATGGGAAGGAGACTCTGGAAAAATTCCACCACGATTTCAACAGCTTCCACCCCTCCATCAACCTCAGCCTGGACCAATCTACACGGGAGGTCCACTTCCTAGACACCACAGTGCTAATAAGTGATGGTCACATTAACACCACCCTATACCGAAAACCTACCGACCGCTATGCCTACCTTCATGCCTCCAGCTTCCATCCCGGACACACCACAAGATCCATTGTCTACAGCCAAGCACTGAGGTACAACCGTATCTGCTCTAACCCCGCAGACAGAGACCAACACCTAGAAAATCTCCACCAAGCATTCTCAAAACTACAGTACCCGCACGAGGAAATAAGGAAACAGATCAACAGAGCCAGACGTGTACCCAGAAGCCTCCTACTGCAAGACAAACCCAAGAAAGAAACCAACAGGACTCCACTGGCCATCACATACAGTCCCCAGCTAAAGCCCCTCCAACGCATCATCAGGGATCTACAACCCATCCTGGACAATGATCCCACACTTTCACAGGCCTTGGGTGGCAGGCCAGTCCTCGCCCACTGCCAACCTGAAGCATATTCTCACCAGTAACTGCACACCGCACCATAGTAACTCTAGCTCAGGAACCAATCCATGCAACAAACCTCGATGCCAACTCTGCCCACATATCTACACCAGCGACACCATCACAGGACCTAACCAGATCAGCCACACCATCACCGGTTCATTCACCTGCACATCCACCAATGTAATATATGCCATCATATGCCAGCAATGCCCTTCTGCTATGTACATCGGCCAAACTGGACAGTCTCTAAGGAAAAGGATAAATAGACACAAATCAGATATTAGGAATGGCAATATACAGAAACCTGTAGAACACTTCAACCTCCCTGGCCACACAATAGCAGATCTTAAGGTGGCCATCCTCCAGCAAAAAAACTTTAGGACCAGACTTCTAAGAGAAACTGCTGAGCTTCAGTTCATTTGCAAATTTGACACCATCCGTTTAGGATTAAACAAAGACTGTGAATGGCTTGCCAACTACAGAACCAGTTTCTCCTCCCTTGGTTTTCACACCTCAACCACTAGAACAGGGCCTCATCCTCCCTGATTGATCTAACCTCGTTATCTCTAGCTTGCTTCTTGCTTGCTTATATTTACCTGCCCCTGGAAATTTCCACTCTTGCATCCGACGAAGTGGGCATTCACCCACGAAAGCTCATGCTGCAAAACGTCTGTTAGTCTATAAGGTGCCACAGGATTCTTTGCTGCTTTTCCAAAAACATCTGTTACTTAAACTGAACATATTTTCCCTATTTGAGCGATTCTAAACATGGGGCTGCATGCAACCATTTGTACAGAGTGACTTTTCAGAGCAAATTTCTCTATTGCCTTTTCAGAAAATGTTACAGATACTAAAAGAACCAAGTTTGATCCCTGAATGTAACCAGGGAGAGGCCTGAGCCACAGAGATCACAAACAGAGTGTGATCCAAATCTCCCTAAAGTTGAGTGGGCTGGGCTGGTTCAGGCCCATCCTTAATCTGACCATAGAAAACCCAAGGCAGGAATCTATTCAAATACCCAGTTGCATTCTGTCAGTGCATGGATCTTCTGATTGATGGAAACAGCAAATTAATCATGTCTGTGAATAACAGCAGAGAGCCCTTGTTTGAGAGTTGCTGAGCACAGCTATCAAAGAGACCCCACTTTAAAAAAAAAATGTGAAGAGTGGCACCTTTCATTAAACACAATGAGACAGTGATGCCAATGGAAGGCTTGTTTGTTTGATTTCCTGTCCTCTCATCTCACTTCGTCAGACCCAGACCAGAGAAAATCCTGACTTAATAATTTACTACGGAAAGACATTTATTAAATGACAAGGAACAAGAATGGAGCCTCCAATATCACACAGTAGAATTGTTTGTATCTTCCTGTTTGCCTTCAAAATCTGCTTGCCCAACAGACAGAAACAATGCAATTTGCTATTTTTGTCAAATCCAGTTTCTATTAATCAGAACATCCTTTGATCACCTTTTTGCCTCCAGTTAATATTTATACTGATTAAACTTTCCTTTACCTTATGAAAGTGACAGAGTTGATGTCAAGGAAGAGACATGTTCAAGATTTCCCCCCCCACATCAGTGGAGATTCAACAACTTCAACAAATTCTCAACCCCGCAGACATCTCCAGTCATCACCCCAGGGCCTCCACCAAGCCTCAGTACTTGAACTGAAAAAATAAAAGCAAGATCTTCTCTGTCATCACCCTGTTGGGCTGCTCCACATAGCAGACTACACAATACTTTCTCTTTACCGGTTGTTCCTATGGCTGTGGTGGTTGAGCCCACTATTATAGCTTTGACAATTGCAAGTTCAGCCCCTGATAATAATCTCTATGAAAATAGTTGTAGAACACTAAATATAAAGATTAAAAAGGAATTGTTCAAATATCTTTATTGTAAAACATTTATAAATGAGTTTTGATGTGTTTGTAACTATTTTATTATATTTTTAGTGTTTGTAATTTGGTTAGTAGGAGTAGCTCTTTAAGAACGGGGGGGATAGCTCATTGGCTTGCTAAACCCAGGTTGAGTTTTCAATCCTTGAGGGGGCCATTTAGGGAACTGGGGTAAAAAATCTGTCTGGGGAAGTGGTCCTGCCTTGAGCAGGGAGTTGGACTAGATGACCTCCTGAGGTCCCTTCCAACCCTGATATTCCACAAAAAGAAGAATTTGGGGGCATGTAGAGGTGGGGCCTAATGGAGGAGGAGGAGAGGTGAGTGGTATTGGGATGGGGATTTAACATCAACATTGTTGCTCAGGAGAGTTTTCCAAACAGGCTGCTGGTATAGAGGTCCAGGGGGAGAAGATTCCTCAGTATCAGATGGTATCAGACAAGCAAGGGGGCTCCCTCATTTGGGGGATTCACACACATGGAGGGGGCTGGTGGTTGGAGGGTGTTCCTTCAGTCAGGGGGGTCACAAACATGAAGGAGAGTCAGACATGTGAAGGGTTGTCTCTAGTGGGGTGGTCACCCACATTTTGTGGAGCTGTCTGAGGACACCACAGGGACTGGTGGGGCTTCTTCAGCCTCACTGAGGCACAGGGGACAAGCTGATCCCTCTGCCTGTTTGATATGAGACACAACAGAGACCTGTGGCGCAGGAGTTCAGGGGCAGTGAGTGAAATGGCTGGGACCTAGGGAGTTTATTATCCGTGAACGCAAAGGGACCCAGCTGAACTAGCGTCGGGGTTCGCATGAGACTCAGGCAAAGGGCCAGATCTCAGAGGAGAGGGGATCC
Source organism: Mauremys mutica (assembly GCF_020497125.1). Taxonomy (NCBI): domain Eukaryota; kingdom Metazoa; phylum Chordata; order Testudines; family Geoemydidae; genus Mauremys; species Mauremys mutica. The sequence goes on along the minus strand of NC_059093.1, from coordinate 18,239,258 downwards.
ATGCACAGGAGGGGGGCAGGGCAAGACACGTTGCCCACGTGCCCCTCCAGCCCCAGAGGCCGCAGGGCTCCCCAGGAGAGTCACTGCAGCCTGAGGCAGAGGGAAGCTTCGCAGAACACGGCCCCAGCACGAGGGGATTCCTGGGGCAGGGGGCGCTGGCTACGTTTCCCCGCGGCGCGGGCGCGGCGCGGGCTGCTCTGCCTGTGCGGCCGATGGGCTGTTGCACCAGCCTCGCCCGCTAGGGTCCAATCGCTGCGCGGTGAGGAACGGGCCAGCCAGGCCCTGCGCTGACGCGACCGGGGGCGGGGCCGCGCTGGGGTCTCCCTCCCGGAGCGAGGAGGCGCGGCCGGGATCGCCGCGAGCCAAGCGGCTGTTTTCCTCCCTCAGGCGCAGACCGCCTGTCACGTGGCGGGGAGCTTTAACCAATAGCGGTGCGGGCCTCATTGATTGGCGTTCAACGGTGCGCCCTAACCAATCGGATGGCAAATTTCAACACGCGCGGGCCTGCTGGTTGCCCGGGGAAACCGGCCGCAGAGCGCCGACGAGAGGAGAAAGAGGTGCTGATGAGAGGGGAATGCTGACTGGTGCATATCCACAGCCCGGAATAGAAGCTTAGCCGCGATTGGCTCTCTTCGGCGCCCCGTCGCTTGAGCTCGAGCCGCCGGAGGAAAGCGCTCAGCGAAGCCCGCGCGTGTCGGGGCTCGGCCCGGGCGCAGGTAGGAGCTGACGCCTTTGGCCCGGGTCCGGCTGGTGCCGCCCGATCCGCGAGACCGACCCCCGGGCCAGGCCGGGGCCTCCCGCCGGCCCGGGTCCCCGCGCGCGGCCGGCTCTGAGGCGCTGGCTGCGGCAGGGCCGGGCCGGGCCGGGCGCGGGTGGCTGTCGCTTCCCGAGCTCGGCAGGCTCGCCCTGGGTCCCTGGCGCGGTCAGCGCATAACGGCCCCCAGGGCGGCTGAGGCTGCGCCTGGCCGCTGCGGGACGCGCCCCTCCCCCGAGCGTGGCGGTGAGTGGAAGTTGGGAGCCTCAACACCTGTGGGGATCGGGGCCCGTAGGTGCTGGAACTAGGGGTGCTGCAGCCCCCCCCGCCCCCCGGCTTGGAGTGGTTTCCAGCGTATCCAGGGGTTACAGTTTGGTTCCACGGTTCTCAGCACCCGCACTGTAAAGACTGTTCCTGTGCCCTGTCCGGGCCTGTGCTCCTACCCGGGAAACCTGCCGGTCTGGTTCCTATGGGTCAGAGAGAGCCCTGGGGCCTCCCAGCATGGCCATCCCCCCTCTCAGATGGGTTCCAGTGGCGCAACAGCAGACAGTTGGGTGCTCCTATCCCTCAGGGACCTGGGCCTCCCACCTAGTTGTGTGGCACTGCGTTAGGCAACACAGAAACAAAATGGTGTTGGCCAGGTGGTGGGACCTTGCAGTACCTGCAAAGTCACACCCATGCGGAGGACCCTATTGTGTAGAGCAAAATGCTGCCGGTCGGGACAGAATCGTCCCAAGGCCTGGATCTGGCCTGTGGGGGTGCCAGCTGGACCACTTCTAGGTGATGAATTGCCTGGAAACTCCAGATTATTTCTGTGCAGGGGGAAATGACCAGAACTGTTTTCCTACCATGCAGATGGACTGTGGGTGAATGTAGCCCATTAGTAGCTTTCACTGGTGAGTGAAAAATGTATTGTCCCAGCTTGTAGTAGAAGAGGTTAATAGGTATTTAAACATTCATTCCAAATGCCAGATGTCGTCAGTGAAAGGAAATTCACATACATTTGAAAGCATACATAAAATACACAAAAAGAGGAGTCCTAATGGCACCTTAGAGACTAACACATTTATTTGGGCATAAGCTTTCGTGGGCTAAAACCCAAAATGTTATTTTTGCTGATACAGACTAACACGGCTACCATTCTGAAATCTGTCATAAGATACACAGTATGCTAAACTCTTTTAGTGTATTTGGCTGATGTAATGAGCACTGATTCTTTTGTAATAATAACCTTTATTTATGTAGCACCTTTCATCTAGCTGGCTCCCAAAGTGTTCTACATATTTAGCAAATGGTACACAAGCTATACACTAGGATCATTTCATTAAGATACACTCCTCTTGGGTGGAATGCATTTAATAGTACACACAACACTACGTAACAGTTTAGAATAGGAATTTATTTTTTAAAAAGTCTGTATGAATCTGGAATTTGGGTAAATAGAATATAGTTAACAACTAGTCCTAAAACAAAAATCTCCTTGTTCTTACACTTCCAGTGTCATGACATAGCATTACCTGAAGAATAATTGCCAGATGAAATTACTTGCTAGAGGAGATGGTGTTAGTTTTCCAGGTTGTTCTTTGCACTTAGATTGTTAATGTTAAAGTATTTGTTTTTATTTTTGAATAATTACCTGTTTTAAAGGAAGGAAAAATGGAACCTGCAGAGAAAATCTATCCTCTGTGATAGAGGAGGCCAGCTGAAGCAGGTTTGCTGATGCTTTCTCTCTTCTCCAGAATGGCTGGCACTGTGCTTGGGGTGGGGCCAGGAGTATTTATCTTAGCGCTGCTCTGTGTCTTGATGTTGCTGCTCTGCATGCTGTTATCCAGGACCTCTGGTCTTGCAAGGTAAGGAGATGTAGCCTTCTGGATAAAGAAAGCTAAAGTTATTAGGGGTGAAATGCCTGACTGTCCTCATACATCTGGATTTTAGGGCACTGTTTCTTTAATTCCTCACATCTTGAATAGGATCCATTTTAATCTCCTGTTAATAGCAGACTCTCATTAACTTCAGTGGAGGTTAGAATGAGTCCATAAACACTAGCCAGCTCATTTGCAGTCTGTCCTCTCTCTGTAGAATGCTACAGTGTGTAGAGTACCTGTACATACCAAGTAGGGTAGGAAGGATTATTGGCAGATTTGGGGTGTGAACTGTCATATTTCATTCCTAAAGGCACTTTTCCAGGACTTGGCCTTTCCCATTTGTCTTTTTGCTGCAACAGTAAAGATTAAATCACTTCAGGAGATTGTCACTCTAAAAGCTCTTGTGTGGTTCTGGGACAGGATGCTGATTGACTAAGAGACTCATCTGTTTTTTTAGTCTTTGCTCACTGAGCCAAGATTCACCCAATGAAAGTCGAGTAAATAATTAAAATTATTGATTCAAGCAAACGTAACTATTGCCCAGTGCTCTTATGGGTAGGCAGTACAGAGACTATCCAATATCAGGCTCCAGCAAAACATCCAATTCAAACCTTACTCTGCAAGGCTGAGATTTTCAATGCTACCTAGGGGATAAAGTGGAAATTGTGTGACCAGTTGCGCTAAGCGGTTTTGAAAATCAGATTTTCTGTGTATTGCTTCACTACCAGTGTCTCTGATTTATGGGGAATGACTATCTTTCATTTCAGGATGTTGGCACTTTCTTTTATATCTTAATGGGAAAGACAAAAGAAGAGTAGAATTCCTTTGAATTTGTGGTGGCTGCTTTTTTTTGGAGACCTGTGACTGCACTAAATACCTGGGCTGGGGTTAGGCTGAGAAGTGGGATATGGGGATATTGGTTTGTTTAATGTGGTATGGACAAAATGTGAGCAGTGTTAATGTCTCATTTATAAAAGGAGCTGTGTGGCTGGGAGACCTAACAGTGGGATTCTTCCTGTCTGATTCTTCCCCAGATTCTCTGTCATTATGGTTTTCTTTTCTGCTGTGATCATTATGTTGGTTCTGTTACTTTTCCCTCGTGCCAGTGAGTTCCCAGCACCAGCTACAGAAATGAAGGTAAACTCATGATTTATTTTCCCCATTTCAGTCTCTCTGTCCTGGCTGTTGCACCTTGTTTAATCTAGGCTATTGGCTTTCAAATGGGGTGGGAGTAAAATGAGGTTGTCAGGGGATGTGGGGCTGTGGCTGACCAGGTGTCCAGGACAGGGCAGGATAGAATGAAGAGAGTGTGCAGGGAGTCCCTTGCATTCAGATACGGGGGATGGAAGCTCAGCCCAGCCTCGGCAGCAACTTGCTGCTTTCTCTTTCCTCTCTTCTTTGACCACTGGTGACTCACTGCCAGCTCTCCCCTCTGCTGCCCTGCCCCAGATACTTGGCTGGCTGCACATATTTTAAGTCCTTTGGAGCCAGAGCAAGAGGCACAAGTAGAGTGGGGTGGTTAGGACCCCCTGGTCTGTTCCATGATGCCAAGGGCTTCTCTATGGGTGGAGCTCTTTTTCGATTCTCAGGAGACTGCATTGTTACCTGCGCTGATGAGCTCTGCGTGGTCACCTGTGCTGGTGAGCTCTCCACGCTGGCCAAACAGGAAATGAAATTAAAAAGTTCGTGGGGCTTTTCCTGTCTAACTGGCCAGTGCATCCGAGTTCAGATGGCTTTCCAGAGTGGTCACAATGGTGCACTGTGGGATAGCTCCCAGTGGCCAATACCGTCGAATTGCGGCCACACTAACCCTAAACCGACATGGCAATACCTATTTGAGCGCTACTCCCCTCATCGGGGAGGAGTACAAATATCGGTATTAAGAGCCCTTTATATCGCTATAAAGGGCTTCGTTGTGTGGACGGGTGCAGCGTAAATTTGGTTTAACGCTGCTAAATTCGGTATAAACGCGTAGTGTAGACCAGGCCTAGTTTTCACCAAAAGGCTTGTGGGCTGGACTTTTAGTAGGCAAATGATCCTATGATTCCTTTGTCATCACACACCTGACTGTGTCCCAGTGATAAAAAGCCCTTTTTTTAGCACTCTGATTCCCTGTGTCCTTGAGGAACTCTCAGAGCTTGAGGAATGTTCACCCTGTTCTTCTGCAGTTGGAAGATAGGTACCTTCGAAGGGAAATTTCCTGTTCATCCTTGGTTTTCCTCTGGCAGAACACTGGCTGTTTGACTGGAGGATGCAGGCAGGCAGTTCTGTGGTGAGCCTGCTGTGCTGCATTCCAAAATGGCTTGCCTCAAAACCCCTCTGTCTCTTGCTTGTTGCACAGTGCAGCTTGCCTGGCCACAAATAATTTTGCTTGGTTTCTGGGAGCTCAAGCTGCCTTCATCACTTCTTGCTCACATTTCTAAATCAGACTACAAATGCTTTGGTTCAGGGCCCATACCTTTCTTTGCCTTCCTTGCAGCACTCAGCATGCTTGTGAGCATTATAGAGTAATAATCACTTGGCACGTAGTCCTGCATTCAGCACCCTGCCTAACCCTCCACTGCCCTTCTCAATCATTTACCCTTAATTCCACTTGCCTTCTGGCTCAGAGCCAGATTGCTGTCCTTTCACCTTCCTTGAGAGCTTAGTCTCTGTTGGCCATAGTTTAGGTGTTGGATTCTCTTGACTCCTGCTCACACCATGCTGCTTTCTGTGTTTGTCTTATTCCTGCTCTACATCTCCCAGCCCTTCAGTAGGTGTTTGGGGTTTTGAATACCCAAAGTGCTCTTTCCCGTATTCCATTATTTGCATGCAGAGGAACATTACTCGCTTTCTAAATACTGAGTTGTGTGGTGTTCCCCTGGTGTTATCTGGACCGGTGATCTGCTGGGTCACGCCAATCTTCGACTTTGGGAGGCAGCCATACTCTGCTCCGCTGTGAAAATCCCCACTCCCGGGCTGTTCACATACAGCCTCTAGCATGTAAGTGGCTCCCAGCTACGTGAGTGAGCACTTTTGGCCAGCTGCTGCTTGGATTGTGCAACCGAATGACACTCACCAATATCTCCGGTCCCAGACACAACCCTAGGAATCTCCGTCTTGCCGTGTCCAGTTATGCCTGGTGGATGCTGCAAGCTTATAAAAGTTAGTCAATTTAACAAAGAAATTGATATGTACCAGGCTTGTTATCCCGGGGAGGGGGGGGCTCTGACATGCTTCAATCCAAACACACAGCTTCAGGTAGAACAAACAAACAAATTTATTAACTACAAAAGATAGATTTTAAGTGATTATAAGTCAAAGCACAAGAAGTTAGATTTGGTCAAATGAAATAAAAGCAAAATGCATTGTAAGCTGATCTTAACACTTTTTCAGAGCCCTAATTTAAGGGGAGACTTAGATGATTCTCATCACAGGCTGGTTGCTCTTCAGCCAGGCTCTCCCCTTTGATCAGCGCTTCAGTCACTTGGTGGTGATGTCTATAGATGGAGTTGGAAGAGAGAGCCAGCATGGCAAACGTCTCTCCCTTTTATCGTGTCCTTTCTTCCCTCTTGGCTTTGCCCCCCACCTTCAGAGTCAGGTGAGGAGTAAGTCATCATCGTCCCAAACTGACCAAGGGAAGGGGGGTGACTCACTTGAGAGTCCAACAGATCCTTTGTTGCTGCCTAGGCCAGTGTCCTTTTTTCCTGTGAGGCTGGGCTGGGTTTGTCGCATACATGCCCTGATGAGGTGTGAACTGCCCCTCTGCTCCTGGAGAATTATAGAATCATAGAATATCAGGGTTGGAAGGGACCTCCAGGAGGTCATCTAGTCCAACCCCCTCCTCAAAGCAGGACTAATCCTAAGACCTGGGGTGTTTTCTCCTTTCTCTGCAGCGTGGGGCACGGGTCACTTGCTGGAAGGTTCTCTGCACTTTGAAGTCTTTAAACCACGATTTAAGGACTTCAGTGGCTCAGACACAGGTTTGATACAGGAGTGGGTGGGTGAGATTCTGTGTCCTGCATTGTGCAGGAGATCAGACTAGATGATCATGATGGTCCCTTCTGACCTTAAAGTCTATGATTCTAATCCCCAACTAAATCATCCCAGCCAGGGCTTTGTCAAGCCTGACCTTAAAAACCTCTAAGGAAGGAGATTCCACCACCTCCCTAGGTAACCCATTCCAGTGCTCCACCACCCTCCTAGTGAAAAAGTTTTTCCTAATATCCAACCTAAACCTCCCCCACTGCAACTTGAGACCATTATTCCCTGTTCTGTCATCTGCTATCACTGAGAACAGTCTAGATCAATCCTCTTTGGAACCCCCTTTCAGGTAGTTGAAAGCAGCTATCAAATCCCCCCTGATTCTTCTCTTCTGCAGATTAAATAATCCCAGTTCCCTCAGCCTCTCCTCATAAATCATGTGCTCCAGATCATTAATGAAGATATTGAACAAAACCGGCCACAGGACCGACCTTTGGGGCACTCCGCTTGATACCGGCTGCCAACTGGACATGGAGACATTGATCACTACCCATTGAACCCGACGATCTAGCCAGCTTTCTATCCACCTTATAGTCCATTCATCCAGCCCATACTTCTTTAACTTGTCAGCAAGAATACTGTGGGAGACCATATCAAAAGCTTTGCTAAAGGAATAATACGTCCACTGCTTTCCCCTCATCCACAGAGCCAGTTATCTCCTCATAGAAGGCAATTAGGTTAGTCAGGCATGACTTAAAGGTAATAATTGGAGATATACCAATCTCCTAGAACTGGAAGGGACCTTGAAAGGTCATCGAGTCCAGCCCCCTGCCTTCACTAGCAGGACTGACTGTTCCTGATCGCTTTCCTCTCCTCTAAGTGCTTCAGAATTGATTCCTTGAGGATCTGCTCCACAATTTTTCCAGGGACTGAGGTGAGGCTGACTGGCCTGTAGTTCCCTGGATCCTCCTCCTTCCTTTTTTTAAAGATGGGCACTACATTAGCCTTTTTCCAGTCATCTGGGACCTCCCCCGATTGCCATGAGTTTTCAGAGATAATGGCCAATGGCTCTGCAATCACATCCGCCAACTCCTTTAGCACCCTCTGATGCAGTGCATCCGCTCCCATGGAATTGTGCTCGTCCAGCTTTTCTAAATAGTCCTGAACCACTTCTTTCTCCACAGAGAGCTGGTCCCCTCTTTCCCATGCTGTGCCACCCAGTGCAGTAGTCTGGGAGCTGACCTTGTTTGTAAAGACAGAGGCAAAAAAATATTGATTACATTAGCTTTTTCCACATCCTCTGTCCTAGGTTGCCTCCCTCATTCAGTAAGGGGCCTGTACTTTCCTTGACTTTCTTCTTGTTGCTAACATACCTGAAGAAACCTTTCTTGTTATTCTTAACATTTCTTGCTAGCTGCACTCCAAGTGTGATTTGACCTTCCTCATTTCACTCCTGCATGCCTGAGCAATATTTTTATACTCCTCCCTGGTCATTTGTCCAATCTTCCACTTCTTGTAAGCTTCTTTTTTGTGTTTAAGATCAGCAAGAATTTCACTGTTAAGCCAAGCTGATCGCCTGCCGTATTTACTATTCTTTCTACACATTGGGATGGTTTGTTCCTGCAACCACAATAAGGCTTTTTTAAAATACAGCCAGCTCTCCTGGACTTCTTTCCCCCTCATGTTGTTCTCCCAGGGGATCCTGCCCATCAGTTCCCTGAGGGAGTCAGTCTGCTTTTCTGAAGTCCAGGGTTCGTATTCTGCTGCTCTCCTTTCTTCCTTGTGTCAGGATCCTGAACTCGACCATCTCATGGTCACTGCCTTGCAGGTTCCCATCCACTTTTGCTTCCCCTACTAATTCTTCCTTGTTTGTGAGCAGCAGGTCAAGAAGAGCTCTGCCCCTAATTGGTTCCTCCAACACTTGCACCAGGAAATTGTCCCCTATACTTTCCAAAAACTTCCTGGATTATCTGTGCACCTCTGTATTGGTCTCCCAGCAGATATCCAGGTGATTGAAGTCTCCCACGAGAACCAGGACCTGTGATCTAGTAACTTCTGGTTTTGCATGGGCTTATTTGAAGCCATGAGGACACATTTTCAGCCTCAACTATATACATGAAATTATAACCTATAATATTACTATAACAACAATGCTGTTATCATGAGCCTTCCAGACACTCGACATGACAAACTTTGCATTGTATACCACACAGTCATATTATAAGGATGAACATGGGGGTGCAGGGTGTTTCCTCAAGGTACAGAGTGTCAGTGTGGTATGAGAGGTTCTTATTTTTTTTTCCCTCTGTCCTGCATGTAAATTGCTTTGCTCCAAGTAATTCTTGGAGCTGAGATCAAGGGCCATGGTCAAAATAGGACGTAGTGTACATGTCAGACAAGCTAGCAGAATCAAAATGCTCATTTACAAGATCTCCAGGACTAGCTCCTGAAGCAGCCCGGCTTGATACGATATCAATAATACATGACCTGGGCTTTCTATGCTCAAAGCCTGCTAATTGGCTAATTAAAAAGTGAAAGTGTTGAACGAGCAAACATGTCACTCTCAAGAGACTTGTTCTGTAGCAGAGCCAAGGTCAAGCTTGTGTTAACACTGTTTCATAATATTCACCTTTGTTATAAGCAATCCCAGAAGCTCGGAGGATGATTTCATAATCCTGGGCTTTCTGTTTGGTGTTTCTCACTATCACTTTGTCTACCGTCTGTGTCTGCATCTTCGCTAAATAATGAGATATTCTTTTCCTGCCACATATCCTCTGTAAGTACAGTGGTGCCTGATATCAATGCCCATAAATATAAAGATCAGTGACTAATATTCTGAGAGAAGCAGCTGTGTGACTTGGAGTTCATAAAACAACTGGTTGACTTCAGGGAAATAATTGCTGGACAAGATTTCAGCTCTTGTCTCACTGTCGTGATCTGTGGCCACATGTGATTCTAGTGAGCTGAGCATGGTTGGCTTAGGGCTATTTTGAACCTCATGGGTCAAATTCTGCACTCCTCGTTCACCTAAGAGTCCCACTGAATTCTATGGAAGTTTGTGTCCAAGGAATGCAGAATTGGGCTCCATTCAGTGATTAAACACTTTATCTCATTCATCTAAATAGTGGGTACCTGCTGCTTCATGGCTCAGCTTAACTCTCGCCTTAGAACTAAGTTTGAGACAGGAAGAGAACAGGAACCTATTATATAAACCCACTCGCAAGTGATAGCATTAGAACCACTACCCAATAATCAGAACCATCAGAGAAATTCAGTGTGAGTACTACCATGAATGTGTTTCATATGAACCTGTTAAATTTAAAATAAGAGGATGGCAGCTCTGTGGGTCAAATGCTAGAACTGTGAGTTGGTATTTAGCAGAACAAGGTTAGAATTTTATTCTGGCTGAGGCTGCTTTGGAATTGGCGCACACAGCCCCAGAGGGAGAAGACATCCCCTTTGTTACTCAGCAGTGACCTCTGCCAGCGGGTTAGGCAGAGCAGCCTGTGTTTATCGGAGAAATCTTGCTGAGAGGTGGCACATTTGGGAAGGGGTGTAGCTCCACCCCTGCCTGCCTGCATGGAGCTGCCACCTTTATCTTGGCTGGCTTTTCCTTTTCAGAAGGCCAAAAGTTCTGTTCTATTTTCTACTGCCTGGCACACCATCTTCTACAGCAAACTGGTCAAATTGCCATGGTACCTGCAGTAGGGCTTTTGTTAACAGTGATAAAGAAGGAAATGCTGTTGTGTAATTTGTGGCCTTTCCACTCTCCTCAGATCGTGGACACCTTCTTTATTGGTCGCTACGTCCTGGTCTCTCTTCTCAGTGTGACGTTTCTAGGAAGCCTGTTCCTGGTTCTGGTTCACCATGTCTTGGAGCCAGTGTATGCTAAACCACTCCGAGTTAATTAGCTATTATGAAGAAGGGAATTCCCCATGCTCCAAAGCAGACAAGTCACCAGTTGGGTAAAGAAAATATGCTCTCCAAATCTCTCCAGAAGCCTTTCTTCAAGTGATGTTATGATACCTACACTGACTTCCAGAATCAGCATCTGCTTTCTGAGGCCCTGGCATCTCCAGAATGAAGTTGTAGAATGTGTATGCTTTGGACTGGATAATTACCAAGAGCTGCTTCTGTGTTTTTTGAAGCTGAGAACTGTTTCCTGGCAGAGACAGGCCTGCTTACAGACTTCATCATGTGTCTCCAGTATTTGTTTCCAGGGGTATATCTATGATCTCTGTTCTATGGAAATTCAGCTGCTCTTGCTTCTCCTATGCCTCATCTACAGTTACAGTTCTGTCTGAAACTTCCTAAAAGATCTGATCCTTACCCGAACCACTGGTGTCTAAAAGTCAGGCTGGACATCTTCCCAACATAGGAGGTGGTGCAGAATGCCATGATGGAGGCCCGTGCTGGTGCTTTTGGCTGAAAGTGGGATGTGTGCAAATACATAAATAAAAAGAGGAACTGAACTTGGAGGCTTTAGCCCAGTTCAGTTTGAACTGTGGGTGTCAGAAGTTTGGGTTGGCTTACTTTGTGTTGGTTTACCTGTCCCTGCTGTTTTTGTCATTGTAATCATTCTTGAAACACCTGAGAAATGATTTCAGAGGCGGAAGCAACTGTAGAGGGTAAACTCATGGGAAAGTGAGATCCTATTTTTATGGCAATAAAGAAGCAGGAACAGGAACAACCAAATAATGTTTCTCAGTTTCTCTGGCTTAGAAAGCACTGACGTGGCAATTCAAATGTGTTGCTTATGCCCAGCTCTGAATCCAGGGGCTCTTTCAGCGACACTCTGGCACAAGCAAATGCATCCATGTTGCCATTCTTGAGCTCGCTGTGAACCGGGGTTTACTTTGCCTCCTCTTTGTTCCCTTGGAGGGGATTGTGAGCTCCACTGTGTAGGGAGCTGAATGTACATGTCACTAGATATTCCCACCAGCATTTCAGGGGGGAAAACCTGATGCAGAAGGTGGAGCCACTGAAGGGATTTGAAGGGAGGATGGAGATGGCACCTAGGGACAGAATGGTTGGAACAGATGGGGGAACCTCTCCCACATGCTCTTCTGGGGGCTGAGGCGATCTGGCCCTGAGCCCAGTGCAAGAGTGAAGTTTTGAAAAGCAGCTTGCATAAAAACATAACATTTGAAAAATGCTGCAGGAGGAGGCAGTGGAGGAAACTGTAGGACACACCACTTTCCATGCATGACTAGGTTACCTGGCACCAAACTTTTACTGTAATAAAAACCATCTTTGGGCTGGGAATTGGGCCTGAGAAATTGTAGCCCAGATGGTATTTTTTCTCAGATGCATTCAAAGCCCTGTATAATGTATGTGCCACCTTAGACACTTCCCTAACACCCATGGCACTTGGCAAAAACAGCGGTTGTGTAGCTAGAGCATTTTAATAAAGAAATCACACATTCATTCCAGGGCTCGGCTTTGTTATCAGCTCTTTTCTTTTCTTCCAGGTATTGCTTTGCACTATGTTTTATTTAGTGAATTGTATTTAATGGATCCCTAAGGGCTTATTTGTTGCCCTCCCTTCCTTCTTCATGCAAGTGGGAAACTAATGAGTCCCTCTGAGAAGCCACTGGCTGACTAGTTCCTAAAGACAAAATAAAGTTTGTGGTTTTTTAGCAATTTGATGACTGTGCTGGTCCCTATAACTGCAGAGGGGCCTTCACTTATGAGCCAAGCTGAAGGCTGGAGTTCTGGTGCCACTCATGCTCTTTTGGAAATTCTCCTGTTTGTGCACCAGCTGGTGATTGGTGTGCAACTTTAGGCCTGGACTCTCCAAAGGCATCTTGGTATTGGCTACTGGGGCCTTTCCAGTGATGTCGTAGCCACGTACATGCTCCTATTGGGACACACTTGACTGCTCAGTATTGAAAGGGGATGTGACTAAAAAGTTCCAGTAGGACAAACTCCCTCTGTGGTGCTTTGGGGAACTTCTTGCCATCCCCATTGTTCCAGAAGGGAAAGTAACAAACCGTTCTTTCCAAAATTAGAAATGAGTGAAAGTAAGAATTTTGTCATGTAATTTAGGGCATATTGCTCTTGCGGCATTTTGGGGGCAATGTAGATGTGTGTGTCTTTCGAACACTGACTCAGAAGTACAAAGCGGCCCTTTCCAGTGAGATACCTGCTCATAATTCAGGCAGCATAGCCAATAGGGTAGGAGTTGGTTTTATCTTCTCCTTTGTGGGGAGGAGATGGGGTAGGATAGATCATGAGAAAAAACACATTGTTTATATAAACAAACACCTGAAGCCTCTGACTCCAGCCATGTATGGAAAGTCAGCCAGTTCCACTCAGCTTTCTGGGATGCCCAGATCAAACTGCAGCAGAATGGCCCAGGGAGTATTTTATGTTCTCAGAAGCACAACACACTCACGAAGGGCAAACTTCTAATGCAAATGTTTTGCATATGTCCTATGTTCAGCTATAGGGGCACCACACAGGTAGGTGAGACTAGTCTTTGTGATGCCTCTAAGGCAGGGGTTGGCAACCTCTGACACCCGGCTCACCAGCGTAAGCACCCTGGTGGGCTGGGCCAGTTTGTTTTCCTGCCGTGTCCGCAGGTTCGGCCGATCACGGCTGCCGCTGGCCGTGGTTCACCACTCCAGGCCAATGGGGGCTGCGGGAAACGGCGGCCAGCACATCTCTCGGCACACCATCCCCATTGGCCTGGAGTGGCAAACCGCGGCCAGTGGGAGCCACGATCGGCCGAACCTGTGGACGCGGCAGGTAAACAAACTGGCCTGGCCCCCCAGCGAGCCGTGTGCCAGAGGTTGCCGACCCCTGCTCTAAGGTATGGTGTGCCACCACCCAAGCAATGTACGCTCTGTTGCTTATTGTTCAGTTATATACTTGCATCATATCTGCCTGTTCTTACTAATACAATACTAAATGCCACCCCTTTCCACTGACTGTACCTAACTACTACTTTCAGGCCATGAAATAGCCTTGCTGGTTTTGCTTGCACCATGGTTCCTCCATCACTTCTTGCAATTTTCACAGTCTATCCTGCCTGAACTATTCCTAGTTCCTGTGGATGGAAAGATCTCCTTTTGCTGGCATTGGCTGCAGAAAGCTTGTAATTTTTTTGGTCAGAAAACTGAAGTGGGGAAGCAATCCTTTTCTTCTGATGAAAGCACAAAGTCAGATGGAGGGGGCCCTGGCGAATAAACGTCTAACTAGCTTGTATAACTTCATTGAAAAGTACTTGGCCCAGCATTGAATGAGGAGGGGACAAAAATCAAAGTGATGCTAAGCTGCAACTTCATCTCTAACAAGAAGAATATGGGGGAAAAGTTGTGAACAATCCGGAAGTACTAAAAGCCTTCCAAATAGCCTGGAAAAAATCCTGATAGTACTTCAATATTTTAAATTCATTGGCTGACACCATGGAAAGCTGAGGATGTAGCAGCAGATTGGAAAGTACAAAGGGGAAAAAAGTATTCCTGGCAGTTACCATCTGGTAAGCCTAGCTTCAGCCTAGAGTAAGTCAATAGGACCAAAGTCTGTAAGCAATGGGGGTGTGTGGAACAATCCCCACTAGGCAACATAGCTGTGTGAAGTCTAACAAGCCACCAGCCTCCGTCTGTTCTCTTCACTTCTGTGATGCCCACAAGGGCCTGTGTACACTAAGGACATTTTGCAAAACTTTATTATCTCAGTTCAGTCTCATTGGGGGTAGCAGTATTGAGAACCCTAGTGCAGATGGGTTGTTGTCTGCTGTCAGCATTTTAACCAGATGCTGGTTGGACCTACTGTCAGCAGGAGAAGTTGGAAAAGATGTCAGAATGCTGAAAATACTAATGGCATCCAGCAGCTCCTCTGCAGTATGGCATTGAACACACACAGCTACCACACACAGCTGAAAAAGTGTTAGCAAGGGTGTAACAGATGAAGCCAAAAAGTCAGTCAGTGGCAAGCTCATTCACTGCTCTGAGTCTTTGTCTGCATAGCTCAGCCTGCAAGCTCTTGGGAGCAGGGCTGTCTGTATTCTATATTGTTGGTGCTTAAATGATAATGAAAGGAATGCTACAGCTTCAGTCTAACTCAGTGGTCACCAACCCGTCGATCGTGATTGACTGGTCAATCCTGGAGCCTTTGCAAGTCAATTGCAATCTCCAGGCTGCTAAACATCTAGTGGCACACAGGGGCTCAGGCAGGCTGCCTCCCTGCCGTGGCCCCACACCGCTCCCAGAAATGGCTGGCTGCTGGCACATCTCTGTGGCCTCTGGGGGGAGGGAGGCAGTGGGTCTCCACACACTTCCCCAACCCCCAGCACTGTCCCCACAGCTACCATTGGCCAGCAACTGGCCAATGGGAGCTGCAGGGGCGGAGCTTGCAGGCACGGGTAGGGCATGGAGACCTGCTGCTCCCTCCCCCGGAGGGGCCACAGAGATATGCCAGCAGCCAGCTGCTTCCATGAGCAACATGGGGCCACGGCAGGCATGCAGCCTGCCTGAGCTCCCTTGCACTGCCGGCCGGGAGCTGCCTGTGGTAAGCACCTCCCAGCCAGAGCTTGCAGCTCCCTCCCACACTCCAATCCCCTGCACCAGCCTGGAGCCCCCTCCTGCACCCAAACTCCCTCCCAGAGCTTGCACCCCTTACTCCTGCACCCCACCCCCAGGCTCAGCCCAGAGCCCCCTCCCACACTGAACCTCTCAGCCCCAGCCTAGGGCCTGCACCCCCTTCAGCACTCCAACCACCTGCCCCAGCCCAGTGAAAGTGAGTGAGGGTAGGGGAGAGCAAGTGACGGAGGGAGAGGGGAATGGAGGGAGCAGGGTGGGGCCTCAGGGAAGAGGCTGAGTAGATCCTGGGTTGATCTTAATTCAAAAAGCGATCTTGTGCATAAAAAGGTTGGAGACCACTGATCTAGCTGGACTGTAGTAAAGCATTTGTCTCATGGAATCTCACCTCAGATGGGCTTCAATCTCAGCTTCACCATGTGGATTGAAAACTGACCCAAGGACTGTTGTTTAACAACAATAGATAGAGGTGGTGGGAAGTGTGACAAAGTTCCTCCTCTGCCTTGGCGGGTCCTGCGGTTATAGGCAGATTTGCTTGCCTCAGAAATTCACGGCAGCCCTCAGTTTGGCCACTTTTGCTGGTGGCTCAAACCTGCCATCCACTCAGCTAACCTCATCACTGGCCAGCATGAGGGAAACGGAGAACAATCCCCAGTGTCTTTGTGTCCCACCTAGTGGGTCGGGGACAGGCCAGATCCCTTTCGAATTTAGACCTCCCCATATGGTGTTTCTCACAGACCAGGTCAACTCCTCCTGTGTCCGATCAAGAGTTGGGGGAATAGGGAGACCCAGGCCCACCCTCTACACCAGGTTCCAGCCCAGGGCCCTGTGGATAGCAGCTGTCTACAATGTTTCTTGTATCAGCTGTATGACAGCTACAACTCCCTGGGCTCCTTCCCCAGCACCTTCTTTATCCTCACGGCAGGATCTTCCTCCTGAAGCCTGATCACGCTTGAACTCTTCACGCCTCCAGCAGCACCCCTTCTCACTCCCTGCTCCTTGCACACACCCCTACTAACTGATGGGAGGTCCTTTTAAAACCAGGTGTCCTGATTAGCCTGCCTGCCATAATTGATTCTAGAAAGTTCTTAATTGGCTCCAGATGTCTTGATTAGCTTGCCTGTCTTAATTGGTTCCAGCAGGTTCCTGATTGCTCTAGCGCAGCCCCTGCTCTGGTCACTCAGGGACCAGAAAATTGTTCATCCAGTCGCCAGTATATTTGCCTTCTACCAGACTCCTATACCCCACTGGTCTGGGTCTGTCACAGAAGTCACTCTGAATCTGAGTTTAACTTCACTCTTGCGGTACAGGGAGAGTACATGATGGAGACACAAAAAGCAAGAGTGTGTTAATGGAATTTACTGGTGACAAAGTTGGATTCCTCATCGGCACAGGAGGATTGGAATATCATATAGATACATATATGGATAGAGAAATTACTTTCAGCAGATCATAACCTTTCCCTCGATATCTTACAAGGCATGTTTTATATATAATAATTATATACAGATGAGGAATGGGGGAGGGGGTTTACAGGGTGCTCCCCCAAGATACAGAATGTCACAATGCACATTGGAAAACATAATCCCAACTATATATATAAAATGATGGGATCTAAATTAGCTGTTACCATGCAAGAAAGAGATCTTGGTGTCATAGTGGATAGTTCTCTGAAAACATCCATTCAATGTGCAGCAGCAGTGAAAAAAGCGAACAGAATGTTAAGAATCATTAAGAAAGGACAGATAATAACACAGAAAATATATTGCCTCTTTATAAATCCATGGTACGCCCACATCTTGAATACTGTGGGCAGATGTGGTCGCCCCTTGGAAATTGTACAGCAAAGGGCAACAAATATGATTAGGGGTATGGAACAGTTTCCATATGAGAGATTAATAAGACTGTGACTTTTCAGCTTGGAAAAGAGATGACTAAGGGGAAGGAGGTCTATACAATCGTGACTGGTGTGGAGAAAGTAAATAAGGAAGTGTTATTTACTTCTTCTCATAACACAAGAACTAGGGGTCATCAAATGAAATTAATAGGCAGCAAGTTAAAAACAACCAAAAGGAAATATTTCTTCACACAACACAGTCGACCTGTGGAACTCTATGCCAGAGGATGTTTGAAGGCTCAAAAAAGAAACAGAAGAGAGGTCCGTCCATCAATGGCTATTAGCCAGGATGGGCAGGGATGGTGTCCCTAGCCTCTGTTTGACAGAAGCTAGGAATGGGCAACAGTGGTTGGATCACTTGATGATGACATGTTCTGTTCATTCCCTCTGGGGCACCGGGCATTGGCCACTATTGGAAGACAGAATACTGAGTTAGATGGACCTTTGGTCTGACCCAGTATGGCTGTTCTTATGATTGAGTGGAGAGTTTAGCAGAAACAGTTGACAACTTCCGTTTCTTTCCTCAGAAAGAACAATCAATAAAGCAAACTCTACAGATAGTGGATGCAGAATAAGAAGACTCCCAGATTCCAAACTGACCACAGACAGTCACTGGAACTAATGGACAGCCAGATGACCAAGTGGTTGCATGTTCGGGTAGTGTAGTTAGAAAACCAGTATGATTCAGAGACACTTAACAGACTGATCCATGCTGAATGTTAAATATAGTAGTAGGCATCCTTCAGTCTTGAGGGACCATAGGTATGCACTCCTGGGAGGTAAAGAATTTACTCAGTTGGTTTTAGTGCAGCTGTGGCTGTGGATGAAGAGACCCACTCGAGAGAGACAATCTGCTGCATAGGTCACATTTAAAGGTGATGTTTCGACCCTTTGGCTCTGCCATCTGCTAGCTCCTTTCTCCTCTAAAATGGATGGCTTCCTCTTTGTTAAGCTCTTGTTTCCAAAGGCTGTGGTCCTGAGTGTGATCTGCCCAGTTGTCCACATCTACATCCATTTCTTTGCAGTCTTGCTTGCCCACATCCTTGAAATAGAATTTGGGGCATCCTTTGGGGCTTTTTCCAGATGTCACTTTACCATAGACGATGTCCTTTGGGATGCACCCATCATTCATTCAGCACACACATGCCCAAGCCAGTGGAGTTGTCTCTGTTTGAGGATTGTTTGCATACTGAGTATACTGGCCCACTTGATCACCTCAGTGTTGGTGACTGTCCCCTCCAGGAGATTCCAAAGATTTGACGAGGTAACGTATATGAAAGCTGTTGAGCCTCTCTTCCTGATGAGAGTATAAAGTCCATGTCTTGCTCCCATACAAAAGTGTGCTGATAACATATGCACGATACACACAGATCTTTGTGTATTCTGTCAGTTTGTTGTTTGGCCATACCCTCTTGCTCAGTCTTGATATTGTTGTGACGGCTTTTTCAATGCAGATGTTGAGTTCCGTTTCAAGTGAGAGGTTGACTGTGATAGTGGACGCGAGGTATGTGAACTCGTTCACCACTTCAAGTTCATAGTTGCAGATCTTGATGGAGGATGCTTCCTCAACTCCTTGGCACATTATGTCAGTCCTTTTTAGGCTTATAGTAAGCCCAAAGTCTTGGCAGGCATTGGAAAAACTGTCCATGAGGTTTTGGAGATGGGCTTCTGTGTGGGTTGACACTGCTGCATCATCAGCAAAGAGAAGGTGTTGCATGAGGGCTTCTCGAGTCTTGGTTTTAAATCTGAGTCTTGCAAGATAGAACAGCTCCCCATCAGATCTTGTGTGCAAGTAGATTTCCTCAGTTGAGGAACCAAAACCTTGTTTCAGTAGCAAGGAAAAGAAGATCCCAGAGTTGATGCAAGTACACAGCCCTGCTTGATCCCGCTATGAATCTGGAAAGCCCCTCAGAGACAGCCATCGAATTGGACTGTGCTGTACGTGTTTTCATGGAAGGACTGAATCATGCTTAAGAGCTTGGGGGGACATCCAATCTTTTCTAGAAGTGCAAGTAGTCCACTTCTACTGACAAGGTCAAAAGTCTTTGTGAGATTGATGAAGGCTATGTAAAGGGGCTTTTTTTGTTCTCTCCATTTCTCTTGTAGTTGTCTCAGCTGTCTGATGTCTGTTCTGGTTGACTCAGGCAAAGTTTTTTTCCCCATGATACTAAGAAGGGAAATGCCACGATAGTTGTTACAGTTGCTCCTGTCAGCCTTGTTTTTATAAAGAGTGATGATGTTTGCATCTCTCATTTCTTGTGGTACTGCGCCTTCTTTCCAGAACAGGCAGAGCAACTCATGAAGGTGTTGCAATAGATTAGGTTTTCCGCATTTTATGACCCCTGGCAGTATGCAGTCTTTTCTGGGGGCTTTTCCATTGGGGAGGTCATCTATGGCAAGGGTAAGCTCCTCGACAGTTGGTTCATTGTCGAGTTGGTTCATAACAGGCAGGCTTTCGATGGTGTAGATGGCTCAGTCCGTAACAATACAGGAAAACCCCGCTATAACGCGCCCCGCAATAATGTGAATTCGGATATAAGGCGATCATAAGGTGGCTCCGGCTACCCCAAGCCAAAAAAAAAAAAAGCAGCTGGAGCGCTGTGGAAGCACAAAAAAAAAAAAGCGGCTGGAGCGCCACGGAAGCGCAAAAAAGAAAAAAAAAAGAAAAAAATGGCCAGAGTGCCGCCGAAGCGCCAAAAAAAAAAAAAAGGCGGCCAGAGCGCCGCGGAAGCGCAAAAGGATGTAGGAATCTTAACGCTGTCTAGATAAAACTCCAGTTGCATGGATTCCTTGTAGATGCTAAAAGGAAAATCCAAACTACTCCAACTACATAAATACTAATCCTGCGCATACCCTAAAGCCGGGATCAAAGGGATTTCAGTGGCATCAGTGATGTTAAGGAACATGCTGATCATTTATGCAACATGAGTCCCTTGAATGTCGTGGTGACTTTGAATTGATGCCTGAAATTTAGATTATCCTCTTAATAATATTTATGCATGTGTACATGTCTCACAGCAAACAAGGAAGGTCTGGTTTGGGATGTACATTTACACAGAAACTCTCCAGAGTTTAGTGCCTGGTTCCCAACCAGGAGTGCCCGGACTAGTCCTGTATCACCTACCAAGGTGCTTGAGTGACTGCTCACAAAGGTGAGGCTGAGGTTGGGAGCTTCCCAAGTTCCCAGGTGGATTGGAGCATGTCCATTCAAATGGGAGGAGTGGCTCAGTCAAGGTCTGATTGTGGCAAACTGGGCAGCAGCTGGTAAAGTGTGCCTGAAAAATTTAAAGCCAAGGTTTTGCTATTTCTTTAGGAACTTTTCACTTCCACATGATCCAGTTGATTTTTTTCCTCATTTGTGAATAAGTTCCTCAAAAACAAACCATTTCATTGTGCCTGAAAAGAAGCACTGCAGCTCACATGGCCCAGGAGTCGTCCATCTTTGAAGCAGAAAGTGCTTTGCCTATTATGGCAGTGGCAAGTTACTCAGAGTCTGATCCAGAGCCTACTGCAATCAAGGGAAAGGCTTCAACTGGTTTCAATGCCCATTGTGTAAATGGCTGCAGATTCTAGGCCTCACTGCCCAGACCAGTGAACCAGAATAAGTGCTCAGACACTCAGTACTGTAAGATGCACAATGAAAACACACTGAAAAAATAGAGAGAGTGATTTTCTTCCTCTAAGCTCTTTCAGTTGTAGGGATTGTAGGTATCACTTGTGACACTAGTGTCCCTTTAAGGACTCAGGTCAGGAGATGTGTAATGATGAGTGTATATAACACCTCTGCCAGTAGTTAGCGTTAAGCTGCTGTCTTGTATGTTGTGTGGTATCTGACTTGGGGGGTGTAGTAGGAAGTCAAATCCTGCCAGTGTGTGCTGGAGTTGTTACTTGCAGTATTCAATAAATCCTTGGATTTCTATAGCAAGTAATAAAACTGGTAGCAGTGGCTTCAAGATGGCAAAAGTACTTTTGCCTGAGAAGAGATGTGCTGATCATGCAAATTGGACTGGAATCTAATTACTTAAAGAGCCTTTGAGCTGTTAATCTCAGTGAACGAGTGTTCTGATGCGAAAGCAGCACAGTGTTTTTGGATGGTGATGCCAAAGACTTTGACCAGCAGCTTTCCAGTACAGATCATGGATCGTGCAGACAGTTACATAAACTGTTATATGACTGCTCTGAGGGGGAATTGTTGCTTTTAAAATAGCAGAAGGAGCAGCAAGCCAGGAGGCAGCAGGCAGGGAAACCCCTGTGTGATGGGTTGGACCCCCCCGCCAATCCGGGATGTTACCTGATGTACTGGGATTTCACTGAGCCTGCCTGTCCCACTAGCCTGTTTTGCTGAATTAGGCTCTCCGGCCTCTGGCAGCACACACACACAGATAAGGACGCATCAGCTGTAGAATCACACAGACTCTGCAAACATCTCTCTATGAGAAGACTCGGCTAGGAAATCACCCAGCAGTCAAGTGCAGCTCCCCTCTGGAAAGTACACCCAAAATAATATTGTCTTGCGCTGTAGAGAAATCTATAAGCTCATAAATTCGCCCCCTCCCTCAATGTGGAGGAAGATATGCACAACTTCTTGCCTCCCCCAGTTAGATATTGCACAAATTGGGTTAATAATAAACAAAAACAAGTTTATTAACTATACAAGGCAGATTTTAAGTGATTATAAGGGACAGGAAACAGAACAAAGCAGACTACCAAACAAATAAAACCAAACACGCATACTAAGCTAAGATCTTAAAGAGACTGGTTTCAAGAAGTAATTTCTCACCCTAAATGTTGTTTTAGGCAAGTTGCAGAGTTGCTGTAGCTTAGAGTTCCAGTTATTTCTCTTTACAGACTAGACTCCTGTCTTAGTCTGGACTCAGCCCTTGCCTTTCCCACTGCGCCGTTCCTTTGTCTCTTCAAATACTTTCAGCAGTCTTTCTTCTTGGGCAGAAAGGCAAAGAAGAGTCCTGTTTGCCTTACTCCCCAGCCTTAAATAAGGTGGGAATCTTTTGTTTCTTGACCTCCCACTCCTTTTAGTGGAAAATTACTAGAAGTCCAAGATGGTGTTTAGTGCCAGGTGACAGGACACCTGACCTAATAGTGTCACAGCTATGTCCCAGGACACCTCTCAGGAAGAAGAGAGATTAGTATCTTCAAAGTCTTATTCTTTCTTCCTAATGGCCCATCAAGGCTGGTGGCCTGTTGTCTGGTGGGTGTCTGCCAAATATACACACAGTTGTAATTGTTACATAGTCAGTATTCCTAACTTTAGATACAGAAATGATACATGCATACAAATTGGGTGATCACATTCAGTAAATTATAACCTTTCCAATGAGAAGACCCATCTTGCATAAACTATATCTCAGTTATGCCATATCCATATTATAAGCATATTTCTAGAAAGAATATGGGGTGTAATGTCACACCCCACGTAGCAGTTTGTGTGCACCGAGGAGGCAGTTTGATAGGGTGCACACAAACCTGGCCAGGGGGATGGCTCAAGTGAAGCAGAGCCTGCTATGCTGAGTCAGTGATAAAGCCGTCCTCACAGTCTTCTCTCTGGCCCCATTGGGATCCATCATCACAGACTTTGTCAAGTAATCCCGTATAACGTTCTATGGCCTGTTAGTCCTACCGCCCAAGATGCAGATGTGTGACATCTTCGTGTTTGCTGAAGAGATCTTGGGAGAGCTACTGTCAATGTCTGGTGGGCTCTTGCCTCACTTACCACACCACCTATTGCACAGTGAATGAGGCAAGGTCACCTGCCATAGGGCCAGTGTGGAAGGGCCCTGGCCCCGATGCTCTGGTAATACTAGCTAATGTAGCAGTGTCACAATTATTGAATTATTGTATTTTGAAGATGTGAAGTGGTGGATCAGTATTAACTAGTCCGTTTATTTTATTATTTACACTGTGTTGATTGTCCTAATTAAAGTGACTCTTTTTTTTCAGCTGCTATATTTCCTTCTGGTTGCATCAGAAGATACATATATCATCTATCATTTGCACCCGTCACCTTAGTAAAGCAACAAACATGAAAAACAAATCACTGTCTGTGAATGGATCATTTTCATGTTCCCTCTTCCATGAGAGATTGAGGTCCCAGGTAGGTATTTTGAGGGTGAAAACTCACTGGCCATTCAGTGGCTATCGAGATTGGGAGACACCTCTAAAGAGCTGTCTCCACTGTGCTCCAAGAGCCTGAGCTAACTCACGCTGCGCTCAGTAAGAGAAGTCATCTTTCCAACAGGTGGAGATTCAGGCCCTAAAAGAGGAGGGGTGTGCTTAGCCAAGGCCCCGCAGACCTGTGCACTGGATTAAGAGAGAGGTTTTTACCTGTTCAGTGCTAGAAAAATCCAAATTCACTGGGAAAGGGAATTATACTATTACAGACAAAGCACTGGATTGCTAGTCTTCTGCTAGAAACCTTCTGCTGGAACGAGGACCCTTTTCCATGCCCATCTCATCATTTACCAGCAGGCTGGATACGCACAACAGTTGCTGGGTTTTCCTTACTCCACTTTGCCTGGATCTCTGGTACCAATTCTCCCTTGCCCCAGGTGACGTTGCTGGCAAGTGGCACATCCTCCTGTAGTTTAAATACTGGTTATTTATTCAGTTAGAAGTTGATGAATTCTTCAGGTCTTTTAGTGGGATGGAAGTAAATCCCCCAGGGGGTGGGGAGGCCAGGGGAAGCATTTCTCTGCCTTGGAGGAAGGATTAAATTCATCTTGATTTGGTCCCCTGGCACTTCTGCCTATACTTTGTTTTTAGGCTTCTGCTGAGAAGCTGAACTTTGTACCAAGGATGATCAGCAGAGACAGAAATGGAAGGGCTGCAAAAAGAGAGAGGTGCCTGTGCCAGCCTACTCCAGCCTCTTTGGAAGGAACCCTGGTGTAGAGCACCCTAAATATGCTGTACCTTCCCTCCCCTCTCCCCCCCGCCAAACCCAAACCAGCTCCTGTAATAAGAACATCATGTGCTCTGGGCACTATGTGCAGAGCTATGATGCTCCTGCTCAGTTAGCCATGATCAGCCAGGTCCTGTTTCTGCAAACTCTTCCTCAGATGTTTAATTTCAACCATGTGAGCAGGCCTGTTGATTTCATACATGTTACAGGACTGGGGCCTACGTCAGTATTGTGGTGAGAGCTGCACAGAGGAAAGGAGCCAGCAGCCATGTTACAGGAATCACCCCAGTCTAATGAGATGACTGCTATCTCACCTAGGATCTTGGTCTCCAGCTGGGGCTCACTGGCCCTGTAGGGGAGGTTTCACAGCGACAGTCACTGATGCAAGAGCAGCTCCTGTTTCTGTGTGTGCTCCGGCTGACAGCAAGAGTCAAACTTTGGGCTCCCTTGGGAGCTAGAGGACAATGGAGGGAGCAAAACATCTGACAGAGCTGAGAAACAGCCCGCGTGTACATTAGTCTCTTTTCAGAATATGATACTGATGTGTTTGCTGGACTCATCTCTATTAGCTCACATTATTGCCTGCATGCAAAGAGCTGGATTCCTGAATGGGTTCCAAGCTAATTAATTGAATGAAATATATTGTTACCACACACATTGCAAGCTGGCCTTGAAATACAAAAGGCTGATTATGTGAATCTATGTGCTAAATTCCTCAGCCGCCAACTCCTCCTGAATTGTTACCTCCTCCCCTGGGCAGAAAGGTTCATTGGGTGGTAGTAATGTAGCTTAGAATTGTGTGTTGCATTTATGAATGGAGGCTTGTCAATAACATGAGAGGTGTGTCAATAAAACAGCCTCTAGGGTCTGACCTGACTGCAGTGCAGGGACTGGATTAAGCATCTCAAGAGTGAGTACTGGAAAACCAGAGACCAGAACCCCACCTTGGGCTACTCACCAACATTGTGCCCGTTTTCTGAGGAGTTTGACTGAGTGCTGGGTATTGCACTGAACACAGAGCCAGCGATGGTGCATGACTACCTGGTTAGCCAGGATGGTGCCCTGCTGGCCCCAGAATCCAGCACGGGGACTGATGGGAGCCAGGAGCAGGTGCCGAGTGAGGGCAATGAAGAAACTGTTACTGAAACCGATACCATACAGCAGCAGCACATCCTGGGGCTACACTTGAAAGAGCTGTTTGATGTCCCATCCTCCCCTGTGAGGAACAGCTTGCTGCGGAGCCTGCAGCAGATACAGACAGGACAGAAGCTGCCCCTGAGCCTGGTAGACTTCTGACCCTGTTTTAATGTTTATTATTATTAATATAGGCATGGCAGAGATTTCTGCTCTATTAACCAATGCAAAAGTTATGAGACACCCCAGCTAGCAGCATGTATCCACCAATGGCGGATTGTATCCCAGTGCCGTGGCTTCCCCATCACATGGAGTTCAAATGGTGACCTAGAAATGCAAATAGTAAAAATGCCTTTACTGGAAAGGCACAGATTTTTGGTCCGGCCATTCCTGTTCCCTAAAAATAATAACTTTACATTGCCATGCCTGTAAGTACGCCATTCTGTAACCACTCAGTGGCATAAAGGGCCACTGGAAAATGAACTGTCGGAGAGGGGAGAGGTGGAAATGAGTTCCAGCCACAAATCTAGTCCATTTCAGGTAAAGATAGTCCATGCAGTCTACAGATGACAAAAGCAGTTATCCCAAATTTGACCGGGGTTTGAAAATGTATCCTGAAATGTGCCATGGAGGATGGGGTATAAGAGAGATGACTGTGGAGTTGTGTGTGTTTGCATGCAGCCATAACAGGCTAAGCCATGTGGAAGCTAATGGAGAATCCTGTTGATTCCCTCATGAATTTTGAACCAATCCCAGGTGCTAATAGAAACTTTTCCTGGAGCAGGAACCCCAGCTATGCAGTCACGGTCACATTGCAGGGGAGGGTGTATTTCCCAGGGCCAGCTTGGTAGCTGACCAGCCCACTCCACTAATCAATGTCCTGGTCGGTCTCTATACGTTCGAATACTTCACCTGCACGCACTGCGGGTTTCCCACCAGCAGCTTGGAATAACAACTCCCTCTGCCAGCCGAGCAGCACAAGAACTGTTCTGCCCTCCAAAATTTGGAAGGCCTGAAATGATAGAAAAAGCTTTTGTAGCGTTGCCACTGATGGCACCCTGCCCACCCCCACCCCCTCCCCCAGCCCAAGTAGTTCTGCACTTTAAAAAAAAAAAAAAAAGCCTATCATTGTCTCTGCACTTCTTTCGCTGTGATTAACCAGGCTGTGTCAAGGGGCTTCTGTGCATCCTTCTCGCAATATATTGACGTTCAGTTTCGAAAAGTAGCATTTTATGTCCTTGAAATTCCACAAGGATTTTTCTGTGCTCCTGCATGGGGGTCTTTGAGACAATAACCCTCTGTGTCCTGTCCTGTTCTAGGCCCCTCACCCTCTCTTGGCTGCAGAACCTCCACAGTTCGCCCACAGTGCAGTACAAGGCTGGCCCAATGTACCATCATGGACCATTCTAAGTGGAAATGTTTCTTTGATGAACTGATGGTTGAAGTTCTTCAGAGAGCCACCAACAGAGCTGAGCAGCTGTTGTCAGTAATAGCTACAAGAATACTAGCTGTTGCTCCATTATCCACCTCACGGCCTGAGATACCTGCATGGTACCCTGGGATGCAGTCCAGAAACTCCAGGCCTGGGTGGTCCATGCAGTCAGGCCCCATGAGCAGCTGGGCAGGGCAACTTAGCCCCATGCAGCCCTTTGTCTTGACCTCCTCCCCTGTTGATGCCTCCAGCCTCTGCCCTGGCATCAAGTGCTCAGCAAATGGAGAACAAAGGGAAAGGAGAATGGGGGCCCAGGGGACATGCCACGGCAGGGGGTTCTGTCTTGTACTTGGTTCCACTGTTCACACTTGTTCTTCCAGTGGTTTTTGTGTTTTTTCCCCTGTAAGGTTCTGTTGTTACTGGCATTTTGGTGTGGTAATGGTGGCTTGCCACCTCAGAATGGGCAACTGTTGTACTTTTATAACACGTATGTAAATAAAGATTTGTATGTCTACAGGAAAGTGTATTGCTATCACTGCACCACGTCAGACAATGTGTATTTAAAATAATAAAGCTAACACATGATCAGGAACAATTAGGAATTAGTAAGCAAACACTAGTCCTCTGTACAGTTAGGTACAGCAATCCACCCACCTTCCACCCCGGGCCCCATGGACCTTTTTATCGGGCCCCTGCCCCGTGGACCCAATCGGCCCCCTCGCCCTTTCGCTGCGAGCCGGCTGCCCGATCTGCAGCCGGTTCTGTTCCAGACCGTGCCAAGAAAACATCTGTACACATTTGTGGTCCACACTCTTCACTACCTCACCCTCGCGTCCCGCCCCGATACCAAATGGCGGGACCTCCTGCCACCTCTCGAGGGTGAGGAGCCCCGGTGGGCCAGCTTGTATTCTGCCCTGGTCCCGAGGCCCGCCGGGGATGTCAGTTGGCGGCTCCTTCACGGGGCCGTGAGCATGGGCGTGTACTTGGCGCGGTTTACCCCTGTCCCCAACACCTGCCTCTTTTGCGGCGTGAAGGAGACCCTGGCACACGTTTATTTAGAGTGTGCCAGGTTGCAGCCCCTGTTCCGGCTCCTCTTGGAGAGGCCTGAGTCCAATGCACTGGGCACACGAGCACCAGAGGGACAAATGGGAGCTTTAGCCCTTTAGTGAAAATTCTGACTCTGGCACCATCTAGTGGCTAAAGCCAGGAGCAAGCTGTAGGGTCTCAGACAAGCTGCTGTAATCAGGATGTAAACCATAGAAACGTTGGTGTAATGCCCGCTCCAGAGGTAAGGGCAGCTGGGGCCTCACCTGCTAGGTCCTTAGACCTGGTGGGTTCTCATAAATGGCTCCTCTTGGATCTCCTATTGCGTTTTTGGTTGCACTTTTCCCCTCACCTATTTATCTATGCACTCCCCATCCATGGCCCCACAAAGTCGCGGGATCTCCTTATCAACCTCCTCTTGGCCCTGGCCAAACTAGCCATCTATAAAACCAGGGAGAGGAGGTAGGCCGACGGGATTTCCTGCGACTGTGGGGCCTATTTCCGCTCCTCCGTCCGTTCACGCATCCGGGCAGAGTTCCTCTGGGCGGCATCCACTGGCTCCCTTGACGCCTTCGAGGAGCAGTGGGCGTTGTCTGGGGTTCTCTGCTCGGTGTCCCCATCAGGTTCCCTTCGTTTAGCCCTATGACCTCACTCCTGATCCTGTTTTTTTTCATTGGTTGTCCCACGTAATTAGTTAGTATCCCAGACCTGTGGATCCTCCCCTTAGGCCGGGGGGAGGTCCTTTAGCAGTTATAATACCTGGATATTAATAGGACTACTCTGCTGTTCCCAGCTGGCCTGGGTCTATCACACTATATATGTCAAGGCTGAATCCCTACTCTGTCACTCCGAGTGCACGAAGTAGGAACCCGCAAGGATTTTAAAAATTAATACTGGCCACTCCAGGCTTGTATTGAGCCCCCAAGGTTACAGCGTCTCTCTGATCTTGGCTTGGTAAATGCTGCCACCACCCAAATGCAAAAAAAACCCCGAACCCTTTGAACCCAGGATGGAGCACTTGGGAATTCCTCCCTGTGGGGTACCCTCAAGCCCTTTCACCCCCACCCTCCTCCAGGGAAGAGCTGAGAAAGAAAACAAAGGAAATTAGCTGTGGCTATCAGCTAATCAACCAACATGCACAAACCTCTTAGGACATCAAAAATCCAATCCTGTTCTTTAAAAAGGTAAATTTTATTAAAAACAAAAAGGAAAAAATACATCTGGAACTTAGGCTTTTTGCTAGATCTTAAAAGAAACAATTACAAGAATTAAGCACCCAAAACAGCTTTCTTGGTGGTTCAGCTTAAAGGTTACAAGCAACGAAAGCATCTGGGGCTAGCACAGAGGAGATCCAAGCCAAAATAAGAAATAAACCTGATCACGTCCAGCTACACATTTTGACCTACTTACACATTTGAAGTTCAGATAAGTAGTTCTAGGCATGATCTGATGATTTACGATCATATCTGGCTTTCGCTTTACACAGCATTCCTGCTGCCCTCTGTTCCCCTCTTTCCCAAGAGCCACAGACAAAGGGAAAGTTTCTTTTCCCATTTAAAAAAGTTCTAGCCTTCCCATTGGCTCTTTTGGTCAGGTGCCCACTTTTTTTCCCCTTTACCTGGGGGACTTTTAAACTTTTTACAGGTAAAGCAAGTAGGGGAAAGGATCACAACACCAAAAATCAACAATTCAGCACACACAGGAAAACCAGGCTAAAAGGATGCTGCATTGTAATTGAAATTGTGTCCGTACCGGGAGAAATAAAGATGCTATCTGCAGGGGTGCTATGGAGGACAGCTGGGCCTTTAAGCAATAAGCACTCAGCTCTTTGAAGTAACCTGGGACTTGGTATCCATTCCAAGGGAAAGCCTTCACACAGAGTGTGTGGACCGTGACCTGCATGGGGGAAACACTGGGGTTTTGTTCTTCTTTGTTTCTTTAGACACTATAAAGAATGCCTGGAAGGTGCGAAGACCTCCCTCTTCTCCCAACAGAAACAGGGCTTCCCCTGCTTGTCCTTATGTTAGAAATTCAGGTAACGAAGAAATGGATGGGGCCTCAATTCTGCCCTGAGAACCGCGAAGGCAGCAGAACTGCACAGAGATCTGTTGTAGCCAAAAGGTTCACTCACAGTTCTCAGTGCAGGATCAGGGACTAAAACATTACAGCTGTGCAAGGATAGTCCTGTGATCCAAGACTCCCATAGTGTACGGGCTTCTGAGATGTTTCTCTGGCTTGTTCCAACCACGCTGTGACTCTCAGGTAACAAATGGTCCTGAGGGCACATGCGCAAACAATATAGGTTTGGATGAGAAATTTTCCCTCCATTCATTTCCTCAAACAAAGAACACCACAGCCCCGAGGACAAGTAAAGGGCTGAACCAAAAGCCATTTCTTTGGCAACCTAGGCCTACCGGAGTTCCCCATCCTGGGTAGGAGAAATCCTCCAGTGACTTAGGCCTGCCTCTTCCCTGCCCCTAGCATGGGGGGCACGGGAATGGGGAAGGATGTGAGGTCATGGCATCCTTGTGCTCTAACAATCCCAGATGCCATAACATCCCTTCAGGGCTGTTAGCAGCCTATGCCAGGGGCCAGCCCTGCAGCCCATCTGCACCGGAACTGGGGGGCACAAAAGATTCTTGAGGCTGCTGTTGCCCTTCTCCGCCACAAAGCTTCACAGAACACCACTCAGACACAGCCCAGGACTGGCCCTGAGTTCTTCTGTTCATGGAGTTGCTTTCTCTTGTGGGTGCCGAGGCAGCAGGCAGTTGGAGATTGCCACTCAAACTCAAGTAGCAGATCCAGTGTTGGGCAGCAGGCCGGCAGAAATCTGCCAGCACTGATCCTCATGCTCCTGAGGAGCCTCACCGAACTCCCCAGGACTCCGTGGGGGCATGCCCCTTTGCAGGAGCAGGGCCTTAAGCGATAGAGATGCTGCAGAATGTGAAGCCTTCCAAGGACTCCAGGAACAATTTGCTGAAATTATATTGATACCATTTCTTGCACTAGGACGCCTGCAAAAATGTGTGACACTTTCTCCCTTGTCTCCACCAGACAAATAGGACTATTGGGAAGACAAAGAAGTTATAAAAAGGCCAGTTGTCAAGGCCAGTGTTTTGTATTACACATAGAAAATATATATTAAACTCCACTAAAATCTGTGGGAGCTATAGGAACTCAGGAGGGAGGAATATTATGAGGCATGATAAATATTCCAAACACGCTGTGTGTGTCCCATAAATGTTATCTTAGAAACAATTGGCTAATGTGAACCAGCAATTAGCATGTGAAATGGAGCCCTTGCTCTGTAAAGTATGGGTTTGCAGTGTGAATATTCAAGGAGCTCTTTGACATAGTAAAAAGGGGCGGCTTAGTGTTTAACAAATGTCCTCATAATGCACTCAATTGAAAAGCTTATTTAAGGTTTCTGTGTTTGTTCCAAACTCCTCCAGATGTCACATTTGTCACATCAGCACTGGGCTCATGTTTATTCTGTTCTGGCTGATAAAAAACGACCCCCATTGTGGGACTCATTACAATAATTTTTCAGGAGCATTGAATTCTAACCTCTATGCCACAGTGACTATTGCTTAGCTCTTAATTTCTTTATTCCTACCACTTGACCACAGCCCACTGCCAAAAACAGGGCAAGAACCCCGGAATGCTGATAGCCAATATTCCATCGCATCTCACAAGCAGGTGTATAACTAGCTTGGGAATTGTATGTTGGATCCCCACTAAGGATTAGTTCACACCGATGATAACAGCCTAGCTCATCTCCCAGTTTCTCCTTTTCTTGGAGGAGTTGAAGGTGGTGCTATGGATGTTAAGATCCTAAGTCCACACCCTGTAGGACTAAAAATAGTATGTGATGGTATCATAAAAGAGTGCATCATAATGCTTATGCCCAGAGGGACTGAACGGAGGTTACATGGGCAACCTTCATTCTGGCATTTCCTACCTTTTGAGCACTTGACTTTGCAACCTTAATATTTTTGGAACACTTTTTTTTCAGCGTTTGTGTGTGGGGGGTGTATGTAATATCTGTCTGTCTTGGAGACTCCATCTTAAGTTATCACCAGGGATCCTAGTTTTCCGTGATTAAAAATAACCAAAATGCTCCTAGAGAAAAACATAAAAATCTATGTTTTTCCTTGATGAAAATGAAATGCTGAACTTTCGTTTTCCTTGCCACAATATATATAGGTGTCAGTCAAACACGTTTTATTGATAGACAGTAGAACCCCAATTATCCGCACCTCCATTATCTGGCTCTCTGTATTAACCAAACGACCAGCTGCCTGGGGCTGGCAGCTGGAGGCCCCCCCACATCTTAAAATAAGGGATAGAAAGCTCTTTGCCAATTCTCCTGATTATCCCAATTTTTGATTATCTGATCTGGATAAGATCAGATAAACGGGGTTCCACTGTAAACTTAAAGTGCATTCAAAAATCAACGCCAAGATGGGAAGATGCATTGAATACGTGACACTGGTACTTTCAGTAACATGTATTCAATAGTTAATATATGTTTTTATTTTTTCACAAAATGCAAAAACTAAAAATTCTCTGTAAAAATGCCAATTCTATGTTTTTCTGTATTTTTCCATGACAAACAGATTTCTAGGATCCCTGGTTATAACTCACTGGATCTTAGTGGTGTCAGGGCATTGCTAATGGGCTACTGAGCCTGTCTCCTATAGATTGTGAGTCCGAAGCCAGACAAGCTCACCAAATGATTTGCAAATATACAAATGAACTAATTTGCATAAATGTTTATGCAACTGCAAGTGTCCTCAGTCTTTTCCCCAAAAGTGGCATCCTTAAACCTTTGCCAGCACCTAGGGCTTCCAAGACTGTATTTCAAAAATACGGGGTTGTTTTCTTAGCTCCTCACCCAACCCCTCCTCTCAAAATTATCATTATTATTAATAATAACAATAATGGTACAGTACTCACTGACATTTTCCAGGGTATTTCTTGCTCGTTTTTGCAGCACTCAGCAACTCCTGATTTTGTTATACTGAGATGAAAAATAAGAGATGTCCCTTGTAATACAGGACTGTTGGCGACCCTACCAGCAAGGGACTGCAGGCCAGCTGAGGTTCGCTGAAGAATACCATCCTCTGGCCATACCTGCTCCCTGCTCCTCCTCACTCCCTCCCTGCCCCCTATGCCACGGGGGAGTCATGCAGGGGCTGGGTACATGCTGCAGGAATTCTCAGCTGGCCACATCCAGCGAGCTTCCAGCTCCTTCGTGCCACCAGAGCAACACAAAGGGGCTGTTAATGCAGGAGAGAGCCTATGGCTCCAGCCAGCTTGAGTTTTGTGGAGGGGAAAGACCGTGCTGGAGTAATAGCATTCCAGAGCCCAGGGGCTTATGTATCCAGGGCCGATGCAAGGAAGTGTCGCGCCCTAGGCGAAACTGCCACCTTGTGCCCCCCACCCAAGCCCTGCGGCAGCTCCGCTCTGAGGTGCCCCCTGTGGCAGCTGCCCTCCCTGTCCTGAGGTGCCCCCCCCGTGGCAGCTCCCCCCCCGAGGGAGCCGTCCAGCACCTCCCCACCCCAGCTCACCTCTGCTCCAGAAGCCCTGCTGTCGTGCCCGTCGCCGGGCTCGTGTCATGTGCGCTAAGCAGAGCTGCGGAGCTCTGCCCAGCCGCCGGCGCCACTGCCGGCAATTAGAAGAATCGCATGGGATGGAGCGGCCGCTGCGCTGGGAGGGAGCGGGAGTCTGAGCCGCTGGCAGGCAGCCTAGGGGTTCCCCTGGGTCAGCACGCCACCGGCAGCCCGAACCCCTGGGCTGGCTGCCAGCGCACTGACCCAGGGGAATCCCTGGGCTGCCTGCCAGCGGCGGTGCTCTGACCCAGGGGAACCCCTGGGCTGGCTGCCGGCGGTGGCGCACTGACCCAGGGGAATCCCTGGGCTGGCTGCCGGCGGCGGTGCACTGACCCAGGGGAACCCCTGGGCTGCCTGCCGGTGGCGGCGCGCTGACCCAGGGGAACCTCTGGGCTGGCTGCCGGCGGCGGCGCGCTGACCCAGGGGAACCTCAGGGCTGGCTGCCGGCGCGCTGACCCAGGGGAACCCTAGCATGTATATTGTTCTGCTTCACCTTCTGGTCTCTTCCTCAGCTCCTTTCCCTTGCATGGCACTGGGACGTCTCTCTGTGCGCCCTAGCCTCGCCAAGTCACTGCAGAGAGCCTTGGTCCTGCAGGAGAGCAGTTGTTGGGCCTGCACACATCCCTCTTCCTAGTGTAAGGGCAATGAACACCAACCATCGGGACCAAGCCACAGCACAAGCCAGGAGCTAGGAGTCTCTCTTTCAACAAAAAGGTAGCAGGTATTTGGAATGGACGTGGCTGTGAATACCAAGCTAGGCATTTAAAAGCAAGGTGGACTTCCGGTCACGGTGACGCCTGGGCAGTGAAGTTCAAAAGGGCTTCCAGATGGATTGTTTGGGAAGGGAATGTTGCATTGTGGGATTGCAGCTGGAGGTTTGCTTATATCAGCATGGGTACATAAAAAAGCGGAATAACTATGCTGGAAAAATCAGAGAGTTTTATTGGTAGGAGACAAAATTACATATGGATGCATGTCAGGCTGTGCCTAAATAGGTGAGTCAACTTTCTAATGTAGCTCAGGCCTCAGATTTAGCAAAGCGACTGTCCCTTTATCAAGTTTCAGAGGTCAGTTTGGGCTTTTCACAGAGGTCTAGGGGATTTAGGCACTAAGACTAGATTTTCAAGGACCTCTGCACGTTGGGTGCTGAATTCTTTTGACTATCTGGTGTGGTGCTGAGATCTGGAAAGTTTGACCCTGAGCCAGTCTGAAAAGTTGGCCCTAAATTCCCTAGAATGCTTTGCACATCTCAACCTTAGTTTGTAAAACATAGCTCACGA
The DNA here is from genome assembly GCF_020497125.1 of Mauremys mutica. NCBI lineage: Eukaryota > Metazoa > Chordata > Testudines > Geoemydidae > Mauremys > Mauremys mutica. The sequence goes on along the minus strand of NC_059093.1, from coordinate 18,204,818 downwards.
GAAGGTGGGTGAGAATCTTAGCTCCATCTTGTATGGCTTCGGCAGCAGCAAGAGCCCCGACCACCCCTGGTTGTTTGAGTGCTTTGCAGCAGAGGCACCCAGCTGTGCTGGGGTAAGAACTTTTCTTTGTCAGCAGGCCGAGTAATGTGAACCATGCACGGCTTGTTACCACAGAAAGCAGCACTAAATCCTGCTTAGGAAACCAGGCTTGATGTGCAGAGCATTAAGGATCAGAGCAAAGGAAGGTAAGGTCTCTGGGGTATGGTACTCGCAGACTGCAGAGCTGAATCATCATCCCATACATCATCTAGGTGACATGGAAATCGTGCTGGGAACTGTGGAAAGGATTGCTACCGTAATTCTCCTGGAGAACGGAGGAGAAAGGAAAGCAGGGCATCTGGAAAAAAGACTATGGAAGATTTTACTCTTTATTTCAAAGTAGAAACCACTCCACTGTCAACTCTCAAAGAGAAAAAAACTCCCTTATGAAGATTAGCTTGTAGTGAAGACATCGTCACAAGCTGTAAAGCCTGCAAGTCCTTGACTCTGCAGCCCTTCCACCTAATATGGGCTCCTTACTTCAAAAACTGGTTGACAAAATCTGTTGTTGATCGTGCTAAGGTCAGTTCTTGATGGGTGGGACTATCTAGATCCCTTGGATTTCAAGAACTGCCTGAACACAGGGATGCGCTTCTGACATCCAGTATGAAAAATCTGCAAAGTGATGCACTTTGGAAAACATAATCCCTACTATGCATACAAAATGATGAGGTCTGAATTAGCTGTTACCACTCAGAAAAGAAATTGTGATATCATCATGGATAGTTCTCTGAAAATATCTGTTCAGTGCGCAGCAGCAGTCAAAAAAGCGAACAGTGTTAGGAACCATTAGGACAGGGATAGATAAGGAGACAGAAAATATCATAATTCCACTATATAAATCCATGGTACGCCCACATCTTGAATACTGTGTGCAGACGTGGTTGCCCCATCTCAAAAAAGATATTTTAGAACTGGGAAAAGGTACAGCGAAGGGCAACAAAAATGATTGGGGTATGGAACAGCTTCCATATAATGAGAGATTTAAAAGATCGGGACTGTTCAGCTTGGAAAAGAGATGACCAAGGGGGAATATGATAGAGGTCTATAAAATCACAAATGGTGTGGCAAAAGTGAGTAATTCAGTGTTATTTTCCCCTGCAGATAACACATGAACCAGGGGCCACCCGATGAAAATAATAGACAGCAGATTTAAAACAAACATACGGAAGTATTTCTTCACACAACACCCAGTCAACCTGTGGAACTCATTGCCAGAGAATGTTGTGAAAGCCAAAAGTATAACTGGGTTCAAAAAAGAGTTAGCTAAGTTCATGGAGGATATGTCTACCAATGGCTATTAGCCAAGATGGTCAGGATAAAAAACCATGCACTGGATATCCCTAAACCTCTGGCTGCCAGAAACTGGGACTAGACAAAAGGGAATGGGTCATTCAATAAATTTCCCTGTTCTGTTTATTCCCTCTGAAGCATCAGGCACTGGCCAGTGTCGGGAGACAGGATACTGACCCAGTATGGCCAGTCTTATGTTCTTAACAGCTAAAACAATGGTGCCAAGGAGAAGTGGTCTGTGTAGGTCACAAGGCAGTTTGATTTGTCTTCAATTCAGTGACCCATCAGTATCTTCCAAAATACCAAACTGATCTGAGTGTCCGTCTTAGAGGGGGCTGTCTGATTTTCTGGCTTACGTTATAGATGTCACCAATCTCTAAGGAAAAGGACTAGGAAAGTTTCTGGGGTATCTAGTCTCCACTGATATATGCTCTGCTCCTGATGTGTCTCCACAATGTCTCCACTGGGATCACAAACAACTTGCTGCCAAACAATAAAAACCTGGCAGATGACTTGCAGACCTGAAAGACATGTTTCCATGTATATATGCCCCCTGTGGACATGACTGATTTCCACAGGCCCCTGATGGATATACCTGATATTGAGGCTTTCGTGTGTGTGTGTGTGTGCACGCATGCAGTTTTTAGGGTTTTTTAAAATATTTGTCCCTATTTAATTTATTAATCCTATGCCCATGTTTGTGACTGAGCATGACTGGATTAAGTTTATGCATCACACCCATGTAACAATAATGAATGTGAGCTGTGATTTTTTTGTCACAACTTTTTCAGGCTTGTCACTAAATCGACCCACTTTCATGAAAATGTAACAGCCTCAGCTCTCCAGACTTTCAAATGTCACTGCTGGTATTTCCATAGATCTGATACTAATGGGTGACTTTCAGCTGAGGAACTTTAAGTGCTTTACAGAGGTAGGCATTGAATCCATAAGTCCTGACCCCCAGTCGCTGGCTGTGACTGCTTTTATTATTATAGTTACGGCATTGTTGGTACCTGCACATCTTACACCAAAGCCCTGTAGCCAGAGCCTTGTTCTCTGCTCTTCTCCTGCAGCTCCATCTTCATCACTTGGACAGGGAGCAGCCAAACAGTGGCCATCCTGAGGATATTGATGGGGAGCCTGCGAAGCTCTGCTAGGCAAAGCCCCACACAAAGAGCTGGCTCTTGCCTAGTGCCCCAATGGTGATAAGGCCAGATTTTGGGTGTGGGGGGGAGGGGGAATGAAGTCCACAGCCATGTGCCTTCACCTGAAAAGAGCTGCCTGGGCCCCACGACTTTGACCCGATGGACCATCTGCTGAAGTGAATCTGCCACACTTAAGCGTTACAGTGGCATGTGTGGTGCGAGGTGGTCACTGATAGCTAGGTCCATTCGGGGCCTTAGGACCTTGAATAGCATCTGAGGTTGGTCTGGTTACCAGAGCCAAAGGTAGCACGCTTGCATGAGGAGTGCATACCTGCCTGCTCTGTCTGAAAGGTTCTGAATTGTCTGGGGTCAGGGCCGGCTCCAGCGTTTCCGCCACCCCAAGCGGCGAGAAAAAAAAAGAAGCTGCGATCGGCGGCACTTTGGCGGCAGCTCTATCACGCCGCTTCATTCTTTGGCGGCAATTCGGTGGGAGGTCCTTCCCTCCAAGAGGGACTGAGGGACTCGCCACCGAATTGCCGCTGAAGAGCCTGACATGCCGCCCCTTTCTCTTGGCCGCCCCAAGCACCTGCTTGCTGCACTGGTGCCTGGAGCCGACCCTGGCTGGGGTTGCTGTGTGGCTATGCTCAGTCCCAGAGAGAGTGAGTTGCATGTCCCAGGGGATGGATTCAGTTTCTGAGGGTGCAGGGGCAGAGATGAATACACTGCACACCACTTTCACCCCAAGAGCTGGGCACAGCTCCCCTCGCCAGCCAGCATTGCCTTCCTCTAACTCAGACTATGGTTCAACCAGGTCCCTGCTGTGCTCCGGCACTGGAATGCCAGGAGGGATGAGGACTTAGGACCTGATCCAAAGCCCATTGCAGTGAATAGGTGTCCTTCCATTGGCTGTACCATTCTTGGATCAGACCCCTGAGTGTCAGCTGCTTAGTGGTGGCTCTTCAGCCAAAACCCCTCACAGGCCACTGGGGATTAGCTTTGCTTTATTTAATTCTTGTCTGGAATTCCCAGGCAGCCCAGCCACAGCTCTGCTGAGACAGTCCCAGAGTTTCGTGCTGCTCCCTTGGGATGAGAGGAGGGAGGGTCGTGTGAGATCAGGGGATTTGTAATCTCTGGGTGTGAGATCCAAGGTGCCTTTTCACTTGTAAAGAGCCAGAGCAGTGGGAGACGATGGCAAATTGACAGGCTCTCCAGTGCCAGTGGGCTCCCTGAGGACCCCGTGAAATAACAGCATAGGGCACTATGGCCTGAAAACACAAGGCCATTGGGCCGCCTTCTCCACAGAACACCTGCCAAGGGAGTGGAGTGGGTTTCACCAGGGACATCTTGGGACCGTTCCCATCTTCCCTCTATCTGAAGGCAGGTGGAAGAATAGTGGGGGTTTCATAGATCAAGGCCAGGACAGGCCATTATGATGTGTATTTGGTTTGTTGTGGTAATAGAATCTTGCATTGCTATGGCAACTGAGTTAGATTATTAGGGGATAGCCCAGCCAGTTTGGGCTGGTTTTTGGTTAGTTCAGTGAGTGTCAATAAATGGCTGCTTTCAAGTTTTACAGCTCTCTGTGTCTCCAGTGATTTCTTCCTAAAACTGTTGCCTCCAAGGATATCACAACATGGCGACGAGGATGGGATCTCTGTGCTGCCCCAGCAACAGAAGGAAATAGAACTTAAGGTACCAAAAAACAAACAAACCCTTTTTGCTGCTGGAGTGGAGTGAGAACTAGCTTGTTGGCACTGACTTTGCAAACTGAAACTAAAACCATGGCTACACTTACAGGGCCACTGGAACCTTTTGAGGAGAACTACAGTGCAATGGCACATATATACTGAGCGTTTTGAGCTTTTTGTTATTGCAAATGACATTACAGAAGAGAAGAAGTTGCCAATATTCTTAAGTGTTGTAGGGGCTAAGACCTACTCCCTGCTACGCAGCTTACTACACCCTGTTAAGCCAGAGACCAAATCTTACAGTGACATTGTGGAAATCCTGGGGTCCCGTTTTTCTCCAAAACCACTGGTAATTGCTAAAAGATATAGGTTCCACAAAAGAGACCAGAAAGAAGACAAAACAGTTGTACAATTTGTAGCAACTTTGAGAAAGCTTGCAGAACACTGTGAATTTAAGGAGACGTTAAATGACACCCTACGTGACAGGTTAGTGTGTGGCCTGCACAGTCAAGCTATACGGAAGCGCCTATTGACAGAGGCTCAGCTTACCATACAGAAGGCTGTTGATATTGTGGTCTCCATGGAACTGGCTACAAAGGAGGTACAATCCATTGGTGCATCCCCTAGGGTGCATAAGGGATCACAAGAACCTACCTACAAAACTGCGGGAGTCAGGAATGTTACCACTGTGTTAAGTCGGGTCACCAGGCATCAGAATGCTGGTGTAAGGACCTGGTGTGTCGACACTCTGGCAAAAAGGGACACATTGAGTGTGTCTGTAAACAAAAGGAAAAGAGGCCTGTGGTCAGGCTGACCAAAAAGGGAAATCTGCATATCCTAGAGCAGACCCAGGATGACCAAGAAGACACCTCATCATAAGAAGAAGAGCCACTCCACGTTTTGTCTTTGGAAGTGGGCTCACATGAATACTGGGTAACCCCCTTGTTAGACAGCAAACCTATATGCATGGAACTGGACACCGGTGCAGCCGTCTCGCTGATCTCTGAGACTGTATATAAAGAAAAGCTACAGCATCTTCTGCTTAAAGCAACAAAAACAATTCTGAAGACATATACGAATGAAGCTGTGCTCATGTTGGGCACTACTGATGTTAAGGTGGAGCTCAATGGACAGGCTGCTAAATTGCCACTGTTTGTGGTGAGAGGTAATTACCCAGCCTTAATGGGTAGGTCTTGGCTTAGGAAAATTCAACTGAACTGGGCAGAAGTGCGCCAAATGACTAAAAAAGAAACTAGTCTGCCCACTATACTAAGGAAACATGCTGCTGGTTTTGGAGAGGATGTGGGAAGTATGAAGGGAATCACTGTGACATTGAACATTAAACCTGACAGTCAACCAAAATATCTGAGAGCCAGAACTGTGCCATATGCCATCAGGCCAAAGATTGAAGTGGACCTGGAGCGCCTGGTCACAAATGGAGTCTTAATACCAGTTACCCATAGCCCATGGGCAACTCCTATTGTTCCAATAGTGAAGAAAGATGGCTCCCTACGGATTTGCGGTGATTTTAAAGTCACTGTCAACCCAGTGCTGTGTGCAGAGCAATACCCGCTTCCCCGCATCGATGACCTCTTCGCAGGCCTGGCTGGGGGCCAAAAGTTCAGTAAGATTGATCTGAGTCAAGCGTATTTACAGATGCACGTCAATGAAAAGTCCCAAGAGCTGTTGACTATTGTGACAAATAAGGGGCTTTATCGATACTGTCGCCTACCCTTCAGAATAACACCTCCTCCCGTCCTGTTCTAGAGGGCTATGGACCAGATCTTGTGTGGCTTGCCAGGGTCTAGTGCTACGTGGATGACATCCTGGTTACTGGAAGGAATGAGGAGGATTACATAAAGAATTTAGAGGCTACCCTACAAAGACTGGAAGAGTATGGCCTAGGAGTCCGCAAAGACAAGTGTGAATTCTTCCAGCCCTCTGTTGAATATTTGGGATGCATCATTGATGCTACAGGGCTTCGTAAGGCCTCTGCAAAAGTTAAGGCTATTATGGAGGCTCCCACTCCTCAAAATGTTAGCCAGCTTTGCTTGTTTCTGGGACTATTGAACTATTATGGAAAGTTCATCTCACAATTAGCCACACTGCTAAAACCACTTCACAAACTCCTTGGGCAGAACAAGGCCTGGAGGTGGACTGAAGCCTGTGATGTTGCATTTAACAAAGCTAAGGATGCATTGTTAAATTCTGAAGTTCTGACGCACTTTGATCCATCCTTACCCCTACCGTTGGCCTGCGATGCATCCCCTTATGGAGTGGGAGCAGTCGTGTCACACATTATGCCTTTGGGAGAAGAGAGACCTATTGCTTTTGCTTCACGCACTCTAAGCAAAGCATAAACTAACTATGCCCAAATCGAACGTGAGGCATTGGGAATCGTTTTCGGAATTGGGAAGTTTCATAATGCCTCCTGGCTGCTGGCAAGCACTCCTTCCTCTGCTATTCCTGTGCAGCCATCTCAGTGTCATCACCCTCAACCTTCCCGCACCCCCCCACACCAGCACATGGCTGGCTCTTGCTCAAGGGTGTTGAGGTGGATAGTTTCCAGCACTGCCTTCCTCTACCAATGTGCCTGGGCACCAGGAGGCCTATCACAACTGAGTCTTATCCGGGCAGCCGCCAGCTGGTGTCTCCATAGATCCACCTGCAGCTGCAGGAGGGAGGCTGCACCCCACATTCCAAGTGGTTTCTTTCCATCCACCCAGGCTCTGAGGATGTTCCAGGCTAGGCTGGTCGCATGGGATTCCCTCCCAGCCAGCTCTGCGGGCTCCTGGATGGGGGAGTGTGTTTAATGGGGCACATGGCATCATAGGCCCCTGGCACAGCAATGGCGTTAGCTGGAGTGATGGAAGTAGCTGTTAGCAGTGCTGAAAATCCAGTCCAGGGAGCCCAAAGGAAACATCTCTAAGTGAGGTGAATGGTGTGAGCGGCATAGAGATGAGGTGGCCGGCAAGGGACAAAATCAACCAGAAACAGAAGGTGAGGGGCAAACATGGATCAAAGGGCCACTCGTAACCTAATGGATTATACAGAAGCTATAAAATTGCCCATTAAAGGGAAGCACAGAGGGGATTTCAATGTTTTAACCAGACACTCACATTTCTGTTAGTCAGAAAAATCCAACCCCGCTGAGGATGAAAGCATTCCAATTGGTGCAGAGCGTGAAGACTTACCAGGAAACCATGTAAATCAGAGGTAGCTAAAATGATTCAACAGCCCAAGAAACTTCTGAGTGGGGTCCAGGGTTTGGCAGTGCTGGATATATGATCTAACCTCTGTGTCTGTCATCTTATAATTCATACTGTCTAGCATTTCGGCAGCGCCAATGGGGTACTGGGTTCTGTACCTGCAGGCACATTCCTGGACTAGGGGTTTATACTCTAAGATTATATAGAGGGAATTCATGTTGTTGTGGAGTAGTATAAAGGCTTTATCAGCATGAGTTTGACTAGGCTATATTACATGCAGGTGACAGAGAGATTTTGCATTCTTTCCCCTGAAATGTGGAATTCCCAAATGAGCAGCACATAGTCTGTGATGAGGATTGAGTTTTCTAGGGACTTTGAAGGAAATGCATTTCTTTTCTTTAGTGTGGGTTAAAGATCCCAGCTTGCATTCGTTTGTAATAAAAAGGACTTTTTTTATCTGTTGATCCCTTTTTTTGGATGCCTTTTGCTCACACATAGATGGTTTGTTTTCATTCACACTTTCCATACTTAACTCTCATTGCAAGGAGATGATGGATGTATATTTGTTTAAAGAAATTAGGTTGGAATCAAGCAAAGTTTATTTTCCTATATTTCCCAATGTTCCCTTAGTCTAAACAGCCACTATTTCCCCTGACTTACAATGGAAGTGAAGTTCCGTAGTGGAACTGAAGCTACTCATGCGCTCAGGAAAGATGGCCAGAGTCTTGCTAGTGGGTGGGCAGTGATGCCACTAGTTAAGATGGCCACTGTCTGCAAAGCCACAGATTACCCTCAGGGAAGCTGGCCACCATTTCACTAAAGTTTTGCCATATGAAATGAGGCTGCTCCTAGCAAAGATGGCTGCTGTTTTCAGGGGAGCGGGTGCCACAAGCTATCCCCTGGGAGGATGGCTGCCATTTCACTAAAGTCTTTGCCATCATTCCTCTCAAACCTTCATGCTTCCCAATGTGTGGGTCAAGTAACTGATATTAGTGACAAATGACCACAGAGTGGAACAGCTGGGTTGTTACACATCACACCATAACTGACGGATTCTAATGGTTCCTCACCATAAACCGCTTTGAAAGGATGTTTTCTTACTGTGTGAATTAAATAAACCAGTTTTTCCCCCAAAAAGAAAGGTGGAAATACAGAAATTCTCTCATGTGCAACTTTAAGACCCACATGGTTCATTAACAGGACTTGCCACTGGACCTTCAGAGTCCTGGCACAGATTTCTACAATCTGAATTAAATGAATCAATCCTCCAGCTGGAAACAGAACCAGACTCAAATATACCTTGTGGACCAGCCACTAGAGGGGACAAGGACTCATTCCCTCTTAATGTGGGACACACACGTCCATACATATGGTTGAGCTCCAAGACCCAGTGGCTATATTGGCTCAGCCATATTAGAGACCTAATTTCTATTCTTAGGTCTGCCAGAGGCAACCTTATGCAATTTCTCAGTTAACATATTTGTTATGCTAGGGAGGGAAGACTGATGCATGCCTAACTCGTAAGAGGATTTCACTGCAGATATTGCACTGGCTTATGGAGTCTCTGACCTCACTGCTCATGTAAGGCCAATTCAGGACATCTCAGGCCTCACATAGACTCACTTCAGCCCCAGTATGTGGATTAGCATTTTGGGATGTGTGTCTGTAGGCACTATGGATCCTAAGTGGCTCTCCTTACCTCCTGCATGTGCATTCCCAGTATAATGACTGTTCTGAGTACCTGAGGTGAAGTGTCTGTTTGGGCAAGTCTATTTGCAGAAGCCATTTCTCTATATGACCTGAAAGAATTCTGTCTGATTGATGTGTTCAAGTTCCTGGTTCATAGATTCCAAGGCCAGAAGAGACCATTGTGATCCTTTCGTCTGGCTTCTGGATAACACAGGGCAGAGACCTGCTCCAAAATAATTCCTTGAGTAGATCTTTTAGAAAAACATCCCATCTTGATTTAAACATTGTCATGATGAAGAATCCACCATGACAGTTGGTAAATTGTTCTAATGGTTAATGACTTGCACAGTTAAAAATGTATGCCTTATTTCCAGTCTGAGTTTGTCTAGCTTCATTCCATCTTGGGTGCACGCTGAAGATTTCAAGGGTCCCAGTATTCACAGTCTTTTGTGGCACTGCTGCTCTGGACTAAAATTCTGCAATGAATATCAGAGGCCCTCTCGATATTGAATGTCCCAGCGATAACTGTGAATTGTCATCAACACTCTTTGAAGATGTTCATGAGCTGATAACAATGGGTTTTTGAAGATGGATTGCAACCTGTGCCTTCAGGAGTTTGGGTTGGATCTCCTCAGTTATAAGTAAAGGATAATAGAATCATTTTAGAGCTTTAGTGAGGTGTGAGCAGTTTGCCTGGATTTTTATAGCTACCATAGTGCTGAAAGTTGGTCAGTCATGTAACTTTCGTTAAGATTCCCATCTCCACATGTTTGTCAATCTGTATAAGCTCCTTCTTCAAAGGAGCAGCTGCTCTGTGTGGCTTGTTGTAGTTGTTTCACCTCAGGGTTGATTTCCGTGTGATGTTCTCCAGAAGGCATCTGAGGCCTTTACAAATAAATCTCCATCTTGATTGTTTGTTTCTCCCTTTATTAGAGGCAGATCATTACATTTTCTGCCACTTGAAGAAGCCCCAGCTTTTAGCTCAATGGTCTACATGGATACAGATAGCTCTTGGTAGAACTCTCTTGCAACAAATATTTGCTGAAGTTGTAATTAAAGCTTTGCTCTCTGTTGTGAGGGAGATTAAACAAGAATGCACTGAGGGTAGACTTTGTACTGCCTATGTGTGGCAGCCATTCAGGCGTGGGAGTTCATAGGTTGCCAGCGCACCTTGTTTGGTTGCACAGGGTCAGCATTCAGTAGCACTTACTTTCTCCATGTAATTTGCTGGGCAAAATCAATAGTCAGGATCATGGCCCCACAATCCCCTCCACGCTGCCCCCTCCCCAGGGCTTGTGTCAGAGTAACTGGATTTTGCTGTAAAATGTCCTGCCTTTTGCCTGCTCCAAATTTCAAACATAATATTGCATTTTGCCTTTATTTTCACCTTTATTTTCCATGTTAATTTTGGAATAGAGACATGTGACGCAGTAGGGAGTGGAGTGGATTGACCTGGGAATGTCGTTTAGTTTTACTGGGACGGTCTGCATGGGGGATGGGAGAGCAGGGGATGACTTTAGGTGAGGGATGGTACCTGAGCCTGTAACCTGAGCCAGGAAGTGGGGTGGGGCCCGGGAAACTGGACAAAGGGAGAGGGGGAGAGAAGTGTGGAGTGGTTTTTGGTTTCAGTTTTGGGCAGGCTGGGAAGAGGCAGGGAACCCCAAGTCTGGGGTCTAAGATCCTTGCCCCCCAGAGGGACCTGGCTGAGGGGTCCAGGTTGTACCCACAGGCCCTGCTTGGGACTGTGTTCCTGTCATCTAATAAACCTTCTGTTTTACCGGCTGGCTGAGAGTCATGTGAATCGCAGGAAGTGGGGGGTGCAGGGCCCGGACTCCCCCACACTCCGTGACAAGACATTAAGACAAATGAGTGAGTTAATCAAGTGGCAAAGTAATACTGTGTATGTGACAAACTGCTGCCCCTAGCTCACAGCACCAGCAACCCCTGAAATAGCTGGCTTCTCACCTAGCTCATTTAAAGGTGACCTGAGAAGAGGCCCTTTTTTCTGTTTCTGTTACTTTATGAAGGATAAAAAAAGCCTGAAATGTGGGCTTTGTCCAGGTGGGTTCCCCTGGTTTTATAAGAACATAAGAACGGCCAGACTGGGTCAGATCAAAGGTCCATCTAGCCCAGTATCCTGTCTTCCAACAGTGGGAATGAATAGAAGGTGTAATCATCAAGTGATCCATCCCCTGTCGCCCATTCCCAGCTTCAGGCATACAGAGGCTAGAGACACCATCCCTGCCCATCCTGGCTATTGGCTAATAGCCACTGATGGACCTATCCTCCATGAACTTATCTAGTTTTTTGTTTTTAACCCTGTTATAGTCTTGGCCTTCACAACATCCTCTGGCAAAGAGTTCCACAGGTTGACTTGTGTGAAGAAATACTTCCTTTTGTTTGTTTTAAACCTGCTGCCTATTTACCTCTGAATGTGAGCCTTGATGGATCTTGGATTTTTTGGCGGCCCTAGGGGAGGTTGCGGAACATGTGTATTGGGAGCCCCACCTCACACTGCATGGATGTGTGTTTGACTCTTTAACAAAGACATCCTTTCTCCAAACCGTTCTTTGGTTAGATTGGCGTTAACAAAGACAACAAAAGAGAGTTTTGTTACAGCCTTTCGGCTCTTGCAATGCCATAATCCCCAGAGTGCTCCAAAGTGGACGAGACCTGAATTTCTATTGTAGAAAAGAGCAGAACCTCTTCCCTGCTCCTCTTTCCTTCTCTCTGGGATTTGTTAAAGACAAACCTTCCTGCCCTTCTCTGTCCTAGAGAAGCAAAAGCAGGGAAAGGGCGTGAACTAATCCCCCACTCCTTTGCCACTCACCTTTTAAGTGTCAGTGAGAGCCAGATTTGTTTCTAGGGCTGCTTGAGTCATGTTTGTGAGAACAAGTCTGACCAGAACCGAGAGGGAAATGTAGTGCCTTTTCCCCCCTGTTGAAAAAGAAAGGACAAAACTATTCAACTGATTCTACACAGATTTTCTAGAAACAGTTCCTCTTGGGCTTAAGCCAAGTGTGAATCATTTCAGCCCCAAAGAAATTTATCTGGGGAAAATTATGAGTCATTGAAAAAGGGGGGAAGAATTTAGGACAGATCTCTGCTGCTGTGCTGGCCAAAGTGTGCTGGCCATCTCATGAGTCTCGGTCCAACCTTCTGTTTCAGTGAGTGACAGTTCAGTGAAGCTGTGTAGAGAGTTTTTTGAACTGTCTCTGCTGTCTGTGTATTAATCCCCCAGGGATGGGAAGAATGAGGAAATATGAAGGCAACTACCTTAGCTGTTGTAAGGCCTCTGTAAAAAGTGGACGTCTCTGCAGAGATGCTTCTCTGGCATCGGAGTAAGAAAAGCAGCACCAGCAACTGCCACAATTTGCACTTGAAAAATAAGTGCTGTGTGAGTGCCGGAGGGTCAAGAATGTCACCCCTGCGGCTGGCAGTTCAGGCTGCAAGTTCCCAGTCGTTCTTCTGCAGACTTGAGTCTAGAGTAAATTTCCTCCCATCCGTGGCGTTTCCCCCTTTGTGCACGTTTCCTGGTCCATATGGAAGGACCAATAAAACATGATTGCGCTGGGTACCACACACCACGTGATCCCAGCTTGGGGGCTCTAAAGAACCCCATTAATATTTATAGGCGCAGAATTAAAGTGCGGTTTCAATTAAGGAGCAAGGCTATGAGGAGCTGGTCGGTGAGGAGTGGGGAGCAGAGGGGGGGTGGGAGAGGGGGCCTCTGCTATAGCATACCAGAGCTGTGCAGCCTAACATATATCAGTGCGTACAGCTCCACAGGCCTTTTCAAGCAGATTTACAGCCACCAGATGATCCATCCTGTCCTAGGGGCTGATATAGTGCCCCACTGGCACCCCACAGCCACGCTGCCCCAGCCCCCTCTGCCAGATGTGCATGCAGCTACTGAATTAATTTCACAGTTTCCACAGCAAGGGCTGGCTCCAGAGCGGCAGATGCCTCCGCTGTGAGCAAGCTGAATGAACCGACTGCATCAGCACCCAGAACAACAGAAGGTCTTGCCACTCGTGACAGAACCCCACCGGGGGGGGGGCGGAATTGGGAGCTGTGGGTTCTTTATCAGTAGGGGTGAAATCTCTCAGAGTTGGGTTGGATAAGCCCCCAGAAGTGTCTCTGCACCTTTTGTCTCTCCAGCATGGGGCTCAGGGGCTGGAAATCTCATGACTGGAGGCTCTCTTGGGAGACTCCTGGTATTTCCTTCTTTGGTCCAGCCAGAAATGCCTCAAGCAATAGCCACTCTCCTGTATCCCTGCAATTCCACTCTGCTCCCCATGGCACCTGGAAATACAGCAGCAGCACAAACACCAAAAAGTGAAACCAAGTGACCCTCCAGAACGTGTCTGGTGGGAGTATGGGCTGATGGCTAAGGGATGCATGTCTACACAGCCCATGGCACCAACCCTCCCAGCCCCGGTCAGCTGACTCGGGCTTACGCCAGTGCTCTCAAAACAGCTGTGTAGACAATGCTATGACGGTGTGGCTCGGGCGGAGCTCTGGCTTCAGAGGTTCCGAGCCCAAGCCCAGGGTTCCGAGCCCACGCTCCAGCCCAGTTAGGGTCTCTTAGAGGACATCTACACAGCAATCAAACACCCATGGCTGGCCTGGGTCAGCTGATCCAGACTCGCAGGGCTTGGGCTGTGGGTCAGTAAACTGCTGATGTTCAGGCTCAGGCTGGAGCCCGAGTTCTGGGACCCCAGGAGGGGGAAGGGTCCCAGGGCCTGGGCTCCAGCCCGAGGCTGAATGTCTACACAGCAGGTTGTAGCCCCACCAGCCGAGCCCCCTGCACCTGAGTCAGCTGACCCAGACCAGCCGCAGCCATGCTGCGGGTCTTTGATTCTGATGTAGACACACTGCTTCTGACTCCAACGTGCTCACAGAGCCTAGTGTTTACTGAGTGACTACGCTCCCTACAGAGAGCGCTGTGCAGGAGGGATTGTCAACTGCCCATGAAAAACCATGGGCCCTGCTACGGACCCTATGGCTGGGAACCACGCACAGTGAGATGTGCAGTAGAGCCTCAGAGTTATGAACCCCAGAGTTACGCACTGACCGGTCAACCACACCCCTCATTTGGAACCGGAAGTACACAACCAGGCAGCAGAGACAAACAAAAGCAAATACAGTATAGTATTGTGTTAAACGTAAACTGCTAAAAAAAAAAAAAGGGAAAGTTTAAAAACAGATTTGACAAGGTAAGGAAATGGTTTCTGTGGTTGTTTCATTTAAATTAAGATGGTTAAAAGCAGCTTTTTAATTCTGCATAGTAAAGTCTCAAAGCTGTATTAAGTCAATGTTCAGTTGTAAACTTAGGAAAGAACAACCATAACATTTTGTTCAGAGTAACGAATATTTCAGAATTATGAGCACTCTCCATTCCCAAGGTGTATGTAACTCTGAGGTTCTACTGTAGTACTGCATGCAGCGCTTGGGGGGGGGGTCAGGAATGGGGGGGGTTGAGGGGGAGGGGATGGCGGGTGGATGGTTTCTATTCTGCATAGCAATGACTAAGCTACAATCACAGGCTCTTGTTCGTAGCTTCCAAAGAGAATTGTGATATGTGTGCAGCTGCCTGGCCTGGCATGTGGGCGCGTGTGTGTGTGTGTAAAATGAGTGACATTGGCATGTGAGTGTGTGTGTGCGTATGTGTGTGTAATGAGTGGGGAGGGTGGGGAGGGTGAGTGAGAGATTCTGGGCTCTGTGTTTTCACATGGAAACCCCAGAACACTCATTTTATTCCTCAGGGTTGCAATGACCTGGAACCTCAGGGGGAGCTCACCCCCTCATTTTCTCACCTGCCATTCACTCCCCGTCTCTACTCCGCAGCATATCACAAAATCAGATTCTGAGGGCCTGGGAGGATTCCGTGCAGCCCTGGGCTCTGGTGGTCTGAGAAGCACCCCATACAGCCCTAGACTCTGTGGCCCTCTGGAATCACCCCACACAACTCTGAGCTCTGAGGTTCAAGAGACCAGCACCCCACATGGCTTTGAGGGTCCATGGAACAGCTGCCCATTTGGCCCTGGGCTCTGAGGGTCCAGGAATCAGGGCCCCGGGCAGCCCAGTAACATCCTTGGTATTGCATTCCTAGATTAATTATATCAGATAATATTTTTAAATGCTGCCATAGAAGTCTTTCCAGCCAAAATAGACCCTTACTACAAAATTCCATAGAGCAGCTCCATGCTCCAGTCAGAGAATCAGAGAATATCAGGTTGGAAGGGACCTCAGGAGGTCATCTAGTCCAACTCCCTGCTCAAAGCAGGACAAGGAGTGTCCTGGAGGAGTGAAGAAAGGGAGGAGTTGGGTGGGGAGGGCTGGATGGAGCAGCAGGGGGTCAGGAAATAAAGGCATTAGCAGAGCTGCTGTGGATGTTTAATCTCTCCTCATCAATCAGTCTCTTGGAATTATTAATCATTTTTGTTTCCCACCTTTGAGTTCCCCTGAGATTGCACCATTTGTGTATGGAAGGGCCCATAACTGAAGGTGATAGCCTAGGTGCAGGATCTTCACGCTTGCCCGTCCCTTCCCTCTCCAGGTAGCTCCACTTTAGACACTATAGTGCTGCAGTTTCTGCTTTGGCCCCAAGGCTTCTTGCTCTCCCTACACATTGTAATCCTTAGTCAGTGTCTGGGAGTGAAGAGGCTCGTGTTCAGTTCCTGCCCTTGGCCCAGGGTCATGGCACAAGAATTCCAAGCAGTAAGGTATTGAAAACACAAGCAGGATCATATGAAAAATTCCAGTTGCACAAACACAGAGAAGGGGTATTATTTGCACTCATTTCAACCCAGATTAGGTGAGTTGTCTGTTAATCTGCTTTTAGGTTAATCTCCCAGCACTATATTACATATTCAAATAGAGAGTAGTTTCATGGGAATTGCATGGATTTATTCCCATTTGATGAGAATGTCTGATACATGATCTCATAATGTATGTGCGCCAGTGAATAATAATCGCCGGGGGGAGGGGCAGGGGAGGCTTTCGCTCACCTTGGCAGTGGGACACTTGGCCAAGGGCACAGGTATGGCTCAAACACTACTGAATTGGGACTGAAACCAAAGCCAGATGTTTGGCTATTTCTAAACATCTGTTTGAAAACAGTGCAATAGAGACAAGGCCTGGCCCCATGCAGTTTACAGGGTTGCCGTGTTTACTCAACTAAATTAAAAGTTGTTGAAAAGCATGTGGGCAACATAACAATACTGGTTCCAGCCACGGCCTAGGGAAAGTAGTTGGTGATTAAACAGCAAAACCCATTAGGGACCAAGTGCAATGGTCATTGTCACCAGACTCCTCATCCTCCACAGAGCTGAGAGCCATGATCAGGAACTGCACTGGAGAATCCCTGCCTTGAGTTCCACCTTGGCTTGGCCTTCCCCCAGTGGCCTGTGAGAGGTGCTCCAGGGCTCCGAGCAGAAAGGCAGGCAACGCAGGGAAGAACTAGCTTGGGATTCCTGTTCTTGCTGCACACAGTCTCCACACCTGCCACCAAACCCCTCCAAATTCCCCCAGCCTCTCCGCCTTCCCAGACTTCCTGTCTACTGCCCTGATGCTTGAACGCTCTCCTGCCATATTCAGAGCTATGACCCAGCCTGAGCCGACTGGCCTGGCTTTTGTTGCTAGAGAATGGGTGAAACCAAGCCCTGGACTGTGCATTCCCTGGAATGGGATCCATTTGCTGTTATAACTGTCAGCCTGAGTCTGACAGCCGAGCGGAGCTGTTCCCTTCTGTCACATTATCACCAGTAGTGGAGACTCCACAGGCCAAACGAGCCCTCGGTTAGCCTCCAGAATAAGCCCCTTGTTTTAAGGCACCATCACTCTTCATGCCCCAGCTACTGGAGCAAGATGGCTACTCAGGCAGTGCACTGTTTCGGCCTATGACCCAGTCATGATTTTGTAATAATACTATAGGAGAATGCTATTGGCTGGTTATAAGTATAACCCTTCTGGCAGGTAGAGTTGGCAGCAACAAGGGCCAGGTTCAATATCCAGCAGTTCCTCTTAACAATACAACACAGAACCGACTTGAGCCCCCACCCAGTAACCTGGAAAAAGGTAACACTGCCCCTGAGTGCCCGTCAGAGCCAACACTTCCCCTCTCACAAGCACAAAGTCTGTGTATAGCAACAGAAAACTTATTAGAAGGGAGAGAGAACCCAGCATTAATTTGGGAAAACACCACAACCACAGTCAAAAGCATGTTACCATAAGCAAAGTAGACTCCACAGTGTCCTTTGCCTCAGTTTCCCACCTGGCAGTGGGAAAGTCCAATGAGTGAATGTCCCTTTAACACATCACTCCTGCTCTCCCTGCTGCACCCACTCACAACTGGCTGTCCTTGGTCAGCGTTCAGAGGGGCATTCACGGGATTCACCTCTCATCAAGGGGAGGCAGGGTACCAAGCAACACCTCCGCTGCTGCCTCTGCAACTGGCTCCCCTCTACTGCTGTTTCTCTGACCACTGTCTCTTTGCTGCCGCTGCTGCTTGTTGGGTGAGTGACCCGTTCACCATGCCCTGACCTTCCAGCAGATTCTCCCTACCCACCCCCACCATGCTGACAGCTAAGGGAGATTAGTGGCCTCAGTCCCACTTCCTGGGGTAGCTGCCTGGAAAGGGGAGCTCTGAATAACTGCCCCGCTCCTCTCTCCATGCAGAAGGGGGTCAGTTTGACTGTTGCTTGTGCCCAGGACAGTGGGTAGGAGGCTGATGAAGGGGGGTGGGACTCTCCCATGAGTCACCAGTGCAGGTGTGCTGCTCCTAGAGACAAGCCTTTCTTGGAAGAGCTCTGTGCCTTCTCCACTCCAGAAATAACCAGCTCTGGAGTGTTCCCTCCCTGTGTCTGTCATCTGCCTGCTTGAATGGCAGGGGCTGTGTTCAAATACTGGCTGGGTTTGGTTTTCTTGGTGTGTTCTACCCCGGTGTGGTGTAAGCCCTGCCAACAACCCCCTGGGAGGGGGGCTTTGGGGCTAGCACATTAGTCAGTGAACCCACTCTGCTTGAGTAAAGCTTCATGTATGCACCACAGACAGGAATTACTCTGGAAGTTATAGGTAGGGCTGGGTGGGAAGTGGTTTTCCCATCCTGCAAAACTTCAAGATTTCAGAGCATTTCCTCTTGGGACCAAACAGGCATTTTGAAATTTCTTGGAAAACCCAAGTGGGGTGGGAGGCACCCACCCCAGAATAGCTAATAGTCCCATGGTTAGAGCACTTGTGGGAGACTCAGGCTCTAGCCCCTGGGCTGAATCACTACTCTAGTCTCCAGCCTATTGATGGGCTGGGTCTCTCTCCTTGCCCAGAAATTCCATCCTGGACCTGAGAAACCCTTGCTGATGAATGTTTGTTGAAACTGGCAAGTTCCTATGAAAAGTTTTGGCTTTAGCCATCAGCATGTTCTGACAACAGTGTTTCGTTGAAAAATGCCCGGCCAGTTCTAGATATGAGGCACTTCCATAACATCATAAGAAGATCTCAAAGCACAATAATGAATGAAGTTTCACTGTCCTAATTTAGTCTTTATTAATCTGCGAGATAGGGATTTATTGTTTATTCCCATTTTGCAGAGGGGGACATCAGAGCATAGAAAGGCTAAATTAGTTTCCCAGGTTCACTTAGTGAGTGAGTTATGGAGCCAGAAATGGACCCAAGAATTCCCAGTCAAGTGTTCCAACACTCGACCATACTCTTCTCAGAGCCAGTGGCACAACAGATGCTAATTCAAGCATGGCTATAAGGCCCTAATGATACAAGCTAATATAAGTGGATGGGGTGCACCACACATGTGCAGAGGCTTGCCTGCATCCATCAGTCTAGAGGAGTGGGCTTAAATCGGTATGCTTTATCACTGGGCTTGTTTACTGATTATCTGGTATGTATTTTAAAACAAACAGTCTGGCTGAAGACGTGGATAAATAGGCCTAGTTAGACATACAGCTATTCAGTCAAGTCTTCAACCATATTTTCTGTCTTGTTTTCCTTTAATATGGAAAACTTACAAAAACTAGTGTATGTTCTCACATATCAAAAGGACACTGCTGAAGTGTTCCAAATAGCGTTTTCAGGTGCCTAAGGTGTTTTCACGGTTAAAGATGCCCCCTTTCACCAAAATCTGAAATTACACCCTTGACCAACTTGCCTGATTCAACTCAGGATCAGCACATTGCTTAATGCCACAGCACTGAGATATAGTTATAGTAAAAACAACAATACGTTTATTATCAAAGAGTCACAATTCAAGAGATAGTAAGTAAGGATCATGGAAACATAAGGGTTACATAACATGCTTTCTAGAGACTAAGGCCTTGTCTACACTGCCACTTTACAGCGCTGAAACTTTCTCACTCGGGGGTGTGAAAAACCACACCCCTGAGCGATGAAAGAGTCAGCGCTGTAAAGTGGCAGTGTAGACAGTTCACCAGCGCTGGGAGCCATGCTCCCCTCAAGCAGATGGGTTTTTTTTACAGCTGCTGCTCCGACTACACAGCCACGTTGGTAGTGAAGACATACCTAAACTTAACGATTAGGTTAACCTCCTGTCTAATGAAGTTTATCTCACGCAAAGCCTTTTGCAGTGTTTTCAGCCAAGGCTGGTTGTGATCCTGTTTTCATTAATGTAAACACACTGCCTGTTTACTTCCTAGGTGCAGGGTGTCTTCTTTCTTCCCCAAATATAGTCTAGCAAACCTTTGATGTGCATCTCAAGATAATGTTCTCTTCCCCCACTGTGTCTCTATACCTGTTAATACCTTGCTGAAATTCTTACAATCCTTCCTCTGCATTCAGTTTAGATGGGTGATGGAAGACCCATTGTGAATGAGACACTTAATTTACATCTCAACAGGGCGACAGGTGAATAAACACCTTTTGTGTGACAGGAAACCTGTTTCTTCACTTCTGCTGTGATACAGACTCCAAGGATACATTTCCCGTGTGCACGCAGCTCCCTGCACAGTATCTGTACATCCCTTGCTCAATAGTAACAATGGCCTGAGTGACCCTGGCTTCCAGTTAACCCCTCACAAGACATTCTTTGCTGAACTACACTGTACAGACCAGAATCAGGAAATTCCTTTAACCCTCTTGTCAGTTGGCATTAAGGAGTTCTTGGGTCATGATGGCCCCAAAGCCATTGCTATGAAGTTACGCTATGAGCTGATTAGGAGACATTGGGCCAATTCTGTTCTCATTTACACCAGTGTAACCCCAGTGAAATCTGGCCCATGGCATCATTATCACTTAGTGTACAACTCATGGTTACAATTCACTGCTGTATTTTCCAGCAGCAGCATTTGCCAATAGTTCTGTGAGGGACATTATCTGAGCCTGAAAACATGCTGCTGTTTTCATACTACATCTGTCAGAGCCTGCAAGAGAGGGTTTGTCATTGCTGGCAAGGCCGATCTATTCAGGAATTCTTTCTTGGACATATGGATAATATTTCAGATATGCCTGATTGATGTCTAATGTTTCCATTTTTTCCTTCTGCCTCAGTGCAGAGTATTCAGTTGGTATAAATAATGATAAAATTAATGTTAAACGTGAACATGAGCTGGGGAGTGATTTGACTCAAAAGGCAGGCAGTTCTCTTTATCAGTAAATACACACCTCAAGCCTTTTCAGATCTGGAGCATTAAGACTCTCACTGCTCCTTAGCAGCCACCCCATCATGATTAGACATTTATAGGGAGGTTTTGCATTGCTGACTATTGCCATGAGGCTGTGTGAGTGTGTGTGTGACTGTGAGAGATACATGGTGTTTTGAAGATCTGGCACTGGAGAGGGATGAATCAAAACAGAAAAGCACTGAGCTTTTTTACAGACAAGCTTTCCCAGTCCTGCAATTAAAATGTCAGTGCAAAAGCCATAAACAAATGGTGCCCTTCCCAGTGAGCCACACTGGGACCTTTCTGAAGCTCCATGTCACACGGCAGCAGCACCATCTAGCGACCAAAGAATTTAACATTTTTTTTCTTTTTTCGCACCCTCCTTGATTTCTGGGCAGTTAGTAACTCCCAGAACTGTTGCAGTGTGTTGTCTTGAGGGTGCCCTTATTGCACAGGACTACAGTGTATCCTCCATAAAAGAAATGCTGGGTTGGAAGCAACTTCAGGCCTCAGATGCTATTGTGGAGACTTCATACAAGAGGGGATGCTGTGGGACTTGGACTGGAACTCCCTGTCCAGTGAACGCTCAATGGCCTGGTTGTGTTGGTGAGGCTGCCAGATTTGGGTCCTCTTTTCATAGCCAGCATGTGAATCCACAAGTGAGGTAACAGTGCCACCCCTAGGGGAGCTTTGGCATGGCTCTGAGAGGATGCTACTTTTGTGTTCTGCTCGTCATTACACCTCCCCCAGGAGAAAACGAACCGTGTAATGCTAACAAATGTACATCAGTCTGGCATGACCACCACAGTCTATAGGGCACCAGCTCTCGCTCTCACACACTCTTTAATTTTACACATTGGCAGTAACGGGAAACTATGCTAAGGCTACTCAGTGGTTCTCAACCTGTGGCCTGTGGGCCACTTGTGGACCAATCAGCACAGAGCTGAGGCCTATGTTACATCCTCAGGGCTATACTAATAGTACTGGATGCGGCCCACAATGGTAAATAGGTTGAGAACTGCTCTACATGCACTACAGCTGGGAATCTGATCCCACTTCAGAGCTTGCTGCGCCTCCAGCCCCTCTGCCAGTCCTCTCTCAGAGCTCCCCCTCCAGGGTTTAGGCCTCAAGCCCTTACTTCCCACAGGAAGAAACCTGCACTTCTCCAGACAGGGTGCTGGGCTGCAGCCCCCGTGTACCAGCCAGGATTGCTCAGCAGATCCAAGTGGATTCAGTCCCTGCAGCGCTTCCCTTTGGGAGCTGGGACTAGTAATGAATTCAGTGCCACCGGCAGCCTTTTCAAACCAAAGTATTGTTCAGTCTTAGCAGTGTGAATGCAGCATAATGTGCAAAGAGCTTTTAACACAACAAAGAGTTTATCTGCAGATCTGTCTGACCCAGAGCTTAGACAGTCTCTGCTTATCCCAGGCACCCACCCGCTGGCCCTGAGGGGGCAGCCTGCAGCCCTGTGGCTCTCATCCCCTGTTCCTCACAAGTTCCCTTTTATCCACCTCAAAGTTCTTTATCTCCCTGACTTTTGAACCAACCCAAACCGGTTAATTCCCTGTGTTGTCCTTTAATCACTGGTAAATGGAGAGGTATCAGAAGTGTGTCTCCGCTTGTGCCACCTAACCCAGGCCTGATTTAACACCTTGGAGTCATTAGTAAGTAACACAGTGTAATGGTGCAAGACTCAGCCCTGCGGCACCTCCTGCTGGTGTCCTGGGAATTAGCTCTTTTTCCAGCCTTGGAGCGCCCTCTGCAGGCTGACGTCTTCCTGCCGCTGGGCCCCCGTGTCCCTCCCAGACCCTGGTGCTCCGTTATCTGGGGTGCTGCTCCCTGGCAGTACACCCCTCAGTGTACACCTGCTGTCTTCCTCTACCACCCAGTACTTCAGGGGTGGGCCTAGGACCAGGCCCTGCAGCCTGGGGAGTCACCAACCTGGAGCTCCCCTGCCCTACCCCTTCCCCTGCCCCTGCCCCTGCCCTGCTTCACTCCCAGTATCCTTTCTATAGACAGCCAGGCCCTGCTCCCTCCAAGACTGGAGAGAGAGACTGTCTAGCTCCAAGCTTGCAGCCCTTTTATAAGGACCTGCTGTGCTCTGTTTGGGGTGTGGCCCCAGCTGTGCCTGCTTTCCTAAGCAGCTCAGGCTTTTCCTCCCAGGGCTGGCCTTAACCCTGTCAGGGCCGGAGTGGGTAACCACCCCGCTACATACAGTAACAAGCAGCTGGACATGTCCTATCATAAATGGTTAGGGACCCCTTCCTTACCCTTCACCGCTCCCTGCTGTAGAAGTGCCAGCCCAAGGTGGTCAGGGGTGAGGAAGGCCCAGGGAGGATTGCCTCAGGGAGCTCTTCCCAAATCAGTCTATTGGGCAAGGAGGGAGACGGTGGTTTGTCTGCCTCCAATGGCATTGTCAACAGTTCCCCTGGAAGCCCCACCTGTCAGCTGGGACCTCCCCTCCAAAAAGGACCTAAACCTCTGTACTGCTTCTGGTTCCATCAGGCTTTTCCCAGTTCATGGAGGCATGTGCTGCCAAGGCTTTTTCAGCCGCTGTTTCTCTAGGACCCACGCAGAGGCAATGCGTGGGGGGCACAGGGAGTCAAGTGCCCCCCCCCACCCGATTGGCCTGCTGGGGGCCGGGAGGGAGAGGGGCTATACTTTCTCTCCCTGCACCCCCACTCCTCACCCCGGGTACCTTTTGGGCTAAATTGGCTGCTCTCCCTGGCAGCCGGGCAGGGAGCAGGACAGATCCGCAACTGCCTGAGAGAGCCTGGCTGGGAGGCAGCAGTGGCCCACTCCCTGCCTGGACTTGGTTGTGGGGGCTGGGGGAGGGAGGGGACTCTAGCTCTCTCTTCCAGTCAATCACACACTACGGCAAGAGAGGCTTCCTTCAGAGCTTTCTTTGGCTAAGGCACAGAGATTCTCTTCATTTGGACATCTCAGCTTCATGCAAGAAGCCACGTAGGCACCAGGCTAGTTCCTGAAGTCAGCGCTTGATTGCCTCCTCTGCCAGTGCTCCATTCAGTGGGGCCTGAACGCAGCCCTGCTGGGATTTACAGGGATTTGCTTTTACTACATGTATTTTGTTTCTTAACTGATGGAATCAGCACTTCATAAAATAACATCAGGCACAGATGTTACTTCTTGCCTTACGTTCCAAGGAGGTGAAGTCAATTGGAGTTCAGATTTATACTGTACATAAACACAGTGCATGGCACGGGCAGCCTTAATACCAACGGAACAATCCCCTGGATAATTAGCCTGACCTTCTCCTTGATGTGCTTGCTGGATGGAGAACAGGCCGGGACACTCATGGCTCAGCAGACAGAACACATCAGAATTTTTTGCTCCAAGCTGCAGTTTTGTTTTCAGCACATTAAAGCTGCTGCTCAGACATTTCACATCTGTGCAACTGGTTGCTGTTTCACGTCTGGACACAATGTACACGCTCATTAACCGTCTTAGTTTGGCTGCGGTGAGATCCAAACCTGTGCCCTTTCTGCCCCAGGGCAGCTGTGCCATGGACAGGAGAGCACCGGCTCTAGGCTCCAGGACCTACGTGGGTGTTCTACAGGTAGGGAGCTAGAGCAGTCCGGGGAGCTCTGACTAGAACTCCTTAGCCTAGGGCTGACGCTGCAGCTGTCTGCGTGGAGGCTCTGAGCTCAAGTGCAGGAAAGTCTGTGGCCAGACTGACCTGATTGCTGGGTAATCTCATCGGCAAACAATTCAGCTCCCATCATTATGTGGACAGCTCACAGATCTGTCTCTGCTCCAGACCTGGATTCTTCTGTCCAAATGAAAATCTCTGCCTGTCTCTCTGCTGTTGCCTTGGGAATGTCTAACCATCACCCCAAGCTCAAGATGGCTAAAAGAGAGCTCTTAATCTTCTCCCAAGCCCTCCCGGTTACCTCCTGTCTCAGTCACTGTGGACAACAGCACCCAAAGATACGGCCATTCCTATCCATCCACCAGCTAAAACTCTCCTCCAGGCTCTCATCAGCTGGCACCTCAATTACTGCAACATCCTGCTCTCTGGCCTTAACCAACGCAATCAGGGCCAGGCCTAGGTATTTTGCAACCCAGGGCAGAATATATTTTCGGTGCCTTTCCCTGATCAGGCCAGCAGAGCAAACCAAACAAAAACACTGACCAGCCAAGTTATGTGGTGTCCCAAGTGTGGACGCTGATCAGCCAGCTCTCAGGTCAGCCCTGAATCTTGACCCACGCATCTTCATCCAGAATGCTGCGGCGAAGATCCTTCTCCTATCCCATTGCTTTGTCACGCTTCTCTTTGCAACCCCCTACTGGCTCCCCCCTTCTCCCACATCAAACATGAGCTTCCTCTCTTCACTTTCAAAGCCCTTCACAGTCAGTCCCGACCCACCTATCATCTTTCATTCCCTATCGAGCTGTCAATGCTCCTCTCCAATCGGCCCTCAGCGCAGCCTCCATTGCTCACCTTTGTGCTTTCTCCCCGGCTGCCCCATGTGTCTGGGAAACTTCTTCTGGGCCCCGAGGGTGCTCAACCTCCCGCTCCTCCCCCAGCCCCACCAACCCCCTTATCCAAGCCCCTACCCCGCCCTGCCTCTTCCTGTCCCATTCCCACCCCCAAACCCCACCTCTTCCCACCCCCGCTCCGCCCTTCTTCTTCCCACCCAGTTTTGCTCCCTCTCCCGAGTGTGCCCTGTCCCTGCTCCTCCCCATGCCTCCTGCGTGCCTTGGAATGGCTTATCATGGCAGCCAGGAGGCACTGGGGGGGGAGCAGCTGCCAGCGGGTGCTAAGCACCCACTAATTCCAGCCCTGGAGCACCCACGGAGTCGGCGCCTATGGGCACTCCCCATGAATACTCACAGTGGTAGACGTGGTAGATCTTGACTTTAGTAAGGCTCTTGATACTGTCTCGCATGACCTTCTCATAAACTAGGGAAATAAGTTGGATGCATAACTGGTTGGAAAACCATTCCCAGAGAGTAATTATCAGTGGTTCACAGTCAAGCTGGAAGGGCATAAGGAGTGGGTCTTGCAGGGGTCAGGTATGGGTCTGGTTCTGTTCAGAAGCTTCATCAATGATTTAGATGATGTCATAGAGAGTACGCTTGTAAAGTTTGCGGGTGATACCAAGCAGGGAGGGGTTGCAAGTATTTTGGAGGATAAGATTAAAATTCAAAATGATCTGGACAAACTGGAGACATGCTCTGAAGTAAATAGGATGAAACTCAACAAGAAGAAATGCAAAATTCTCCACTTAGGAAGGAACAATCAGTTGCACACGTACAAAATGGGAAATGACTGCCTAGGAAGGAGTCCTGTGGAAAGGGATCTGGGGGTCACAGTGGATCACAAACTTAATACAAATTAACAGTGTAACAGGGTGAAAGGGCTTGAGGGTACCCCACAGAAAGGAATTCTCAAGTGCACCTTCCTGGGTTTCAAGGGGTTTGCATTTGGGTGGTGGCAGCATCTACCCATCCAAGGTCAGAGAGAAGCTGTACCTTGGGAGTTTAATTACAAGCCTGCAGTGGCCAGTATTAAATTTTTAAAATCCTTGCAGGCCCCCACCTTCTGCACTTGAAGTGCCAGAGTGGGGAATTAGCAAGACACAAGAAGTAATTCTTCTGCTCTACTCCTGGCTGATTAGGCCTCAGCTGGAGTATTGTGTCCAGTTCTGGGTGCCACATTTCAGGAAAGATGTGGACAAATTGGGAAAAGTTCAGAGAAGAGCAACAAAAATGACGTAGAAAACATGACATATGAGGGAAGTCTGAAAGATTTGGTTGTTTAGTCTGGAGAAGAGATGACAGAGGGGACATAACAGTTTTCAAGTACATAAAAGGTTTTTACAAGAAGGACGGCAAAAAATTGCTCTCCTTAACCTCTGAGGATAGAACAAGAAGCAATGTACAGTTTAGGTTGGACATTAGGATAAACTTCCTAACTGTCAAGGTGGTTAAGCACTGGAATAAAACTGCCTAGAACAGGGATTCTCAAACTTCATTGCACTGCAACCCCCCTTCTGACAACAAAAATTGCTACATGACCCCAGGAGTGGGGACTGAAGCCTGAGTCCACCTGAGCCCTGCTGTGCGGGGCAGGTGCCAAAGCCGAAGCCCAAGGGCTTCAGCCCTGAGCAGGGGGCCTGTAACCTGAGCCCCGCCACACAGAGCTGATGCCAAAGCTAAGCTCTGCCCAGCTTGGTGCGCTGGGGTCTGGAGCTGGCCCTGGCTCCGCCGCCAAGGGCTGAAACCCTTGGGCTTTGGCACTGGGTGGTGGGGCTCGGGCTTTGGCTCTGAACCACAGCAAGTCTAACGCCAGCCCTGGCAACTCCAGTAAAATGGGGTTATGACCCACTTTGGGGTCCTGACCCACAGTTTGAGAACCGCTGGCCTAAGGAGATTGTGGAATCTCCATCCTGGAGATATTTAAGAGCGGGTTAGACCAATACCTGCCAGGGATGGTCTAGATACTACTTACTCCTGCCATGAGTGCAGGGGACTGGACTAGATGACCTCTCGAGGTCCCTTCCAGTCCTATGATTCTAAGATTCTGCACAAAGGAAGAAGCAGCAGTGGCCCCTATATTAAGGTTGCCTAACATTTCCTATTGACACATTTTTCCAGCTTTTTTTCCTTTTCCTTTTTCCAGCAGGACCCTGGAATTTGGCAAGGAGGTAGGTCCGGGGGAGAGAGGTGCCTTTTACCATCCCTGTGCAGGCCCCAACTTAGAGGGCCCAGTGGCCAGAAAGGGTCCAGCACCCACCTCTGAGCACCAGACTCTTCTGAAGGATTGCTTGTGAAAGTCTTAGGGCTAGCGCAACACATGCCCTTGGATGTCTAACTGCCACTCTCGGCACCTAAATTGGAGATTGGGGGGAGGGATAGCTCAGTTGTTTGAGCCTCGGCCTGCTAAACCCAGGATTGTAAGCTCAATCCTTGAGGGGACCATTTAGGGAACTGGGGTAAAAATCTGCCTGGGGATTGGTCCTGCTTTGAGCAGGGGGTTGGACTAGATGACCTCCTGAGGTCTCTTCCAACCCTGAGATTCTATGATTTAGACACCACTGAGAACCTCCGAATCCTTGCACAGCTGCTGCCTAGCCTGGGGGTGCCCCCATTTAAGCTGACAAGGGGTACGAGGTGCCCACATTTTCATCATGGGCATATGCAGAGCCACCAAGCTGCTCAGAACCCCAGTTCACCACCAGTGGGCTTTCAAGCCAGGCCTTCCCCAGCCTCGCTCTCCTACAGGTCCTGGGCTGGTCGGTATGTTCAGAGCACGTTTACTGCATTGGCACTGCACAAAAGACAGTCGGGAATGCAGGTCTCCAGGGCCTAACATCCCAGAGTCAGGGTGGGGCAGGAAACCCCGGTTTGAATCCCTGCTCTGCTTGATGTGGAGCAGGGACAGGAGCCTGGGTCCCCTATATCCCAGCTGAGGGCCCTGCTCCCCCGGCTGTCACGGGGGGAGGGCTCTTGTTGAAGTGGTTCCACTTTGTATAAATACTCAGTGTGCTAGGGAAGGGGATGATTGCCTGCTGAGCAGGGCGCTCTGCGGGGATATGGGAGACCCAAGGCCCTGCTCCACATCAGGCCAAGTGAGGAGCTGAAAATGCACAGCCCAGGTGAGTGTCCTGACCACCAGGCTACGGGCTGGACGTGGGACAGGGGGCATGCTCTAGTTTTCTGACCTGGCTTAGGCTCCTCTCTGAAGGAGCAGCAGGGTTCCCAGCTGTGAATCCCAGGCAGGGGGAGGTGCCTAAATCACCCCTCATCTTGGCATTTCCTGTTGGCTAGTTTAGGCAGCTCCCCACTCTGCTTTCCCTCGGAAACCCATCTGGTTTCCAGTAGATTTGAGGGGCTTGACACTGTCCCACCGCGTATAATTCAATACCAATGTGGCCAGACAGAGAAGGGCACTTGCCCCAGATGCAGGGAGTCCCTGGTACAATTGATATCAATTATATATCTGTACCCCCCGGGGGAGCTCAGCTTGGTCCCTGGCTCTGAGCACTGGTTGCACAGGGAGACGCACACTGTCCCTGGGAAGAAGGAGGGCAAGGGCAGACCCGAGGGAGCGAGGAGAGTCACGATTTCGAGTGAAGGCCCCTTGAGCTCCGGGATATGGCAGCGTGTCTGGACAGCCACTAGCTGCCTGCTCAGAGGAGGGGCCATGTCTGGGGTGGTGGGGGGTACAGTCACATGATTGACAAGTCAAAGCCCTGGAAAAAGAGCTAGGGTGACCAGCAGGATGTGAGATGCCACCCCCAGGAGCGCTGGGAGAGGGGAGATGCCATTTTGGAGGAGCTGGAGCCAGCCACTGAAGGGACAAGACTGGTGTGGGGGGAGCTGGTGAGTCCCAGGCCTGCATGCAGGGTCCCCCTGAGAACTGGCCTCCAGGTGCCTGGCAGCAACATCCCTCAGCTTGGTGCTTTCACTCCTCAGGAGAGCGCCCAGCGTACAGGGTTTTGTGGGAAAATTCCCTCCCCAGCCGGGCGGTGTGAGCCCTACAGCTCCACGTGGCCAGTGCTGCTTTACTGCTCACTCGGGGCTGCCCGCCTGCTGGGAGTGTGGCTGAGCACTGCGACAGGAGATCAGGTGTTGGGTTTTTAGTAGAGTTGTTATAATCTGCACCTGAGCCCTGCACCCCTTTGTGGAGCGGGGAGATCCTGGCACCAGAAGTAGCCTGACTCCTGCAGGAAAAGGATGCCTGCCAGCAGGGATTGTCAGCCCCTGAGCAGTGCTGAGGAGTCCAGGTCGATTGCTGAACGTGAGGATCATTTGCGGAGTTGAGACCCCCCCAACGCAGAATATCCTGTAGCCCAGTGGTTGGAGCACTTCTGCAATATGGGAGACCTGCGTTCCAGTCCCTGATCCCTATCAGGTAGAGCAGGGATTTGGTTCTCCCACAGTCCAGATGAGTGCCCTGACCATAGGGTTAGTGGGTATGATTGGACAGACGGTCACAGAGCCCCAAAGTGCCTGTTGTGCAGGTTAGGTGTGCTGACAATGCTTCATGGATTGGACCCTACAGCTGGGATAGGCAGGGGAATGCCGAGTCTGAGAATCCCACCACGGCTTAGGCCTGAACTAGGACCTAAGTAGCTCAGTGGCATCAAAATTTGAGCAGTTTTGTGCAAGCTCCCCCGGCAGAAACATAAGTGCCTACAGGGGCTGGCAGCAGCTGAGCAGAGGTTAGGTCAGTGCCAGGGTGCCCTGCTACCTCATTAAGCAGCAAAGTCCCTCTGTGGATCTAACCCTGACACATGGGAGGCAACTGCCAGATGATAAACTTCCCTCTCTTTCCAGCATGCTCAGCTAGTTCTTCTGCTGAAGGCAGTTCCATGTTTGCACTGTGATTTATGTTCGGTTCCTGAATGACTGGATTTCTGCCTGCACTTCCACGTGTCACCCTTTTGCTATACTAAGTGTACGTCTACACTGCAAAGAAAACCCCCCGCTCAGAGTCCCAGAGCCTGGGTCAATTGACTTGGGTTCGCGGTGCTCGGAATGTGGGGCTAAAACAACAGTGTAAGTGGGTGCCAGTTGAATTGGAGCTTGGGATACGAGACCACCTTCCCTTGCCACGTTTCAGAGCCAGAGTGGGAACGTCTGCACTGTTATTTTTAACCCTACAAACCCGAGTCAGTTGACCCAGGCCCTGCCACTCTATGCTGCGGATCGTTCTTTACAGTGTAGATGTACCTAACAGGAGCCTCTCTTGCTTTCCCAGCACAGGAGTAGGGATGGCTCTGCAAGTGGGTGGCTTCTTGAGAGACTAATTCTCCTGGAGCAGCACTGAGGGCTTCGGGAGAGGACTTTGTTCCTTGATTGCGTAAAGAAAAGGGATAAGGAGCTATTGCTTTGCTCTTATGAAACTACTAGGGTGAGGCGAGGGGAAGAATCAGAACCAACAAGGAGCTTGTCCTGCTCTGCCTTACTCATTAAGAACGAATGTTACGGCCAGCTGGTTAGACTAAGACAGTGGCAGCAAGGATCTGTCTCTTCAGAGCGAGTGATGCACCCAGCACTACTGGAGATGGTGGGGGGGATTGATAAAAGACGATTTGATAGGCCTATTATTGGTCATGAAGACAATTTACCAGCTTTTCATTCTTTTTTGGAAGGCTGAGAATGAGATGGGTGTTAAATTGTTAAGATACAGAAGCCCTGTTCTTAAGTTCTTAGCCGCACAGACTGGCATATTGGATTTAAATGGGGCTCTTCCCTCCCCCACCACCATTCTCCTCTTCCCCTTGCATCTCTCTTGCTAGCACAATGTCCCCTAGACATGGGCATAGTTTGGGGGGGATATGGGAGTGTTGCACCCCAAACTGCAAGCTTGGGGCAGGTGTGGAATTTAACCCCCATGACTGGTCCCATTGGCCTGGCTAGAATTGACCCCCCAAATCTCCACCTATGCTCCTAAAGACACTTTAAGAAAGAGGAGGAATACATTAGTCAGCTGCTTCTGGACAAACAGAGGTTGTAGGAGAGAGAATCTTCTTTCCCTCTCCTCCTCACAGTATAGCTCACAGGGGTGTTTGGCAGTTGACTAGAACAGTGATAAGCACGGTGTGAGAACCCAGACAGTGTCCTTACAAACATGATCCAAGTTACTCTTAAAACAACGGTCAGTGGCCTGCAGATGCAGATTAAGACATTTCAAATGATAGGAATCTAGTTCACTTTGCACAGAAGCCGGATGAGATTATAATCTCACTCAAAGTTTCTGAACTACAAACCATCATACCGTGTTTTAAAATTATAAACCGGTACCATTATGAAAGATGCTGCTACCTTCCAGTGTAAAGAGTGGTTCTGGAAACAGAAAAAGCACATAATAAACCTGAGTTTGTGCTTATCAGCAAAGCTAGAAGTGGGATTCCTGGACTAAACTAACGAGTCTTTTTTTCAGTCCAAATGGCAGCGTTCTACTGTCTAGCACTACTCTGTATTATGACCTCGGAGAGCCAAGAGCATTGACACAACTCTTTGTCTTGTTCCCAAAAACAAATTTCTTGCTCGCAATACCTGGTTGATAGCTAGACACTATCCATTTATTAGTACCTACGGTGTTAATCTGTCCAGAATGAGAAAGAATCCAGCCACAGAAACTGGTAAGTTTTCGTCTCAGTTGCTGAGCACATTAATCAATGTTGCAAACAAATGACGACAGAGGCATCTGAAAAGCCAGAAGTGGGGCTCAAACCTGAGGATTGTCGTTTGAGAACCAGCTGGTGCTCAGACAGAACTGCTGATCTTGACAAGGCAAGGGCCAGCTGTAGCACATCGCACAGAAGGAAGCCAGCCTCGCAGCTCCTGGGGCCCAGCGGCCTTGGGAACATTTCCCTCCACTCCCGGGACAAAGAGGAGCTCCACTACAACACAGGTTTAGCACCATTTTAATAATAAAAGGAATAATGGAAGAGGAGCAGAGGCAGTGGATAAGAGACAGAGGCCCCAGTTATACCTCACAAAACCAGTCATGGGCCAGAATATACCATCTTCTCTGCACCCTCGCCCTGGATAAAGCTGCTGCCAATGATTAGAGTCCGTGGTGGTTGGGTTTTAGAGCACTACTCATCTTCCCAGTTCATTTTGCCTCCATAATTCCTCTCACTTTAAACTGAGAGCATCAAAGGTGGGTTCTGCCAGCAAAGCCCGTCACTGCTGCACTCCGCTGCTTCTGGTCACAGGGAGTCAGGTCAAAATTCTTTAAATCTGCGAGAACAAGAACCGCGATTAGAGCACAGCCCACGGAGTGTGGCCAGGCAGGTGCCTGCCAAGGAACAGTTTATTTTCAGGAGTTTAAATTACATTCAATATGCTTCCGAAGCACTTTTAAGCCTTAATAGCCACCGCTTCCCAGGTGCTCAGATACAGTCAGGGATAGCTGGAACTTTGCTCCGATGGAGATTGTTCAAGAACTGTAGTGTGCCAGAATCCAAAGCCAAGTCACTCGTACTTACATCCTGTCCCTTTGCATGGCCCTCACCCAGCTCACCTCACCTGCCGAGTTTTAGTGCCACGGAGTCCTTGTGCAAGGGAAAGAGCCGAAGGAGAAACAGGAGCAAGCAGGGAGAGAAGGCAGCAGAGATTCCACCCCCATTTTGGTTCCTGCTAACGCAAGAGCCTAGTGAGTGTCCCAGAGAGGAGAAAGCAGCTCACAGTTGTTAATTTGATTCCAGTGGGGGAACTAAATGGTGAGAGAGTCTGAGAAACAACCCAAGAGGGACATGCAAGGACCACCCAGGGGCTGAGGTGGCTGCAGCACCTTCCAGAGGCTGCGAGTCCCAACATAAGGAGACACCAGCACTGCAGTGACTATGCAGACAGTGAGGCAGACCTCAGTGAGCACATGGGCCTCAGCTTTAGACCTTAGAACCTTCTGCTGAGAGGGAATTTGGAGACCGAGCTGACTGTTCCAACTTCTTAGCCCAGCCCCCAAAGGCTAGCAGATGGGATATTACTGTCAGGCCAGATCCACAGAAGGAGAGGCTGGCTTTTCTTGGTCCCATTCTTAAGCGCCTTCCCCACACCCCATTCATTGCATAGGGAAACTAGCACCTAACTCAGGCTTTGTGGATCCTGTTTTTGTTCCAGGGATTTCTAGGTGTCTAAAGGTTAGGTGTTGCAATGCCCACGTCCCTGTGGGGATCTGGGCCTTCGTCTTAGTTGAAGGCTGCAGCTCTTGCACTGCAGCATTCCCCCCTCTCCTTGCTTCTGCACAGCTATCGCTGAGGATGAGCCAGAAGATTTAGTTGGGGATTGGTCATGCTTTGAGCAGGGGGTTGGACTAGATACCTCCTGAGGTCCCTTCCAACCCTGAGATTCTATGATCACACTGCAGAGACTCGAACTCACAGCTTTCTGGCCCAGTTCTCCCAGCTGTGCCAGGCTCACAAGCCCCGAAAAAAAGGAAACCTTGTCTCATAAAATGCAACAAGAGGCACCCTGGCTATAGCCCTACTTTTCCAGGCTGCTGTTGAGGTGACTCTCAAGAAGGCAGAACCAGCCAGATATAAATTGAGGTCCAGCTGCCATTAGCTGGCTGAGCCCACCATATTCCCTTCCCAAGGGATCAGACTGGAGCCTCGGACACCAAAGGGCTCTAAACAGAGCCTGACGCATCACCCTGACTGACTAACATAAAGGAAGCAGGTTTGCCACCCTTTGGTGGACCCAGCAAGCGCAGAGTGGCACATTCCCAAAGCCAGAGCTGCTCACAGCACATTCTCCCTGGGGCCCATTTCTGCCGGCAGATGGGCACACGTCACTCCCATCACTCCAAAGGGAGCTCCTTCAGGTTGGAGAAGCTAGAATTGGGCCCTTTGTGACAAGGTGACCGAGACATGAAAGCAGGAGTCTTATTACCCTGCACCAGGGCTGAGGGGGAGACTTGGGCCAGACTTACCGTAACAACACAGGGGCCCAGAACATGGCTACCAAAAAAGCTGTTTACCTGTAAACGTAATCAAGATATAGCGTACCAGGCTCCTGAGAGCACGGCAGGAACACACCTTGGCAAAGTGCAGCCCTACACCACCACGAGCTGCCCTGGGATTGTCAGTTAAAGAGCAGAGATGGCCTCTGAGAAATGTAGTCTACAATCTCATTAATTTATTTTGACTCCAGGACAAGACACATGATTATTACCTTCATTTTACACAGGCTTGGAAATTACTTTGATTGGTACATCATTACATTTCTATTTTTATCATTAGATTGACTGGCAAGATTAGAGGAGCAGTGGGGCTATGTACTTTGCCACTTGTAATTTGTTAGTTTAACACACTAGTTGGTGGTCAGACAAGATGATCTGATGGTCCTTTCTGGCCTTAGGACTAAAAATTTGGTGTCCAGATCAGTGTGTGTTTGGACATTTCAAGACAGTATTCTGGTCAGTTAGCCCCACTACTCTGCAATATGACCCAGAGCACAGCATGTGCCGCTGTCACGGTCAGGCACTGGAGATGGACATATTGGATTCTTTCTTTGGAAGCTGTTCCCTTAGAAGTCTGTTGTATGACTACTGTGCCTTGGGTCTCTGCTCTTCTTTAGTTAGCCACGGAACAGACACCTTCAAGTTTACCCCACAAATGCCAAGAAAGAAAAATCAGGATAAATCGCAGATGGAATTAGCTGCAGCAGCAAAATAGCAAAGATACTCACAATACAAACTATTTCCCATCCAACACTACTGCATGTGTTAGTGCCACAGAAGAGCTAAGAAGACACACAAGGACAATTCATTTAGAACACATTAATAGGGTTTGGAAGGGCTGGAGGTAGAACTCTTGGGTCATTAGAACTGTCATAACTCTCCCTGGGTTCTTCTGTGGCCCAGGCGCTAGGTGTCCCTTTGGGCATGCATGGGGGATAGGAGAGGGGGTAGGGAGGCATTCATTGTACAGGGGGTTCCATCAAAGACTGGACAAAGACAAAACATTTATAGCAGCATTTGGGGTGCTTCCCATTCTAAATGCAGGGAATGCAGCAGTAGAGGTAAATTACCCAAGTACAGTATTTTTCCCTTTTCAATGGCACCTACTTTAGATCTAAAACTCCTATGTGCACTCAGCATGTGCCATACCTGCATATTTTGCTGGAAGTGAAGGCTTCTCTGCCAGTGTTACAGGAGATCTGAGAACAGTCATAGAAATACACGACAAACTTGGGATTTTAGAAGCACGTACCCTCTTTTTCTTGTGTAGCAGCCACACCATCCTTTAATCTCTTTATACATCACCCGGGAAAGGAACTGGAAGGGAAAAAGACACTCAAGATGAATCTCTGACTTATGATTCTAGCCTCTGGGAAAGGATTGAAGATACAGTCCCCCCACCACCACCTTCCCTGTCCCTGGAGTGAATGAGAAGTATGCTAACAACTGGATGAATGATTTAGTCTGAATTTAGTTTGTCAGGCCATGTATTGTCTATCAATGTATTATTTATTCACCACAGTTCCAGGGAATACTTCTTTGTTCGTCAATTGAGAGCATTTTCATTGTGAGTATTCAAGAGTCAAAATTCTGATAGGACAAAGGGTCTACATCTAATCACAGGGTCTACATCTAATCTCTGATTGGATGAGCATATTCCTAACATCAGGTTTCCAAGGACAACACTTGGTTAAATACAGGCTTTGCTTTCTGCAAATGCCCTGAAACACTTACATCATTTGCCATCTCCATGACTATTCCTGCAAAGTCTTGTTTTCTAGCGTGTTCATGCAAAGCAAAACATGCACCCCTGCAATCAAAAATCCGACAAAACAGGAGTGGAAAAGCTCCTGATGTAGAGCAGGATGTCCAGCAATGACATGGAAAGGTGCAGGATGCAAGTCACAGTGAGCCTGGCTCCCTTCCAGCAGAGTTACCTCCTTATGGAAGTGGAAAGCCAGCGAAAAGGCAGCGCAGTGGTGTCGTTGGAGGTGGGGAGGAGGAATACTGCAAGAGCACAGATTCCAACCCAGACTGGGGCCCTACGGTGGTGCTAGGTGCTGTGCACAGGTCAGCGACAGAGCCAGGAATAGAACCGAGGTAGCCCCACTTCCAGTCCAACGCCTTGTCCACTGATCACTTTGTCCCTTTCAGTGACCCCTGGGCAGTTAACAGCAGCACTGGCTGTCAGAGAAGAAGGGGGAGAAAAGAGTGCAGATTCTCTTTCGATGCCCCAGCGCAGCGCAAAGGAATTAGGAAGAGCAAAGCGGTTCTGAGCCGAGGCTGTTACACAAATCTAGGAACCACTTCACAATGGCTAAGAGAACCCGCGGTGCATGAAAGCAGCACTACAGATGGAAGAGGTTGTTCATTGTGCCTGGCTTTATGCAGAGCCCACCGCTTTCACCATGCATGCGACAGTCTTATTTACACAGCGTTTTTGCCTTTTATCTTGAAGGCTCCCAGAGCGTGTTCTAAGCTATGGAAATGCTCCCCGCACTGAAATGGAGCCTCCTTGACAGCGGAACCAGTTGCTGTTTGACATGTGCACGGCAGCACTACACGAGAGTTTAGGGCAGGAAATGAAGAATCCTGTATCCAGCTGACACTCCAGGAGTAACACTGGGAGACATATGCAATTAACCCCACTGGCATTTGGTTCCTCCCTCTAGCCTTGACAAGCATGCCAAGGGCTTTGGGTGCTGTCCGTCAAACATGATGTTAATCCCTCAGGATGCTGGGACCCGAAATTCAATGCTGCCTCAAAGAGAGGAGCACCAAATACTCAGGCACCAGCACTACGTGCTACATCTCCTAACCTTTCCTTAGCAGCTACCCATCCAAATGCAGGCCAGGCCAGACACTTAGCTTGTGAATGAGACACAACCCCTGGCCCAGCTGCACACCAATCCCCTAATCTGCATCAAGAAGCCACAGCAGGCTCAAGAGAAACCCACCAGGCAAGCCAAGATATCCGCTGTTATTAGCATGTAGAAGACATTGTTCCAGCCAGTGGGAGAGATCAGCCCTGCCAGCAGGGGGCCCAGAGCAGCACCTGCAAAGGGCAAACACAGCATATCACTAGCAGCCATGAACCATCCCGGGCAGCCAGCCTGTGGGCACTGGCATATGCAGGGCAGAAAACCCATACCCAGCCCCCACGTCAGTTCTGGCTCACGTGCTGGAGTGAGTGCTTGAAGGTCGCACGCTCAGAGCTGCAGGCTCCAGCTCCTCCTCCAGCTCTCTCGGTCATCTCCCCCCTTGCTCCCACTCCCACCTTGGCAGCCGCTGCTGCTCCGCAATGCCCCCTTGGGTTCTCCCACTGCCCCTGCTATCAGGCACTGGCCAGACTCGCCGGATGCTACAGCTGGGCCTGCAGATCCAGCTCCCACTTCCCAAGGGCCAGAAGAGAGCGGAAGAGCTTGCTCCAGGTCTCCCCTCTGAGCAGTCTCCACACATGGCTAGCACTAGCCTCACAGCCCTGCTCAGGAAGCCAGTGTGCCTGAACCCCCCTGGCTCCAGCCACAGGCAGAGCTGGAGCAGCCGGCAGTAGCTTTCCTCCTGCCCCAGCCTGGGGGTGCCTCACTGCACAGCTCAGTCGCACAGCAGGGTTATTTATTGGGCACGGGGGACCGTTTAATCGCCAGGGCCCTCTGGGCAGTGGCGTTTGAATCTACTTGGTAGTTTGAAAAGCTCCTTGCAGCACCTGCACCATTAGCTCCGACCCCCAGGGCCGTGGCCACCCAACCGTTCCCCTGGGTCTTATCCCCTCCCTTCCCATCTCTCTGCCTGCCCGAGAATGGGTCCTGTAAGCTTACGGGACCCAATCACCATCCCTGCAGAGGGAAGTAAAGAGTCTCTCTCCCTTTCCATTCTCTTGAGTAAAGCAGGCTGGCCCCGGACCATTCCCAGCTCACCTGCAGCCTGTGCTCCCTTAGGGCAAAGGGTGCTGGACCCTGGGGACAAGAGGAACATAGACCCTACTGGGGGCAGGAGAGCTGGGGGGGTTGAATTAGGTTCTCCAGCTATTGTATGGAGTTCTTGGAAGTTTTCTACTCACCTATAGATCCAGTCCCATCAATTATGGCTGTAACAGTGGACAGGGCTTTTGCATTTCCCTTGAGACACTCGTGAGTTCCCTGTGCAGGAGGGGAAAGTAATAAATAAATCAAATAAAAATCAAATACTGGAGTAAAAATGAGGGTTAATTTGTGATCCACTCAGTGCATCCTGAACCCTGACTAGGGTGACCAGATGTCCCGATTTTAATCGGGACAGTCCCGATTTTTGGGTCTTTTTCTTATACAGGCTCCTATTACCCCCCCACCCCGGTCCCGATTTTTCACATTTGCTGTCTGGTCACCCTAACCCTGACTCATTCTGGTTACTGGGTTAGTCCAGGACCTGTCTCCAGCTTCCAGCGAGGAATGTTGGTATCAAAACGCCAGAGAGGTTTCTTCTGTGACAGGCAGATTTAGGAACACACCCTCTAGAGAGACAGTTCCTTGAAGAGGGGAAATCCCTTTCCTGAATACTTGCCCTGGGGAGGGAGATTCTTAGACCAGTAAGCGACATCTTTGGGAGCTTGCTCCCCTTCCATGTACCAAGCAGGGGCAGCATTCCAATAGTCTGATTTTCTGCACATTTCATGTGCCTCCTACAGCCACGTTCCAAAGGCAGGCAAGGAGCACTAGAGCTCACAATGGCTGAAGTCCTTTGCTCTGCCTGAAGGAGAAACTGCTTTGGCCTCTCTGGAGCCCTGGCTTGTGCTGGTTGGAGCGGAGGGATTTTTGAAGACTGAAGGTTGGGGAGAAATTGATTTTTTGCTGGCCTCTTCGCAGATTTACTGCATCTGGCTGCCCAAAACTGGGTCAGGTTCTCTGCTGTTTCTTACAGTGTTTCAGCTACATTTGTACTGAATCTTTGGAGGAGGAGGGGTGGGGGTCGCACCTCCGTAGTTTGCCTGAGTTGATAGTAAGACTGATGAATGGATAATAGGATTGTTACTGAGGACTTCCATTGCTGTAGTGCCCAATGACCCCAATCAGGTGCAAGGTTCCATTGTACTAGGCACGGCACAAACATAAAACAGACCCTTCCTGCGAGAGCTAAAAATCCAGTGATTTTAATCCCATCTGATTTTATTAACTCTGCTTGTAAAGTTTTTAAGGCCAGGGATTTTAAAGAGGTTTCAGAGCCAGGTGCCCAAATATCACTGAAATTCAACTGGAGTTAGATTTTAAGTCCCTTCTTTCCCTTCCCCTCCACCCCCAAAATCCTAACTTGAAGCCAGTTACGAAAGCGGGTAGAAATGTCTTCAATTTGAACAAGCTGAAAGTGTCATCTTTAAAAAACAACCCAAAGTTAATTCATAGGGAATGAAGGATGGAATTTTCAAAAGCGTATTGTGCGTGGAAGTTAGCTTGATGCAAGCCTAACTGCAGGCAGTAAAAACACTAAGTATAGTGGTAAGGTAATAATAATAAGGTAATAATTGGAAATATACCAATCTCCTAGAACTAGAAGGGACCTTGAAAGGTCATTGAGTCCAGCTCCCTGCCTTCACTAGCAGGACCAATTTTTGCCCCAGATCCCTAAGTGGCCTCTTCAAGGATTGAACTCACAACCCTGGGTTTAGCAGGCCAATGCTCAAACCACTGAGCTATCCCTCTTCCCTCTAAAAGAGTCTCAATAGGAAGCTCCTAAGGAGAAGGTTATTTAGAGGAGAAAGCGAGCAGCGTGTAGACCGCTTCCCTTGTCCCTCAGAAGGCCTTCCAGTTCGTTAGAGGAACTTTTGGGCAGTTGCTGACAGTGGGGCCATGGCAAGGAATGGGACTCTGTGCTGTCAGACCATAGAGCTGTTTACCAACTAGCCTTACATTTGATCTGAAGAGTGTCAGTCCAAGCATGTGCCAGAACTGGGAAGAAGATGTTCTAGTCTTAAAAGCAGCAGCAACAGAAAATATCCTTGCACAACTGACTGGACTGGACTAAATCTTTTGGAACAGATGCTTGCAAATATCTTCTTATGCTTGGCTGCTCTGGGGAATTTACCTCAGGGACTCTTACAGCCAGCGGATTGCATAAAACCACAAATCCTTCTGAACTGCCTCAGAGATGTCCGAGCACTCCGTACCACATCACTTAAATCCCTCCAGGTTTCTAATGCAGCATCCCAGCCCTTGTCTCCCTTCCACCAGGAGGGCTCAACCCAGGTGTCAGTGATGAGAAGACTTTCCTGCACTTGTGCTGTGTGCAATCCTAGCCCAGGGAGGGGAGGAGGGATTTGCACTAATGAGAGGCCCAAGATGTGGGTATTTGCACGTGATCCACAGTAACAACCCTCTATGGCAAAGCTCAGAAGAGACAGAATAACCTGTGTGTGGAAGGCGGTGCACAAAAAGCTGCAGTTGGAATGGAAGGCCTCAAACTTTGAGCCAGGCAAAAAATAAGAAAAAAGGCTCAAGTGAGACGAGAGGGGCCAGGTCTACATTAGGAAATAAGGTCCACATAACTACATCGTGTAGGGGTGTGAGAAATCCACACCCCTGTGCAATGCAGTTAAAGCAACCTAACCCCTGGTGTAGACAGTGCTATGGTGATGGGAGGGCTGCTCCCGCCGACATAACTCCCGCCTGTCAGGGAGGTGGAGTACTCACACCAATGGGAGGGCTTCTCCCGCCAACACAGCTACCGCCTGTCACGGGGCGTGTGTGTGAAGTAACCACACCGACGGGAGGGCTTCTCCCGCCAACACAGCTACCGCCTGTCACGGGGCGTGTGTGTGAAGTAACCACACCAATGGGAGGGCTTCTCCCGCCAACACAGCTACCGCCTGTCACGAGGCGTGTGTGTGAAGTAACCACACTGACGGGAGGGCTGCTCCCGCCGACACAGCTACCGCCTGTCGGTGGGATGGGGGTGGAGTACGCACACCAACGGGAGGGGTTCTCCCATCAGCGTAGGTAGTGTCGTCACTAAAGTGCTGCAGTGTTTTAAGTATAGACCTGCCCCAAGAACAAACAAACAAACAGTGTAATTCTTACCAAGTCAGCTGAAACGGCTGTCGTAATGAGAGAATAAGGCCCATTCACCAGGGCACCACATACAATTAGCATAGCTGCAAAGAGAAAAGAGTATCAGTACTACAGCACAGCTGGCCCTGCTGTATGCCAAGATCCTACAGCATCCAGTCAGAGATTTGTGTATTTGCTACACTCTACTGTAGGGAACAACCCTGTACTGGTAGGATCTACCGGGTGCTTCTAACTTCTATCAACTCTCAGTTCTGCCACTGAGTTCATAGTGGGACAACGGGGTCACCATGGGAGCAAGGGAATTGGACGCAAGAGCCATTTGGAGTTACAGGCAGCCCAGGAAGGCCCCTCTTCATCTCCAACACACTATTCTGGAGGTCACTGCAGGACAGGTTCTATGTCACACATTTACTCTTCCCTTTCAGAAGGTCACGTCTTCCCTCCTCTGCTCCCCTAGTGCCTGCAGGCAGGAACAAACTCTTACAACATAACTTCAGTGATGCTGTGACCTCCATTTCAGGCACCTAGCTGATAAGTGATTGGAGCCTGAGTCCTGGGGAGAGGGCCAGGAGATGAAATAAGACTAGTTGGG
Organism: Mauremys mutica; assembly: GCF_020497125.1. Lineage (NCBI taxonomy): Eukaryota > Metazoa > Chordata > Testudines > Geoemydidae > Mauremys > Mauremys mutica. The sequence continues at coordinate 18,162,992 of NC_059093.1, read as the reverse complement.
GCCCACTGCATCTCCGCTCCCCCTTGCTATTCTAAGGCCTAGAAGGTGACTACAGTGGTGACAAAAAGAATAAGCTGAGGCTTGGGGAAGGCTGAGTGCTGATGGGAAGAGAACATTCTGGGCGGTGACCGCATCACTTTATTCTGCAGCTCTCAGCCATAGTTAGGTGCTTTGACAAGGGTGACAGTGAGTGAGGCTCAGCCCAGAACTGCCTGGATCAAAGGAAGGTTTGCTGGGGACCTTGATACAAACAGGTTTTGAAGGCAGAAATGGGGTGTTGCCGGGGGGGTGGAGAGGGAGGATTTTTAAAATAACAGCAACAGCAACCGTATGGCACCAGTGACTAGTTGTGATTTTAAGGCCAGAGGGGCGCACGGTGATCACTGAGTCTGATTTCCTGCAGGCCACTGAATTTCATCCAGCAATTCCTGCATGAGCCCAATAACTGTTGGGGCCATGATTTGATTTATAAGAAGATGTCCAGATGATGGAGATTTCACCACATCCCTAGATGAATTCTTCCAATGGTCAACCAATCTCCCTGTTAAAAAAAACCATCTTATTCCAGTTTGAGCTTCACCAACTTAAGGTACTGGAAGCTACTTCTGCCTCTGGATGCTAGATTAAAGAGCCCTCTAGCATCAGACATCTTCTCCCAGTGTACATAACTACAGTCCATGGTCTACCAGTTAAGATTTTCCCTAGGGCAGATAATTCTGGAGGAGACGGGAGAACGAGTCTAGAGGGTTTATTTGCCTCCAGAGAGGCACATCTAGAAACTCAGAAACTTGTGAAATCACTCACTGGTTTGTTCCCAAGAGTCTGAAGTTCTACTTACCTGTTGAACTGGCTATTCCATTCTGGCCAATGTGATTGTACAGGAATAGCTGGAAGCAAAGCGGAGAAACCGATTATGTCAGCAGGTTAGAATTACCAAGCCCCTTAGCTAATTTCTGCTCGCCTCCACAGACCTCAGCTGGGTGGAGTGCCATGGCCTAGCTGCAGCTATAACAAGTGGGCACAAGTATCAGGGTTATTTCCATGGAAACCCCTCCCCCCATGGACAATCCTGGACCACAGACAGCGATTTGTCACAAGTTCCTCCCCCACCCCCCAGTCAAGAAGGAACTCGCCTTCCTCTCAAGATCAAGCTTATGAGGAGATGCTGAGGGAACTGGGATTGTTTAGTCTGCAGAAGAGAAGAATGAGGGGGGATTTAATAGCTGCTTTCAACTACCTGACAGGGGGTTCCAAAGAGGATGGATCTAGACTGTTCTCAGTGGTAGAAGATGACAGAACAAGGAGTAATGGTCTCAAGTTGCAGAGGGGGAGGTTTAGGCTGGATATTAGGAAAAACTTTTTCACTAGTAGGGTGGTGAAGCACTGGAATGGGTTACCTAGGGAGGTAGTGGAATCTCCTTCCTTAGAGGTTTTTAAGGTCAGGCTTGACAAAGCCCTGGCTGGGATGATTTAGTGGGGTTTGGTCCTGCTTTGAGCAGGAGGTTGGACTAGATGACCTCCTGAGGTCCCTTCCAACCCTGAGATTCTATGAAGCAGAGCGTCCCTGGGTCCCAGATGAGCTGCAAGGTGCAGTGAGCTAGTCCTGCCTGGATTCTGGTTCTGTCCCCTTTCCCAGCTAAGAGCATTTTAGCTTGCAGTGGTATGCAAGACCCCTGAGTCCACATCTGGATCCTTTCAGATAAAGGAGGGACCACCACTGTCTATCTTGGGGGCCTAATGTCAGGTGCTAAATCCATTCTCTGAGAGTCCAAGTACATACTTGCAGCTCTCACTGAAGCCAGCAGTTGGGGTGCTCATTCCCTTTGAATGTTAGCCCACTTACTTAGCTGCCTAAATACACACCGAGGTCCTTATTTTAGACCTAGTTTGTGGCTGGGGCATTTTGGGGGCAGTGCCCAGCTCCCTCTCAGCACAAAAGGAAATGCTCACAGAATTTGGCCTCGGCTCAAGAAGGCTCTTGGGCAAACCTAAGCTGCACTCCAGCAGTTAAGTTCTCATGCTTTCCATGCTAAACTCCTGGAACCAGATGCGTCAGGGTGGAGGACGCAGCAGTATTGATTCTGTACCGGTCTCTTGGCACTTCTCCCAGACAAGAGTAGAACAGAGAGGGTGAGGAGAGCCAGTTAGACATATGAGCTGGGTGTGGGGGGGTCATTCAGTGATCAGAGGGCACTGTTCATTCCAAGGCAGCATTAGATTGGTTAAGAGCCATTATCCTGAATGGAGATCTTTTTAGGAGTTGTGGAGTTGAGTGTGGGAAAAGAGGCCCACTGTGGCATGTTAAGGAGAGAGTTACTTCCATCCTTGCTTGCTGAGGGAAGAGGGGGTCATGGCCACATGGCAGAAGAGCATGAGTCAGTGTCAATCCTGCCAGTGTTCATCCCAGCCAATCACATCTGAAGCCAAGGGTTATGGGAAGCGTTCTAGAGACACCTGCTGGTCACTCAGCGATGTGCTTTTAACAGGAGGTTAAGTTTTACTGCTTGCACTCAATTATTTCTTGGTTAGAAAATGTTTAGTCTTTCTAGAAAGTGCGACTTGAGTAAGTCAGCCAGAGCAGATGTTCACAACTATTTATGGGAGGGCAGGACTGAAGGGGAATAACAGAGCCAGAATCTCTCATTTGGCCTTCAGCTCTGTAGTTCGACTGCCAAATAAAATAGCAGCAGCTGGTAACTGGACAGCTAGCCAAACATAGCTGTCTTTGAGATTCAGTTTCATTTGGTGGGCTATGTGAATGCTGAGTCTGGAAGAAGGTGAAATCCAGCAATACAAAATAATTTGTCTCTGTAGTGCTATCACTGCTCTAGCATGGCATAAGGACCAAGAGCCTGCATTCTGACCTCCTAGACATAGTCTCACTGTCACAGCTTTGCACTAATGATAGACTGCAGCATCAGAGGCATTTGGGCTGGGAAGAGAATTGCAACTAAGAGTCAGAGTGCGTTCACATTGCAACTTGGTCCAATTAGCTGCTTTTAGGGGTGAACAGTGAAGTCAAACCGAAGTGGAGTTCAGCACAGACATGGGGGGTATACTACCCATAGGGGGAAAAACCACAAACATTTTAACTTTAACTCCTCCTTTACTCCAGAACCCACAGGACACTTCTGGGCTGGCAGAAGGAGTCCCATTATTAGAGCACTGCGCAGATACATAATTAGTATCTGCATCCGATCTGCAAACATAGCTCGTGGATATCCACAGATTTGCAGGGCTCTATCCATTGTGATGGGGGAGTTGGATTATTTTCAGCAACTATCAGCGTTGGCTCCTTTGATCTGGTGAGGTACCATAACCTGCCACCAGCCCAGACAATACCTGCCAACAGGCCCATCTTCCCAGCACTGTGCAGCAGGGTCTGACAGTCCTGGATGCCTGGATGAGCAGCCAGAGTTTAAGAACAGCCTCTTGGCTGCTACTGGGTGCTGTGCAAAGTAGACAGGAGGGCTCCCCATTTTCCCTGCCTGAGCCACCATGCATTCGAACAGAGGAGAAGCTCCAGCAGGGAGCAGTCAGATGCCAGCCTCCTGCCAGATTTGCATAGCAGCAGGACTGCCATCCGCACCTCACTGATTCACAGCTGCACCAAGAGCTCCTCTGTGCTGCAGAGAACTCCAGAGCCTTAGAACAAAAGGGAAGGCTATTCCCTGATTCATTCATTTTTGCTCCATTCCTCTTGGAGAAACCAAGACCCTGAAGGTGCCTTTCTACCCCAGCTAAAGGGAGTAGATGGATCCCTATTCAGTGATTGATTCCAGCCTTACTTGGAATGACGCCTTAGGAGTTTTGAACATTAATAGTGGAGTACAGCTGTTCTGTTTCAGACCCACATTGACTAGGCAGAGGACCAGCCGTCCTGAGAGAATTGCTCTACAGCACCCGTCTCTTACTGGAGAACATTACAAGAGCTAGTACAGGGCAGAACCAGGAAGCTATTCAGTCTCTAGGGTGCAGGCCAAGCACAGTTGGTATCAGGCTATGGAATAAAAGTTTAGGAAGAAGCAGCTGGATAGTGAAGTAGACTAAGGGAGGTGGAGGTGGCACCCTCACTGCAGAGGTCTAGGAAGGGGCAAGTGAGCAGAGCGCGGGGGGGGGGGGGGGGAAGGAAAGCCTCTCACATGGCCTCCTGTGCCCAGCTGTGGAGGATGCTGGAGCCCCTTATGGTCTAGGAAGAGCTCCAGAGTGAACAGCCTCGTCCAGGAACAAGAGCTAGACATGAAAACTGTGACTCATGCCGATCCCGCCCCAGGTTCCAGACTTCCCTGCACAAGGTTCCACAAGGCCACTCATTGCAGGAAAGTGCATATGACTCAAAGGGGAAGAGCAGAGGAAAGAGGCTCACGTCAAGCCCTCATGACCACAGACAAGTGAACATTTTCCATCACAATACGCACCATAGGAGCAGCCACTATCAGCATCACACAGCATGTGGTGGCACTGCCGCCAGTGTAGTCCGATATGGTACCAGCCAGAATGCCTCCTGCATGAGAAAGTCACATAGAATCTCAGGGTTGGAAGGGACCTTAGGAGGTCATCTAGTCCCACCCCCTGCTCAAAGCAGGACCAATCCCCAGATAGATTTTTACCCCAGTTCCTTTGTATTCTGCCAGAGCAGGGGTTTGTCCCATTGCTGCCTTCCCACATGATTTCAGAAAGGTGCTTGTGGCCTGCAGACAGATGTTACTGTCTCGTGACCGGTTAGACCCAGGCAGAGAGGAGAATTCCAGGAGACTCACTCAGTGAGCTGGAAAACAGACATATGCAGCGAGGGCCTGGATTCTAAAGAGCTGTCACTACAAGCCAATCAGTGAGCAGAATAAAAATAAAAGTGATAATTGGTAATAAGAACATAAGAAAGGCCATACCGGGTCAGACCAAAGGTCCATCTAGCCCAGTATCCTGACTACCGACAGTGGCCAATGCCAGGTGCCCCAGAGGGAGTGAATCTAACAGGCAATGATCAAGTGATCTCTCTCCTGCCATCCATCTCCATCCTCTGACGAACAGAGGCTAGGGACACCATTCTTACCCATTCTGGCTAATAGCCATTTATGGACTTAGCCACCATGAATTTATCCAGTCCCCTTTTAAACATTGTTATAGTCCTAGCCTTCACAACCTCCTCAGGTAAGGAGTTCCACAAGTTGACTGTGCGCTGCATGAAGAAGAACTTCATTTTATTTGTTTTAAACCTGCTGCCTATTAATTTCATTTGGTGACCCCTAGTTCTTGTATTATGGGAATAAGTAAATAACTTTTCCTTATCCACTTTCTCAACATCACTCATGATTTTATATACCTCTATCATGTTCCCCCTTAGTCTTCTCTTTTCCAAGCTGAAGAGTCCTAGCCTCTTTAATCTTTCCTCGTAGGGGACCCTCTCTAAACCCCTAATCATTTTAGTTGCCCTTTTCGGAACCTTTTCTAGTGCTAGAATATCTTTTTTGAGGTGAGGAGACCACATCTGTACACAGTATTCGAGATGTGGGCGTACCATGGATTTATATAAGGGCAATAATATATTCTCAGTCTTATTCTCTATCCCCTTTTTAATGATTCCTAACATCCTGTTTGCTTTTTTGACCGCCTCTGCACATTGCGTGGACATCTTCAGAGAACTATCCACGATGACGCCAAGATCTTTTTCCTGACTCGTTGTAGCTAAATTAGCCCCCATCATGTTGTATGTATAGTTGGGGTTATTTTTTCCAATGTGCATTACTTTACATTTATCCACATTAAATTTCATTTGCCATTTTGTTGCCCAATCACTTAGTTTTGTGAGATCTTTTTGAAGTTCTTCACAATCTGCTTTGGTCTTAACTATCTTGAGACGTTTAGTATCATCTGCAAACTTGGCCACCTCACTGTTTACCCCTTTCTCCAGATCATTTATGAATAAATTGAATAGGATTGGTCCGAGGACTGACCCTTGGGGAACACCACTAGTTACCCCTCTCCATTCTGAGAATTTACCATTAATTCCTACCCTTTGTTCCCTGTCTTTTAACCAGTTCTCAGTCCATGAAAGGACCTTCCCTTTTATCCCATGACAGCTTAATTTACGTAAGAGTCTTTGGTGAGGGACCTTGTCAAAGGCTTTCTGGAAATCCAAGTACACTATGTCCACCAGATCCCCCTTGTCCACATGTTTGTTGACCCCTTCAAAGAATTCTAATAGATTAGTAAGACACGATTTCCCTTTACAGAAACCATGTTGACTATTGCTCAAGAGTTTATGTTTTTCTATGTGTCTGACAATTTTATTCTTTACTATTGTTTCAACTAATTTGCCCGGTACCGATGTTAGACCCTACAAAAGCCAGATTTGTATTTTGATCATCAAGGTTGTTTAGCAGGCTTCCTGCTTCTGATGTACTTAAAAAACATTTTGTTATTACCTTTGGAGTTTTTGGCTAGCCGTTCTTCAAACTCCTCTTTGGCTTTTCTTATTACACTCTTGCACTTAAGTTGCCAGTGTTTGTGCTCCTTTCTATTTGCCTCACTAGGATTTGACTTCCACTTTTTAAAGGAAGTCTTTTTATCTCTCACTGCTTCTTTTACATGGTTGTTAAGCCACGGTGGCTCTTTTTTAGTTCTTTTACTGTTTCTGTTGTACTTCTATTAGCAGCTCTTAACATGCTTTACAAACAGGAGTCAATCCTTACATCCCCTGCCCCAGTGAGAAGGGCAAGCGTTACTCCCATTTTTCAGATAAAGCCCAGGCAGAGAACAGGGAGCCCTATGCATCGCATACGGCCAACTTGGGACACTCGTGGTCAGAGGCACTGAGCACCCACGATTCCAGCTAGCAATGGGAGTGGTGGGTGCTGAACACCTCTGGGAGTCATGCCTCATCTCAAGGTAGGCACCCAAATCAAGACACACATTTGACAGTGTAGGTATAACTGAATTGGCCAAGGTCCCCCCAGGAACCCTGATCAGAGCCAGGGATACAACTCCTCTCTGTCTCCCAGGCCTGTGCTTTAGCCACAAGCCATCATCCCTCCCTGTCCACAACGGCAACACAGCAAGCAAGAATGAAGAATGCCAGACCTAGGATGCCGCCAACATCAAAGAGCGTGGACAGGTCCCCAGCCTCCTTAGCGCCGAAGTGAGCTGCAATGAAATGAGATACATCAGAGACATTCACTTGTCAGAAGTTCAGAGCAAGCCTGAGCTCCGGCTGTGTGGTTATTCTCCTGGCATCAGGAGCCAGAGCTCTTGGGGCTGAGAGACAGGCATCCACTGGTGCTGGGTATGGATCTCCTGGGAGCCAGAAGCAGCTCTTGTGGATGCCCAGGAAGACACCTTGTTCACTAGGAGCCCATTGGCAGGACTTGCACCCTAGACTGCAGGCACAGGATGCACTGTCATTTGCACAGTTTGGAGCATCTAAACCCCATGGACCTGCCCAGCACCATGATGGGCATCACTGAGAACAGCTGGCCACAACAGCTGAGCTGCCATTGTGGTGTACGTCTGTGTCCCTCAGCTGAGGTCCCCACACTCCTGAACCACTGCCAGGTTTTCCAGGAGACTGAACACTTATGAGGAAGAAGAGAACACTTTCTTGCTCCTAAGGGCAAATAAGCAAGATTCTCTGCGGGAAGCCTGTGCACTCCTGCCAGGAGGCAGGCAAATGAGAACCCTCCATCCAGAGCACACCCGGTGAAGTAGTTAAATGGGCATTAGTAGCTTCCTGTGACTCACCAACATTCACAATGTAGAGAGGCAGCCAGTAGAGGAAAGTGTAACTGACCAGCTTTGCAAACAGCAGGCATAAGGAGAACTCCACTACACCCTGGGGAGGAGATGGAGGGGAGAAGGGTTAGTGTCTGAAAACCCCAAGGCACAGAGGGGACCCCTATCCTCCCTCTTCCATCCTCTTCTCTCTCCCCATTTGCTTTCAACCCAATCCCATATGTCGGGTGCATCAGTGGTGCTAATGATCATCTTAAACTCACTCGTTACCTTGGACAATTAAACAGCTTCACCACAGTATCTGCAGAGTTCTAGGTGTTCGGGAAGCATAGGCCAATAGGGAACACTGCCGACACTGAGGGAATGTTATCCGAAGCATAATCAGACAAGGAGTTACAAGCTTCCAGGGAAACAGCCTCCATTTGGATTTCTCTGACGCCCCAGGCATGCCCACTAGCCACCTTTCTTAAAATAAACATCAGGAAGAGCAGCTGAGCATTGTCCTTCTGAATTTTCGAACAGGAGGCCTCATCCACTCACACCTCACTTTTATTCATAGACTGGAGGAGGAAAAACAAGTTTTCCTGCTTTTTCCAACTCCCACATTGGTTTCTCAACTTTGAAGGAAAAAAAAAAGTCATGGAACTGAACTTGTTGAATAAACTGAAGTGAAGAAAGTAAAGAATTCTCTCTGCATGTGCAGAAGAGGCTACTGCTGTCAAAAGTTGGTTTAGCACTTCAACAAACTCTGCTTCCAGGTGCTTCGCCAGTGACTTCCCCCAAGTCAGTGCTTTGACTTCCTTTAGAAGTTCAGCAATGAACATGTCCTGCTTGAATTTTATTTAAATTGAAATTTTAACAGCTTGTACCATTTTTAGGCCTTGGTATAGGGTGTCAATTTCAAAATTTAATTTTCAATAGGTTTATTTTTAAAAAAATATATAAATGTATTGAAATACATTTTTTTAAAGCACGATAGTTGATTTTTAATCTCTATGTCTACAGTTGCCAACCCTCCAGGATTGTCCTGGGGTCTCCAGGGATCAAAGATTAATCATTAAATAAAGATGTCATGTGATCAAACCTCCAGGAATACATCCAACTAAAGGTGGCAACCCTAGGGGTGTCTCCATGCCTCCCTTTCCCTTCTGTACAATGGGGACAGTGGCCTCACAGGGGGTTGAGAAGATACACTGGAGATTGTGAGGTGCTCAGTTACTGCAGTAATGGAGGCCACATGGAACACAGATGGGTCAGGGAAGGCACCAAGGCCCCTCAGATTCGATCATTAGAAATATTGCTAGCTGGGTTTGTGATGACCAGGAGAACCACATGGTGAATGGCCTGCCGGGTGTGAAGGTTGTGGGCCTCTTGAGGCATCTAGACAGACTTATGGGCGGGGCTGGGAAGGAGATGGTGGTTGTGGTACATGTGGGTACCAGTGACATAGGGAAAGGTAGGAAAGAGGTCCTGGAAATCAAACTAGATAAGAGATTAAAGTCCTGGACCTCCATGGTAGGATAGTTCCACACACAGAGCCAGTTAGACAGAACTGCAGAGTCTCAGAGTATGGATGAGATGATGGTGTTCAGAGGAGGGATTTAGGTTTATTAGGAGCTGGGGAAGCTTGTAGGAAAGGAGGAGCCTATACAGGAAGAATGAGCTCCATCTAAACCAAATCAGAACCAGATTGCTGGCATGTAACATTAAAAAGTTTGTAGAGGATTTTTTTAAACTAAGAGCTGGGCCAAAGCTGACAGGTTCAGAGGACCACATGGTTTGAACAGACATCCTATAGTGGAGGATCTATTAATGGGGATTCCCTATATCCTAGTAAAGGAGAGATGATAGAAATAGATAAAAATACAGGTAGGAAGTGGAGAGAAACAGTCATATGAAGAAGAGTCCCACTTAATACATACATCACATGAAGGCAGACAACTAAATACTGAAACATTTTATAAGTGCTTACATACAAATGCTAGAAGTCTAAATAATAAGAACTTGAGTGCCTGGTATTATATCAGTTTCCTAATTTAATAGGTATCACGTAAACTTGGTTGAAAAATGACAATCAATCAATGGGACACAGTAATACCATGGTACAAAATATACAGGAATGGCAGAGTAGGTCTTGCTGGTGGGGAAGTGGCACTATACATGGGGAAAAAAGCACCAAGTCAAATATAGTGAAAATATTAAATGAATCAAACTGTACCATAGAATCTTGAATAATAAGAGTACAGAGTATATATCAACCACCTAACCAAGATGGTGAGAGTTACTATGAAATGCTCGGGGAGATTAGAGAGGCTACAAAAATAGAAAACACAGTAATAATGGTGGAATTCAACTATGCCTATATCGACTGGGTAAATGTTACCTCAGGATGGGATGCAGAGATGAAATTTCTAGAGACCTTAAATGACTGCTTCTTGAAGCAGCTAATCCTGGAAGCCACAAGGGGAGAGGCAATTCTTAATTTAGTCCTCAGGGGAGTGCAGGATGGCCCAAGACGTGAATATAGCTCAACCACTTCGTAAAAGCGACCATAACGTAATTCAATTTAACATCATTGGGGGAGTGAGGGGAGTCATACCAAACAAGCCCACCGCAGTAGCACTTAGCTTCAAAAAGGGGAACGACAGAAAAATGAGGAAGCTAATTAACCAGAAATTAAAAGGAACAGTGACAAGAGTGAAATATCTGCAAGCTGCATGGAAACTTTTATAAACACCATAATAGAGGCACAAATTAAATTCATAGCCCAAATTTAAAAAAAGGAGGTGGCTGGAGGCAAAAAGACACCCTTTAAAAATTGGAAGTCAAACTCTACTCAGGAAAATAGAAAGGAGCATAAACTCAGGCCTGGTTTACACTACAGAGTTCTAGGTAAGGCAGCTTACATTGATCTAACTCTAAGGGTCTACACTAAAATGTAGCTCCCACCAGTGTAACTCATCCACTACACCAATTTAATAACTCCACCTTGGTGAGAGGCGTAGTGCTGAGGTCAATGTAGTTAAGTTGATGCAGTGCCAGTATAGACACTGTTGTTTACATTGACTGGTGCAGCCTTTCAGAAGCCATCCCACAATGACCACACTCAGTTAAATCGGTGCGAATACTCCTGGTGGGAGCACACACCGCTGACACAAGAGTAGCAGCATGGACGTGCAAAAGCAATTTAGTTACTTGGGTGGCTGTACAATGACATACCTTAGGTTGACTTAATTTTGCAGTGTAGAATTGCCCTCGGGCAAATCAAGGATAAACGTACAAGTAGGCGGGCCACAAAAGAATCTGAAGAGCAACTAGCAAAAGACAAACTAACAGAAAAACCAACAACAACATTAGAAGCAGGAAGCCTGCCAAACAAACAAACAATCAGTGGGGTCACTGAACAATCAGGATGCTAAGCTTAACACAGCATGTCTGTTCGAGAGAGGCTAAATGAATTCTTTGCACTGGTCGTCACTGCAGATGAGGGTGATTCCCAGACCTGAGCCATTCCCTTAAGGTGACAAATCTGAGGAGCTGTCTCTGACTGAAGGGTCAGGTGAGGTGGTTTTGGAACAAATTGTTAAATTAAACAGTAATAAGTCACCAGGACCAGATGGGATTCACCCCAGAGTTCTAAGGGAACTCGTATATGAAACTGCAGAACTACTAACTGTGATATGTAACCTATTGCTTAAATCAGCCTCTGTACCAGATGACTAGAGGATAGCTAATGTGACACCAATTTTTTAAAAAGGCTCTAGAGGTGATCCTGGCAATTACAGGCCAGTAAGCCTGTTCAGCACCAGGCAAATTGGTTTAAACTACACTAAAGAACAGAATGATCAGACACACAGATGAACACGGTTTGTTGGGAAAGAGTCAACATGGCTTTTGTAAAGTGAATTCATGCCTCATCAATCTATTAGAATTCTTTGATGGGGTCAAACGCACGTATGGACAAGAGTGATCCAGTGGATATAGTATACTTGGATGTTCAGAAAGCCTTCGACAAGGTCCCTCACCAAAGGCTCATAAGCAAAGTAAGCTGTCATGGGTTAAGAGGGAAGGTCCCTCTCATGGATCAGTAACGGTTAGAAAGACAGGAAAGGAAGGGTAGGGATAAACGGCCAGTTTTCACAGTGGAGAGAGATAAGGATCTGTATTGGGACGAGTGCTGTTCAACATATTCATAAATGATTTGGGAAAAGTGGTAAAGAGTGAGGTAGCAAAGTTTGCAGATGATAACTATCTTAAGTCATTTTGTAAGTCCAAATCAGACTGGGAAGAGCTACAAAGGGAGCTCACAAAACTGGGTGACTAGGCAAGAAAATGGCAGATGAAATTCTGTGTTGATAAATGCAGAGTAACACAAAATGGAAGACATAATCCCAACTATCCATACAAAATGATGGGGTCTAAATTAGCTGTTACCGCTCAAGAAAGAGATCTTGAAGTTGTGGATAGTTCTCTGAAAACATCTGCTCAATGTGCAGCGACAGTCAAAAAAAGCTAATGTTAGGAACCATTAGGACAGGGATAGATAATAAAACAAAAAAATATCATAATGCCACTATATAAATCTACAGTATGTCCATACCTTGAATACTGTGTGCAGTTCTGGTCACCCCATCTCAAAAAGGATACATTAGAATTGGAAAAGGTACAGAGCAGGGCAACAAAAAATGATTGGGGGTATGGAACAGCTTCCATATGGGGAGAGATTAAAAAGACTGGGACTGTTCAGCTTGGAAAAGAGGTGACTAAGGGGAGATATGAAACAGGTCTACAAATTCTTGACTGGTATGGAGAAAAAGTGTTATTTACCCCTTCACATAAACACTAGAACCAGGGTCACCCAATGAAATTAATAGGCAGCAGGTTTAATGCAAGCAAAAGGAAATATTTCTTCACACAATGCAAAGTCACTCTGTGGAACTTGTTGCCAGAGGATGTTGTGAAGGCCAAAACTATAATGGGGTTCAAAACAGAAGTAGATAAGTTCATGGAGGATAGGTTCATTAATGGCCATTAACCATGCTCTGGGTGTCCTAAACCTCTGACTGCTAAAAGCTGGGACTGAATGACAGGAGATGGATTACTAGATAAAATTGCCCTGTTCTGTTCATTCCTCGCTGACACTTGCCACTGTGGGAAGTCTGGATACCGGGCTAGATGGACCTTGGTCTGACCCAATATGGCCATTCTCATGTTCAGCTACACACCTTGGACTTCACCTATGTCTGTGCTGGTGTATAGTAAGTGGCACCCCAAATCCCACAGGACATTAGCCCCCTGTTCAGAATTCTCTGGACCCACTAGCAGCCTGGTTCTTCTACTCACAGGTATCCTGAGGGCTCCTAAGAAGCTGATGGCTTCTGGCTGCTCAGCTGGTTCTTTGGGATACTCTGAAGAATCGATAGTGTTCTCTCGGCTACAGCTCCCATCATCAGTGGAGAGCGTCACTTCAGGGTCTTTCTCCTCGGATTCCTCGGATTCCGTCTGAAACCAGATTAGCCCAGCAGTTTACACTCAGGCAGCTGGAGCAGAGTGTGTCCATACCCTGGCCTGGCACAGCTGTTGAGCCCAGCCCTCCCCTTGGTTGCAGGTACAGCTTATTCTCATGCTCAGGCCCATCAGTATGATGGGATGAAGTATTGCATAGTCACACAACTGCATAACAAGCCTGCTGTTTCAAGGCCAGGCATTATAGGCCCATGTGTAGGGCCCTCACTCCTGGGGTCACAAATCTCAGTTGTCATTTAAAAAGAATCAAAAACACAAACACACACCAAAAGCTGCTTCTAGCCCTTATGGCTGCAAACACTTGGGTCATGTTTCCAAGCTGAACCAAGGCAGTGACACCTTCCTGAGGTTGCAGACAGCCTGAAACAATAGCTGACAAATGAGCTATGCTGTGCATCTCAATGGATTTGTTAACAGTGGAAGCCACTGCTGGGGGGCGGGGCCCTGCCATCACCACCAGAACAGGGGCCCTCACTGCTGCCACCCCATCATCAGTTCTTGTGGGGTGATGTCAGAAGAGCCCATTTCCTGAAGTTCTCTGTCAGGGTCATGGAAGCAGAGTCCTCGCTGCTCGGGCAGCCCCAGGTCCCCAGAAGATGGAACAGTGGTTTTCAGTTTTCCCAGAAAGGGAGGGTGTTGGCCTGCCTGACTCCAACCAGCTCACATAGGCAGCCCCTGCCAACACTGCCCCAGGTAGGGCAAGGTCCCAATGCCAGGCTGAGGCTGTGCCAAGGACTCCAAGCTGCCTTAAATTCATGGAGGTTAAATCAATTAATGTCTATTAGGCAGGATGGGTAAGCAATGATGTCCCTAGCCTCTGTTTGTCAGAGGGTGGAGATGGATGGCAGGAGAGAGGTCACTTGATTATTACCTGTTGTTAGGTTCACTCCCTCAGACACCTGGCATTGGTCATTGTCAGTAGACAGGATACTGGGCTGGATGGACCTTTGGTCTGACACAGTGTGGCTGTTATTATGTAACCTGGCTCTGGGTTTAAGAGATTGACAGGACTAAGGGCTTGTCTACCTGGGGACGTTTACCAGCAGAACTATACTGGTATAATTCTATTGCCATAGTGGAATAAGAATGTCCACACAGGAAGTTATACTGAATAGAGCAGTATCATTATACCAGTACATTTCTCTGGGTAGACCAGCCCTAATAGAGCAGGAGTGTGGCAGGCCATGGCTGAAACATGTACCAAGGTGCACTGGAGTCCACCACTGCAAACGTGGGGGTATTCAGGTCAGGAATGAGCTTGTGCATTGACAGTTACACCTGCCTATGGCCGGTGCTGCTAATCCCGCTGCCTGAGTGCTGGACACATATCAAGCGTCCGAGTTTCAAGGGAAAAAACTTGCCAACAGTACAAACTCCATTTTTCCTCCCCTTCCCTCCCCAACTTTTCTATTTGTTCCAGGGGCAGCGGGAGAGAGAAGGGGAAAACCTGATTCAGTTTCTATCAAGGCTGCATGAGGCTGGGAGAAGGGAGAAGGTGGATTTAAACAAACAAACAAACCACTTTTCCCATGAAGTTTCATTTTAGAAAAAAGTTCATTAAATAATAAATAATAATAATAATGTCAAGCAGCTGTCGGCAGCCATTCTTAGGTTCTGCCGAAGAGCTGCCTGGTCAGTGCACTCACACGCAGCAGCTTGGCACCCTCGCTACGTGATGTGTCTCTAGCCTGCAAAGTGCTCTTAGCGAGGGAGGCCACATGGCTAATGAAAGTAGGAAAGCTCAGAGCCCCACATGTGTCATGGGATCAATGTGCCTCCATCGAGGCATCTGGACAGGGGACAGGCCAAGAACATTAGACTGTATCTCCATACAGGTGTCCGGGGGAAATATGTTGTTACAGGTTATTTATAGATTTCAGCCAGTGAACTGCCCAAGAGCACACAAGCCAAATTTCAACAGCCAAAGCATCAGGAACACCCTCCTTGAGCGATTCTGCATCTCTGGATAAGTTGTGCCATTCCTGTGGCTATGGCTGCACATCAGAGCTTTTGCTGCACCACAGCAGAGTGAATTGCTGGGATATCCCTTGCTAGCCCCACACCAGGGAAATGGGAAACCTTCTGGAAGCTGGGGTTTGGAACCGTGATCCCCAGAAATGGCACTGCCCTTGCTGAGAGGGGAAGAGGAAACTCTGCCTAGCCCCGGATTCCTCGGAGAGCTTGGAAAGGAAGTTAACTTACATGGTGTAGAGGTGGGCTGCAATCAACGTCTTCAGGATCTGAAAGAGAGAGAGAGAGAGAGAGAGAGAGAGAGATTCCATGTGACTGCCACACACAACAACCCCATTGCATCCTCCCGTTACCTCAGCACACGTACAACAGCCAGTGTGGGAAACTAATCCAGCACTCCCTAGTCTTTGGCATGTGTGCAGCCCACCCCACAGGGCAAGAGCTTTCCGGTGCACTAACTCAGGAGCCCCACAACTAGGAAAAGGAGTGTGCAAACAACATTTCATGCTACAAGGCCTGAAGAATAAAAGGCCCCAGTTATGGCAATCTGAAAAGCAGGTCCAAGATTCAGCAGCAACGGCAAAGCCAAGTCTCGGCTGCAGCTCACAGTAAAGGTGACGACTTTAGAGACCAGTGACTATTTCCTGAAGTGAAGTGAACTGGAAGACCCCAATTGTTCCCAAGGGGCTCATTTCCCCTCCATTTTCCAGCTGCAGAGAGGAGTGGGAGAGGGCCTTGGCTTTTATAGGAAGCATGTCTGGCGGGCAGCAGATCTACACACCTCTAGGGGAGCTCAGAGACCAGAGCACTGGCGGTAAGAGCTGAGTGGACACAATTCAGGGCAGCCATGCAGAGCAATAGCATGGCCAGGATAGGGAAGCAGTTGTATCATCACTTGCCACTAGATGGCAATAGCTATTTGTTGTTTCCATTCAAAGTGCTCCTAGCCTGAAGTTTAAAGGTGCTCTGAGCTGAGTCCCGTGAGGCAAGAGACACAAAGGAATCTAGGCACCTAAAGATGCAGAGAGGTACCTAAGAACATAAGAATGGCCAGACTGGGTCAGACGAAAGGGCCATCTAGCCCAGTATCCTGTCTTCCAACAGTGACCAGTGCCAGGTGCTTCAGAGGGAGTGAACAGAACAGGGCAATTTATCGAGTGACCCATCCCCTGTTGTACAGTCCCAGCTTCTGGCAGTCACAGGCGAGGGACTCCCAGAGCATGGGGTTGCCTCCCTGCCCATCTTGGCTAACAGCTGTTGATGGACCTATCCTCCATGAACTTAGTTAATTCTTCTTTGAACCCAGTGATACTTTTGGCCTTCACAACATCCCCTGAGAAGGAGTTCCACAGGGGCCTAACTTGGACACTTTTGTACATCCCACTAGGCACCTCTCTGCATCTTCAGGTGCCTCAATCCCTTTGTAAGTCAGGGTCTGGCCCAACGTTCCCTTTAGCTTTGGGGTCCCCAGACATCAGTGGCTAGCAGTCACAGCAGCACACCACGTGAGGATTCTCATGGCATCTGACCGGGAGGCCACCCTTAGGTGACCCATGTACCCCAAAGAGCTTTGAAAGCTGTCCACACTGTACGGTACCATGCAGCCACAAAGATCTCTGCTGGAGGCAAGGGGGCATATGAACTCCCAGGACCTGCCCTCTCTTCACTGCTGTCCCTGCTTCACTTCTCTGGATGTCAAGATGCTCCTTTGCACTCCTTCCATTGTAAGAGTTCAGCCCTGCAGCAGACAGCTTCCTGGCGTCACATGGCTGCAAAAGCCCCCCACAGCAGCTGCGACATACTAAGCTTGGAAGTGGGCCCCAGCTTAGTGCAGCTTTCCCCATGGCTAGCTCCCATGCTGCCGATTTACTGCTCTGCGTGGCCGTCGGAAAGTGTGCCCCACCACAGAGAGAGGCTGCCAGGGCCCAAGGTGCACATGCTGAGAGGGATAAGAGATTTTGCAGTCACTCCCCTCGGGCATCGCTCTTCTAGGACTTCATGTTCCCTGGAGAGCCAAACCCCTTTCCAAGGTTTTCATTCTTGTTATCGGCCCATCATTTTCTAGTGTTCCCCCAGAGAGTCTCCACATGGCCACGCAGCACTGTACTACAGAGGACAGTCCCATATGGACCCCAAAGGTAGACAAGCCTTTCAAGCTCTAAAGAGAAGAGATAACACTGACTTCTGTGCATGAGAACCGCTCTGACACCACCTACTGTTTCCACACAGGCCATCAGATAAGGACTTTTGTTACTGAGCTAAAGACCCTGGTTCCAGTCTTGACTCTTTCCATAGATTGCCTGTGCCCAGGTTATCCTCACTCAGAATTCATCAGCTCAACGAGATATTGTAGAATAATCAGTTTTTGGTCCATCAAGAGTCTGCTCGTCACAGTTAGAGCTCTGCCAGCTAGCTCTGATTAACACTGATCTCAAACACCGATGAGAAAACCCTCTTCGTAAAACCCTCTTCCTGGGGAAGAGTACTCTGACAGCCTGAATCCACAGCCCATGGATATGCACCAGCACCAACTGGTTCCATCTGCCACTTCCACCAATGCTCTTGCCAGGGAACCTGCTTGCTGGAGGGTTCTCAGACACCAGCACAAAGGGGACAGCGCCCTGCCAGAGGTTAAGCCAATACTGAAAGGAGGTTTCAGCACCATTCACCAGCTACGCCAGTGTCCTAGAGCTGAAAGGCTTTAGATGCCAACCCTAAATATTGAATACAGCCAGTTCTCTCCTCATCACTATGGAGGGCTGGCATGGTGTCAGCGATGCTGCACCAGGTACTGTTCTCCCGGCAGAGGCTACTGGGGGTATGTCTTCCCTACCGGCCGTATTGGCGGGTAGCAATCGATTTCTCGGGGATCGATATATCGCGTCTCATCTAGACGCGATATATCAATCCCCGAACGCACTCCTGTCGACTCCGGAACTCCACCAACCCAAATGGCGGTAGCGGAGTCGACAGGGGGAGCCACGGACGTTGATCCCGCGCCGGGAGGATGGTAGGTAACTCGATCTAAAATATTTCGACTTCAGCTATGCTAGTCACGTAGCTGAAGTTGCGTATCTTAGATCGATTCCCACCCCCAGTGTAGACCAGCCCTGAGAAGCTGCCTCCCTCTCTGCCACAGTCTGTATCCACCTTCCTCATCCCCAGGCCAGCAGAATGCTGCAGCACAGCTAGTCTTCCAGCAGGAGGTTGTGATGAAGCATCTAGGCCCAGCTCACACTCACATTCAACGAGGAACAAGAAGCAGACGATTCCCATGATTGCAATGATGATCCCAGGCACGATGAAAGACAGGCCCCAGGCTGACGAAACCCACACTCCAGCGATCAGGGACCCCAGGATGTTTCCTACAGAGGTATGGGAATTCCAGATGCCCATGATCAGACCTCTCCTGATGAAGGATAAGAGAGAAACCATTAGTACAGCATTTCTACAGTGCTTGCCAGTTATGACCATTTATTGAGATATATCCACTAGACGAGTCTGAGACTCTTCCCTGCAGGCCCTCAATGTCCTGCCATTTCCTCCACACCCAGGCCCTATTCCCCCGCAGCTAAGAAAGGCTCAACAGGATTCCCAGCTCAGCTGATGTGGGCAAATGGGCATGCAGGGACCAGGGCACATTCTCTCCTGTTCCAAACAGCAATGACAATTTGGGCTGTGGGGGAGAAGCAGAGGGGATTTGGCCAGTGGGCATGAACATGGCAGAGTCCAGTAAGAAGTACCCTGCACCAAAGACTGGGCCAACCTAACCCAAGAGGGAACATGAGAACGCCGCTGCTGTATATCCTCCTCCCTAGGAGGAAGGGCCCACAAATTTGGGAACTGAGCATTGCTCATGTTTTTCAAAGGTAAGGGCATGCACTAGTGATGTGACTGTGTGCAGCCCCCACTATTGCTTGAAATGGACAATAATAGGCCAATAGTTCATAACCAGCAATTTCACTCTGGGTAGCACCATTCCCATATACCGCAAGGGTCCAAACACATCAGAGCTTAGCAATAGAGATACAGTTAAAGCAGTAATCCAGGAAAAGCCAAAACAATGGGACACGCGCAAAGCCAGAAGAGATGGTCACAGCTACAGTCTTTCAGCTGTAAAGTCAGGGAGAGGCAAAGATCCAGGAAGGCTGCTACAGGTGGCAGTATCAGCAAAGGAGAAGCATGAACAATGTGGTGTGACTGAAGCAACATAAGAGGCCCATGATCAGAGGAGAGCTGGGCTGCTTTGAGTCCATGGAGGGATACCACAGAACTGGCTCCCACACAAATGAGTAAGTGTTTAAGATGGGCTCCTGCTCCGTATGCGCAGAAGGGGATGTTGTATTCTGCCGCGGCTGGAAACTGGCATGTTAAGGAAGGGAGCTGCAGCAGTCAAGGGAGAGAAAGTGAAGGCCTGGATGAGGACTGCAGCAGAGGGCCTCCTGGCAGCAGCGAACACAAGCAGGGGGGAGGATACGCAGATTTACAGCCACAAACAGGGAAGGAAGAAAATTCTCCAAATCCAAAGTTATGGCCAGTGAGGACAAGTGGGGGGCTGGCACCATGGGGAGCAAAGGCAGAGATGGGCTCCTGCGTGACCAGTTTGCGAGGTGTGTGCTCATCACCCTATTTGATCATGACAGAGGGCCCAGCAGGTGAAACACATATGATCACTAGTTGCTGACATATAAAACAAGGTGGCAATGGCTTATCAAGCCATTGCTGGGTAAACAAACATTCTTCTCAGAGCTGATGACTTACCAAGACAGGCCCTGAGTGCTGGAACACCTCAGGAATCTCTGCCTCAAAGCACTGACGGGTAGCTATGTGGAGTGGAAGGAACATAGGGAGACATGCAGTGTGCACAGAGCTTACATTGGCAAATGGCTCAGCGTAGCTGCCTCTTTAATGGTGCTTCCCAGTCCTCGCTGGGAAGCCTCAGCATTTTAGGGTCTCCTCTGCCACGCAAAAGAGCTGTATTGTAGGACCTTGTGTGAGTTTCAGGCCAGGCCTCGACAGCGCCACCATGACCATAAACCAAAGTTAGTCCACAGGTTTCTGTGTCGGGTGTTGTTTCTTGCCACTACCAGGGTGTGAATCAGGCACTTCCTCAGGGCGGGGATTAAGCAACAAAACACTTAAGATTTTTGTTGTGGCTTCTCTCAAGAGATGAAGAAACAGACTCACTTCCCCTTTCCGAACCAGTTCCCAACGCACGTCACCACGGATGGCCAGCCAGTCGTCTGCACCAAACCATTGCAGATCTAGTGGGGAGAGAGCAGGTGTGTCAAGAAGCCATGCAATAGAGTCACAATGTCAGACTGTGCTATCCCCTGTCCCCATCCCTGGAAAATTCAGTCCTCCTCTAGGACAGAAGTGTTCTCATTAGCCCATCACACATATCCACCACCTGAATCAGAAAGAAAGTAGTGCCTTACATCTCAGGCCATTCACTCCAGCCAGCTTCCCCACCAAAGGAGAAGGAGAAACTCTGTCTGAGGCATCTCAAGATATTGCTATCTGGCCATTTCTTCTGGATTTCAGGGGTGCCACTGGTTACTGAGGTAAATGCAGACCTAATTCAGTACAGGAGCAGGGAGGCAAACTGAACAGTTTGAAATCATACCTCAGTAGCAGGCAATTCTGGTGAAACATAGGAAAGAAAGAAATCCCTCTCCCTGCAAAGGAAGTCATTCTAGAGCCAGAGGTGAGACTCATCAGTGCAGATGCTGTCTAGTAGACAGTCTCCCATCCAAAACAGTGCCTACATCCTATGGGGTTATTGGTGCCACACTGCCAAAGTATCCTTACACTTCCTGGGGAAAGGCAGTGTATTTTCCATGGCCCAATAGTCTAATTCCTTCAAAACCCCGGCTGCTCAGGGAGTCAAGTATGCAGTCGTTCTGAAGGACTGGTGCCCAAGTTAAAGACATGCCAGTCCCACCCTCTCCATGCAGTGGCAGGGAAGGCCAATGAGTAGTGCAGGTACACTTTAACCCATCCAGTAAAGGGAACTATGCAGGGCAGGTTTCAGAAGCGTTACAAGGACATTCATAGAGCTGCCATAGGAAGTAGGCCTCCATCTAGATGGAGCTGCAGGCATGCACTGCAAGGGACATGACATCCACTAGCTCCTGTTGTCTCCACAGATCTCTGCTTGTAGTGGAAGAGGCTGTTTTTTTCACTAACGGGAAAAACTGCAGTGCTCTTTGGAAAACACCAGTCCCTGATGCCAAAACGGACAGGCCAAAACCAGAAGCCTAAAGTTCAGATCCCAAGTACATATTTTGACTCCTAAACAAAGTGGCTGATTTTCAAACATGCTGAGCACCCAACAGCCCCCTGGTAATTCAGCACTTCTGACAAGCCAGGACATTTATTCCAGAACCTAAATACAGATTTGGCAGATTAACTTTAGGTTCCTGCTTTTGAAAATTGTGGCCTTAATCCTCAGAACCCCTCACCCCATGCAGTAGGCTGGAGGCGTGCAGAAGCAGGGAGCTTGTCACTTGCCCAAGGTCATGCAGCGAGTCAAGAGAGAGCTGGGATTAGAACTCCTAATCCCTGGCTCCAAGATCAGCCCAATATCGCCTCCCTTGTGCCCAGGGCTGCCTGCTCCAGTATGTCTGGGATGCTGAAAGCACCCACCCTTTTCAGCGAGTAGCCAGTAAGTTTTCCCTGCTGGACCATTTTACATGCATCAGGAATGTAAACTATTGCTGTCCCCCACCTGGAGGCTGGGAATCCCTGCAGTGCTTAGCAATGCTTTCTCGGGCGTTCGGTGATATTTCTGTCTGAAAGTCATTCCAGGAGTTTTCAATTTAAGTTGCTCTATTTCAAAACCACAGCATTTTCCAACTGCCCCCACCACCTAGGGAGTGAGGAGAGCCTTGGATCTAAGGCACAATATTACTGAGAAGATTCTCAGTCTGCCACTAACTCGCTGTGTAACCTTGGACAAATCACTTCTCTCTGCTCCCTAGTTTTCCATTTGTAAAATGGGGTTAACCTGACCTGACCCACTTCACAGGGAGGCTGTGAGGCTAAACTCGTTAAAGTGTAGAAGGTGCATCAAGTCATGCTCAGCATCCCAGTCACTCCTGTAAATAAAGCCAGAACCACCCTAAGACATGAAAATAGGTGTCAAAGCACTGGGAGTAGGAGATGGTTGGGGGGAGGAGGGAGGTGTCTCTGCACTTAGAAGGAGGCCTATGTTTGAAGCGCAAAATCCTGACCCATGACCCAGCCCAAACATCCACTTAGGAAGCAATGGCATGTCAAAACACAAAATGTGAGCAGTACACAATTGAGGCCTTTAACCCAGGCAGCTGCCCTCTGGATTCCAAAGCTGCAATTAAGGTCTGCACTGCTGGTTGGGAGTTCATCCTTTAATAGGAAGGAACAGCCAGGGCCCCACCCAGGGCCCCACCAATAGCCAGC
This sequence comes from Mauremys mutica, assembly GCF_020497125.1. Classification (NCBI taxonomy): domain Eukaryota; kingdom Metazoa; phylum Chordata; order Testudines; family Geoemydidae; genus Mauremys; species Mauremys mutica. The sequence continues at coordinate 18,140,327 of NC_059093.1, read as the reverse complement.
TCATTGTGAAACGCTTCCCTGGCATTGCTTGAGAGAACAGAATCCCTGCCAGCAGCAGCTTTGCAGAAACCTGAGCAGCTTCACCGCAGCCCTGGAAGTCAAGGTTTTTCCATTGTGAGGGATGGCGCCTCAGTCTGCAGCTGGGATATTTTTGGGAGTCAAGTTTTGCTGCACCCCACGTCAAAGTGGCAGGTTTGACGGCATATTTCTTATCAGAGAAACTGGAACAGGAACCTGCAATTACAGGTTCAGGAAACGTGGCTGTTGCCAGTAGGTTACATTTCATCAGCACTTGTGCCAATTTGCCTCTGGTACAGGGTGTCTGGTGAAGCAGAGATTTGCAGTGCTGCATCTGGGACATCAATGTTCAGAAATATCCACAGTTCCTGCTACTTGCTCTCCATTGGCAATAGACAGGGCCAGTGAGATTTCCCGACACTCCTGTAACGTAGCACATCTAGGGAACTTTTACAGGTTGTTTTCTGTTAATAGGCCCCTCCATTTCCTGTTCATACCTGAGCAGGAATGAGAGTACTTGGCACAGCGGGGTCTGGGGTGCACCATCTGGACCCCAGATGAAGTGCCTGAGATAGCAACGTTCTTCTGAAGAGAATTATTTAGCTTTTGGTTTCTTCCAGTGGTTCATAGTAAGATGGTGTGAGGAGGGAATCTCAAGAATAGGGATGACTATTTTTAACTCCAGGTCCTATCAGCTTGCAGAGAATATCTGTGCGGCCTACTCTGGATGAAATCAGAGTGGAGGAGATGAACATCTCTCTGATCCTGAAGGAGAAGCAGCCTTGGCACTGCTCTGTAGCCTGGGTCTCCCTCAGGTAACACAGTCTGCCCGTTCTAGTCACTTGCTAGTTTTTCCATACTGGTCATTCTGCGCCAGCCTGGCTGCTGTAAGTTTGGGAGCATTTCAAGCCTCCCTAGGACATTTTAAGAAATGGAAGTGCCCTGTTCTTGCTAGCACTTTGGAACAACCACATTAGAGAGAGCTCCTGGAGAATCCACTGCAAACTTCACACCGACTCAGGATACCATGGAAAATTTCTGTACACTTAGGCGGATGCCTGGCCATGCCAAGTGTATCTATTACCTTGCTTGTTCTTTCATGGGGGAGAAACAGAACAGGTTTGTGGTTTGGCTTTGCATTCCTGGCTCTCTGGGCTGGCCAGAGGAACTGAACCCCAAGCTGGTTTAAGAGCAGGTTAGACAAACACCTGTCAGGAATGGTTTAGATTATACTTAGTCCTGCCATGAGTGCAGGGGACTAGACTAGATGACCTCTCAAGGTTCCTACCAGTCCTATGATTACATCAAAGGCTGCAGAAGCAAGTACTGAAAAAAAAAACCCATCAGGCAGGACAAAGAGCAACTCCCAAAGTTACTGGGAAACTCATACAATAGCCTTTACTCTAAAGGATGCTGAGGATTCCCCTCGGGAAACTCAGCCTTTTTTAAATGATCACACATTAGGCTGCTCCCATCAAACCAGTACATTAATTACAGCTTTGCCGATGCACAGATTTAAGAACATTATGATAAACTATTCCGCCCTCTTACACAAGGCAGGCCAGAGCTTCCCTCCAGTAACTCCTGCACTGAGCCCCATCCCTTGTGGCTGAGTTAGCGCATAGCTTTTAGCAGGAAGTCCGATATGGTTTAAAGATTCCAAGTGGTGGAGAAGCACCATGTACCTGCAGAGAGGTGTTCCAAAGAAACTCTAGGCTTGCTGATTGCATGCAGACTCTTCAGAGGTACTGAACTTCCTGCTCTGCACAAGGAATTTCCACAGAGTGAAAATCCAGCCAACAGATTGACCACAACGTTGTGGTCAGTTAAGCATTTCAGAACAGACAGCAGGTGAAGGCCAGGGACTCCTTACCTGGATGATGATGTAGTACCAGAGAACGTGGATTTCCCAGAAGTAGGCCAGGCCAAACAGGGCAGTGAACATTCCACTCAGCACCATCCCTCCCGACAGGTAATAGCGCAGTGGGAGGCGCTCACCAAAGATGCCGCTGCACAGAGGAGGGGAAAAAGCATTAACAGCCACCCACATGCACTCTGCCAGCTCAGCAATACTTTACACAAGGGCTGGGGTCTTACCTCTGGGAACCAGGGGCTGGGACATGCTTATGGAAAGCTACAGCCTCTGTGAAATGCGAAGCCCATCCCTGCATGCAGCGAGGCTGAGGGGGCGGTCTGAACTCCAGAGAGACAGACAGAGCTACTTTCCTCCCAAGCAGGAACAAAACCCAGAACCAAACCCCAAATGCCATCCTGATCCTCTCACCCCCGAGCAGAATGAGCCTTAGATGGCACCTTCCTAATGTTCAACTCTTCGAGTCCCCATCCCCTCTCAATGGCTCTGGTTGTATCGGTGTGGAGTGCTGAAGTCATATCTCACAGGCACTGGGCATTATCATTTATGTGCCGTGCTGGCTGAGGCCAGGTGCCATAAGTCACCAACCCAATGCAGTGTCCCCAGGACAGACCTAGTATGTGGTCTCCTCTCAGCTGCACCCAGACCGGAGACCACCCCGCCATCCCACTCAGCCCAGATCAACACAGAAACCAACCTGACCTCTCAAACAGGCCGGACACATTTCAGATACAAACCCCTGAAGCTGCCGTCACAAACAGCAAACTGATAAGAAACCTACTAAAGTGTCCACAGCCGGTAGCATGCATGATGGATGTTATTTACCAAGCTGGAGTGCAAGTCATTTCTTATCCCCACAGGGTTATTTTCCAGGACAGGGGAAGGGCAAACGCCACCCAAAATCATCATAACCCAAGCTCCAATAGAGGGAAGTCTGCATTCTAGGAACAGAACAAGGTGGCTGAAATTCCAAGCTGAGGCTACGCCGATTCCACTGGCAGCGATAGCCAGAGTTTAAGGGAAAGGTCTGTACAGCTAGGGCGCTTGGAATCACTGGGCTGAAGCAGGCAAGAGAAAGGGGGATCAATTTATTCTCAGTGCCGGGAGGCCAGTTCAAAAGTTTGTCTTCCCTTCATCTTGCTTGACAAGAGATGTGACCAAAGAGCACTGGTGCTGCAGCTTTCTGCCAGGGTCTAGCTCCCTAAGGGGTGTTCCACTTCTTAGCCAGTCATTGGCATTATACAGCACCATTCACCCAACACATTCCAGAATGGCTTACAACAGCTTCATGCACCACTGAAATGCGGCCACTTCTGGGGTGCAAGGTAGCAGCCTTTGGCTATACTACATGTCCTGTGCTTTTGAGGCTACCAGGGGCATGTAGGAAGCCAGAATCAGACTGTCTGGCCCAGCTTTTGTCCAAAGACACCACATGTCATTGAGCCAGGCAAAGATACCACCCTGACGCAAGAGCCGGTACACCTGTTGGCAGCTATGCAGTCGGAAAGCTCTCATGGGGTCTGTGGAATAGAGGTGATCCCAACGGGAAGCAGCGACGCATCTGGGGGAGGATTTGAGATGTAACCGTCTCCTCCCTACATGCTGGTGGTGCTCGGAAGTCCATACCTGATAAACATTCCAATGGCATAGGCAACCAAGAAGGCATTGTCCAGGGCACCAAAAAGCTCTTTGTAGTTAGCCTGATCTGGAAAACAGGTGACAATGCAGGCAGAAGCCAGCATGTTATAAAGAGCAACAGGCTGGAATAGCAGGACTCCCAACTGCAGTCTCTGCCCACTCTCCCCACCCCAGCACCACAGGGATGCTTCAAGGCCTGGAAGGTGGGCTTGCAGCTAGCTATATTTTCTGGGTTTAAGCCTATATTTTAGAGAAGCCCTGCATCTCATTCACATCCACGGGGGATATTGCTCTCTCCCACTCCCTCTGCAATGCAGGTTATCGCTTTGTGCCCCCAGCAAGGCTCAGAGACCCTCAGAGCTGAATTGCTGAGTGCCTCACTCACTGCTTCAGGGATCAGATTTTTAAGAGTAGAGCAGAACATTGTGTATTTAAACATTAACTCACTGCTCTTCACCCCACACCCCCGAAAACAAAGTATAATTATCCCCATCTACCAAAGGGGGCTGAAGGTACGAAAAAGGGGATGGAACAATGCAGCAGAACTGGGATTCAAACTCAGGACTTGGCCTCCTGAGCTCATTCCTCCAGGCCGGTGATTCTCAACCAATGCGACATGAAAGGAATGAGGCATTGACTATGTTCTTACAGTCTAAAGCTCACTCCCACACCTCCTGACCCTTCGAGGGGAAGTGTTCTCTGTCAACCGCTCCGCATGCACTGACCACTCCATTCCATTGGCTTGGCACTGTACGCATGGCAATGCTTTTTACACTCTTTTACAGTACATGTAAGAGTTTCAAAAACGTTACTTTGAGTAAGGGGTGCCAGCCTGAAAAGGTGGAGGAGCATGGTTCTAGGCCATGCTAAGCCGCACTGCTTTCAGAAACGACGCCTTCGCCGAATGCCAGTACATCCCACTATGAGGCCAGCTCTGGTGGCTTCTGTTACATGCCTGTTTTCCAGTAGGCATCTGCCCTTTGTACCTGGGACCCGAGGCAAAAGCACCCTGGGCACTGCTCAGCTGGTTAATGGCCTCCAATTGGCTCTGATTAGCAACTGCCAAACCCAGGTGTTCTGGGAACCCGGCCCTCGGCTAATGCACTAATGAGACTCATAAGTACGTTGTAAATACATTAAGGCTCCTGAGTAAGGTCATTAATCACGTTATGAGTCTATTTGCCAGAGCACTGCCAATTCTTAATATTTGATCGGACTTCCTGGGGTCACAGTCTAGGGCGGAGGCACACAGGCTCAGTCATGGCTTGCTCTTGGAGAAGGGGCTGGGGCCCCCCCAACAGGCAATGCAGAGGCACTGGAAATTGCTGGCCCCAAGGGCTACCCAAGCAGCACTCCTACAAAGCCAGGGTCATAGCAGCAGCATGGGGAGTGTGGCAGAGGGACGTGGACAGGCTAGGGGGAGATAATGAGGGCTCCCAACCCAGGCAGCCTGAGCAGTCTCTGTAATTTCTGCCCAGCCATTAGAACCTCCCACCCAAACACCTCCCTGGAGACCTTGGACCAAGTGACTTGCAGCTAGTTCTGGTCACTGAGCTCAGAGGTGAAGCTCTCCTGAGGGAAGGGAGCTGCACTCTCCTGCGCTCTTTGCAGCTCAGAGCGCAGCCATCCAGAGGAGCTGGGTGGGAGGCCCACGGCACTCAGTCAGGAAGCTCTTACCAAAGGGAGCCCAGTCACACCACGTGGTGCTGTTGGTGCCATTGGGGGGAATCAGAGAAGAGCAGTTGGTGTGCAGCTCACTCTGTGGACCGAACAAGGAAAGAAAAGGCTGAAGAGTCCAGGTCTCCTTCAAAAGGCATCTTCACACAAGAACAAGAGGCAGCTCCCACTTCTTGTTTCCCTCCTACACACACACACACCTCACCCCACAGCTTGTCCCCAACCCAGCACCTCCCAGACATCCCCCCACCCCACCCCATCCCCATGTGCTCTCTGCCTACCCTGTCCCCACCAGCTAGTGCCTTTTAAGCACCCTTGGTACCTAGGATGTCTTGACTGAAGTCTCCCGGGTGCTGCTTGGCCATGTTTCAGGCACCAGGAATGGTATTTAACACCCCTGCATGAAGGTTTGAACCTACATGACACAGATCCTCCTCAAGGGAAAAGTCTTGCCAGAACTGAGGATCTGAGAAGCTGCCCGAAGAGAGAATCCGGAGAACTCTTCCTCCTGACCCTTGCCCAAACATCTCTTAATAAAGCGCACTAGGTTGAGACACTAGTGCGCCAGGCCAATGGCTGCAAGCAGCTCACTGCTGGTTGTGGAGGTAATGGTGAGACCAGGCCATTGGCAGGGCTGCAATACCATCAGACTCATGCATTAGCAGTGGGTTGGGGAGCTGGCCAGAACAAGACTACAGAAGCAGAAATCTCATCTCATGAGCATAGGGCCACACTACGTGTTACATTCCAGGTACAGCACTTACCTTCACAATGCTAATGGGTTTGCGAGAGAGATGGAAACTGGCATAAAACAGGAATGTCAGCACAAGCGTTAGCCCCCGATACCTGAATGGGGGAAGAACAAGAAAACAGCACAAGTGAGAGAGACAAGGCATTAAAATGGAGAGGAAATGCCCTCTTTGGCTCCTGGGGCCCTGCTGCAGGAGCCATATAGATTCATAGAATATCAAGGTTGGAAGGGACCTCAGGAGGTCATCTAAGTCCAACCTCCTGCTCAAAGCAGGACCAATCCCCAGACAGATTTTTACCCCAGTTCCCTAAATTGCCCCCTCAAGGATTTAACTCACAACCCTGAGTTTAGCAGGCCAATGCTCAAACCACTGAGCTACCCCCCCCCCTTAGCACCAGGGTCAGGGATAGCACAGTCACAGTCTGTGCTAGTCACTGCCCTGCCACATAAGAGCTGGGGACAAGCCTGACCCCTTTCCCCACCATCCTGGAGCAAGGAGACTCTATGGACACATGGGCAGGATCCTACCCACAACCCTGACCCACAAGCTGGAAGAACTCCACTTCTCATATGTAGAGGTCCAGGGGAGCGTGGCCTGAACATGGCACTGGCTCCACCTTAAGTGGGTCTGAAACAAGCTTCCACCCCATTCCAGAAACCCTCAGCTGACTGGTGCACCACTTCTTTCATCACACCCCTGGGGCTACAGAGGCAGGATATTGGTGGGATTGGGCCACAGAAGTTACACAGGTGAAAGACACAGATGGGCTTCTAGTCAATCCACCCACCTGTGATGCTAGGTGGAACGAGTTAGTTCCAGCAATCTCTATATTTAAATTCCCTAACTGGTCCCATTCTAAGGGATTCTTCTGACTCTGTTTGAGATGTTCTCACACCTGTTTGCAGAAAGCCTTTGATATTTTAGCAGCAGAAATTCCTTCCACGACACAAATGCCTTTTCCCTTCTCCCATAAATTTAAATTCAGCATTTCATGAGCTATAAACCATTCATTCTCCATTCCCCTTCCCGCACTCCTCAGGGAAGTGTCGGCAGCCTTCCTAGATGATAACTGATGACAACACCCGACTCACAATGCCAGGGTGGCAGCAAACATGCTGAGAGGGCCTGGCGCTGCAAGAGCAGCTGTAAAATTGACAGTTGGTGATGTGGGGGTGGGGAACACACATGTGGAAGGGAGGGAAAAAGAGAGAGCAGAGCTGCCTGGATTCAGCATATGGCCCCAGTGACCCATTTCTCCCACCCTTGGGGACACCACATACAGCTGGTGCGCCCCCCCAACTTCCAAGGGTGGGGAGAGAGGAGTACCCCATTCTCCTGCACCTCCCGAGAGCCAGCAGTCCACCCTTCTGAGAGAAAACAGCCTTCTCCTGCTGCCAGCTAATAAAGCTAGTCCAGTAATTCAGGTGATAGAAGTCTGGACTGCAGAAGGCCCAAGGTTCAAAGCCCACTCATGATTCATCATGAGAGACTGTTATAGTCATATCTATATAAATATGCTTCTATTTTTTCCCTCTCCAACTTTAAAACAAAAAAACCACACATGCGGGCGCGCATACATGTTAAATAAAAAAAACTGCATTTAAAGAACATTTCTGTTACAGAGTAAAGGCGCCCAAAAATTAGGAAATGCAAGATTTACTGCTGCCCAAGCAACCTTAGTTCGGTGCCCTTGCGCATAGGCACTATGATACAGTCTTTAGTTCCATGATTACATGCTATTTTTTTCCCCACAGGACCCTGCCTCATTGTGATATATGCACAAGAGAATGAAATTAAAGTTATGTGGACAACTGTAAATCAGGCGTTTCCTAACTTTTGAGTGCTTGATGTAGTAACCTAAATAGCTTTGAACAGGTTTTGTCTGTTTGTCTTTGCCTGTAAAATAAATCTCTATTTCAGTAGCACACAAAGGCGATCAGGATCAGGGCCCCATTGTGCTGTCCAAAGACAGACAGACAGTCTCGGCCCTGAAGGTTCACAACAAAGCCACAAGAGAAGTGAAGGGAGGGGGCAGAATTGAGGAGGCAAGCAAGCAAAAGAACCTGGTGAACAAGCCATCCCATCAGATGGGTGGTATTTCAGGGGAGGATAAAGCTAGGGAGGAAGGGAGTACAGGAAGAAAGGGGAGAGAAATAGTTGCAGCTTGTCACCTGCCTAGCTTTGATTACCATCAGGGCAAGGGTTAAGTCTGAAGCAACCTGAGAAGGTTTTGATAGAGGCTGCTTAGATTTTACCTGGGAGACTCCCCCCACCCACCCTTCCAACGGGAAACAGCCCAGAGGTGGGTAAGAGAGAAGCTGACTGTTGGGCAATGAAGCCTGGGAACACTGGCAGAAGGAAGGTGGGGATCCATGACGTGTTAAGTTATTAGACCAGCTAAGCAGGATGGGGTTAAGTGATGAAGGGCCTTAAGAAAGGTGAAGGCAAGAAGCTTGTGTAGGTAAATGGGCGGCAGCGGAGGGATGCAGAGGAGGCTGACAGGGTCCAAGCAACAAGCCAAGGTGGTGATTTCAGCACCAACAGCACATACAGACATAAGGGGAGCAGGAGTGGAGCAGCCACAGTGGGACACACTGAGGCCTCAACAGGCATCTGGCTAGGTGGCTGGGCAGAGAGGAAAGGCTGGATTTCAGAGATGTTGTATAAGGAAGTGCACCACTGAGAGGACAGTAGTTTGCCCACAGTGCTGAGAAAGGAGGAGGAGGAGGAGGAGATGGAGTCTAAAAGGTGATGACTGGGCACCCAAAGAGGCATCAGGAAGGCCAGCTGAGGCTTGGCCTACACTACAAACGTCCTCAGTAGAACGACATCATTCTACTGCCCTAGCCTCTGGTGCAGACAGCTCTGTATTGACAGGAGAGCTTCATAGTATATCAGGGTTGGAAGGGACCTCAGGAGGTATCTAGTCCCACCCCCTGCTCAAAGCAGGGCCAATCCCCAACTAAATCATCCCAGCCAGGGCTTTGTCAAGCCTGACCGTAAAAACCTCTAAGGATGGAGATTCCACCACCTCCCTAGGTAACCCATTCCAGTGCTTCACCACCCTTCTAGTGAAAAAAGTTTTTCCTAATATCCAACCTAACCCCCCACCCGCACTGCAACTTGAGACCATTACTCCTTGTTATGTCATCTGCTACCACTGAACAGTTTAGCTCCATCCTCTTTGGAAGCCCCTTTGAGATAGTTCAAAGCAGCTATCAAATCCCGCCTCATGCTTCTCTTCTGCAGACTAAACAATCCCAGTTCCCTCAGCCTCTCCTCATAAGTCATGTGCTCCAGTCCTCAATCACTTTCCTCTCCTCTAAGTGCTTCAGAATTGATTCCTTGAGGACCTGCTCCATGATTTTTCCAGGGACTGAGGTGAGACTGACTGGCCTGTAGTTCCCCGGATCCTCCTCCTTCCCTTTTTTAAAGATGGGCACTACCTTAGCCTTTTTCCAGTCATCCAGGACCTTCCCCGATCACCATGAGTTTTCAAAGATAAGCTTCGTGGGGAGGTGCAGTTACCTACACTGACAGGAGAAGCTCTTCCATCAGTGTAGGTAGTGTTTTCACTAAGTGCTACAGCACTGCAAGTGTGAACAAGCTATGAGATACTGGACTGGATAGAGGGAGAAAGCGCAGCAGCAGAGAGGCAGATTTAAAAATCAACACAAACATGAGGAGGTTAGTTAAAACAGAAATTAAAAAAGATACAGCACCAAAAGTGAAATCCCTGCAAGCTGCATGGTAACTTTTGAAAGACACCATAATAGAGGCTCAACTTAAATGTATACCCTAAATTAAAAGACACAGTATGAGAACCAAAAAAGTGCCACCGTGGCTAAACAATGAAGAAAAAAAACAAAACAAAAACAGTGAGAGGCAAAAAGGCATCCTTTAAAAAAGTAGAAGTTAAATCCTAGTGAGAAAAATAGAAAGGCGCATAAACTCTGGCCAACGAAGTGTAAAAATATAATTAGGCCAAAAAAGAATTTGAAAAACAGCTTGCCAAAGACTCAAAAAGTAATAGCAAAAAAAAATTTTAAGTACATCAGAAGCCTGCTAAACAACTAGTGGGGCCACTGGACGATCAAGTTGCTAAAAGAGCACTCAAGGACAATAAGGCCATTGTGGAGAAACTAAACAAATTATTTGCATCCGTCTTCACAGCTGAGGATGTGAGGGTCTGGCTCTGGTCCAAGTACCCAAGCATCCTGCAATACTTACCAGATAAGAAGCAGAGAGTTTCCTTAACACAAGGGAATCTGGGGAGCCAGTGGAATGGAATCAGACTGTCTGTACTAACAGAAGTTTGGCACCTCAAGCCTGAGCTTTGCCCTGACCGCAAAGCATGTTTTCCCAGGTGTGGATGCAGTTCACAAAGGCCTAACGTAAAACGGCACCCTCTATCCTCATATCTGCTCCCTGTGTGCAACAGAATCAAATCCATTCTGAGTGACAAAATAAAATTATTTATTGCTTTTTACTTCCTATTGCTCCACAAAGCCAACAGAGCAATAGAGGAGAGAGGGGGGAAAATCTATTTCCTCTTGTGCATCAATGCGATTGTTTGTGGAATTCCAGCGTCACCACCTACGCAAGCCCCGGAAGGTTGCCCAGGAGTCTCTGAGTGCAGAACTCAGCCTATGGAACCTTTATTGCAGCTAATGCACAAAGCAATCAGTACCCACTTTGACTCCTGGATGCCAGGTTGAATTTGCAGAGCTGGCAGTTAGAAGAGCCTGCTTTGAATTTGTAGACTGAATGCATTTAGCACGGAACCTGATAAACAGAGCTGTGATCACCGGATGACACACTTACTAAGACATGGTGTGACACAGATGGAATATTGGTTCCACCAGGGCAAGTTAATGGGCAGGGGGACATGCTACAGAAGCACCCACTTCCTACGTGCACAGATAGAGACCCAACCACTTGGGAAGAGGACGACTTTTGATATGGTCTCTCACAGCATTCTTGCCAGCAAGCTAAAGAATTATGGATTGGATGAATGGACTACAAGGTGGACAGAAAGCTGTCGGGCTCAACGGGTAGTGATCAACGGCTCGATGTCTAGTTGGCAGCCGGTATCAAGCAGAGTGCCCTAGAGGTCGCTTTTGTGCAACATCTTTATTAATGATCTAGATGGTGGGATGAATTGCACCCTCAGCAAGTTCACAAACGTGCAAAAAAATTAGCAGCCTTTCCACTTCTGGTTGTTTAAATACATCAGGACGATCGAGGTGCTAAAGGAGCACTCAAAGACGATAAGGCCATTGTGGAGAAACTAAATGAATTCTTTGCATTGGTCTTCACGGTTGAGGATGTGAGGGAGATTCCCAAACCTGAGCCATTCTTTTTGGGTGACAGATCTGAGAAATTGTCCCAAAATTAAGGTATCAGAGGAAGTTTTGGAACAAATTGATAAACTAAATAGTAATAAGTCTCCAGGACCTGATGGTATTCACCCAAGAGTTCTGAAGGAACTCAAATGTGAAATTGCAGGACTACTAACTGTCATCTGTAACCTATCATTTAAATCAGCTTCTGTACCAAATGACTGGAGGATAGCTACTGTGACGCCAATTTAAAAAGGGCTCCAGAGGTTACCCTGGCAACTACAAGCCAGTAAGCCTCACTTCAGTACCAGGCAAATTGGTTAAAACTATCGTAAAGAACAAAAAAATTGTCAGACTCACAGATGAACATAATTTGTTGGGAAATAGTCAACACGGTTTTTGTAAAGGGAAATTATGCCTCACTAATCTACTAGAATTCTTTGAGGGGGTCAACAAGCATGCGTACAAAGGAGATCCAGTGGATATAGTGTATTTAGATTTTCAGAAAGCCTTTGACGAGGTCCCTCACCAAAGGCTCTTAAGCAAAATAAGCAGTCATGGGATAAGAGGGAAGGTTCTCTTATGGATTGGTAACTGGTTAAAAGATAGGAAACAAAGGGTAGGAATAAATGGTCAGTTTTCAGACTGGAGAGAGGTAAATAGTGGTGTCCCCCAGGGGTCTGTTCTGGAACCAGTCCTATTGAACATGTTCATAAATGCTCTGGAAAAAGGGATAAACAGTGAGGTGGCAAAATTTGCAGATGATACTAAACTACTCAAGATACCTAAGTCCCAGGCAGACTGTGAAGAGCTACAAAAGGATCTCACAAAACTGGGTGACTGGGAAACAAAATGGCAGATGAAATGTAATGTTGATAACCACAAAGTAATTTATCAGGGGGGCGGGGAAGGGATAGCTCAGTGGTTTAAGCATTGGTCTGCTAAACCCAGGGTTGTGAGCTCAATCCTTGAGGGGGCCATTTAGGGATCTGGGGCAAAAACCTGTCTGGGGACTGGTCCTGCTTTGAGCAGGGGGTTGGACTAGATGACCTCCTGAGGTCTCTTCCAACCCTAATATTCTATGATCTTGCCATTTTCTTGAAAATGCCATCTCTTGCCCTGTTTTGGGTGGAGATTGTTTGCTGTGGTGTTGTAGCCATATTGGTCCCAGGATATTAGAGAGACAAGGTGGGTGAGGGCAATATCTTTTATTGGACCAACTTCTGTTGGCAAGAGACAAGCTTTTGAGCTTAGACAGAGCTCTTCTTCGGGTCTAGGGTAGAGACTAGAAGACCAGAGGGAACATGGGCTGGATTTATCACACATGAGCGACAGGCCAACTGGTGCCATTTAAAGCCAACATGATCAGGTTCAGTGGCTGATGGCTTAGTGCAATGTTATTTTTAGAAGATGTGGGACTAAAAGGATTTCCTGGGCCACCAGGTCCAGTCCCTGTTATGGCAGGCAGACCTGACATGTAAATCTTGTTCATAAACTGATCAAGCTCCATCTTAAAATCAAATTAGGTTTCTTGTCCCCACTGCTTCTAGTGGGATGCTGTTCCAGAACTGGCTAGAAACCTGCTTCTCATTTCTAGCTTCAATTTATTTCTGGCCAGTTTATTCCCCATTTGTTTTTGTACCAAATTGTCCTTCAACTTCAATAGCTCTTCTTAGTGTAGCCCTGGACGTATTTATCAAGCACAACCATGGCCCTTCTCAGCCTGTGGTTTGCTAGGTTAAACAAACCAAGCTCTTTTAGTCTTCTCTTGTAATATAGCCTCACCATTCCCCATGAGCATCCTAGCAGCCCTTCTCTGCACCTGGCCCAGTTTGGAAATTCTAGTACAGCAGCTGGAATTCTGGTTCCTCCAGCAGCTGTTTATTAGATGATTCAGACACTCAAGAGTTAGAGATGAAGACCTGCTGGATCATCTAGTCCCTCTCCCAGCGCAGAAATATTCCCTATGGCATGTGTACTCGCATGGTCCTCAGTCTAGTTTTACAAGTCCCAAGCAAGAAGATGTTCACCACTTCCCTGAGGAGACTATTCTACAGCACAATACATCTGGCAGTCAGGGAGATTTTCCTGATACACACCACATTTACCACACTACAGAACTCCCCCCAGGGTTAGAATGCAGGGAAGTGGACAAGTTCTACTCCAATGCCATTCATAACCCCAGAGTAGGTATGGATTCCTTTCTAAAAATCATCAATCATTACGTAGTCAAAAGCTGACTTTAAAACCCATCTTTAGGCTTCATAGTGAATGATGAAGAGGCAGTTCACCTATTGGATTCTCATTCATCAAGTCCTAGCAAACAAAAAAAGCAATCAAGTGTGTCCAGAAAGAGTTGTACTTTCCAAATTCCCAATGCCTATCATTCATGGCTCCATTAGCCTCTTTAAGAAAAAATGCACTACTGTGGACAGGGGTTAGGACTTAGGGGATACAGAACATTAAGTGATCCTGGCAGCTCTTTCCACTGGAAAGGCGATACAGAGTTTGCTGTCCTCCACACTTCTAACACCTCCCTAGTTTTCCATGTAATTTTTTACAAGCTATAATTATCACTGATTCAGTGAGTTCATGAGTTAGTTCCCCTGCACACTAAGACTCATGTAATTCAGGTCATCTGATGACCTGTATGGCCTCTATGACCAAGATTAAGAGCAGACGTTTAGGAAACAAGTTATTTTGGCAGGATCTTCCTTCTTTACCAAAAGATTATTTATATATATCCAAAGATTGGATGGAACAGAGAACCTCACAGCATGGGAAACGTTTGTTTAAAATTCGAGAGAACAGAGCAGTTCCTAGTCATTCCATTACTCTGGACTGATCACTGAAGCGCAGTCACAGAAATCAGAGATGGAAAAGCACAATTAGCTCAACCTGTCCAGCTCCCACGTGTGCAGGATCACTCCCTACCGTACCTACCGCATTTTGACAATATATTACATTGTCCATTAAAAGAAGCTTTCAATGAATAGCCACAACACTGATCAACAGGAAAATTCCTCCTATGTTCTTAGTTCATAAGAAAAATTAGCTTAAAAAGGTCGTTTTTAAGAGGTACTCTCAGCCTTTTCTATAAGCTTTTAATGGTTCCAATAAATGCCTAAATAAAGCAGCTCAAGATTTCTGTGGGGAGGGCCAAGCAGCTAATTCATCTTTTTAGAATATGTTACAGATTAGATAGAGGGCTCTTCAGTCTAGCAGAGGATGGTATAACTTAACATAATCTAATGTCTGGAAGTGGAAGCTGGGCAAATGCAGACCATAGGAATAAGAAGCAATTGTTAAAGTTTGTATTTATTTTTTTAAACAGGGAGAGTAATTAATGGCTGGAACAACCAACCAAGGGCTGTGGTGGATTCTCCGCCACTAGCAGTTTTAAAAAAAAAAAAATCAAGTAGGAACATTTTTCTAAAAGATGTGCTTTGTTCAGCCACAGCTATTGGACTCCTAACAGGAATTAATTCAGGGAAGTTTGGTGGCCTGTGTTATGAAGGTCAGACTAGATGCTCAACACTGATCACTTCTGGCCTTAAATCTATGAACTATCAGGAAGCACAGTTTAGAAATTTAGGGAGCTACTGACAGATATGTGTAAAGGCGGCAGAAATCTGCAACAGAATCCTAGGCTTTGATGGTGGTTATGTGTCAGCTGTTTATCTGGAGCAGATTCCATTGAAATGAGAATATTTCCATTTCAACATTTCCCTCAGACAAGCAACTGAACCACAGAATGACTAATATGTTTCGAGTGTCACAAGGGAGAAGCATCAGAGGGGTAGCTGTGTTAGTCTGGTTCTGTAGAAGCAGCAAAGAATCCCGTGGCACCTTATAGACTAACAGACGTTTTGCAGCATGAGCTTTCGTGGGTGAATACCCACTTCTTCGGATGCAAGACAGTGGAGAAGGGAGAAGCAGTGGAATTACTGCCTCCCTGTGACCAAGTTCCACTCAAGCCCTGCTGTGTGCACTGTATGCAGAGAAACAGCCATAACAGGGAAGGAAAGATTCAGAGACTATTTCTCTCTCCCAGGACCAAGCACTTAAGCACGATGCAGGAAGGATGATCAAGAATCAGCACCCTAGTCCATAGGGATCACACTCAGGCAGGCCAGCCCATGCCCAGACCACAATTCTGCACACAGAATAAGGGAATTTCCTTAACCTGAACGAAAAAATGGGGGTGGGAGGGGAGAGTGCAGGGAGGTCTAGACCAATGACATACGTTGTCATTGTAGCTTCATCCCCAAAACAATGGCATGGAAAATACTTCATCTGCAGAATCGCCGAACTCCATTTTCTGCTTTTCCACTTCACTAGACAAGATTTCATTCAATTACATGTCATCTCTGCTCTGAGATGGGCACGAGTCCTTCCCATCCACCCACTCAACCTTGAGAAGAGCTTTATCTTCATTCAAAAGAATTCTTTGGTTTGGTTACTTTGGTCTATTCAAATGCTGGTCACTGTGTCTTCCACTTCAGGCCTCAAGAGTCAGCAATTCAGACTGAGATATCTGTGATTACTGGTGACCAGTACGGACCAGAGCTTTCACATTTACTACAGGAAGGAGAAGCCACCATTAGTGCATTAAACAATCTGAAGACAAAAAAAAAAAATGCAATGACTTAGCCAGCTTTACACATTCCTGATGGGCATAAGAGCCTGGCTAGTCTCATCACTTCCCTTGTAACTTCCAAACAAAGTTTACATTCACACATTGAAGCGAGAGTGTTTCTAGCATCCACAGACACTTTCAGGTATGTTATATGCCTATAAAAATCATTCAAAGTGACACAAGAAATTCCAAAAGTGAAAAAAACAAAACAAAGATCTGACAAAACAAGCAAAACCCACCACGCTGGCATTTTGTCTCCTAGGAAAAGTCTGTTTTTTCACAACCCTGAATGCACTGGAGAGTGAAAAAGATCAGACATGCTAGAAGACAAGCGGGTCTTTGGCTGCCTTAGGGGTGATGCTGCTGTAAGATCCTTACTTAATGGAGTCTTGGCCCACCTGAGAGTCTGGTAAGGGTAGCAGTCCCCATAAAAAAAGTGAACATTTGCCCACAGTTCTCAGTATATTCCCCTTGATACCCCTCTTATGCAGAGGCTGAGTATCTCAGATACTGCTCTGTGGTGCAGGCAGGTGAGTACTGATGCCTCAGTTTTCAGAGGTCCTGAGCACCAGCAGCTCCCATTGACTTTGGTGGGATTTGTGAGTGCTTAGCATAGATGAAAATAAGGCCTTTATGTGGGGGCAATGGAGGTGGAAAGAGATAGGAAACTAAGGGCCTGCTCTAGCCACTCACAGACAGGACTTCAGCTTCAAACAGCTGAGGACTGTCACCCTAGCTCCCCGCCCCCAACATCCTCTCAGCATCTGATTCAGCATTTATGTCCCACAGCGCTGCCTCTGGAAGAGCTGCCTGCACAAAACGGCTAGAGACAAAATTGGCTTGAAGAGGATTGTATTGCAGGAGAAGATGCTGGGTCCAAGCGGCTCCTCAAGGGTCAGTGTTTCAGGCAGGGATTATCTATTCCCTCATTAGCATAGAGATCTCAGTGAAAACAATCACACTGACTTGGTGGGGGGCGGGGAGAGCTTCAGACCCAACACAGCAGGAGCCTGTTCAGCAATTTACCAGTCCCAGGTACTTTTATCCCAAACCGAGGGCAGCACCACAGGTGTGTTGAGAGAGGGGGAAAATGGACACATCCAGGGACATCTACTCTTCAAGACACAAGCTGACAGCTGTTTAGTCTGCAGCTCCCTTTGGTCCCAAAGTGTCAAGATGACCAGTCGCGTAAACCCATCTAGCAGATTTCACAAGGCACCCGGAGTAGCTCAACTCAGTGGGCTATTAGTAATGGAGAAGGGACTCCCTAGGCAGGTGAGTTCTGAACAAACGGCATCACATCCTCATACCTTTCAGGGGCTGTGCTGGGCCAGAGCGTGGCAAGGATCTTGTGCTCTGTACTGAACAGGGAAATTTCATCTCATGGGGACCTTTTTAGGCAGCAGGAGACAGTTAAAAGCCATGTCCTCCTCTCATTTCTGTTTAAGGGAGCAAGAAGTCAGGAATAAGCGTTAGAGCTGCCAAAGCAATGCCACACAGCTGTGCTTCTTAGCGCTGATCAGACACTGAGGAGGATCAGTGCTGCAGTACATAGAACTGACGCGTCTATATGAACGATTAAGAACATACAACAGAGGACCGTGTAAGATCAGCTACAGATGTGTCACTAGTGACTCGTACACGAGTGCCTCAGAGCTCAGCCTAGCCAGGGAACTACTATATGCCATTGTAGCCTTTGGTTTCCTTCCCCCAGAGAATTAATCTTCTGAACTGAGCAGCTTCTGTTCTTGCCCCCGAACTGGTTTCACTTCTGCTTAAGAGAGAACTGACTTAGACATAAAAACACAGTGCAAGAAAATCCTGCAAAGAGAAAGTAAAGACCCTTTGGGGGAGGGGGCCAAGGCAGCTCCTAATGGAGGATGCACCGTGCCCTTTCCTGGAACCTGCTGCCCCTGCTCAATCTAGAATTCAGCTATTTTAAAGGAAAGAGTGGACAGCAGAGAGGACTGAAAAGTTCTGAGAGGAAACTGCTGGCCCACAATGTGGTGAGCAACAGGAGTTAGGATCTCTCAGGCCTGTCAATCAAGGATCTCCCAATACAAGAGAGACCAAGAAAAACCTGACCAAGGCAAAGCATATGCAGGTCCTGTATTTGCTGGGAAAAGAGGGAACTGGAACCAGGAGGCTTTGGGACTACCACCAACCCCCCATTTCTCTGTCTGGATGAGGAGCCAGATCCACAAATTAAGGCGATGCTGGAGCTCTATAAAGCCTGTGTGCAAACAAATTAGTATGTGCCACACAAAAAAAAACCCTACTCCCCCACCACACTGCATCCAAGTCACTCGGGAGTCAAGTACAGATTACCGCAAAGACTTCCAGTGGCAGGGAGTCATCAGAAGAAGCCACACTGTGGTTTGGGTAGGAGCTGATCCAAAGCCCAATAGAAAAAACTTAGCACTTATTCCATTTGGCTTTGGATCAGGCCTCCACAGCAGTGAGCCCAACCGATTTTATCAATCATTACAAGTGCATTGTAAGCATGCAGTGCAGACTCCACAGAGGAGAGCTAGACAACGGCTCATCTCCAGAGTTGGAAATCCCTAATTTCTTTCCTCAGCACAGAAACCAGATGACTTAATACAGCTTTGAAACTTTACTATGCAGAAGAAAAATGCTGCTTTTTTTTTTTAAAGCAGTTTACATTTAAACACAGTGCTGTACTGGGTTTGGGGGTTTTTTTGGGGGGGGGGGGGGAAGAGAGGTTGTCTCTGCTGCCTGATTGTTTACTTCCGATTCCAAATGAGATATGTGGTTGACTGGTCAGTTCGTAACTCTGGTGTTCATAACTCTGAGGTTCTACTGTTCTACTGCATTAAAGTGTGCGGTTGGAGCTGGAGAAGGAGTGAAACTCCAAAAGACAAGTATTAGCAGCCTAAGGTTCCCAGTGCATAGGAGGCTTTGCAATGTTTTCCTGTCTTACATAACTCCTAATGCTAACAAGTTCAACTTAGATGCACAAGTCACTCAGCATAACTAAACCTGCTATTTTAGCTGACCAGCCTACACTCTCCCAACAGTTTTAACTAGATCAAAAAAGTAGCACCTCATGAGTTTAGTATTTTGTTTGAAGAGATCTCTTTGGGATCTTTTCGAATCTCACTGAGTTTCTGGCCTCAGTGATAGCCTATGGCAATGGAGTGCCACTGTTTAGCTGTGCACTGTGTGAAAGTGTATTTCCTTTTATCAGTTTCGAATTTGCTATCTATTAATTTCGTTGAACGTCTCCTTGTTCTTGTGTTACAAGACAGGGTGAACAAAAATTCCCAGTCTACCTTCTCTAGGTCACTGCTTATTTTATTGACTTTTATCTTGTCCTCTCTTGCCTCCTTTGTAAAAGGTAACAGTCACAGTCATTTCAATCTCTCTTCATATTAGAGTTTTTCCTGGCCCCTGATCATTTTTGTTGCCTTCTCTAAACCCCCTCTAATTCTGCAATATCCATTTTGAGAAAAATACCCAGATGGTGCTGCATCACTCATTTACAGATGGGCATTGCAATAGTTTTGCTATTATTCTCCAGCCTATTTCTTATGCATCCTAACATCTTGTTTGCTTTATTGATTGCAGCGTCTCACTGAGCAGAAGTCTCCATTAAGCTGTCCTAAATGACACCCACATCCTTTTTCTGAGTCAATACAGCTACGTAAAATAAGGTGTACAAATATTTTGTTTTCCTTCCAGTATGCATTACTTTGCATTTATCAAGGGAATAGACATCATGGCTAGTTAGGTTCCCCTATATTCCCCCCCAGTTCTCTTTGGAATTGATAATCTTGTGCTATCTGCAAACTTTGCTTCCTCATCTCCCCCCCTATTTCCAGAATATTTATTCGCACGGATGCGCGCACACACATACACACCATTCAAAGGACATTAAGGTTGCTAAATCAAGCACTCCAAAGTTAGGAAATGTCAGAATTAAGGTTCCTGATGCAATCTTAATTTGGTCCCCCTGTATGTCTGCATTATGGGACACCCTTCAATTACAATTAATTGGTTCCAACCATTTCTCTCCACCAGAGCTCAGAGAATGGTGATGGGTAACTGCTCCTCCTCCCCAAAGGTGGGATTCCACAAGGATCCATACTATCCCACTCCCTTTCAATAGCTACACGAGAGCATAGAGAGACGCCATGGGCTCAGATGCCCCAGGATGCCAGTGACACTCTACCACCTACCTCAACTGACGGAACCACCACCAACACTCAAGTGTCAGAATTCCAACAGGAAATTAGCTCTCCTATGAAGAGCAGCTGGCCCATGTTGAACCTAGACACAACTGAAGCAATGCTGACTGGAAAGAGGAAACACTTTGAAAAGCTAGCCAAAATGTTGTCGCTATCTTCCATAGAAAGTGCACAGCTCCCATTTCTCAAAGTGGCGGGAAGTCTTGGGGTCCTGTTTGAATCCTCACTAAGGTCAGGTGACCAGGTAGCATCAGTTTCCAAAAATGTCTTGTGAACCTGGACAAAGAGTTCCATGCATTTGTCATCTCCAAGCAAAGTTGCTTCAACTCCCAGTGCCTTTCCCGGGGCAACTGGGACTAACTGAACAAGGATACTGGGAGTGGGGGGAGATTGGGACTCCGATGGGGATCCCAGAGGGGGAGACTAGGGCTGGCTGGCCGGCCGGCCAACGACACTAGGACTTGGATGAGAAGCCTGAGGAGTGGGACAGGATAGGCAAGGAGAATGGAACTGGGATGAGAAGCCAGTGGTGGGGAAAACACGGGATTGGGATAAGGACAAGTTCGAGTGGACAGGGCAGAAGAGTCTATGACCACAAAGCACACACCCCCTCCAGAGCCAGGAATGGAATCCAAGATTCTTGAGTCACCACTCCTCTGCAGTCAGCAAATATCTGTGAAACCCTTCCACAAAGTGTGTCTCTCATCCCGCCCCCAGTGTTAATCCACATAGAGGATTTAATATTGCTTTCAATTACTCCACTAGTTTAAGGGGCAGAGGTTTGTTTGATGGAGCTAAAGGTTCCAACCCTGCTGATACACCAACCACATAAGTCATGATGGGATTTGTTTTTTCAGTTTACATTTTTAAACATCTAGAATATTAGTGAGCTCCCGAGTCAGGAATGGCAGCCACTTTAAAATTCATAGTTTTAGAATTTAAGGACAGACGGGACCATTGGATCATCTAGCCCGTGCTATATTTCACAGGCCATTAATTTCCACCTAGATACCCTTATGTTACGCCCAGAGACTTTAGTCTTCTGAGGACTGAAACGCTTTAGTTTAAACCATGTGCTACAGGGACAGAACAGAAAAATCAAGGTACTTATAATGCCGGAGACCCCTGCAGGGCAAGGACTTGATTAGGTGAGATAAGCCCAAATGCTCCCAGCAGGCGAACCGCATCCTGTGCTGTAGAGAGGAAAGCAAAAAAATCTTCAAGTCCCTGCCCAACAAAGAACATGCTGCACAGGAAAGTGCCATGGCCACAGGGAAACCCCCGGTGGCCACATTTGAGAAACAGTGCTCTAGACTCACTAAGCTGTGGAGTGTCCACCACAAACACTCAGAATCGTTTAAGGCCAGATTTAGGCACCCTTGCTCTGAGTAGTTTTTTCATGCCTCTAGCATTCCCAAAGGGCCCGTCCACACTGCAGCTGGGAGGGTGCTTCCCAGCCTGGGTAGACAGATGCACTCAACCCTGCTCAAGCCAGCATGCTAAAAATAGCAACGTGGCTGCAGCGACATGAGTGGGGACTCGAGCTAGCCATCGCGCCTGGGGACACGTGTGGGCATCCAGCACACGCAGCTGAAGGGGGAAAAGCCAGTCAGCCAGCAGTACAAAACCAGCTGGCCAATCAGAGTGGAACAAAACTTCAAGTGGGGTAGCAATACAGTTCCCCTTGGAAGTTGGCACCCAGAACTCACCTGCCCCTAGCAGGTGGGTTCACTTTTTCTTCTGGACAGATGATTTCCATTCCCCTCCCTCTAACC
Source organism: Mauremys mutica (assembly GCF_020497125.1). Classification (NCBI taxonomy): domain Eukaryota; kingdom Metazoa; phylum Chordata; order Testudines; family Geoemydidae; genus Mauremys; species Mauremys mutica. The sequence continues at coordinate 18,118,402 of NC_059093.1, read as the reverse complement.
TGCATACCCCTTTCTAAATACATCACCACACCTTTCTAGACCCAGTGTCTCTCTATGCTAGCCCCACCCCCATTCTTTCGTTTGCCCCCTAATGTTGATGCAAGAGAAGGAGGGCATCAGCTTTCTCCTGTGTGCTGCCTCCTGGCTGGTGCACTCTGCAACAGGATGAGTCACAAACACGGCAGCTACCTACCATATGCCATCACCAGCGGGGCTGCACCAGGGCTACAGCAACAGTGGGAGAGGCTAAGAAAAATGCCAGTGTAGAGGAGGCCTCTAGAACCAGAGAAACGGAGTCCCCTGGCAGCTGTCCAACAGCTGAACCCTCGCTCGCTCTCTTGTTTGGAGGCATGGGGGTGGGAGAGGCTGATAGGCAGCACTAAGCACCAAGCACTGTGGCTCCCCGGCTGAGCAATGGAACACAAGGGCTGGCAATAGTAGCCCTGGGGCAGTAGGGGACGGGTCACTCCTGATCACTTCTGAGGGTCCAAGTTAAACACCTCGCCCCACCCTCGCTCCCATTGTTTGCTCATCTAAAACACACAATCCTTGTAAACTGGCATCATTTGGACACATAATTGCAATATCATAAGTGTCTTGTTGGGATCCATCCAGCTAGGCTGCCCCTTCTGGGTTACTTCCCACACCCATTGCCCCTTCAATGGGAATGGACCAGGTACACAGGAAGCACCGGAGATGCATTCAGAGCGACCACTATTTTTTTCTTCATTTCAGTCTGGGTCACCTGCCCCACACACACGACTCTGTGGTGCAGAAATGTCAAATCTGCAGCTAGGTGAAGAACAAACCCTAATCCCATGATGTACAAAAGCCGGTTTCACTAAATGAGGTATGTGCTCTGAGCTTCCTCGGCCGTTCGCCCCGCCCATGCCCCAGTACAAGCTGAACTGTATGGCACATATCACACTCGATCTAGCTGCAGTGCTGACCCATTTCCAAGAGCTTATTATGCTTAATGCATAAAAAAAAAAAATCAATTCAACACTGGATTGAAACCCAGTACAAAAGCCCAACACGTGAGGAGATTCATAGACTGTGAGGCCAGAAGGGACCACTGTGATCATCCCGCGTGAGCTGTTTAACACAGGCCATAGAACTTCCCCCACAATAATTCCTTTTGAATTAGGGCAGATCTTAAAAATGCATCCAGACTTGATTTATAAATTGCCAGTGTCCACCTCAACTCCTAGTAACCAGTGGAACAACTTAATTACCCATAACATTAAAAATCTGCACCTTATTTCCAGTCTGAATTTGTCTAGCTTCAACTTCCAGCCACTAAATCACATTAGACCAGGGGTAGGGAACCTATGGCAAGCGTGCCAAAGGTGGCACAGGAGCTGATTTTCAGTGGCACTCATGCTGCCTGGGTCCTGGCCACCAGTCCGGGGAGCTCTGCATTTTAATTTAATGTTAAATGAAGCTTCTTAAACATTTTAAAAACTTTATTTACTTTACATACAATAGTTTAGTTATATATTAGTCTTATCGAAAGTGACCTTCTAAAAACGTTAAAATGTATGACTGGCACACGAAACCTTAAATTAGAGTGAATAAACGAAGACTTGGCACAGCACTTCTGAAAGGTTGCCGACCCCTGCATTCGACTTTTCTCTGCTAGACTGAGGAGCCCATTATGAAAAATATTTATTCCTTATATCCACACTTACAGACTTTGATCAAGTCACCCATTAACCTTCTCTTTGTTAGAGCGAGCTCCTTCAGTCTATTTAGGTTATCACTCTAAGGCAGGTTTTCTAATCCTTTAATCATTCTCCTGGCTCTTCTCTGATCCCTCTCCAATTTATCAACATCCTTCTTGAACTGTTGACACGGGATCTGGGCATAGTGTTCCAGTAATGGTCACACCAGTGGCAAATCCAGAGGTGTGTCCTTTCTTCTTACACCTCTGCAGTTTAAAGGCTAACACGAATTTTTTGAAAAGCAAGAATTAAGTTGCCCAAAAGCTTGTCGCTACTCCCCAGGTAATACTTGCATCATCCAGACTGCATTATGGTTAGTGAGCTCTTGAAGTCCCACCCAAACACAGTGTTTGAGTGACTGTTGTGGATGATACTCCTTGGCAACAGAGTTGAGTAAGTTATTAACATTTGTGCTGCTTTGTTATGAAAGCCTGTGGCACACCCATGTCCCATAGGCCTTACTAGCAATCAGAGAGTAACCAAGATCAGTTACACTCATTAGATGTATTTATTTCTAGGTATTTCTACGGTGCTCATCCCCATAGTGTCAGAGCTCCTCATATTTATTAATGTGACAATAATGCAGCCTTCCAGACTGCCAGTGTGCCTTGGCTCTGAGCTGGGGACGGAGCGGAGGAAATCACCTCTATAGCCGAGAGGAGAGTGCTGTCTCCATGGCCCAGTCACTCACTAGCAGCAGAGGGCCCAGTAGAGTTGAATGGATAATTGATACTCGTTGTTTGGTTTTGGTTTTTGATTTTTGAAACCAAAACCAAACAACATTTTGAAATGGAATAGTGAAACAATTTCTTTCAAAAATGTCAAAATAAAGCATTTTGACATTTCTGTTTTTTTTCCCCCTAAAGCTGCTAGTCGAATTCAACCCAAATACACAAATAGTTGGGTTGCCCTGAAAAAGTTATTTTTTTCTGCTAATTTACTATTTGCCAAAAGATTTCGCCCAGGGGAGGATTGAGAGTAGTCACTACTGGGTCCCAGTTCATCAGGAGTTGAACCAAGACAACCAACTCGTTATGTACAGGCAACCAGCCAGCTGCCACAGACCACACATGGTGATGCAAGCATGAAAGGCTCCATAGCTTCCTACCTACACAATGAACCGTTAACACACCATGTAATTACGTACAATACGTATGTATTTGATAGATTCTAACCACTAGAATGGATGTGTACCTCTATCCTTGCTTTCTAAGGGACATTACAGTACATTACCATACACCAGATTTCATGACCATCCAGATACCATGGTGATGGGCACAATGAGAAGGTCTCCTGTTTCTTTGAAATTTCAGCAAGAAGTCAGGCTAGGTCAGGTGAGATGAGTGAGCTGGTAAGATTGTCAGTAGAAGCTTTAAACTAAAGCAGCGCAAGACAAAGTTGCTTTAGGAAGAGTGCTTCTCTTTATTACAGAAGGGCTCCTGGTGCCGTGCTAGAAGAAAGCAATACTTTCCACGATTCTTCAGCAATCTCGTGTCTATCATGTGACAATGCCAGATTACATGTCAAAGAGGCACAAGCCACTATCCCCCCTGGAAGTGATGACTCAGTATTTATACTCATAGTCATAACAGGAACTGAAAGGTTTCAAGCCCTCATTATGTAGAAAAAGTCACAGACTCTAAGACAGTCAGGTTTGAAAAACAGGGTGTAAGGAGAGGGTTATATACCTACACTAAACCTCATGGGAACTGCACTGCCACTCCATGTGCTGCTTTGAGAGTTCATCAAAAATTACAAGGCTTCTATGGGGCCCCCTCTCTCTCTTTTTTTGAAATGTAGATGGATGATCACAAACGGAATGTAAAAAGAGAAGCCAGAAGCCCTGTAAACATTCTGTTTGTGGGGAGCAAGTCTCCCTCCAGGAGATCTTCGCCTGTCTGGCTCAAGAGCTTTCCCACTCCCAGCCCTGCCCAGTTATGAAGGGAAATGAACGTTGCAGACATCCATTTCTATCTCTGTAGCCCCACTAATCTTCTCATGTTCACAGCAGGGCAGACTGAAGCCCCCTACAGAGCCTGAAGCTTAGGCCAACAAAGCCCTGAGAATTCTTCAGGGATTGGAATGCAACTCAGCAGATTAACAAGGCAGCCCCCCTGACACATGGGCTGCATCTTCCCATACAACACAGCAATGCCCAGGGGAAGAACCTTTCTTGTAGCCAAAGATGAGTGGCCTGGGCAGCGGAGAATCAGCTATGAGGGGAACAGCTACAGATAAGTTGTATTTCCCTTTCAGTGACCTGGAAAAGCCAGATAAGCTTCACTCTCATGGTTTAGCTGATATAGGTAAAACAAGTTCACTTTATCTCCTATAATCCTGGCATTTTATAAGGGTATATCAAGTGACAGGCTTTTACAAAGCACTGCCATGGACTGCAGTGATACAATATAGCATTATAGGAAATGTCACAATATGACCATGGATAGTAATATCACTTAAAAGCCAAACGTATGGAGTAAGTGAAATACTTTTAAAGTAGAATAGGATACCTGCAGCAAACCACCCCAACAGAAGTCCGCAAAGTTTACTGTTTTATCTTAACAGGGTAACATCTGGAAGATAGATACATTAAGATGGACAGCAAGCGGTGAAAATTATTGCATGCAAAGGACATATGGTCCAGCTAAAGCAAATGAGAGAAAACTGAGGCTGACAGTTTCTAAGATCAGCTCTGTCACAAATGTGACATTGTCAAGTCCCTCGCTAGTTGTGCCTCAGTTTCCCCATTTGTAAAATGAGTATTTCACAGGGATGCTGCAAGATTTATTAATTATGCAATAAATTGTGATCCTTGGATTAAATAGGAACCGTGAAGTATTAAGAGCCAATGCATACTACACTATGTTCTAAGGTTCTGCTGATATATAAACCTCTGAAGTTGAACAAAGCAAACATTTTATGAAAAGTGTTATTTCACATTTATTTTTACTGGATTTGCAGATTTTAAAGAGCCACAAAAATAATCTTAAAAATATTTGTTTCATTGCTGGCCACGAGCATTATGTTGGGGTTTCCTACCTACACAGTGACACTCAGTGCAAGTCTACATTTAAAATGCTGCAGCTGTGCCACTGTAGCACTTTAACGAAGACGCTCTATGCCAACAGGAGCTGGCTCTCCCGTTGGCATAGTTAATCCACCTCCCTGAGAGGCAGTAGCTATGGGTAGTGTAGACATGCTTTATCGCCGGGGGGAGAGCTCTCCCAGAGATTTAAAAAAAAAAACCACAACCCACCCCTACCAAGTGATGGTAGCTTTATCGCCGGGAGTCCTAAGTTGGGTTGACCTAACTTTTTAGTGTACACCAGGCCTATGTTAATTTGGATTAACTCTCCTGAATGTAGACATGCCCTAAATAAACTTACTGTTGGTCCACAGAGATGCACCAGCAAGTTGCCCAGCAACTTGCAGCAGGAACTGGCATAGACCTGGGGAAATGCATTGCTCAGCATGAAATAGAGCAGGTGCCAACTGAGTAGGAGGAGAAAGTCCACAAATGACAAAATAACCACCCTAGGCACTTTCTAGCTGCAGATTGATCTGGGTGAGCTCCTTGTTTCAGTGACAAAGTATCAGATGCCAGAGAGCTGGTGCATGGGGCAGGGCCTGGAGTTTGTGACAGATGCAATAAACTCAAGAGCCGGGAGCGCTCCTTCACCCGCACATCTGCCCGCAAAAAACCCCAAACAAACCAACCATGACTATCAGCTCAGCCCCGCACCCCCAGCTCTCCAGTGCCACTCTGCACCCATTCCAGCCCTGGGCTCCCCTCAGCTCTGCAATACCACCCCGTGCCCATTCCAGCCCTGGGCTCCCCTCAGCTCTGCAGTGGCACCCCACACCCATTCCAGCCCTGGGCTCCCCTCAGCTCTGCAATGCCACCCCGCGCCCAATCCAGCCTGAGGCTCCCCCCAGCTCTGCAGTGCCACCCCGTGCCCATTCCAGCCCTGGGCTCCCCCCAGCTCTGCAGTGCCACCCCACGCCCATTCCAGCCCTGGGCTCCCCCCAGCTCTGCAGTGCCACCCCGCGCCCATTCCAGCCCTGGGCTCCCCCCAGCTCTGCAGTGCCACCCCGCGCCCATTCCAGCCCTGGGCTCCCCCCAGCTCTGCAGTGCCACCCCGCGCCCATTCCAGCCCTGGGCTCCCCCCAGCTCTGCAGTGCCACCCCGCGCCCATTCCAGCCCTGGGCTCCCCCCAGCTCTGCAGTGCCACCCCGTGCCCATTCCAGCCCTGGGCTCCCCCCAGCTCTGCAGTGCCACCCCGTGCCCATTCCAGCCCTGGGCTCCCCCCAGCTCTGCAGTGCCACCCCACCGCCATTCCAGCCCTGGGCTCCCCCCAGCTCTGCAGTGCCACCCCGCACCCATTCCAGCCCTGGGCTCCCCCCAGCTCTGCAGTGCCACCCCGCGCCCATTCCAGCCCTGGGCTCCCCTCAGCTCTGCAGTGCCACCCCGTGCCCATTCCAGCCCTGGGCTCCCCCCAGCTCTGCAGTGCCACCCCGGGCCCATTCCAGCCCTGGGCTCCCCCCAGCTCTGCAGTGCCACCCCGCGCCCATTCCAGCCCTGGGCTCCCCCCAGCTCTGCAGTGCCACCCCGCACCCATTCCAGCCCTGGGCTCCCCCCAGCTCTGCAGTGCCACCCCACAGCCATTCCAGCCCTGGGCTCCCCCCAGCTCTGCAGTGCCACCCCGCGCCCATTCCAGCCCTGGGCTCCCCTCAGCTCTGCAGTGCCACCCCGCGCCCATTCCAGCCCTGGGCTCCCCCCAGCTCTGCAGTGCCACCCCACAGCCATTCCAGCCCTGGGCTCCCCCCAGCTCTGCAGTGCCACCCCGCACCCATTCCAGCCCTGGGCTCCCCCCAGCTCTGCAGTGCCACCCCAGAGCCATTCCAGCCCTGGGCTCCCCCCAGCTCTGCAGTGCCACCCCGCGCCCATTCCAGCCCTGGGCTCCCCTCAGCTCTGCAGTGCCGCCCCGCGCCCATTCCAGCCCTGGGCTCCCCCCAGCTCTGCAGTGCCCCCGCGCCCAGTCCAGCCCGGGGCTCCCCCCTGCTCTGCAGTGCCCCCCCGCGCCCAGTCCAGCCCTGGGCTCCCCTCAGCTCTGCAGTGCCACCCCGCGCCCATTCCAGCCCTGGGCTCCCCTCAGCTCTGCAGTGCCACCCCGCGCCCATTCCAGCCCTGGGCTCCCCCCAGCTCTGCAGTGCCACCCCGTGCCCATTCCAGCCCTGGGCTCCCCCCAGCTCTGCAGTGCCACCCCGTGCCCATTCCAGCCCTGGGCTCCCCCAAGCTCTGCAGTGCCACCCCACCGCCATTCCAGCCCTGGGCTCCCCCCAGCTCTGCAGTGCCACCCCGCACCCATTCCAGCCCTGGGCTCCCCCCAGCTCTGCAGTGCCACCCCGCGCCCATTCCAGCCCTGGGCTCCCCTCAGCTCTGCAGTGCCACCCCGTGCCCATTCCAGCCCTGGGCTCCCCCCAGCTCTGCAGTGCCACCCCACAGCCATTCCAGCCCTGGGCTCCCCCCAGCTCTGCAGTGCCACCCCGAGCCCATTCCAGCCCTGGGCTCCCCCCAGCTCTGCAGTGCCACCCCGCGCCCATTCCAGCCCTGGGCTCCCCCCAGCTCTGCAGTGCCACCCCACAGCCATTCCAGCCCTGGGCTCCCCCCAGCTCTGCAGTGCCACCCCGCGCCCATTCCAGCCCTGGGCTCCCCTCAGCTCTGCAGTGCCACCCCGCGCCCATTCCAGCCTTGGGCTCCCCCCAGCTCTGCAGTGCCACCCCACAGCCATTCCAGCCCTGGGCTCCCCCCCGCTCTGCAGTGCCACCCCGCACCCATTCCAGCCCTGGGCTCCCCCCAGCTCTGCAGTGCCACCCCAGAGCCATTCCAGCCCTGGGCTCCCCCCAGCTCTGCAGTGCCACCCCGCGCCCAGTCCAGCCCTGGGCTCCCCTCAGCTCTGCAGTGCCACCCCGCGCCCAGTCCAGCCCTGGGCTCCCCCCAGCTCTGCAGTGCCCCCCCGCGCCCAGTCCAGCCCGGGGCTCCCCCCAGCTCTGCAGTGCCCCCCCGCGCCCAGTCCAGCCCTGGGCTCCCCTCAGCTCTGCAGTGCCACCCCGCGCCCATTCCAGCCCTGGGCTCCCCTCAGCTCTGCAGTGCCACCCCGCGCCCATTCCAGCCCTGGGCTCCCCCCAGCTCTGCAGTGCCACCCCGTGCCCAGTCCAGCCCTGGGCTCCCCCCAGCTCTGCAGTGCCACCCCGCGCCCAGTCCAGCCCTGGGCTCCCCCCAGCTCTGCAGTGCCACCCCGCGCCCAGTCCAGCCCTGGGCTCCCCCCAGCTCTGCAGTGCCACCCCGCGCCCAGTCCAGCCCGGGGCTCCCCCCAGCTCTGCAGTGCCACCCCGCGCCCAGTCCAGCCTGGGGCTCCCCCCAGCTCTGCAGTGCCCCCTCCGTGGCGCCCCGCTAGTCCACCCCAGTCCAGTCTTCCTGGAACAGCCAGTGCCACCACTTGGGGTTTGGGGGCAGGGATGAACCGGTCCATCCCCGTGGCTCCGGGCTTCTAGCTATGAGGCCTCGGCGGAAATACCAGCCTCGCTCGCCCGGCGGAGCCCCCACGGGCCTGCCGGCATCGCAGCGCCGCTGGTGCCCCTGCAGCGGGCCGGTCCCCGAGCTTACCAGCTGTCCCGGGGCAGAGCCCGGATGAGGCGGATCCCGGGAGCCAGCGAGGATCTCATGGTGCCGGGCGCGGAGAGGCGCGAGCTCTGCTACAGGCCCGGCGGGCGCTGCCATTTAAATGCCCCGCTGGAGCCCGGCAGCCGGGCACATGCCGCTGGGTCAGCCCCGTTCCCCGCCCCGCCGGTCACATGCTGCGGCCGCGCCGGGGCTGGATCGGACCCGCCTCCTGCGTCCCGACTCCCATCCTGCGCCCGCCTGGCGCTGCGCGGGGGCTGGGGCTCCGCGCGCCTCCCCGCCCCCATCCGCCGTGCGCCCGCCCGCTGCCCCTCCCCTCCCCTCCCGCCGCTATCCTCCGTGCACCCTCCCTGCTCCCTCCTCTCCTCCCCGTGCGCCCCCTACCCCTCCCGCCTCTATCCCCCTCTGTGCACCCTCCATCTCCTCCGCCGTGCGCCCCCTACCCTGCCCCTCCCGCCTCTATCCTCCGTGCATCCTCCGTGCTCCCTCCTCTCCTCCCGCGTGCGTCCCTTGCTCCTCCGTAGACCCTCCGTGCACCCTCCCTCTCCTCCCCTCCCCTCCCCTCCCGCCTCTATCCTCCATACATCCTCCGTGCTCCCTCCTCCCCTCCGCCATGCGCCCCCTGGCCTTCCCCTCCCGCCGCTATCCCCCTCGTGCCCCCTCCGTGCACCCTCCCTCTCCTCCCCTCCCCGTGCACCCCCTGCCCCTCCCTCCCACCTCTATCCTCCTCGCGCCCCTCCATGCACCCTTCCTCTCCTCCCCTTCCCGTGCGCCCCTGCCTTCTCCCTGACCTTCCCCCCACCTGCGCCCCTCCCACCTCTATCCCCCTCGTGCACCCTCCATGCACCCCCTTCTCCTCTGCTGTGCGCCCCTAACCCCTCCCCCTCCCCTCCCCCCTTTATCCCCCTTGTGCCCCCTCCATGCACCCGTCCTCTCCTCCCCTCCCCGTGCGCCCCTGCCCTTCCCCCACCTGCGCCCCTCCCACCTCTATCCCGTTCACACCCCCATCTGTTGTATGTCCCTCATCTCCCGCCTCTATCCCCCTCCCCGTGCACCCCCCTCCTCCCATCTGCCGTGCACCTCTCCTGACTCTATCCCCCTCCCTGTGCACCCCCTGCCCTCTCCCTGCTCCTCCCCCCACATGCACCCCTCCCCTCCCCTCCCCTCCCCTCTCTATCCCTGTTATCCGTATAAATACCAAATGCCTTTTGAATCTTGCTAAATTATTGGCCACAACAACAGCATGTGGCAGCAAGTTCCACAGTTTAATCACACATTGTGTGAAAAAGTATTTATTTCAACTGGTTTTAAATTTCCCATCTTTTACATTTCATATAGGCCATGCATCTCGCCACCTCTCTCCACTCCATACATATAGCCCTACAATCCTCCCTCCCCATACAAGCCCTGCCCCTATCCCCACAAACCTTCCCTCTCCATGCACACGTCCCACCCCATGTCTCCCCATACACCTACCAACCTTATACAGCCCTGCCTGTATCCCCAAGCACATACAGCCCCGCACCCTATTCCTCTCCACAGACCTCCTGCCCCAGCCCCACCCCCACTCCCTCCCTCCTCATACTCCCCCCAGCCTTGCCATCCTCACACATCCTTCTGCTTCTTTCATTACACACACTCTCCATACACTCACATCTCCATCTCCAGACACTCCCCACCCCCAAACTTCTCAGCCCCCATATATAGCTACTTTCCCCCTATGCCAGACCCTACCCCCATACACTGGCTTTGCCTGCCAGGGAGTATCCTGCACCCAGACACACCCTTCCTCTCCTGGCCTTTGAGGTGCTGGCCAGACCCCTCGGACAGCATGCACCCCCTCACACACACACTTCCCTCCGTTCCCCACAGAGAACGGCCACATTTGTATGTGGCATTTCTCACAGGTGAGCACCAGCCATTCATTCCCTCCCCGCCCCAGGGTTTCTTTTGCGGGAGCAGGGCAGGAGAGGCTGGTGAAGGGTTGGGAGAGCCATGGGCAAGAGGGTGTGTGGGTGGAGAGAACCTAAGGGAGAAGTGGGGGGAGAAGGCTTTGGTGGATTGAAATGGGGGGGCAAGGAGGGTAGGAAAACCAGCAGAAATCTCATCTCCCACCCCCCCATTCTGCCCCCATCCAGACCCTGCTCCCCCAGCCTCTGTCCCTTGGCTGGGATGCAGCAGAGGGGAGGGGAAAGTGCAGCTGCCTGGCCACACAGATAACCCCTTCCTGCACCCCCAAACAAGCACACCCTCTCCCTGCACATACTCACACCTACCTCCCATCCATTTCTGTCACAGCAGAGGAGGTTTCCAGTTGACTTTGTCTGAACCAAGGCTGCGAGCTGAACAAAATATTAAATACAAGTATCTCCTTGAAATGTCTTCCTGAGCCCTTCAGGGATGCAGAGAAATTGTCTGGTGGGTCAGTCTAGCCATTGCAGCAGGTAAGGAAAGAAACCCACTTTCTTGTGTGGATCTCCATATCTGGGGAAAACAAAGCCTTGTCATAGAGCAACTTAGCATGGGTATGAAAGGCACTGGCTCCCAGGAGAGCTGCCCAGCACCGAGCGTGGGAGTGCTGAGGAACGACCGGACCAGGCTGACTGAGGACACCTAGTAGCACCCAAGTTCAATCAGGCTCCCCCTCCCCATTTTCCTTCCTTGGGCTCTGCCATGGCAGCAGAACAGAGGGGAATGAAAACTCACCCAGTCCTCCCTTGCTTGGCTGACAGGAACCTGAGGAGAGCGCCCTGACCCTGCAGAGCTTAGTAGAGAACCTCAGGGCTCTGGCTCATAGTCTGTCAGGCACTAAAGCAGGTTTAAGTGTCAGAGGGTGGAGGGAGCTCCTAGTGCAGTGGTTCTCAAAGTTTTGTACCGGTGACTCCTTTCACATAGCAAGTCTCTGAGTGCGACCCCCCCCCCTTATAAATTACAAACATGTTTCAATATATTTAACACCATTATAAATGCTAGAGGCAAAGCGGGGTTTGGAGTAGAGGATGACAACTCGCGACCCCCCATGTAATAATCTCGCGACCCCCCGAGGGGTCTCAACCCCCAGTTTGAGAACCCCTGTCCTAGTGGCTGCTGTTTTCCCCTAGGTAGTCACTGACCCATCAGTAGCAAAGCAATTCCCTCTAGCACCAATACATAAAACAGGTGGCAATGCAGAGCCTGGTTCTGAAGTCACATCAGTTTTACTGCAACATAACATCTCCCACTTTCACAGCAGTCAAAGCAGAACCGGGGACACTGTAGAAAACCAATGTTTGTACTTGTGATTATATTAGGAATGGGCATTTAATTAGAGGTAGAATTTCTGCTTTCCTTGTAACTGAAGCGTAGGAGTCAACTCTTGCACTATTCAGTGTTAACTCCTAGAGTCAAAGGGTATGTGATAATCTCGGCCTCCATTTAGAGGAGAGGAACGGTCTAGTCTTCATAGTGGGGGAAAAAAGCTTAAAACCCTACGATCGCTAAAAGACTCAAAAGTCAGCAGGCAAATTAAAAGAGCCCAAATCTGTGTTTTGTTTTGATCTCATGATTTTGAATTAAAATCTTCTGTGATTTTTGGACGTTTGGGTTTGTCAGTCCTAGGTCACTGCCCTGCTGAGGACCTTAACATTCACCGGAGAGGGCAGAGCAGATGCTGTGGGGCCATGCAGATCTGGAGCTGCAGAACCTTGAGCTAATTAACACAATTAGACAGCTGCTTCCAACAGATTTCTTCTTTCTTACATTCTTGGCACTCACTCACCCTGCTTAGTGTGGGACAAGAAAGAGTCAATACTGCCAGCACTAACTAGCTGAGCATTGCATTATTCTTTTAGGCAAGTTTACGGATACCTAAACAGGGAGAAGATTTCAGATAGTTAAGGACTATTTAATTTACCAGGCAGAGTAAGGTGCAACAGCTAGAAGCCATTCGAACTACAAAGAAGGAACAAATTTTTAACAGTGAGGATAATTAACCTTTGGAACAACAGACCTAGTGGATTCTCCATCACTTGAGGTCTTTAAATCAAGATTGGCTGAAGTTGTAAGAGATCTGCTGTAGCTCTACCATGAGTTATGGGTTTGATGCTGGAATCACTGACTGAAATTCTCTTGCCTGTATTATGCAAGAAGTCAGAATAGATGGTCACAGTTTGAGACTGAAGGATCCCTACTACTAAGGCTCTGCCTACAATGTGAGATGTCCAGCAAAATCAGACTGTCTAAGCAGGCCTGCTTTGTGTTTGAGCTCAGAGATAGTAAACGGTGTAATTACCATAGTTAAGTTACCACACAGCTCTTTCTAAACAAACACGCTTATTCTTAAGATAAAGTATTACAGAGAAAACATATTAAAACAATAAAAAAACCCTACACACATGCTACTAAACTCACCAGAGATCACCCTCTCTCTCCAGCAAGGGCTTTGGTTGGTTCACCATAGTCCCTCAAACTCCACCCAGGGGTTTTTCCTTTGTTCACAAGTTCATCAGCACTTCAGCTCAAAACAAGGACTCTCATGAATGAGGGAGTCCCTCCTTTATCCAGTTGAGCTCTTTGAAGAGACTGTGAATAGGTTATCAGCCACACATGGGTCCCCCCTTCAGGGCAAAGCTTCAAAAGGCTGAGTTCTTGCATAACTGGAATATATCCCTTAAAAGACGTTACGTACAATCCCACAATCGTACATAAACATTTGCATTTTGAATATAACGAACTCCAAAGATACTTGTACTAAATTCAATCAAGTTTGTCCACGATATTTTCATATCTGTCACAGTCACAATGGTCCCTTCTGGCCTTAAAGACTATAACTCTATGAAAGAAGGGATTGATTCTGTAGGATAGGTGACAGCCCTACCTCCCTTCCACAGCGTGCTGCTCTCCGCTCAGCAAGCAAGCTATGCCAAGGGAGAGCTTCACATTTAAACTACCGGGCAAGACAGAAAGGTTTCCTGCAGTGGGTGTGTCACAGATCCACAAGTCCAATGCTCTCGTACAGCTCTGGAACAGTTCCTGGGAGAATCCCTTCAGTCTGTCAGCCCCCTTAGGGTCACACTCTGTCACTAGGGTAAGTCACTTGGCTTTACTGACTCCTTAGACTGAACCTCGGGGCCTTCAGCACTCCTGCCTGATGCTGTGAGCTCCCTGCAGCGAGTCCACCTGAGTTGGAAACCTGAGGGAGACTTGCAGATCCAAAAGGAGCAATGCACCCCCAACTTCCTTAACCTGGAGTAGCTCTCAGGCAGCGGTGTAAAAGCAGGAGGGTTTATTAGTTGTCTGGAACACAGTATAGAAAGTCCTTAGTTAACATAGAGAACAGATAGTTACACCATAGTCCATCTGGGTCAGTCCCAGAGCACTGTTTACACTGGAGCTTTACAGCGCTGAAACTCGCTTCACTCAGGGAGGTGTTTTTCACACACACACACCCCCCGAGTGAGAAAGTTGCAGTGCTGCAAATTGCCAGTGTAGACAAGCCCCAAGAAACTTTTCCCACCATCTAGTTAACCATGCAGCACATAGGGGAAACTGAGGCACGCACAATATACACCTCTACCCTGATATAACGCGACCTGATCTAACACGAATTTGGATATAACACGGTAAAGCAGCGCTCCGGGGGGCGGGGCTGCGCGCTCCGGTGGATCAAAGGAAGTTCAATATAAAGCGGTTTCACCTATAACGTGGTAAGATTTTTTGGCTCCCGAGGACAGCCTTATATCAGGGTAGAGGTGTACATACAAAATATTATGAAAAATTCCCACTCCATCACAGGGGGCCTCCAGGTTTGCAGCTGTGTTTTTTTAATACATAATCTTGATAAAATTCCCATGCCAATAGAGACCTGCCTGGCAAGGATTTTTCGACAAGAGTCTCTGGACGGTGGGTAGTGAGGAGACCACCCGGGTAAGCAGAGATAGTTATTTAAAACCTGCTGCTATTTGATATTTGTTTCAGTTACTTTGGTTTATGGTCATTCTGTTAATGGAGCATAAAAACCTGTGTCATTCCCCGATCTCTGTGCTCAAGACCTGTCTCTTTCTGGCCCCCCCGGTGTCACACTCTGTTATGAGTGATGGCTCTCAGGTTTGGCTGTTTGTGAATGTATTGCCTAAAATTCAATACGCATTTTAAAATAAAAGCCCTGTTTTCGGATAGTACAAAGAGCTAGGGTCACATGAAACAGCCACTGATGGCAGTGTCCAAGACACAGCTATCAGCAGCATGCAGTTCTGCCTCTCAGACATCGTGCATAGCTCCCAAAGATAATAGTGCAGCTATAAATTCCAGAGCCACAATGTTCCCTCTTTAGAGGTTGTGTCATGTGCCCAACTACTCAAATTATGGATCAGTGTTTCTGTGCAGATCACCAGGGACTTTCTCCTGTAGTTTCCAAACACATTTTAACGCTGATAGCCAACAGGTGATGCAAGTAATGCAGTGTCTATTCAGACACTGTGTTGCCCAAACTACATCGACCTAAGCCTTATGCCTTTTGCAGAGATGGAGGTCAGCATAGCGAGTGAGTTACAATGGCGGGAGGAACACTGTAATGTGTATGCATACATAGTTAGTCCACATAAGCTGCCTTACGTCAACCTAACTCTGTAGTATAGATCTGACCTGAGAATTCTGTTCCTCAGGGCACATGGCTGAGGGCCCAGCCTGGTTATTTGACCTGCGTGTGATTTTTGAGAATTTTGCCATCACAGATAATTGAAAGTTAGTGCAGAGGGGTAATGATTCATGGCTCTCCACCACTGGCTCCTCAATGCCTTTGTGCAATGCTGGCCCAAAGGAATCTAGCCAGGTTGAGTTGTGCGGAACAGTGACTAGAGTGTTCGAGCAGCTGGTTTGCTCTTACTCGTTATTCCCTATCGCATTAACCTCATGGACACCATGTGTTAAAGTTTTGGAGGAAAGAGGGAAATGAACATGACATCGCCCACTGTCACACAGAGCCAGTCAGGCTCCCCCTGCTGGCAGCCTGCGGACTCCAATGAGGGATCAAGTCAGTGATTCTCCCCATGGACTCTAAGGGTACGTCTATACTTACCGGCCGGGTCGACGGGTAGCGTTCGACTTCTCGGAGTTCGAACTATCGCGTCTAATCTAGACGCGATAGTTCGAACTCCGAACGTGCTCCCGTCGACTCCAGAACTCCACCACCGCGAACAGCGGTGGCAGAGTCGACGGGGGAGACGCGGACTTCGATCCCGCGGCGTCTGGACAGGTAAGAAGTCACGTACCTTAGTTCGACACCCCCCCCCCAGTGTAGACCAGGCCTAAGCTTCCCAGGGTGTCAGCAGGCTGCAGCACTGGTTCCTTCCCCATTTCCTGGGCATTGACTCTCAGTCTGTTACCGCTTCATGGAACTGGAGCCCTGCAGCCCTCCAAGACCAATGCTGACCCCCGAGATACCCCCATATCTTAAACACACCCAAGGGTGAAAGTAACTTAAAGGACTTACTGGTAAGCCGGAGTGCTGAGTGGGGGGGCAAGGCTTCAACCAGAAGAGGTGGGGCCTTTCAACATTTAAAGGCCTTTAAATCACTCTGGAGCTACCAGTTGTAGAGGCGGCTGGGAGCCCTGGAGCTCAGGGGCGAATTAAAGGGCCTGGGGCTCTGGCTGACCTTGGTTAGGTTGGTCGGGGGTGCCTGGACAAAAATGGGAATGACTCTAGGTCATTCTCTTCTTTGAGTTTCGTCTAATGGAGATTCAGTCCTGCCTGGAATATCATGCCAGCTGGAGGCTTCTGCCTCAGGCTTCTCTTCCAGTCGGCAGCACCGCGTGGTCGCACCTACCCCAGCTTACCCCTTGCTCCCATGGCTCATGAAGCCTGGACCGTAGTAAGGACCAGTTCAACTATAGGCTGAGCAAGTGCATAATGGTGGTAGAATGTGCCTTTGGATGTTTAAAAGCTCGCTGGCGCAGTTTGCTGACTCGGTTAGACCTCAGTGAAACCAATATTCCCATCGTTATTACTGCTTGCTGTGTGCTCTACAATATCTGTGAGAGTAAGGGGGAGACATTTATGGCGGGTTGGAAGGTTGAGGCAAATCGCCTGGCTGCTGATTATGTGCAGCCAGACACCAGGGCAGTTAGAAGAGCACAGCAGAGTGTGCTGTGCATCAGAGAAGCGTTGAAAACCAGTTTTATGACTGGCCAGGCTACGGTGTGAAAGTTCTGTTTGTTTCTCCTTGATGAAAACTCACCCCCTTGGTTCACTCTACTTCTCTGTAAGCCAATCGCCCTCCACTCCCCACTTTGAGCTCCGCTTGCAGAGGCAATAAAGTCATTGTTTCAAATTCATGCATTCTTTATTAATTCATCACACAAATGGGAGGATAACTGACAAGGTAGCCTGGGAGGGGTGGGGGAGGAGGGAAGCACAGGGGTGGGGTAGTTGTAGGGGCACCCCCTAGAATGGCATGCAGCTCATCATAGAAGCGGCATGTCTGGGGCTCTGACCCGGAGCAGCCGTTTGCTTCTCTGGTTCTTTAGTAGGCTTATCATAGAATCATAGAATCATAGAATCTCAGGGTTGGAAGGGACCTCAGGAGGTCATCTAGTCCCACCCCCTGCTCAAAGCAGGACCAATTCCCAACTAAATCATCCCAGCCAGGGCTTTGTCTACCATGACCTTAAATACCTCTAAGGAAGGGGATTCCGCCACCTCCCTAGGTAACCCATTCCAGTGCTTCACCACTCTCTGAGTGAAAAAGTTTTTCCTAATATCCAACCTAAACCTCCCACGCACAACTTGAGACCATTACTCCTTGTTCTGTCATCAGGTACCACTGAGAACAGTCTAGATCCATCCTCTTTGGAACCCCCTTTCAGGTAGTTGAAAGCAGCTATCAAATCCTCCCTCATTCTTCTCTTCTGCAGACTAAACAATCCCAGTTCCCTCAGCCTCTCCTCATAAGTCATGTGCTCCAGCCCCCTAATCATTTTTGTTGCCCTCCACTGGACTCTTTCCAATTTTTCCACATCCTTCTTGTAGTGCGGGGCCCAAAACTGGACACAGTACTCCAGATGAGGCCTCACCAATGTCGAATAGAGGGGAATGATCACATCCCTCGATCTGCTGGCAATGCCCCCTGCTTCACGCGTCATTGCTGTGGGTCCTTGTTATAACCTCTGTCCTTCATGCCCTTGGAGATTTTTTCAAATATTCCAGCATTTTGTCTTTTGGAACGGAGTTTGGATAGCACGGATTCGTCTCCCCATACAGCGATCAGATGCAGTACCTCCCATTCAGTCCATGCTGGAGCTCTTTTGCGATTCTGGGACTCCATGGTCACCTGTGCTGATGAGCTCTGCATGGTCACTTGTGCTGATCAGCTCGCTATGCTGGCCAAACAGGAAATGAAATTCAAAAGTTTGCAGGGCTTTTCCTGTCTACCTGGCCAGTGCTTCTGAGTTGATAGTGTTGTCCAGAGCAGTCACAATGGAGCACTCTGGGATAGCTCCTGGAGGCAAATACGGTCGAATTGTGTCCACACTACACCAACTTCGACCCAGCAGGGTCGATTTCAGTGCTAATCCCCTCATTGGGGAGGAGTACAGAAATCGATTTTAAGAGCCCTTTAAGTCGACAAAAATGGCTTTGTCATATGGACGGGTACAGGTTAAATCGATCTAACGCTGTAGAAGGAAGAAAAAGGAGAAGGTTCAGGAGGAAAGAAAAGTTAGCCATTGTCCGTGTAAGGTGGTGGCAAGGCCTGCAAGAGGAGATGTTTGAGAGGCAAAGTGAAATATGGGATTGGATGGAAAGAGAGATTTGTGAATCATCAGCACAGAGGTGAGAGCTGGAGCCCCAACGGCCGATGAGGTCACCCAGAGCCAGGATATGCTGTAGGAAGAGCAAAGGGCCAAGATCATATCCATGGGGAGCCTCACAGAATGGGGAGGGGAGTAGGGCCCCTGAAAGAGACAAATAAATAAACCAGTCACAACAATGTCCTTGTTGACACACAATATTGTCCCCTGGAGAGGGCACTGGACTAGGTCTCAGGACGCCTGTGGTGTGGACCCAGTTCTGCCACTGACCCACTGTGTGATTTCAGGCATATGTGGGGAGGGATGGCAGTGGAATGAGGTAATCCTCCACAGAGCAGGCTGTGGGTCTGGGTCCCAAGCTTCATAGATCCTGGGATGTCTGCAGGAGACCAGAGCCAGGGGCGCCAGGCTGTTCCACATCCTTGTCTAGGCTAGAAAGATGTCTTGCTAGCATGTGCGAACTAACACTCTACAATTAGACTTGCTTAATTAATTAATTAATTAGGCTTGAATAAAGTCTGAGAGTGGTTTGAACATTGGCCTGCTAAACCCAGGGTTGTGAGTTCAATCCTTGAGGAGGCCACTTAGGGATCTGGGGCAAAAATTGGTCCTGCTAGTGGAGGCAGGGGGCTGGACTCGATGACCTTTCGAGGTCCCTTCCAGTTCTAGGAGATTGGTATATCTCCAATTATTACCTTTAAACTAAAAACTATTTCCCCATGCTAATTTTCCCTCCTACTGTTACTCACACCTTCTTGTCAACTGTTTGAAATGAGCCATCCTGATTATCACGATAAGTTTTTTTTCACCTGCTGATAATAACCCATATTAATCGATTTGTCTCATTAGAGTTGGTATGACAACCACCATCTTGTCATGTTCTCTGTGTATATATCTATATCTATATATATATATATATATATCTTCCTACTGTATTTTCCACTCCATGCATTTGATGAAGTGGGTTTTAGCCCACAAAAGCTTATGCCCAAATAAATTTGTTAGTCTCTAAGGTGCCACAAGTACTCCTCATTCTTTTTGCTGATTCAGCCTAAAATGGCTACCACTCTGAAACCTGTCTACAAGTCTAGTGTAAACACGGCAGACTGGTCAAATTAAAGCATAGGCTCTGTCCAGCTGAGGCACAAATATTTGAGGTCTTCTACATTCTACACCTTCAATGGGAGTAAGGTTTGCCCTGTGGCTACACGAGGACTTCCTCACTTCAACTGAGGCAGGGTCGCTGTTATCTCTCACAGCTGTCAAATGTGAGAGCTTCCTTACCCAACAAACCACCTTCATTCACCAGCTGAATCCTCCCACCCAACATTGCCCCTCTTAAAATGCCCCTTCAAGCTAGGCAGTCCCAAGCTGGTGTCCTATCTGTGGGTCGCTGGTGGGAACTGCACTTTCTGCCCTTCCCATTGCCTTCCTCCTGGCCAGGCTACTCACACATAACCTCTCCCCAACATTTCAGATAAAGCACCAGCTCCCCTGTGCGTCTGTGTCTTGCCAGCTGGCCTATCTGGCCCTGGCCTGACAAACCCCTTTGGTGGGTCAGCATGGGGATATCAGTAGCCTCTGGGACCTGTGCCTGCAACAGCCTGTCATCTACTGGGGCAAAGGATTTAACCTTATTGTCTTTATTTCTGAGGCTCATGATAGAGGTACTTAATAATGGATGTTGTAGAGAAGACTATATCTGGGTGAGACCGCCTGGCAGGTGCTATACAGGGGGTCAGACTAGATGATCACACTGGTCCCTTCTGGCCTGGGCTTCTGTGACTGTAATAAAAAGAGGGTTCTTGTTTACCTTTTCCATAACCCAGCAGCAACGGTCTGTGCAATGGCAGTGGAAGGCAGCATATTTACAACTGATTAAAGGAAACACTTTTCTGTTTCACACCATGCACCATTAACCAGTGGAACTCCCTACTACAAGAGTGCTAGGCAGAGACGGGCTCCACCTAACAAAGAGAGGGAAGAGCATCTTCGCAAGCAAGCTGGCTAACCTAGTGAGGAGGGCTTTAAACTAAGTCCACCAGGAGAAGGAGACCAAAGCCCTGAGGTAAGTGGGGAAGTGGGATACCAGGAGGAAGCACGAGCAGGAGAGTGCAAGAGGGGAGGACTCCTGCCTCATACTGAGAAAGCAGGACGATCAGCTAGTTCTCTTAAGTGCCTATACACAAATGCAAGAAGCCTGGGAAACAAGCAGCGAGAACTGGAAGTCCTGGCACAGTCAAGGAATTATGATGTGATTAGAATAACATACCTGTTGGGATAAATCACATGACTGGAGCACTGTCATGGATGGATATAAACTGTTCAGGAAGGACAGGCAGGGCAGAAAAGGTGGGGGAGTTGCATTGCATGTAAGAGAGCAGTATGACTGCTCAGAGCTCTGGTACGAAACTGGGGAAAAACCTGAGAGTCTCTGGATTAAGTTTAGAAGTGTGAGCAACAAGGGTAATGTCGTGGTGGGAGTCTGCTATAGACCACCAGACCAGGGGGATGAGGTGGACGAGGCTTTCTTCTGGCAACTAACAGAAGTTACTAGATCACAGGCCATGGTTCTCATGGGAGACTTCAATCATCCTGATATCTGCTGGGAGAGCAATACAGCAGTGCACAGACAATCCAGGAAGTTTTTGGAAAGTGTAGGGGACAATTTCCTGGTGCAAGTGCTGGAGGAACCAACTAGGGGCAGAGCTCTTCTTGACTTGCTGCTCACAAACCGAGAAGAATTAGTAGAGGAAAAAAAGTGGATGGGAACCTAGGAGGCAGTGACCATGAGAGGTGGAGTTCAGGATCCTGACACAAGGAAGAAAGGAGACCAGCAGAATACGGACCCTGGACTTCAGAAAAGCAGATCTTGACTCCGTCAAGGAACTGATGGGCAGGATCCCCTGGGAGAATAACATGAGGGGGAAAGAAGTCCAGGAGAGCTGGCTGTATTTTAAAGAAGCCTTATTGAGGTCACAGGAACAAACCATCCTGATGTGTAGTAAGAATAGTAAATATGGCAGGCGACCAGCTTGGCTTAATAGAGAAATCCTTGCTAATCTTAAACACAAAAAGGAAGTTTACAAGAAGTGAAAGATTAGACAAATGACCAGGGAGGAGTATAAAAATATTGCTCAGGCATGCAGGAGTGAAATCAGGAAGGCCAAATCACACTTGGAGTTGCAGCTAGAAAGAGATGTTAAGAGTAACAAGAAGGATGAGGAGAAAGCAGTGGATGTGTTATTCTTTGACTTATCAAAGCTTTTGATACAGTCTCCAACAGTGTTCTTGCTGGGAAGTTAAAGAAGTATGGGCCCGATGAATGGACTATAAGGTGGATAGAAAGCTGGCTAGATTGTCGAGCTCAACAGGTAGTGACCAATCGCTCCATGTCTAGTTGGCAGCCGGTTTCAAGTGGAGTGCCCCAAGGGTCGGTCCTGGCGCCAGTTTTGTTCAATAGCTTCATTAATGATCTGGAGGATGCCGTGGACTGCACCTTCTGCAAGTTTGCAGATGACACTAAACTGGGAGGAGTGATAGATATGCTGGAGGGTAGGGATAGGATACAGAGGGACCTAGTCAAATTAAAGGATTGGACCAAAAGACATCTGATGAGGTTCAACAAGGACAAGTGCAGAGTCCTGCACTTAGGAGGGAATAATCCCATGCACTGCTACAGACTAGGGACCGAATGGCTAGGCAGCAGTTCTGCAGAAATTGACCTAGGGGTTCCAGCGGACGAGAAGCTGGATATGAGTTGACAGTGTGCCCTTGTTGCCAAGAAGGGTAATGGCATTTTGGGCTGTATAAGTATGGGCATTGCCAGCAGAATGAGGGATGTGATCATTTCCCTCTATTCGACATTGGTGAGGCCTCATCTGGAGTACCGTGTCTAGCTTTGGGCCCCACACTACAAGAAGGATGTGGAAAAATTGGAAAGAGTCCAATGGAGGGCAACAAAAATGCTTAGGGGGCTGGAGAACATGACTTATGAGGAGAGGCTGAGGGAACTGGGATTGTTTAGCCTGCAGAAGATAAGAAAGAGGGGTGATTTTTTAGCTGCTTTCAACTACCTGAAAGGAGGTTCCAAAGAGGATGGATCTAGACCAGGGGTTGGCAACCTTTCAGAAGTGGTGTGCTGAGTCTTCATTTATTCACTCTAATTTAAGGTTTTGCGTGCCAGCAATACATGTTAACGTTTTTAGAAGGTCACTTTCTATAAGTCTATAATATATAAGTAAAATATTGTTGTATGTAAAATTTATAAGGTTTTTAAAATGTTTAAGAAGCTTAATTTAAAATTAAATTAAAATGCAGAGGTCCCTGGACCGGTGGCCAGGACCTGGGCAGTGTGAGTGCCACTGAAAATCAGCTTTCGTGCCGCCTTCGGCACGCATGCCATAGGTTGCCTACCCCTGATCTAGACTGTTCTCAGATGACAGAACAAGGAGTAATAGTCTCAAGTTGCAGTGGGGGAGGTTTAGGTTGGATATTAGGAAAAACTTTTTCACTAGGAGGATGGTAAAGCACTGGAATGGGTTATCTAGAGAGGTGGTGGAATCTTCTTCCTTATCGGTATTTAATGTCAGGCTTGACAACGCCCTGGCTGGGATGATTTAGTTGGGGATTGGCCCTTAGATGACCTCTTGAGGTCCCTTCCAACCCTATATTCTATGTTTCTATGTAGTTGAGGATGGAAGCTTACCAGGATTCAGAAAAGAATTGGACTTTTAGATGGCCAATGGGAACATCAACAGTCAAAAGGACAGAATGTCTGAACACTGTGGTGAATCACTGACTGCTTAGGGATAAGAAAGAAACATCCCAGGTAGGCATGTTATTGCATAATTGTCCATTATGAAGGTTTTACACCTACCTCTGAAGCATCTGGTACTGGCCTCTGTAGGCCAGGACATGGGACCTATGACCTGATCAGGTCTGGCAAATCCTATATTCCTAAAGTTCCCATGTAACCCGCCCCCCCACCCACACACACCCTACCCCCCTCCTCAAAAAGAACAAAACAAAACACAAGTGCAATAGAATATGCTGGGGGTGAGTGTCAATGACTATAGTGCACACCTTGGGTGTGCTAAAGCACTCCACTGTCTCATGCCTCAGCACATTCAAGTGTGTGTGACAATCACAGACACTCTCAGAGGTTGTTGCTGGCAGATAAGAAGAACACTCAGATAAGTAAAAACTGTCAGGCTCAAAACAGCAGGGGAAATCTCTAACCTGCTACTCTTTGAAAAGAATAATTAAGTAGTAGTTGAATGTGACCTCATCCATAATTTACTTGGATTTCCAAAAAGCTTTTGATAAGGATTGTCATAAAAGCTTATTAAGGAATCTAACTAACCCACAGGACAAGGGGCAAAGTCTCGTTATGGAGTAAGCACTGCTTAGGCAATAAGGAAGCGCTGCCTGTCCTAGAAAGGATAGAGGTTAAGAGGAGTCAGATCTAAGGGGTAGGTACTGGAACCAATGTGACTCATACACTTAATGGCTTGAAGAGGAAATTTCCTTGAGTTGGTGACATTTATTTCAGTGATTTGCTGCCATTATTTTAACCAAAGGTTTCCTTTGGCCTCTGCTAAACCCAGCTGTGTGTGTGCTTACGAGAGCCTATTCAGTTGTCTATCCATTTAAAAAAAACATTTTCATAACTTTATTTGCTCAAGGGTGTTTCCTCCCTTCAGCAAATAAACCTGGATTAAATGCAATTTCTGGAAATGCTCTGGTAACATTTTCAGAATGTGTTGATGCTTGAGAAGTTTGAGTTCCCAGGACAAGTTGTTTCTGGCAGGGATGAAGTAGCAGCAAACAGAGAAGGCTGGGAGATCACTCCAACTCTCCCTGACATGGGTGGCAGAATTCCAACAAGCACATCGCCAAGGTACTTGGCTGAGTGGTTTGCAGAGCGACAATCACTGCAGATGCCAGCTTGCTGATGGGGTTAGATTTCAGGAACCACAGAAGACTTTAAGTACCTCCAGCTGGACTTTCCTGAACAAGGATACTGGGCAGTGTGATGAGGGATGACATTCCATTGTCATCACCCTAAGGCTGAAACCAAATTCATCTATGTTGATGGGCTCTCAGCTTGCAGGGTCCCCTGAGAGCGGCATTGGGCTCTCCCATGGGAATGCTGTGATGCTGTGCAGGCTGGAATGCTTCTAGGTGGTGTTTTGAAAAAATCCATCCCCAGTGAGCCTTGGGAGTTAAAAATTCCTAGTTTATTAAACATACAGAGCACCTGGGCCCTCCCTCCTCCATCTGCCCCCCTGAAAAGCCAATATAAATCCACTCCAGATAACTTAGCAGCTTGTGTGAGGACAGACTAAAGAGCCTGGGTTTGGGATTTGCACCTGGGTTGTCAGGGTTCCCTCCCCACTCTGAACTCTGGGGTACAGATGTGGGGAAGTTCAATCCTTGAGGGGGCCATTTAGGGATCTGGGGCAAAAATCTGTCTGGGGATTGGTCCTGCTTTGAGCAGGGGGTTGGACTAGATGACCTTCTGAGGTCCCTTCCAACCCTGATATTCTATGAAAGACCCCCTAAGCTTATTTCTACCAGTTTAGGTAAAAACGTTCCCAAGGCACAAATTTTTCCTTGTCCTTGGACGGTATCGCTGCCACCACCAAGTGTGTTAGATGAAGATTCAGGAAAAGGACCACTTAGAGTTCCTGTTTCCCCAAAATATCCCCCCAAGACCCTTCACCCCCTTTCCTGGGGAGGCTGGAGAATAATATACCAACCAAATAGGTAAACAAGGTGAGCACAGACCAGACCCTTGGGTTTTTAGGACACTAAAAACCCAATCACGTCCTTAAAAGCAGAACTTTATTATAAAGAAAAAAAAGTAAAAGAAGCACCTCTGTAAAATCAGGATGGAAGGTAATTTTACAAGGTAATAAGATTTAACACACAGAGGATTCCCCTCTAGGCAAAACTTCAAAGTTACAAAAAACAGGAATAAATCTCCCTCTTAGCATAGGAAAAAATCACAAGCTAAAACAAAAGATAAGCTAACGCATTTCCTCGCTGTTACTTTCATTTTTTGTAATCTTGGCTGCTTATTTCAGGCAGGGTTTTAGGAGATGTTTTTTCCTGCCCAGAGAGAACAACAAAGAAAGCACAAACAAAACCTCCCCCCACATATTTGAAAGTATCTTCTTTCCTTATTGGTCCTTTTGGTCAGGTGCCAGCCAGGTTATTTGAGCTTCTTAACCCCTTAAAGGTAAAGGAAGGACTTTATACTACCCTTAGTTGTATGTTTATGACATGGGTCTTGGAGTTACTTTCCATTTTCTACCCACTCAGACTGACTCCTTCCCTCTGGGTCAGGTTTTACAGCCCTTGAGCACATCAGCTGTATCCTCTCAGCCATTGCTTTTGATGCAAAAGTTTTCCTCTGTCCCATCTTATAAGTAGGCCAACTCCCAGCGGTGGCTCCAGCTGTGGAAGGAGGCAGATTCAGAGGCCACTATCTACACTGTAATGTAAGGGTTAGTGGGATTCAAGTCAGCTGATCCGTGTTAGAGAACCATGGGCTTGTGCATCTACACTGATTCTTAAACCTACGTTCAGACTTTTCTGACTTGGGGCTCTGGCTTCCATACTGGAACATGCAGACATGAGTCCAACCAACAATATCTGAGTCCCTAGCACCCTCCTGAAATATGGCCACTCCAGCCCTTTGGCCCTGGTGCATTGTGAGGAAACTTGGCTGTCCACCCTGCACATTACAGGAAGTTTGAACAGCCCGCCAATGCGGAGGAGTTATAGAATAGAATCATAGAATATCAGGGTTGGAAGGGACCTCAGGGGGTCATCTAGTCCAACCCCCTGCTCAAAGCAGGACCAAATCCCAACTAAATCATCCCAGCCAGGGCTTTGTCAAGCCTGACCTTAAAAACCTCTAAGGAAGGAGATTCCACCACCTCCCTAGGTAACCCATTCCAGTGCTTCACCACTCTCTGAGTGAAAAAGTTTTTCCTAATATCGAACGTAAACCTCCCCCACTGCAACTTGAGACCATTACTCCTTGTTCTGTCATCAGGTACCACTGAGAACAGTCTAGAGCCATCCTCTTTGGAACCCCCTTTCAAGTAGTTGAAAGCAGCTATCAAATCCCCCCTCATTCTTCTCTTCTGAAGACTAAATAAGATCAGTTCCCTCAGCCTCTCCTCATAAGTCATGTGCTCCAGCCCCCTAATCATTTTGGTTGCCCTCCATTGGACTCTTTCCAATTTTTCCACATTCTTCTTGTATTGTGGGGCCCAAAACTGGACACAGTACTCCAGATGAGGCCTCACCAATGTCGAATAGAGGGAAATGATCACATCCCTCAATCTGCTGGCAATGCTCCTATTTATACAGCCCAAAATGCCATTACCCTTCTTGGCAACAAGGGCACACTGTCAACTCATATCCAGCTTCTCGTCCGCTGGAACCCCTAGGTCCTTTTCTGCAGAACTGCTGCCTAGCCACTCAGTCCCTAGTCTGTAGCAGTGCATGGGATTCTTCCATCCTAAGTGCAGGACTCTGCACTTGTCCTTGCTAAACCGCATCAGATTTCTTTTGGCCCAGTCCTCTAATTTGTCTAGGTCCCTCTGTATGCTATCGCTACCCTCCAGCGTATCAACCACTCCCCCCAATTTAGTGTCATCTGCAAACTTGCTGAGGGTACAGTCCACGCCATCCTCCAGATCATTAATAAAGTTATTGAACAAAACCGGCCCCAAGACTGACCCTTGGGGCACTTTGCTTGATACCAACTGCCAACTAGACATGGAGCCATTGATCACTACCCATTGAGCCCAACCATCTAGCCAGCTTTCTATCCACCTTATAGTCCATTCATCTAGTCCATACTTCTTTAACTTGCCAGCAAGAATACTGTGGGAGACTGTATCAAAAGCTTTGCTAAAGTCAAGGAATAACATATCCACTGCTTTCCCCTCATCCACAGAGCCAGTTATCTCCTCATAGAAGACAATTAGGTTAGACAGGCATGACTTGCCCTTGTTGAATCCATGCTGATTGTTCCTGATCACTTTCCTCTCCTCTAAGTGCTTCAGAATTGATTCCTTGAGGACCTGCTCCATGATTTTTCCAGGGACTGAGGTGAGGCTGACTGGCCTGTAGTTCCCTGGATCCTCCTTCTTCCCTTTTTTAAAGGTAGGCACTACAGTAGCCTTTTTCCAGTCATCCGAGACCTCCCCCAGTCTCCATGAGTTTTCAAAGATAATGGCCAATGTCTCTGCAATCACATCCGCTAACTCCTTTAGCACCTTCGGATGCAGCGCATCCGGCCCCATGGACTTGTGCTCATCCAGCTTTTCTAAATAGTCCTGAACCACTTCTTTCTCCACAGAGGTCTGGTCACCTCCTCCCCATGCTACGCTGCTCAGTGCAGCAGTCTGGGAGCTGATCTTGTCTGTGAAGACAGAGGCAAAAAAAGCATTGAGTACATTAGCTTTCTCCACATCCTCTGTCACTAGGTTGCCTCCCTCATTCAGTAAGGGGCCCACACTTTCCTTGACTTTCTTCTTGGTGCTAACATACCTGAAGAAACCCTTCTTGTGACTCTTAACATCTCTTGCTAGCTGCAACTCCAGGTGTGATTTGGCCTTCCTGATTTCACTCCTGCATGCCTGAGCAATATTTTTATACTCCTCCCTGGTCATTTGTCTAATTTTCCACTTCTTGTAAGCTTCTTTTTTGTATTTAAGATCAGCAAGGATTTCACTGTTGAGCCAAGCTGGTCACCTGCCATATTTACTATTCTTACTACACATCGGGATGGTTTGTTCCTGCAACCTCAATAAGGCTTCTTTAAAATACAGCCAGGTTTCCTGGACTCTTTCCCCCTCATGTTATTCTCCCAGGGGATCCTGCCCATCAGTTCCCTGACGGAGTCAAGATCTGCTTTTCTGAAATCCAGGGTCCGTATTCTGCTGGTCTCCTTTCTTCCTTGTGTCAGGATCCTGAACTCCACCATCTCATGGTCACTGCCTCCCAGGTTCCCATCCACTTTTGCTTCCTCTACTAATTCTTCCCAGTTTGTAAGCAGCAGGTCAAGAAGAGCTCTGCCCCTAGTTGGTTCCTCCAGCACTTGCACCAGGAAATTGTCCCCTACAATTTCCAAAAACTTCCTGGATTGTCTGTGCCACGCTGTATTGCTCTCCTAGCAGATATCGGGATGATTGAAGTCTTCCATGAAAACCATGGCCTGTGATCTAGTAACTTCTGTTAGTTGCCAGAAGAAAGCCTCGTCCACCTCATCCCCCTGGTCTGGTGGTTTATAGCAGACTCCCACCACAACATCACCCTTGTTGCTCACACTTCTAAACTTAATCCAGAGACTCTCAGGTTTTTCCCCAGTTTCGTACCAGAGCTCTGAGCAGTCATACTGCTCTCTTACAAACAATGCAACTCCTCCATCTTTTCAGCCCTGCCTGTCCTTCCTGAACAGTTTATATCCATCCATGACAGTACTCCAGTCATGTGAGTTATCCCACCAAGTCTCTGTTATTCCAATCACATCATAGTTCCTTGACTGTGCCAGGACTTCCAGTTCTCCCTGTTTGTTTCCAGTTCTCCCTGCTTCTTGCATTTGTGTATAGGCACTTAAGATAACTCGCTGATTGTCCCGCTTTCTCAGTATGGGACAGGAGTCCTCCCCTCTTGCGCTCTCCTGGTGTCCCATTTCCCCACTTACTTGTGCTTCCTCCCGGTGTCCCATTTCCCCACTTACCTCAGGAATTTAATCTTCTTCCCCTGGTGAACCTAGTTTAAAGCTCTCCTCACTAGGTTAGCCAGCCTGCTTGCAAAGATGCTCTTCCCTCTCTTTGTTACGTGGAGCCCGTCTCTGCCTAGCACTCCTCCTTCTTGGAACACCATTCCATGGTCAAAGAATCCAAACCCTTCCTTCCAACACTACCTGTGTAGCCATTCATTGATTTCCACGATTCAACAGTCTGTACCCTGGCCTTTTCCTTCCACAGGGAGGATGGACAAGAACACCACTTGGGCCTCAAACTCCTTTATCCTTCTTCTCAGAGCCACGTAGTCTGCAGTGATCCGCTCAAGGTCATTCTTGGCAGTATCATTGGTGCCCACATGGAGAAGCAGGAAAGGGTAGCGATTTGAGGGCTTGATGAGTCTCGGCAGTCTCTCCGTCACACCGTGAATCCCAGCTCCTGGCAAGCAGCAGACCTCTTGGTTTTCTCGGTTGGGGTGTGTAGCAGAGTGAAACCCTGCTCCTGCTGTGAGGGGTTTAAAAGTGGCCTGGCAGGGCTTGAGAGCGGCTGCTCTCAAGGCTGGGCTGAGTGAGAAAGTGGCTGCAGGTGAAGCCACGCCCCAAACTGAGCCACAGCTGGCCCCTATAAAAGGCCAGGGAAGCCAGAAACAGTCAGTCTCTCTCTGCCTACAGAGAGAGAAGGGCCTAGCTGCAGGGAGCTTGAGACTGGATACCTAGGGTGAAGCAGGGCTGGGGAAAGGCTGAGGAGCTGGGGAAGCTCCAGCCTAGAAAGCCCCAGGCTGCGGCCTAGCAGAGGGCAACTGGTACTGGGGGTTGCAGAGGGCAGCCCAGGAGTAGGCCAAGGCAGCAGGTCCAAACCCCTTTGCCAGGGCTGAGTAGGCTGATACTGCAGTCTGCCCAGAGTGTGGGGCTAGACAATGACTGGCAGTAGCCAATACTGAGGCAAGGTGGGGATAGAGGGTGGGGGTTCCCCAAGGAGGGGAGACCCAGTGAGAAAGGGGTTACTGCTAGGGGGCAGCACCCCATGTGAAAGGGCACCGGGTCCAGGGAGGGACACGGGGGCCTGAAGACAGGTGGATCACCAGCCTGCAGAGGGCGCTCCAGCACTGGACTGAGCTAATTCCCGGAGTCACCAGCAGGAGGCGCCGCGGGGGTGAGTCCGACCCGTCTACAGGGTGGCAGATAGATGACTCAGACCCCCTGAGGAGGGACTCCCTGACCACCACCACCTGCCTCCTTCTCTTGGGAGCAGTGGTCGTGGACCCCCATCCCTAGAACAGTGCATCTCATGCCTTCCAATTGGTGGAGTCTCCTTCTGCTCCCTTCCCTCAGATGCATGATCTAGTCCACTCTCCGCATTAGTACCTGTGGAGAGAACATGAAAATGGTTGCTCACCTGTATCTGCATTGCTGGTACATGGACACTCCTCTTTCTTCTTCTGGAGGTCACGTGCTGCCAAATTTCTTCATCGTCCCTCTCTCTCCTCTGCACAGCCTGCTCCGATTCTTCAGGACGTTGTGCCCATAGAAGCATATCCTAACTTCTGTCCAGGAAATCTTCATTTTCTCTTATGCAACGCAAGGTTGATACTTGTTTCTCCAGACCTCGAACCTTCTCTTCCAGTATGGAGACCAGCTTACACTTTCTACAGACAAAGGTGCTTCTGTCCTGTGGAAGAAAGACAAACATGGCACATCCTGTGCAGATAACAACAGCTGAACGCTCACCTTCCATAATTTCTTCCTTCTAAGAGCTTCCTCAGCTGCTGAAGTAACTACTCAGAGAAGCCTGCAAGATGAAAGCCTCAGGGCACTCTCCCCAGCAAACTCCCAGGCAAACTCCCTGTGTTAGCCTCCGCTGTTACCCCAAGGTGGGTGGCATTTAAACTATTCCAGAGGCAATTGCTGGCTTTGAGAGAATGGGGTTTCCTAACTGTGCTGGGGCCATTGATGCGACCCATGTGCCCATAGTTTGCCCTCCTCAAGGAGCACATGAGTATATAAACCACAAAGGGCATTACAGGTCCTCGTGGACCACAAAGGGTGATTTAATGGGGGCTGCACAGGGAAAGTCCATGATGCCAGGGATTTTCACTGTTCAGCAGTCTACATTCATGGCCCAGCTGGGACACTTTTCCCACCACATGACAGTGTCATAAATGGAGTTACTGTCCCCACCAGCATTCTGGGGGACCCTGTGTACCTAGTTTTTACCTTGACTTATGAAACTGTACCCTGATGTCAGCAGCTCTGGCAGAAGATGGTTTAATTACCCTCTCAGCAGGTGCACAATGGTTGCTGAATGTGCTTTTGGCAGATTGAAATCCCACTGGAGGTGTCTTCAGCCCCGTTTGAATACCAGTGTCTTCAATGCTGTCTGCATCACTGTGGCTTGCTGTGCTCTTCACAATCTGTGTGAAGAGAGAGGGCCTTTCCCCCCTGAATGGACCTGTGACAGCAGAGGCTGCTGGATTGGTACCTCAGCCAGAAAGTGCACCTGCCACACCTGGAGCTCGATGCACCCAGGCACAAAAGTTAGGGATGCTTTATGCTTCCACATTATGGACTTGCATGGCCCAATGGAATAGGGGGAATAGCACTGCTATGAATGTGCTTATGGGGAGAAAAGGGTTAATTAATTGTGGAGAGTCAGTGCTTGGTTGTTAGGGGGCTTGATTGCCATGCAATGTACTTACGAATGACATGATTTGGGTGGAGGGGGGTGCGGTCAATGAATCACGGCATAGGCTCTTGTAAGGAAGTTATTAAAGTGTGAATTGCTGGACCTAACTGTGTAGAGGAGAAGTGTTTGCTTAGTCATGTATAATTGCTCCTGATCCTGTTTTTAGTTTTATTATTGCAAATCATGATTATATGATGGGATGCAGTAATAGCAATAAAAATCCTTGATGTTATAAAATGTTTTATTTGTAAACATATTATAAAACAGTAGACCTTCAACAATTGTCAGACGGGTCAGCAAAACAAAACAACACCCCAAACCAAGTAACAGAACATTTCCAAAACAAAAAAAATTAAAGTGCAGAACACAGTGTAGACACAACTCACTCCCCTCCCCTCCCCGCTGCATGTCTCCTGGCCCCACATTCTTCTTTCCCTTCTTGCCCTGTTTTCCACACACTTGGTGCCAGGGGAGGGGGATGGATGTATCCACAGGAGAGAGGTTCAGAAGGAAGGCTACACAGGTTTTAGGTGCCCTGCCCCGCCACTCATGGGGCATAATTGCATGGGCCACCCAGACATGGAGTTGTCTGGGCTACTTCTGGACAGAGGGTATGTTGCAGAGGAATCAGACCATGGTATGGAAGAGGCAGCAGGAGCTGGTACTCTTCCAGACACGATGGAGGTGAGTTGATCAAACAGTTCTCTTTGTTGTCCTCTGTTGTCCTTCCTTAGCCACTATTCCCATTCCAGGAACATTGCTGCCTGCTCCCATGCTGAAACACCTGTCCTCCAGCTGTGTAGGGAGCCTCAGTCTTTCCGCCTGCCTCTCAGCATGCCGTTTCTCCAGTCTTAAGTCTCTCTGCTCCTGGTACTGGATCTGTTTGTTGGCCCTTTCAAGAACTCTGATCATAACTTCATCATGGATATGCTTCCTCTTGGAACTGTCCGTGAAAGTACGTTGAGCCCGGAGTCAAGTTGTGGACATACAGCAGCTAGCAGAGGTCAAGGGGCCTGAAACTGGACAAGACACAGAGGGTTATTGTCTCAAAGAGCTCAGTGAAGGAGCACAGAATTAATTATTGTGGAATTTCAAGGACATAAAATGTTACATTGCAAAACTGATCCCCAGTAGACTGTGAAAGGGATGCTTCAGTCCACAGAACAGCCCTGGACACAGCCCGGTTAATCACACTTATAGAAGTGCAGAGACAATGAATCAGAATATGAGGGTTGGAAGGGAGCTCAGGAGGTTATCTAGCCCAACCCCCTGCTCAAAGCAGGACCAACCCCAACTAAATCATCCCAGCCAGGGCTTTGTCAAGCCTAACCTTAAAAACCTCTAAGGAAGGAGATTCCACCACCTCCATAGGTAACCATTCCAGGGCTTCACCATCCTCCTAGTGAAAAAGTTTTTTCTAATATCCAACCTAAACCTCCCCCACTGCAACTTGAGACCATTACTACTTGTTCTGTCATCTGCTATCACTGAGAACAGTCTAGATCCATCCTCTTTGGAACCCCCTTTCAGGTAGTTGAAAGCAGCTATCAAATCCCCCCTCATTCTTCTCTTCTGAAGACTAAACAATCCCAGTTCCCTCAGCCTCTCCTCATAAGTCATGTGCTCCAGCCCCCTAAGCATTTTTGTTGCCCTCTATTGGACTCTTTCCAATTTTTCTGCATCCTTCTTGAAGTGTGGGGCCCAAAACTGGACACAGTACTCCAGATGAGGCCTCACCAATGTCGAATAGAGGGGAATTATCACGTCCCTCAATCTGCTGGAAATGCCCCTACTTATACAGCCCAAATGCTGTTAGCCTTCTTGGCAACAAGGGCACATTGTTGACTCATATCCAGCTTCTATTCCACTGTAACCCCTAGGTCCTTTTCTGCATGCTTTTTCAGTTTGATAAATTTTGCATAACTAGTTGAAGTGGGGATGGCCTTGCAAAAAAAAGGCTTCTTCAACCATTTCAGCCTTTCATATAATCGTTCTTATGGTGGCAAAGGGAGATGTTATTCCAAGTTGCTGGTGGGAAACTTGTGGTGTATGCAGCCAAAGTATTCAAATGTATAGTGACTGACCAGCACATCTATCAGTGGAATGGGTTGCTCAGCTATCAAGGTAGCCCTGGAAAATACACCCTTCCCTGCAATGTGACTGCCTAGCTGGAGTTCCTGCTTCAGGAAAAGCACCCATCTATCAGCATCTGGGATTTGGTCAGAATCCATGAGGAAATTAATAGGATGCTGTGTTAGCTTCCACATGCAAACATGCATGCAAACGTGCAGAACTCCACAGCCTTCTCCCTCCCTCCCCTGGCACATTTCTGGACAAAAACTAACACCTCAGTCATATTTGGGAGAAATGATTTTGTCCCCTAAAGACTGCATGGACTACTTTGAACTGAAATGGGCTAGCTTTGGAAACAAAACACATTTTCCCAAACACACACAGAGACTTCACTGTTGCCTGGCAGCTCCACAGACCGTTGAGTGACTACAGAGCAGCAAAGGTAAAGCCATTATTACTTTACGGAAAAAATGAATGACCCTAGAAAAAAAATCAGTGCCTGTCCAGTGAAAATGCTTTTCAAAGATGTTATTTACTGTTTGCATTTCCCAGCTGCCATTTTGAAAGCCATGCGAAGGGAAGGGGTGGGGAAGGATGACACGGTGCTGGGATACAATCTGTCATCGGTGGGCACATGCTGGTAGCTGCGGATTCTCATAACTGTTGCTTTGCTGTAGTAATTAACTTTTAAATGGAGCCAGAAACTTACCAGGTTCGGGGGAAGATTCTGTCTCCTCTGGTTTCAGAGTACCAGCCGTGCTAGTCTGTATTCGCAAAAAGAACAGGAGTATTTGTGGCACCTTAGAGACTAACAAATTTGTCTCTAAGGTGCCACAAGTACTCCTGTTCTTTTTGTCTCCTCTGGGTTCGCTGCAGGCTCAGCAGTGGGCTGTTACTTCAGGGGGAAAGGGGCAGGGGCATCAAACAGCTCCTCCAAGTATGGACCCAGAATTTGTTGCTGATCCTGTTTCACAGCCTGCTGTGGGACCAATTTCAGCAACAGAGTGACTTGATGGTCTTCGCTCAAAGCCTGCTGCTGGTTTCCATCAGTCACCATCCCGACTGACCAGATCGTCATGCACCACAATTGGTTCTGTGATGGGTGTGGTGCTCAGCATCCAGTCAAACACCTTATAAAACAGGAATGAGGTTGGCACGTTGCCCAGGTGCAGTTCTGGTACCTGGTCTTCCAGTACTCACTCGTGAACCTCTTGATCTGCTCCCTGCACAGGTCACCAGTCCAGAAAATTTGCAAAGCTTTTTTGCTATCTGCATGGTCATTCCTGGTACTTTTGCTAAAGTCCACAATTTTGCTGACTTCGCACCAGAGATTCACCAAAATCTGGTTGTTTTCCCATGACCATGATGCAGCACCCTTTGCAAAAAGCTTCTTCTGGTCAGTCTCCATTGCACACATGAAAGGCTCTGCTTTCCAACGGGGAATTTGGAGCTCAGTGGTCAGAATATGATGGAAAGGTGAATGCCGACTCACTGAACTGCTGCTGTACACCAAGGGGGCTGGCTTCCATTTTCAGTTGAGTCCTTTAGAGATTCTTGGGACCAAGAGGACAAAGAAAGTTGGCCCATGGGCATGTAGATACTTTTGGTAGACTTCCAGGACATGAGTCAAGTGAGGCTGTGTCTACACTGCAAAGCAATAAGGCTCAAACTCTGGGTCCCAGCTTGACTTGGGCTTGGACTCTGCAGCCCAGGAGGGTCCTGGTACCCTGGTACTAAGCCCTGGGTTAGTCTGATTTGTGTGTAGATGGAAAGGGGGTTAGGCTTGAGCCTGAGTCAGAGCCTGGGATTACATTGCAGTGTAGACTTATCCTGAAAGCTCCTGTCCTCAACCCATGAATAACCTCCATCCTTGCCATAGCATCTGAAAGGCAGTGTCCTATTGCTCCATCTTAGTAGAATGAGAGCTGCACTGACAATGGAGAAGTGAGTGATGCTCACACTCCAGAAGCTTGCAAAGCTGTATTGCTACTGGTCAGTGGGGAATCATTTTGGAGTTAGAAAATCCACAGTGGAGGCTGTTGCCATGCAAGGGTGCAGGGCCATTAATCATCTCCTGCTTTGTGGGTGGATTTTCAGCAATGGGGTTCCTGACCTTTGGACATCCCTATTTTGGCACCAGAAAGGGTTACTTTTCTATGGCTATGCAAGCCTTGGTGGATCACCAGGGACACTTCACCGACATCAATGTGGGCTGGTCAGAGAAGGAGCATAATATTTGCATCTTTAAGAAAATACCACTGATCAGAAAGCTGCAAGCAGAGACATTTTTTCCCAACAGGCAGATTACCATTGGCAATATTGAAATGCCCACAGTGATTGTGCGGGACCCAGCCTACCCCTTGCTCCCCTGGCTCATCATCTGTATGCCAACCACCTTGACAGCACCAAGGAAAGATGCAACTACCAACTCAGCAAGTGCAGAATTACAGTTGAATGTGGTTTGAGTAGATTGAAGGGACTCTGGCAGTGTTTGCTCACCAGATTGGATCTCAGTGAGAAAAATATCCCAATGCTTATACTGCATGTTGTGTTCTGCATAATATCTGTGAAGCAAATGGAGAAAAGGTACTGCCAGGATGCAGGTAGAGCAGCTGTCAGATGAGTTTGAACAACCAGACACAAGAGCTCAACGTGGAGCTATGAGGTTGAGGTAGGCTTTGAACAAGCACTTTAATGGTTAGCCACATTAATGTGCTGTGCTGGACTGTACTCTGGCCCTGAAGGTTTGGGGGTTGTTAGGAAATAGGTAGTGCTGTATGTATATTTATAACAATCAGCCTGTGTGTTTTACTGAAGCTATGAATTATAGATTCATAGATTCTAAGGCCAGGGACCACTGAGATCATCTAGTCTGACCTCCTGTAAAACGTAGGCCAAAAACCTTCCCACAATAATTCCTAGAGCAGCTCTTTCAGAAACAAGTCCAATCTTCATTTAAACATTGGCACTGATGAAGAATCCACCATGACCTTTGGTAAGTTGTTCCAATTACACCTTATTTCCAGTCTGAATGTGTCTAGCTTCAACTTCCAGCCTCTGGATCATGTTCTACCTTTCTCTACTAGATTGAAGAGCCCATTGTTAAAAATCTGTTCCCCGTGTAGGTACTTACAGACTGTGATCTAAACACCCCTTAACCTTCTCTTTGTTAAGCTGAATAGATTGAGTGCCTTGAGTCTGTTTCTACAAGGCAGGTTTTCTAACCATTTAATCACTCTTGTGACTCTTTTCTGAAACCTGCCCTTCGGTGGGTCAGTCCTGCAAACCTTGCACCTTCCCTTGCAGAGGTCATAGGCAACACCGCCCCTCCACCCTGGCCAATTTACATTTAGATGGGTTTACCATCAGTCCTATGTTTCAGAGGGGCTGTAAGACGTGTGTGAAGTAGTCTCCCCAAGCCTTGCAGTACACAATAAGACCAATATATGCCACTGCTTATCAGTTATATGGTTTTAATGCCTTGTTCAGCAACCTCTGTGAAGGAACATATGGACACTATGTAGAGTCAAGCACAGGAGTTTATTACGCACAGTGCTGACAGAGTGTCACTTTGCTTATTAGGCTCAGAGACGCTGCCCAACAATTAATTATATAGGGTGCCATGGGAGGAGAGAAGCAACAGGGATGGGTTTTCCCAAGCCCCTGGATAGGTTCTATCAGCAAGACAAGATAAGCACAATAAGCCAATGATCTAAAAGATTACATAATGGCTCCACCCATGGCTTAAGTTAACATATTGCTAATACACAAGTAATTACCCTTAAACTATTTATATTAAATTATATAGGTTAAATCCTAATTTTGGGGTTTAGGGGAATGAGGTAGCAGCTCTCCCGGTTGACCAACAGGTACATAAGAACATAAGAATGGCCATACTGGGTCAGACCAAAGGTCCATCCAGCCCAGTATCCTGTCTACCAACAGTGGCCAATGCCAGGTGCCCCAGAGGGAGTGAACCTAACAGATAATGATCAAGTGATCTCTCTCCTGCCATCCATCTCCACCCTCTGACAAACAGAGGCTAGGGACACCATTCCTTACCTATCCTGGCTAATAGCCATTAATGGACTTAACCTCCATGAATTTATCCAGTTCTCTTTTAAACTCTGTTATAGCTCTAGCCTTCATAACCTCCTCAGGCAAGGAGTTCCACAGGTTGACTGTGCGCTGGGTGAAGAAGAACTTCCTTTTATTTGTTTTAAACCTGCTGCCCATTAATTTCATTTGGTGCCCCCTAGTTCTTATATTATGGGAACAAGTAAATAACTTTTCCTTTCTCCACATCACTCAAGCTGAAAAGTCCTAGCCTCTTTAATCTCTCCTCATATGGGAGTGCAGCTGGGTCTTCGGCGGTAATTCGGCGGCGGGGGGCTTCCGCCGCAGGTCTTCGGGGCACTTCAGCGGCAGGTCCCGGAGTGGAAGGACCCCCCGCTGCTGAATTACCGCCGAAGACCCGGCTACACTTCGGAAGGACCCCCCGCCGGTGAAGACCGGGAGCAGAAGAAGCTCCGGGGGCCCGGGCCCCGTGAGAGTTTTCCGGGGCCCCCGGATCAAGTGAAGGACCCTGCTCCAGGGGCCCTAAAAAACTCTCGTGGGGGCCCCTGCGGGGCCTGGGGCAAATTGCCCCACTTGCCTCCCCCACCCCGGGTGGCCCTGGATCTGTCACCTACAAATGCCGGCTCAGGTTTGGGAATCTCCCTAACATCTTCAGCTGTGAAGACTGAAGCAAAAGATTCATTTAGTTTCTCTGCAATGACTTTATCATCTTTAAGTGCTCCTTTTGTATCTCGAATGTCCAGGGGCCCCACTGGTTGTTTAGCAGCTTCCTACTTCTGATGTACTGAAAAACATTTTGTGATTACCTTTTGAGTTTTTGGCTAGCTGTTCTTCAAACTCCTTTTTGGCTTTTCTTATTACATTTTTACACTTAATTTGGCAGTGCTTATGCTCCTTCCTATTTACCTCACTAGGATTTGACTTCCACTTTTTAAAAAATGCTTTTTTATCTCTCACTGCTTCTTTTACATGGTTGTTAAGCCACTGTGGCTCTTTTTTAGTTCTTTTACTGTGTTTTTTAATTTGGGGTATTGTAGCGAGGCGGTCTGGTTCCCCGCTGCCCCGGAGAGGGACAAGCCTCTCTGGACACCAAAGTGGGCGGAGCCAGCGAATCCTGCGCCTCAGAGGTCAAGGCGCAGGACAGGAAGTATAAAAGCCCGACCCCAGAGCTCACTTGGAACTCAGCCACCGGAGGGGCCAGACGCCTGTGGCATAGCTCCCAGTTGGGAGACCACGGCAAACGGCGGCCGACCTGAGGACTGGCCAGACCAGCCAATGCCTGATGCTAGCCCGAGCCCAGAGATGCTGCCAAGCCTGCTGCTCGCCAGTTACCTCGAGGAGCTGCCAAGCCAACCATGTGCTAGTTACCCTGAGGAGCCCATGGTGTGTGACCCCTTGGAGGATGCCGTCCGGACCCAGATACCTCTAAAGGGGGAGTCTGGAAGTAGCCCGGGGGCAGCTGACCCTAGTCTGGCTGCAACACCGCCAGAGCCAATGTCAGTGTGTTGTGGTCAGGATCCCCATTGACACAGCAGTGGGTCTTCTGCTGCTGTTAGGGACCCGGTCTGGGATGCAGTGGAGTGGGTGGGCCTGAATCCCCCCTGCCACCCACCTCGCGGGTGGCAGCCTCCCCCTCTCCACGGCCGCTCAGAGCCAGGAGCCTGGGGTTTGCTGCTCAACTGTTTGCTCAACCCCTGCCTGAGGGCCTGAACCACTGACTGTTTGTTGCCCCGCCCTGACCCAGGGCCTGGAACTGCTAACACTGAACAGTTTGCTCAGCCCCTGCCTGAGGGCCTGAGCGACTGACTGTTTGTGGCCCTGCCCTGATCTAGGGCCTGAAACTGCTAACACTGAACAGTTTGCTCAGTCCCTGCCTGAGGGCCTGAGCTGCTGACTGTTTGTCCTGCAGCCAGGCTAGTTCCCCGACACACCTGACCGAAGTAGCGAGGTGATCTGGTTCCCCACCGCCCTGGAGAGGGACGAGTCCCGGCCAAATCTCCCTACACGTGGTGGAGAATGTGGGCACCGATCTCCCGATCCTTGGGAGAAGGGATCTGCGGAGGAGCATGCCCGAGCGACCATGGTTATGGATAAGCTTATTAAGTTCTTAGCCGAAAGCCAACAACAGCAGCAGGCAGTCGCCCAGCTCCAGCAGCAGCAGCAGCTGGTCCAGCAGCTCGGGATCCAACAGCAACAGCTGATTTTGGAGCTGGGATGCCAGAACTGGGACCACCAGCAGCAATGCCTGCAGCAGTTGGTGACCTTGCTGCCCCGTCCTGAGGAGCTCCAGCCTGCAGTGCCACTGGACCAATCAGCCTAGCCCCTCCCATCCGGTTGACAAAGATGGGCCCCAACGATGACCCAGAAACCTTTCTTGTGACTTTTGAAAGGGTGGCATTAGTCGCAGGCCGGGTCCAAGACTAATGGGCTACCATCTTGGCCCCGTACCTGACCGGGACTGCCCAAACTGTATATCGGGACCTGTCCTTGGACGCGGCATGGGACTACACCTGGGTAAAGGCGGCAATCTTAGATGCCTTGGACGTTAGTCTGGAGACCTTCCGACAGCAGTTCCAGAGCTTGGTCTACCCTATGGGGGCCCGACCCCAGATGGTAGCCCAAGAGTTGAGAGAAGCCTTCAAGCGGTGGCTACAGCCCAAAAGGCGAACCCTAGATGAGCTCGTTGAACAAATTATTCTGGAGCAATTCATCCATATACTTCCATCGTGAGGGAGGGCCTGGGTCCTCCGCCGTCGGCCTACAATGTTAACTGCTGCCATCACACTGATGGAGGATTTCCTTGCCGCCGAAGCACTGGTGGGGACCAATCATTCGAGTTTCCCCGCCAGGACTGGAGCGCCGTAACCCAGAGAAAAGGGGGGCCACCCTGATTGAACCACAAAATCCGTCCCGGGGCCTGGAGCCCCAACCCCGACCTGCCAAGGTCCCAGTTTGACAAGCCCCAGCACCCTGATCAGATACTGGAGGGACCAACCGAAACCCTCCCAGGGGCCAGGCGGGAACGCTATCCCAGCCTGGGCGCTCGGACCTGAGACCCTGTTTTTCCTGTGGGAAATATGACCATTTACAGCGGGACTGCACTGAGATGGATTGCAGCTTCAGCCAGGTCTGCACGGGAGAAGCTCATGCCCAACGCCCACAGGCTGCCAAGATTACGGTGCCAGTGGTTGTCGGGGATTGCCAAACCTTGGCCCTAATTGATTCAGGCTGTGGCCAGATGCTGGTTTGTCAAAGCCTAGACCTCCAGGCTGACCCACGCCTGAGGACGATCCATCTACAGTGCATTCACGGCGACGTACGACCCTACCCCAGTGCCTAAGTCCGTCTGACTGTGGATGGGGTGACACGATTGATGGTGGTCAGCCTGGCTCCTCGGCTCACCTGGGCAGATCCTGGGCCGGAACTGGCCAGACTTTCCGGAAGTCCTCCACTCAAATGCCGATGAGAGTCCCGCAGTTACCCCAGTACTGGAAGGGAGCCTCCCTGAGACCCAGTCAGAGAGGAAGGAGGCACCAGACCCCCAACAGACCAGAAGAAGAACCAGAGGACTCCACTCCAGAAGCTGCTGCTGAACCCCTGCTTCACACTGACTTTTGTCGTGACCAAAGGGCAGATCTCACTCTCAGTCACGCTTACGAGCAACTAGCCACGGTCAATGGGGCTGCAATTGACCCGCACCAGGCAAAGCAGTGGCCACACTTTGAACTATGTCAGCATCGGCTCTATTGGGTAGAATGGGACCCTCGCACTGGAGAACCCCAGAGCCAACTACTCGTGCCTTGATGTCACCGGCAGGCAGTAATGAAACTCACCGACGACATCCCTGCTGCCGAGCACTTGGGCCATGAGAAGACTCTAGCCCGGATACTGACACACTTCTTCTGGCCCAGTGTGCATCAGGAAGTAAGGAACTATTGTAGCTTCTGTCCAGAGTGCCAGTTAGCCACACCTCCCCCCCCCTTGTGGACACCCAAGGCCTCGTTGGTCCCCATGTCCATAGTCGAAACACCCTTCGAGTGTGTGGCCATGGACCTGGTGGGGCCCCTCCCCAAAAGCACTGCTGGGTTTCAGTATGTGTTGGTCCTAGTAGATTATGCTACCTGAACTATTGCGGGCAAGCTCGTGAAGGTCTTTGCTCATGTAGGCCTGCCCCGGTTGATTCTCATGGATCAGGACATCAACTTTACCTCCCAACTGCTGCGGCAGGTGTGTGGGCTCCTGGGGATCAAGCAGTTGCGGACCTCTATCTACCATCCGCAAACCGACTGTTTGGTTGAATGGTTTAATCGTAATCTAAAAGACATCTTGCGCAAATTCCACCCAGAAGAACTACACCAATGGGACCAGCTACTCCTGCCCTTGCTTCTGGCGATCCGGGAGGTGCCCCAGTCCTCTATGAAGTTTTCCCCCTTTGAGTTGTTGTATGACCGCCGCCCATGGGGCCTGCTGGACCTGATGCGCGAAGCCTGGGAACAAGCTCCATCACCAACCCAGGGCCTCTTGAAGTATGTCCTTCAGCTCCAGGAACACCTCACTCAGGCTGGGGTGCTCACCCGGGAAAACTTAAGAATTGCCCAGGAGGCTCAAGCATGAATCTATAACTGAGACACGCAGAGCCGCAACTTTAAACCTGGTGACCGGGTCCTGCATCTTCTTCCCTTGAGTGAGTCAAAGCTACTGGCCTGCTGGTAGGGCCCCTACAAGGTGGTCCAGAAGGTGGGGCTCATCACCTATGAGGTCAACCAACTGGATCGACGTAAGAAAACCCAGCGGTACCATGTCAACTTCCTGAAGCCCTGGTGGGAGTGTGAGGGCATATTAATTAACCCCTACCCGCCAGAGCCAGAACTGGGCTCCCATGCTGCCCTGACCCAGGACACCGAGGGGCCCCAGCTCGTGGAGACCCTCACAGACCAACAATGCAAGCAAACCCAGTGCCTCCTGCAGGCGTTCCCGCGAACGTTCACCAGCCAGCTGGGTTACACAACCCTGGTTTATAATACCATTCAGACAGAATCTGGGGTAGTGATCCAAGAAATGACCAGGCCCTTGCCACACCGAATGTGGCAGATTGTCGAGGAAGAGGTACAAGCCATGCTAGAGCTGGGCATAATTGAACCCTCACAGAGTGAATGGCGTAGTCCAATAATGCTAGTACCCAAGCCCAATGGGACGCGGCACTTCTGCATCAACTTCTGACACATCAACACTATTTCCAAATTTGACACGTATCCTATGCGTTGCGTAGATGAGCTGCTTGGCCGGTTAGGGGAGGCTTGCTTCCTCACCACTCTTTACCTCAGCAAAGGCTACTGGCAGATCCCCCTTGACCCTGCTTCAAAGGAGAAGACTGTTTGCCGCCCCAACAGGTCTGTACCAATTCACCTGGATGCCTTTCGGCCTCCATGGGGCCCCAGCCACATTTCAGTGGCTGATGGACCGTGTCCTCCAACCCCATCGAGACTATGCGGCCACCTACCTGGACGATTTGGTCATCTACAGCTGCCACTGGGAGGATCATTTGGTACAGGTGGCTGCAGTCCTGAGATCCCTGCAGGCAGCCAGGTTTACAGCCCACCCAAAAAAATGCCGCATTGGAATGCAAGAGACTACTTATCTGGGCTACACCATAGGGAACGGACAAGTGAGGCCCCTCGTGGGAAAGGTCCAGGCCCTGGCGGCCTGCCCGCCTCCCACCACAAAGTGTCAGGTGCAACAGTTCTTGGGGCTCTCCGGCTATTATCAGCATTTCATCCCCATTTTGTGTCTGTCGCTGCCCCTTTGACTGGCCTTTTAACCAAGGACAGCCCTCAACGTGTGGTTTGGACCCAGGAATGCGAAACCGCCTTTCAGGAACTCAAATCGAGTCTCTGCTGGGTACCTGTCCTCTACAGCCCAAATTTCAACCAGGACTTCGTCCTCCAAATGGACACCTCAGAGGGAGGACTGGGTGCCGTCCTGTCCCAAGAGATAGATGAGGAAGACCAGTAGTCTGGTTCTACTTTGGTTTAGGTGGAGCCCATCCCTCCTGTATAGGCTCCCCCATCCCCAAAGTTTTCCCAGTCCCTAATAAATCTAAACACCTCCTCTCTGCACCATTGTCTCATCCACACATTGAAACTCACAGCATTGGGTATGCATCCAACTTGGACACAGCTTGGGAATGAGAATGATCAGGCTATGCCAGTTGCTGTGGGACTCTTCCACCATGCCCAGGTCCAGCCTGTAATTCTTTACGTACCATGTTCCACTTGTGTCTTGGTAGTGGTCTGAAGTGTCGTGTACCCTTTTTCCCCGTTCTGTTTCTGTGTGGTGGAACACAATATGTGTATGGCCAGATGCCTTTAAGAAAACTGTTGTGGCAGTCTAGACAAGCTCCTGGACTTGTTGTTCCTGCTCCATCCATAGATTTGGCCCCTCTGGCCCTGGGGCTATAGGTCTTGAGGGCCTAGCTCAGGTTCTGGGGGAAATGGCATGATCAGTCATCCCTCCCGATCCACTCTCCGACAAGCTCTTCCAAGAAATGCAAATCTGCCCCGAACTTTTTGTGAATAGATTTCAGTCAGGTCATTTCTTCCTTCTCCTTCATCTAAGAGCTGTATGAGTTTTAGCAGGTGCAAAGATTTCTCTGTTTATGAATCAGATTCTCATGGAACTGTCATAAGAACATAAGAATGGCCCTACTGGGTCAGACCAAGGTCCATCTAGCCCAGTATCCTGTCAGGTGCCCCAGAGGGAATGAACAGAACAGGTAATCATCAAGTGATTCATCCCCTGTCACCTATTCCCAGCTCCTGGCAAACAGAGACTAGGGACACCATTCCTGCCCATCCTGGCTAATAGCCATTGATGGACCTATCCTCCATAAATTTATCTAGTTCTTTTTTGAACCCTGTTATGGTCTTGGCCTTCACAACATGCTCTGGCAAGGAGTTACACAGGTTGACTGGGCGTTGTGTGAAAAAAATACTTCCTTTTATTTGTTTTAAACCTGCTGCCTATTAATTTCATTTGGTGACCCCCTAGGTTCTTGT
Organism: Mauremys mutica; assembly: GCF_020497125.1. Classification (NCBI taxonomy): domain Eukaryota; kingdom Metazoa; phylum Chordata; order Testudines; family Geoemydidae; genus Mauremys; species Mauremys mutica. The sequence continues at coordinate 18,073,551 of NC_059093.1, read as the reverse complement.
GTTATGAGAAGAGGTAAACAACACTTCCTTATCTACTTTCTCTACACCAGTTATGATTTTATAGACCTCAATCATATCTCCCCTTAGGCATCTCTTTTCTTATTAATCTCTTCTCATATGGAAGCTGTTTCATACCCTAATAATTTTTGTTGCCCTTTTCTGAACCTTTTCCAATTCCAATATATCTTTTTTGAGATGGGGCCACCACATCTGCACACAGTATTCAAGATGTGGGTGTACCATGGATTTATAGAGAGGCAACATGATATTTTCTGTCTTATTATCTATCCCTTTCTTGATAATTCCCAACATTCTGTTCGCTTTTTTGACTGCCACTGCACATTGATTGGATGTTTTCAGAGAACTATGAACAATGACTCCAAGATCTTTTTCTTGAGTGGTAACAGCTAATTTAGACCCCATCATTGTATATGTATAGTTCAGATTATGCTTTCCAATGTGCATTACTTTGCATTTCTCAACATTAAATTTCATCTGCCATTTTGTTGCCTGTAGCAGGGTGGTGACCCACCCCTGCCCTGAAGGGCTTGAAGCCAGCCCTGGGAGAGGGCTGGGGCTGCAAGCTAAAGCCTCGGCTGATTGAAAAAGCAGCCACGGCTGGGCCATGCCCCAATCAGAGTGCAGCTGGCCCTATAAAAGCCAGTGAAGCTAAGAGCTGACAGGACTCTCCCTCTAGCTCTTGAGGGAGAAGGGCCTGGCTCCAGGGAGCTGAGAGAAGGTACCTAAAGTGGAGCAGGGCTTTGGGAAGGCTAAAATTGCTGGGGGAGCTCCAGCCTGGAAACCCCCCAGGCTGCAGGCCTTGTTAAAGGCCAGAAAGGGTACTGGGATTGCAGAGGGGCAGCCCAAGGGTAGGCAGAGGCAGCAGGTCCAACCCCCCCTTGCCGGTGATGAGTGGCATTTACACTGCAGTCTGCCCCAGTGAACCGGGGCTAGATTGAGACTGGCAGTAGCCATAGTCTGAGGCTAGGTGGGGATAGAGGGTAGCGGTTGCCCGGGAAGGGGAGACCCAGATCTGTGGGGGTACTGCCAGGGGGAAGCACCCTGGCCTGAAAGGGGCACCGGGGTCCAGGAGGGACTCAGGCCCAGTGGCAAGTGGGACAGTGCCTGCAGAGGGCACTCTGGAGGCTGGAAATGCTAATTCCCTGAACAACCAGCCGGAGGCCCCGCAGGGGTGAGTTCCACCCCATGACATTGCCCAGTCACCCAGTTTTGAGAGATCATTTTGTAGCTCTTCGCAGTCTGCCTGGGTCTTAACTATCTTTAGTAATTTTGTATCATCTGCAAATTTTGCCACCTCACTGTTTACCCCTTTTTCCAGATCATTTATGAACACGTTCAATAGGACTGGTTCCAGAACAGACCCCTGGGGGACACCACTATTTACCTCTCTCTAGTCTGAAACCTGACTATTTATTCCTACCCTTTGTTTCCTATCTTTTAACCAGTTACCAATCCATGAGAGGACCTTCCCTCTTACTTTGCATAAGAGCCTTTGGTTAGGGACCTTGTCAAAGGCTTTCTGAAAATCTAAGTACACTATGTCCACTGGATCCCCTTTGTCTGCATGCCTGTTGACCCCCTCAAAGAATTCTAGTAGATTGGTGAGGCATGATTTCCCTTTACTAAAACCATGTTGACCCTTGCTCACAAATTATGTTCATCTAGGTGTCTGACAGTATTATTCTTTATTATAGTTTCAACCAGTTTGCCTGGTACTGAAGGCAGGCTTATAGGCCTGTAATTACCAGGATCACCTCTGGAGCCCATTTTAAAAATTGGCGTCACATTAGCTATCCTCCAGTTATCTGGTACAGAAGCTGATTTAAATGATAGGTTACAGACTACAGTTAAAAGAACAGGAGTACTTGTGGCACCTTAGAGACTAACAAATAAACTAATAAATAACTAATAAATTTGTTATGCTCAAATAAATTTGTTAGTCTCTAAGGTGCCACAAGTACTCCTGTTCTTTTTGCAGACTACAGTTAGTAGTTCTGCAATTTCACGTTTGAGTTCCTTCAGAACTCTTGGATGAATACCATCTGGTCCTGGTGACTTATTGCTGTTTAATTTACCAGTTTGTTCCAAAATATCTTCTAATGACACCTCAATCTGGGACAGTTCCTCAGATCTATCACCTAAAGAGAATGGCTCAGGTTTGGGAATCTCTCTCACATCCTCAGCCATGAAGACCGATGCAAAGAATTCATTTAGTTTCTCTGCAATGGCCTTATCGTACTTGAGTGCTCCTTTAGCACCTCGATTGTCCAGTGACCCCACTGGTTGTTCAGCAGCCTTGCTGCTTCTGATGTACTTAATTTTTTTTTACACGTTTGTGCCTGCCTTACCTTCCAGCGTAGGACTCATGTTTACCATCTAAAGCTGGATGGGCAGATCAGCCCTCTGCCTCTTGTGTTTCTGATCCCTCAGTGGCAGAGGAGTTCATACAAGATGTTCTTCATCTCGCTCAGGAGCCGCTTTTGGGCAAGCTCTGGAGGCACTCCGGGAGGCTCTGGTAGCATGTCGGTGAGAAGCCCTTTACGCTGTACAGTAAAAAAGAACCACTGTGTGCTGGCTGCTGGGGAATTCAGCGAGACTGGGCCCAATTCTCTGCTTACTTCCACCAGTTTTACACCAGTGGAATTACTCCTGATCTGCAGCAGTGTGAGTGGAGATGAGTTCAGGGCAGGTTATGGAGTTCAGTGCAGTAATTTATGATGTTAGTAGCGTAAACTCTCTTACCTAGCAACAACCAGTTTGAACTAAATGTCAATCCAAAAATAGCCCAGGGTCCACTTACCGCTGGCTGCCCTTGGCACTGCTGAGCAAGCTCTGGTGAATCTGCAGTCATGCTGCCTCTCAGGAAGCTGCATCGGACGCGCTGAATGGTGCTGTTGCATCACTTGCTTTGCCAGGGTCAGACAGTCTCCTCCTGCAGGCAGCACACTGCTGGAAACTGCACCCAGTTCCCTGGGTTTCCCTTGCATCATCCCACAGCGTGAGGGGATTGTGCTTGGAGCGGGATCAGGGCTACAGCCTGTGTGTCCAGCAAAGACCTATGCTCCGTGGTGACAGCAGACTCCATTCTTCTGGCTCCTGGGCTTCCTTAGTCCCGTTCTCCCCTTCAGCATAGCTACCTTAGGAACCTGATACCATTGGCTTTCCGTGTGGCTAAGGGAGCAGCTGTGGTACTGCTGCTGGAAGCTGTGTTAACTCTGGAGGGCGTTTCCGCTAGGTCTCCTGGGGAGTGTGCTGCAGAGGGCAGCTGCCCCTGGAATGACCCCACCCTCCCTGCAGAGCTCTGACTCTGGACAGGGGGCTCGGAGTGCGAGAGGAGCGTGCTGTGGGTTCTTTTCCCTCTGCCTACCCCGACCTCTCCTCCAGAGGCAGCAGAGGGGAGCCGAGGGCCCCCAGCTTACAGCTGTTGTTGTTTTATGCTCATTAACACACCAACCACAATTGCCATAAAGTCCATCTTTACTCACTGTCTCTAGATGTGTCTCGTAGGCAGATACATTAGTGGAGTCTGATGTTGGTTCTGGGTACAATTCTCTCTATGTCCAGGGCCAGTACAGGGCCTGAGAAAGGAATGGACACGGTGGAACATGGGACCTGCCAGACTGGGTCAGACCTGAGGTCCAGTGTCCTGTCTGTGCCAGTGGCCAGCCCCAGGTGCTTCAGAGCCCCACACTAGGCCTCGTTCTGGTCTCTAATAGGTAGGGACTGGCTAAAGTCTGGACGCCGGAATTTCAAACGTCCGTTGAGAATCTGTTAGCAGGAATTGTCGTAACTCTGCATGACTAGTTATCCCTAGAAATGGCTGATCCCTTCTTGGTGCTTAGGCCTTGCTCTGGCTCTTGGCATGGGATGATGGATGCCCAGAGTCAGCAAATGGTTTACTGTTTCGCTTCCTTATCTTTGCTGTCCTGCATCAGATTTCTGACAGCCCAACCACTGTGTGCATTATCAAGTTTCCCATCTCTAGTCATTTCCTCTCTAATTGCTGACTTCTCTTGGGGTTAGCTGTTGTCACAGGCCTGTCACTTTCATAGCCCGGCCCCAAACAATGCACATTGCTCTACTTTATACCATGTTTACCTTGCTCGTCTGATTTACCTGCCATAACCACTGTGTTGCTAGCAACCTGGAGCTGAGCCCTCTCTGTTGGTAGCAATACTGTCAGTCCTTCCCTTCCCCTCGCATTGTGACCTTCAGAAATAAATACATTTTGTATGGATCTAGGCTATTGACCCAGTGTTTACTGCTGGCTCAGGGCAAAGCTGTGACATATTCCATTTACCTAGGGGCCAATTCACAAAGTGCAGGTGCCTAATAGCCTCTTCCGATGCCTAAGTCCAATTTATTGGCACCACAGACATTCTCAAAACCAGCGCGTGGCTGCTGCCTCCCTCAGGGCACCAAAGTGCTCACCTTTCCCTCACGTTCAAAGTCTCCTGTGTCCTGATGACACCCCACAACTAACCAACAGGTCAGAGCCCTAGTGCAAGCCATGCCCCTGTGGGAGTTGCAAACAAGGTGTTCCCCTGCCTATCTCACCAGCGGTGCCCCATCCCATAGGCATGCTCAGAGCACGGGCACAGGGTGGAGCCTGGCACAAAAGACAGGCGTGTGTGTTTGTCCCCAGATTCCCCAAGAGACCAGCGGTTGGAGCTCGTATTGGAGATGTGGGAGGCCCAGGTTTGTATCCCCCTCTGCCTGGTTTGGACTCAGCCTCTATCCAGGTGAGTGCCTGAACCACAGGGCAGGTCTCTCTCAATCTCTCCTCCTGGAACTGTTCCCTTTGTATCACTACTTCAATAATTATGGGAGCAGGGACTGAACCTGACTTTGCCACAGGAGTACCCTGTGTACATCACAGGAGTACCTCGACCACCAGGCTATCCCAGTCTCTTGCGCACTCTGGCCCCATTAATAGAGAGATTGAGAGCCACCCCCTGTGCCGCCCCCCACCTTATTCTCAATAGCCGGGTGCATGGGGCACCCACCTGGGAGCTCCGAAATAGGGAGAGCAGGGACTGGAGTCTGGCTTTCCCTTACCCAGATGAGCGCCCTGACAACTGAGCTACTGGCTGTGATAGGCTGAATCTCTCTCTCCATTATTTGTGAGATAAGGCTGACCTGGCTTAGGTGCCTGGCTCTGGGAGAGGGATCATGGCTGAGAATCCTGAAAGGAGGGAGATGCCCCAAGGTCCATGTCCGTGAGAGTTAGGCACCTAACTACCTCTGAGGATCTGTCCCTAAGCCCTGTCCCTTTCCTCTGCATTTCATGCTGGACTAGCAGCTCCCCATTCACATTGCTGGCTCCTGAGGATCACTTTCTTAGGTGCCTAACTCTCCCCAGATGATGCACAGGGCGTCTGGGAGCATTGGGCTGAGGGTCTCAAGAGGCAGCAGGTGCCTAAATGTTCTGCATGGCAACACCTCTGTGAGCCAAGTCCTAGCTGGATTCATTTTTCTCATTCCCATGTAGGTGGCACGGAAGGTCAACGTAGGCCAGACACTGAAACCCCCAGAGGGTTTTCAATGGCAAACAGGCTTTTCCACTGGCCCCTGAGCTTGTGATGCAGGGTGGCTCCCATGTAGGGTGTGTCAATGGATGGGTGTCCCCCCAAGGAATGCCAACAATGTCAAGGGTTCGTTAGCATTTATGGAAATTATTTGCTGCTTTGTATCTCACGCTGTTGAGACCTTTATGTCCTTCTGATAAGCCCTAATAAAGTTTATTACTCTGTTCTTGATGACTTTAATTGGAGTACAAGAAGCTCTTATCTCTGCAGAAGGCTCTTGGCCAACGATGGCATTCGTGCTGCCATGAAGCAGCTAAAGCATCGCAGTGGTGGTTATCGTCTGTGAGTGTGTGTGTGTGTGTAGGTTTGTATGATTGTGGGGTGAAGCATAATGGCATACACTTCTTCCTCTTAATGTCCCTTGTCACACCGTATAATTATGTGATTCTTTGTCCCTGTGGTGTGGAGAACAGGTGAGCATCAGAGTGACCCCAGATTCCTTAAGCTTTATCACAGCCTGGATTGCATCCTAACAGGAAGAGAGTTGTGGATCTAACCCACAATACCCCCTCGTGCCCTGCAATGCCATGTGCCCATCTCCCCTCCCGCTCCCCATGGTGTATACCCTTCCCAAAACATTCCTGTGGAACCAACAGCAGCGGCTGATGGAACAGAACTACACTGGGAAAGTATTTCTGTTTTCGCTGTCTTGGTCCAGGAGTGTTTCATCTTATTTGAAAAATTGTTGCTTAGTTGGGGTTAGAGCGTCAGTGGAGACCTGGTCACCTGCCTGCTCTTCATTTCACTTCCTACTCCTTCGGCACCATGTGTCTCCTCTCCCACGCCCAGGCATATGCCGTTCTGCTGCTTGTTTCTCTTCTGTCTGCTTCCCTTATATATCTAGCCCCATGGCCCCAGTCACCACCTCTCTCTCCTCCATGTGCCTCTCCATGTGCCCTACCCTCCAGCGTATCTACCACTCCTCCCAGTTTTGTGTCATCTGCAAACTTGCTAAGGGTGCAGTCCACACCATCCTCCAGATCATTAATGAAGATATTGAACAAAACCAGCCCCAGGACCGACCCCTGGGGCACTCCACTTGAAACCGGCTGCCAACTAGACATGGAGCCATTGATCACTACCTGTTGAGCCCGACAATCTAGCCAGCTTTCTATCCACTTTATAGTCCTTTCATCCTGTCCATACTTTAACTTGCCAGCAAGAATACTGTGGGAGACTGTATCAAAAGCTTTGCTAAAGTCAAGGAATAACATGTCCACTGCTTTCCCCTCATCCACAGAGCCAGTTATCTCCTCATAGAAGGCAATTAGGTTAGTCAGGCATGACTTGCCCTTGGTGAATCCATGCTGACTGTTCCTGATCACTTTCCTCTCCTCTAAGTGCTTCAGAATTGTTTCCTTGAGGACCTGTTCCATGATCTTTCCAGGGACTGAGGTGAGGCTGACTGGCCTGTAGTTCCCGGGATCCTCCTTCTTCCCTTTTTTAAAGATGGGCACTACATTAGCCTTTTTCCAGTCATCCGAGACCTACCCCGACCACCGTGAGTTTTCAAAGATAATGGCCAATGGCTCTGCAATCACATCCGCCGACTCCTTTAGCACCCTTGGATGCAGCTCATTCAGTCCCATGGACTTGTGCTCATCCAGCTTTTCTAAATAGTCCTGAACCACTTCTTTTTCCATGGAAGGCTGGTCACCCCCTCCCTATGCTGTGCCGCCCAGTGCAGCTGTCTGGGAGCTGACCTTGTTTGCGAAGACACAGGCAAAAAAAGCATTGAGTACATTAGCTTTTTCCACATCCTCTGTCACTAGCTTGCCTCCCTCAGTCAGTGCTTTTAAAAGCACATTTTCACTAATAGAATAAAAAGTGAATTCATTTCCAGGTTCTCTTAGGGATTGTTTCCTGGGTTAACACCCACTCTGGCACCACAGCAGACAAATACTCTCCCCCTGGCTGCCTGCAGCCCCAGCATACCAGAGGTCTGAGTCTCCAGGTGGTTAACTCACAAGCTACCCCATTTTATGCAGATTGAGATTTATGGCTAGGGCCTGCTAAATGGTGGGCTTAATCTCTTCCAACTGATATTGCTAGAAACACACAGAGCCTCCCATGGCTGGTGCGGTGCGTGGTCAAGTTTCATGTCTATCGGTTTATTGAATGAACTGCTATGGGTGGGGAAGTCAGTGCACCCCGGCACTCTGAGCGAGCCCCTTTTACACTTGCTTTGTCCAGTGGAAGGTGAGGACACCAGGTGGCAAAGCCGGTGCTGATTCTGCAGGAGACACAGTCAGTACAACTGAGTGTCAGCAGCAGGGAGATGCCCAGATGGGCTGAGGGTTTGGTGCCTCCCAGTTCACGCAGTCGGAGGTGTCGTCGTCTCTAAGCACCGCGGAGCTCATCCCTATGGGCTGTCAAGGTTAATGATCATCCCCCGAGATGAAATTTAACACAAAAGGAAAACTGCGGGGAACCAAGCAGAGGTGACCGCAAGCCCCTACTTCCTGCGAGTCTGAGCCCCCTCACTCCCCGGTGTTCTCATTAGTAACCCTGGGGTGCGAGGTCAGGGTGCTCCCGACCACAACACGGGGGGAACCTGCCAAGTTGAGAAATGGGCCTGGCTGATGTACCGCGTGGCTGCACCAACCCTCCCTGGGAGCAGTGCTCCTCTCCCTTCGACGCAGCAGCCTCACGCTTCTCTGGGCCTTGCTGCACAGTTACGGTACCAGTTTAGAAATCTGTATCGTTACAGCGGTGCAAGAGTGGCTGGGCAACCACACCCCCAGGAACAAATGCTTGTCTAAGTTATTCACTTGTTCTTGCCATATTTTAGCCTCGAACCCTACCTCAATTTCACTGGTGTTCATTATGGGATGTGTGATCGCTCCTAAACTTTTTGTGGAACCTGAAGCAAAAAAGTCATTTAGCACTTCTGCCATTTCCACAAGAACAGAGATGTGGGTTTGGCGAGTCGCTGCAACTCGGAGCATTTAAAGGGCCAGCTGGTTATACACACACCCAGTGTAACAAAATATTGATTTTGGAATAGAAGGTGCTGGCATATTTCAATAGCATTTTTATGGCCCACTCTTCCTGCCATTAATCTGCCTCTTTGTTTTCTCCTGTTTTATAGTTCACCTGAAGTTTGTGAGACTTGGCAAACACTGGCACCTCAGCATAGTGCAGAAGCTCCAAGCTCCACCTCCTCCACCAAGCTCCACCTCCTCCGGCTCTTGCTGGACAGCGACAGGGTACCAATGCTACAGTTCGAAAACAACTTACAATTATGTTAATCCTCATGATGCTAGGTTGGCTCCAGTTTGACAGTTAGGTGTCTTCAAGTCACCAGGCCCTAATGAAATACATCCTAGAATACACAAGGAGCTGACTGAGGAGATGTCTGAGCCCTTAGTGATTATCTTCAAAAAGTCATGGAAGATGGGAGAGATTCCAGAGAGCAAATAAAGTGCCAATCTATAAAAAGGACATTAAGGAGAATCTGCGGAATTACAGACTATACAGAAAGATAATAGAGCAAATAATCAAGTTTGAAAACACCTAGGAGACAGTAAGGTGATAAGTAACAGTCAACATGGATTTCTCAAGAATAAATCATGTCAAACCAACATAAGAGCTTTCTTTGACAGGGTTACAAGCCTAGTGGATAGAGGGGAAATGGTAGATATGGTAAAGCTTGACTTTAGTGTGGCTTTTGATACTGTCTCTCATGACTGTCTCATAAACAAATTGGGGAAATAGAGCCTAGCTGGAGCTACTATAAGATGGGTGCATAACTGGTTGGAAAACCGTTCCCAGAGAGTTATCATCAGTGGCTCCCAGTCAAGCTGGAAGGGCATAACGAGTATAAAGGTGCTTATCCCAGTGTGGTTTACTCTCACCGTCCAACTTATGGGGAGACGCTATACCAGTCTAAACCCTGTTATCAGCTGTTGAGGGGCAGGTGTGCTCTATCCCCTTTTGTGGCAGGGTGAGCATTATTATTTCCCTGCAGCTGAGTCTGTGCGATCACCCTTTGTCTCAGGATAGGGTGGCCTAGGGGCAAAAGTCAATATGGCTGCCCTTTCCCTCAGGGCTGCTTGGCCCACTGGCCAGAGTCGGTATAGCTGCCCTCTCTGTCAGGGCAGTGTGGCTTAATGGCCAGAGTCAGTAGGGCTGCCCTCTTCAGCAGGGCTGTGTGGCCTAGTGGCTGGTCAGGTGGGTGATGGCCAGGGTAGGGGGGCCCAGACCCTCCCTGCTCCACTGGGTCCCAGCTCAGGGCCCTGGCAGTGGGAAGTGTGCTTGCCACTGAGTTGGCAGGGGATCCGTCCGAAACACGCTGACACCACTCAGCACAATAACTAGTCCCCCTGAGCTACTTCCTACCATGTCCCTGGTGTAGTGGTCCCGGCATCTCCAGGGTTTCTGGGCTCCTCAGCCTGTGCGGCTCTCAGGAGCACCATCACTCCTTGGGCATCCACAGGAGCTTGGGAGTTCGCCTGGGTCTCAACATCTCTGGCTTCCACTGCCTGGGGCCTCAGCAATTCCTGGATTGGAGCCTGCAGCATGCGTCTTCCCTCCTCAGCGGTCAGCACTGAATGAGCTGGGCTGCTCCCTTTTATACCTGGTCTCCAGCCAGAGCATGCCCAGCAGGGCCAAGGGGGCATGGCCTCCTCAGCCCAAAGGGTGGTGTTAACCCTTGTAGTACCAGTGTGGGGCAAGCGAGCCCCGTCACACCAGTATAACACCATCCACACCAAGGGTTGTACTGGTGTACCTACATGGGTAGAAAATCAAACCCTTAACTAACATGGTTATACTGGTACAAAATCTGTGTCCTTCCCTGGGGATTGGCCCCTGGTGTGGGGGGACGGCTTGGTCCAATGCCCCAGAGAGCTGAGGCCGGCAGGAGCTTTAGTTCCTGGTAGGGCCACCCAAGCTGGAGAGGTCAAAGGCAGTGCCCAGACAAAAAGCAGCTCACTGGCTCTCCAGGGTGGGGGTTGGGCAATAGGCCAGCAACCGATCCTTGCCGAAAGAGTGAAGTTCTAGAAACACAGCCAGGGAGCCATTCCAGTCAGGGACGGCCGTGCCTTGTTTGTGCCCTAAGAAACTTTTGGTGGCACGGGGTTTCAGATTCAGGAAATCTGTGGGTAGTCCAGGCCTTTCTCTCCACAGAAGTCATTACAGGGCAGTGAAGAGTGACGCCGGTAGCAGCAATGGCTCAGCCCACCACCCCTACCGTGGACCCTCACCCACTCTCGGATACTGCTCAGAGAGGAGCAACATGGCACTGTCACCCCCCTGTCACGGAGTCCCCGGGCGATGCTCTGGAACTGCTCCCCACCAAGCCAGTCAGGACTTTGGGGAGCCTCCTCTCCCTTGGAGCAGACTGTCTCCAGGGCAAGACGCTCACATGGCTTCACCTCCTGGGTCTCTCCTTGGAGCATTCAGCATATGCCCCTCCGTGTGCTTCCCACGGCGAGTCCGCCCAGGGGGGGTCCTGAGGAAGCCACAGGGTCCTGCACCCCCACTTCACAGTCAGACGTGACTCTTAGCCAGCCAGTAACACAGAGGTTTATTCGATGATAGGAACACGGTCTAAAACAGAGCTTGTAGGTACAGCGAATGGGACCTTTCAGCTGGGTCCATTTTGGGGGGCAGTGAGTCAGACCCCCACGTCTGCACTTCACTCCTTGTCCCCAGCCAGCTCCAGACTGAAAACCCCCTCCAGCCCCTCCTCCTCTGCTCAGTTCCTTTCCTGGGCCCGGAGGTCACCTGACCTCTTTGTCTCCAACACCTTCAGTTGGCACCTTTGCAGAGAAGGGGCCCAAGCCATCAGTTGCTAGGAGACAGAGTGCCAGGCATTTAGGTGCACTGGCCCTTTGCTCTGCAGCAACCATACGCCCTTATCCCACCACCTAGATACTTAAGAACTGCATAGGGGACACTGAGGCACCAACACCGTATTCAGAGGAAACATTAAGAACAGTCCCAGTTCGTCACACCCCCTACTGGTTAGGAAACAGACCTTTGCCATTTCAATTGTAAACTTCAAATCACAGGCAAGAAAGTGCAACAGAGAGCTGCTGGGAGGGATTTGAAAGAGCTTCCCCCAGAAGACACACCTGGCCAGGCCCAGCCCTGCCATTGATGATGAGCTCAGTAAGTGAGATTCCCCCAGCTGCTACAGAGACATGCAAACTGCCCCTGGGCTCCGGGAGGATTCCCTCCGGTAATGGGGCACTGCCAGCCTCCTCCTGGGGCTCAGGCAGTGTTAGTTTCCATCAGGGTCTGTGTGGGAGCCCTGCAGGCAGAGGCTGTTATGCTGACTCAGTGCAGCCCCAGTCCCAGCCCCAGCCAAGGCTTGCAGGACTGAACACTGAGCACTGTGATGTGCATTGCCAGGGCCCTGTTTGCATTTGTGCTGATATAACTGTGTGGAAGCAGGTACTCCAGTGCATGCAAGCGGCACTGACGTAAAGGGGAACTTAGGCTGGAACGACATAGTCTAGTAAATTACTGGCGGAAGTACATGTTGGATCTCAAAGCTACACAGATGCAAGTTCATTTCCAGAGCTCCTGTGCCATCTCAGGAGCTGCTCAATTTGCATCCTGCTTTCAGCATTCTGCCCCTGTGCCTTGTCCTGTCCTAAGTTCTGGACATGGGTTTGTTCAGGCAGACCTGAGCACTGAGCTGCCTGTGCCTAGCTCTTCTGCTAAACAGTGTAACTGCTCAGCCATGTCCAGCTAAACCTGGTGATGAATCAGGAAGGGAAGTGGGGGAGAATCTCACAAACCCCAAGTTAAAATTCTGCCACCATCCCCGGGGTCTTGGATGGGATCATCCTCTCTCGGAATGCTGCAATATCATCTCTATTGGAGAGGAGTGGTCCCTGGATCACCTAAAAATCACAGTATCATAGAAATGTAGGACTAGAGGGGACCTCGAAAGGTCGTCTAGTCCAGTTCCCTGCAGTCATGGCAAGACTACATAATAAATAGACTATTTCTGACAGGTGTTTGTCTAATCTGCTCTTAAAATCCTCCAGTGATGGAGATTCCACAACCTCCCTAGGTAACTTGTTCCAGTGCTTAACCACCCTGACAGTTAGGAAGTTTTTCCTAATGTCCAGGCTAAACTGCCCTTGCTGCAATTTACTCCCACTGTTTCTAGTCCTGTCCTCCAAGGTTAATGAGAACAATTTTTCACCCTCCTCCTTGTAATATTCTTTTATATACTTGAAAACTGATGTTATGTCCCCTCTCAGTCTTCTCCTCTCCATACTAAACAAACTCATTTCTGTCAATCTTCCCTCATAGGTCATGTTTTCTAGACTTGTAATCATTTTTGTTGCTCTTCTCTGGACTTTCTCCAATTTGTCCACATCTTTCCTGAAATGTGGTATCAAGAACTGGACACAATATTCCAGTTGAGGCCTAATCAGTGCAGCGTAGAGTGGAAGAATTACTTCTCGTGTCTTGCTTACAACACTCCTGCTAATTCATCCCAGAATGATGGTCACTTTTTTTGCAACAAGTGTTACACTGTTGACTCATATTTAGCTTGTGGTCCACTATGACCCCCGAAGTCCCTTTCCGCCATACTCCTTCCTAGGCAGTCATTTTCCATTTTGTAAGTGTGCAATTGATTGTTCCTTCTTAAGTGGAGTACTTTGCATTTGTCCTTATTGAATTTCATCCTATTTACTTCAGACCGTGTCTCCAGTTTGTCCAGATTAGGGCTGTGAATTAATTGCAGTTAACTTGCACGATTAACTCAAAAAAATTAATTGTGATTTTAAAAATTAATCGTGATTAATCACAATTTTAATCACCCTGTTAAACAATAGAACACCAATTGAATTGTATTAAATATTTTGGATATTTTTCTACATTTTCATATCTATCGATTTCAATTACAACACAGAATACAAAGTGTATATCATTTTTTATTATCATTTTTACAGTGCAAATATTTGTAAACAAAAGAAATAGTATTTTTCAATTCACCTCATACAAGTACTGTAGTGCAATCTCTTTATCGTGAAAGTGCAACTTACAAATGTAGATTTTTTTTGTTACATAACTGCACTCAAAAACAAAACAATGTAAAACTTTAGAGCCTACAAGTCCACGCGGTACTACTTCTTGTTCAGCCAATCGCTAAGACAAAATAGTTTGTTTACATTTACAGGAGATAATGCGGCCCTCTTCTTATTTACATGTCACCAGAAAGTGAGAACAGGCATTTGCATGCCACTTTTGTAGCCAGCATTGCAAGATATTTACATGCTAGATATGCTAAACATTCGTATGCCCCTTCATGCTTCAGCCACCATTCCAGTGGACATGGTTCCATGCTCATTAAAAAAAAATGTGATAATTAAATTTATGACTGAACTCCCTGGGGGGAAACTGTATGTCCCCTGCTCTGTTTTGCCCACATGCTGCCACATATTTCATGTTATAGCAGCCTCGGATGATGACCCAGAACATGTTGTTCATTTTAAGAGCATTTTCACTGCAAATTTGACAAAATGCAAAGAAGATACCTCTGTTAGATGTCTAAGGATAGCTACTGCACTCAACCCAAGGTTTAAGAATCTGAAGTGCCTTCCAAAATCTTAGAGGACTGAGGTATGGAGCATGCTTTCAAAAGTCTTAAAAGACTCTGATGATGCAGAAACTACAGAACCCAAACCACCAGAAAAGAAAATCAACCTTCTGCTGGTGGCATCTGACTCAGATGATGAAAGTGAACACGTGTTAGTCCACACTGCTTTGGATTATTATCGAGCAGAACCCATCATCAGCATGGATACATGTCCTCTGGAATGGTGTTTGAAGCATGAAGGGACATATAAATCTTTAGTGCATCTGGCACATAAATATCTTGTGATGCTGGCTCCAACAGTGCCATGAGAATGCTTGTTCTCACTTTCAGGTGACATTGTAAACAAGAAGCAGGCAGCATTATCTCCTGCAAATGTAAACAAGTTTGTTTGTCTGAGTGATTGGCTGAACAACAGATAGGACTGAGTGGACTTGCAGGCTCTAAAATTTTACATTGTTTTATCTTTGAATGCAGCTCTTTTTGTACATAATGCTACATTCGTAAATTGCACTTTCATGATAAAGAGATTGCACTACAGTACTTGTATTAGATTAATTGAAAAATACAATTTCTTTTGTGTTTTTATAGTGCAAATACTTGCAATCAAAAATAAATATAAAGTTAGCATGGTACACTGTATTTATTCTATGTTGTAATTGAAATCAATATATTTGAAAGTATAGAAAACATCCAAAAATTAAATAAATTGTATTCTATTATTGTTTAACAGTGCAATTAATCACATGATTAATTTTTTTTAATAGTTTGACAGCCCTAGTCCAGATCATTTTGAATTTTAATCCTATCCTCCAAAGCACTTGCAACCTCCTCACCCCCAACTTGGAATCATCCACAAACTTTATAAGTGTACTATCTATGCCAGGGGTTGGCAACCTTTCAGAAGTGGTGTGCTGAGTTTTCATTTATTCACTCTAATTTAAGGTTTTGTGTGCCAGTAAAACATTTTAACGTTTTTAGAAGGTCTCTTTCTACAAGTCTATAATATATAACTAAACTATTGTTGTAAATAATAAATAAATAGTACATAAAGTTTTTAAAATGTTTAAGGAGCTTCATTTAAAATTAAATTAAAATGCAGAGCCCCCTGGACTGATGGCCAGGACCTGGGTACTATGAGTGCCACTGAAAATCAGCTTGCGTGCCGCCTTTGGCACATGTGCCATAGGTTGCCTACCCCTGATCTATACCATTATCTAATAATGGATGAGGGATTGCAACTGCTTTGGAGGATAGGGTCAAAATTCAAAATGATCAGGACAAATTGGAGAAATAGTCTGAGGCAAACAGGATGAAGTTAAATAAAGACAAATGCAAAGTGCTCCACTTAGGAAGGAACAATCAGTTTCACACATACAGAATGGGAAGAGACTGTCTAGGAAGGAGTACGGCAGAAAGGGATCTAGGGGTTACAGTGGACCACAAGCTAAATATGAGTCAACAGTGTGATGCTGTTGCAAAAAAAGCAAACGTGATTCTGGGATGCATTAACAGGTGTGTTGTGAGCAAGACACGAGAAGTCATTCTTCCGCTCTACTCTGCGCTGGTCAGGCCTCAGCTTGGAGTATTGTGTCCAGCTCTGGGCACCGCATTTCAAGAAAGATGTGGAGAAATTGGAGAGGGTCCAGAGAAGAGCAACAAGAATGATTGAAAGTCTAGAGAACATGACCTATGAAGGACGGCTGAAAGAACTGGGTTTGTTTAGTTTGGAAAAGAGAAGACTGAGAGGAGACATGGTAACAGTTTTCAGGTATCTAAAAGGGTGTCATAAGGAGGTGGGAGAAAACTTGTTCATCTTAGCCTCAAGGATAGAACAAGAAGCAATGGGCTTAAACTGCAGCAAGGGAGGTTTAGATTGGACATTAGGAAAAAGTTCCTAACTGTCAGGGTGGTTAAACATTGGACTAAACTGCCTAGGGAGGTTGTGGAATCTCCATCTCTGGAGATATTTAAAAGGAGGTTAGATAAATGTCTATCAGGGATGGTCTAGACAGTATTTGGTCCTGCCATGAGGGCAGGGGACTGGACTCGATCTCTCGAGGTCCCTTCCAGTCTTAGAGTCTATGAATCCATGAATCTATGTTGCACAGAACTGGACTCAAAACTGACCCCTGCAAGACCTCATTCGATATGTTCTTCCAGCTTGACTGTGAACCACTGATGATTACTCTCTGGGAACGGTTTTCCAACCAGTTATGCACCCACCTTATAATAGCTCCATCTAGGCTATATATCCCCAGTTTGTTTATGAGAAGGTCATGAGAGACAGTATCAAAAGCCTCACTAAAGTCAAGATATACCACATCTACCACCTTCCCCCACCCACTAGGCTTGTTAAACTGTCACTATTAGGTTGGTTTGACATGATTTATCCTTGAGACATCTGTGTTGGCTGTTACTTATCACCTTATTATTTTCTAGGTGTTTGCAAACTGATTGCTTGATTATTTGCTCTGTTATCTTTCTGTGACTAATCTGTAATTCCCCAGGTTGTCCGTAGTCCCCTTTTTATAGATGGGCACTATATTTGCCTCTTCCAGTCCTCTGGAATCTTTCCCATCTTCTATGACTTTTCAAAGATAATCACTAAGGGCTCAGATATCTCCTCAGCCAGCTCCTTGAGTATTCTGGGATGCATTTCATCAGGCCCTGATGTGATGAAGTGGGAATATTCTTAATGTTTTCTTTGAATACTGTGTGAGTGCCTCAGTTTCCCCTATGCCTTTCTTAAGGATCTAAGTGGTGGGACAAGGGGTGTGATTGTTGCAGAGTCCTAGAGGGCCAGTGTGATGCTGTCTGCACAGAGAATGGCTGACAACCTGTCCCCTGCAAAGGTACCAACTGAAGGTGTTGGAGAACAAAGAGATCAGGTGGCTTCCTGGCCCAGGAAAGAGACAAAGGCCAGAGGAGGGGCTGGAGGGAGTTTCATTTTAGAGCTGGCTGGGAAATGGAGGGAGGCCCAGAACTGGGTTCTGGGCTCCTTAACCTCCCCATGATGGGCCTGACTGAGGGGTCCTGTTCTCTGTACCTACAAGCTCTGTTTTAGACTGTGTTCCTGTCATCTAATAAACCTTCTGTTTTGCTGGCTGAGAGTCACGTGGCTGCAGAGTTGGGGTGCAGGGCCCTCTGGCTTTCCCAGGAGCCCCACCTGTGCGGACTCACTGCGGGAAGCGCACGGTGTGGAAGGGGATGCTGAATGCTCTGAGGTCAGACCCAGGAAGGTGTGAGCTTCTTGCCCTGGTGACAGTATGCTCAGAGAGAGGAGGCTCCCCCAGAGTCCTGATTGGCTTCGAAGGAAGTAGTTCCAGAGCATTGCTCAGTGACCCCGTGACACCTGGTGACTTGAAGACTGTCAAACTGGAGCCAACCTAGCAACATGGGGACTAACGTAATTGCAAGTTGTTTTCAAACTGTAGCATTGGTACCCTGTTGCTGTCCAGCAAGAGCCGGAGGAGATGGAGTTTGGGGCTTCTGCACTATGCTGAGGTGCCAGTGTTTGCCAAGTCTCACAAACTTCAGATGAACTATAAAACAGGAGAAAACAAAGAGGCAGATTAATGGCAGGAAGATTGGGCTATAAAAATGCTATTGAAATATGCCAGCACCTTCTATTCCAAAATCAATATTTTGTTACAGTGGGTGTGTGTATAACCAGCTGGCCCTTTAAATGCTCCGAGTTGAGGCGGCTCACCAAACCCACATCTCTGTTCTTGTGGAAATGGCAGAAGTGCTAAATGACTTTTTTGCTTCAGGTTCCACAAAAAGTTTAGGAGCGATCACACATCCCATAATGAACACCAGTGAAATTGAGGTAGGGTTCGAGGCTAAAATATGGCAAGAACAAGTGAATAACTTAGACAAGCGTTTGTTCCTGGGGGTGTGGTTGCCCAGCCACTCTTGCACCGCTGTAACGATACAGATTTCTAAACTGGTACCGTAACTGTGCAGCAAGGCCCAGAGAAGCGTGAGGCTGCTGCGTCGAAGGGAGAGGAGCACTGCTCCCAGGGAGGGTTGGTGCAGCCACGCGGTACATCAGCCAGGCCCATTTCTCGACTTGGCAGGTTCCCCCCGTGTTGTGGTCGGGAGCACCCTGACCTCGCACCCCAGGGTTACTAATGAGAACACCGGGGAATGAGGGGGCTCAGACTCGCAGGAAGTAGGGGCTTGCGCTCACCTCTGCTTGGCTCCCCGCAGTTTTCCTTTTGTGTTAAATTTCATCCCGGGGGATGATCATTAACCTTGACAGCCCATAGGGATGAGCTCCGCGGTGCTTAGAGACGACGACACCTCCGACTGCGTGAACTGGGAGGCACCAAACCCTCAGCCCGTCTGGGCATTTCCCTGCTGCTGACACTCAGTTGTACTGACTGTGTCTCCTGCAGAATCAGCACCGGCTTTCCCACCTGGTGTCCTCACCTTCCACTGGACAAAGCAAGTGTAAAAGGGGCTCGCTCAGAGTGCCAGGGTGCACTGACTGCCCCAGCAACAGCAGCTCATCCAGTAAACCGATAGACATGAAACTCGACCACGCACCGCACCAGCCATGGGGCCTCCATGTGTTTCTAGCAATATCAGCTGGAAGAGATTAAGCCCACCATTTAGCTGCCCCTAGCCATAAATCTCACTCTGCATAAAATGGGGTAGCTTGTGAGTTAACCACCTGGAGGCTCAGACCTCAGGTATGCTGGGGCTGCAGGCAGCCAGGGGGAGAGTATTTGTCTGCTGTGGTGCCAGAGTGGGTGTTAACCCAGGAAACAATCCCTAAGACAACCTGGAAGTTAATTCACTTTTTACTCTATTGGTAAACGTGCTTTTAAAAGCATTGGCCTTTAGAAGCCACTTCCTTAGCACCGGACAAGGCTGCCCTTCATTTGAGAATAGCACCAGCAAACCCAATTAACTCCCCTGTGTCACAAGGCAAGGAAACTTTTGAAAACCAATAGTGCACATTGTAACGTCCTTGGGGAACAGTCAATGGACAAGTCCTATACCAGACAAATGGTACCATTGCACATTTTCCAACCAGTGCATTAAATAAAGATTTGGTTTAGTTTTTTAAACCAGTCAAGTTTGTCTGACAAGGTTTTATTTTATCAGCCCTCAGTGCTGCTTTTAGCTGATTCAGTTGTGCCAACCTCACAAGTTCAAAAATCTGATGTCAAACCATGAGATTTTGAAAAGCAGTAAATACGTGTTGGGTTCTTTCTAGCACTTTCTATTTTCTGAGCCTGTGAGGGAATAGGGGCTGTCACATTTTCCAGCTTTTCTCCACAAACAGGAGGGATACAAATTTACTTTTTAAATGAAAGCTGGGAATCTTTTGTAATCACCTGACTCCAGGAGCTGGGGCTTTAAAAATACCACATATCATGGGAGTGTTACTAAAATCACCCAAGCTGGCAGCACTGCCAGCCTTCTCAGCCATTACGAAGTCAAACAGCCAAAATCAATAATTTGGGGCAGATTCTCTGTCCTGTTCTGCTCCCTTTGTGCCACTCAGGAGCATAAATCATCTACAGTCATCTCTGGCGAGCCCCCAGTGGGAGTCAGTCAGCAGCCAGCATAAAGCAGTATAGCTGGTTCCCAGTGGCGGATTAGCCACTGGACCCATGGACCCGTGCCCAGGGACCCCGGCCAACTGGGGGCCCCCTAGGTTTTGCTGCCCAGCAGGTGGGATGGAGGAAGCCCCTCTTACCCTGTCCCGAGCAGAAGCTGCGGGATGGGGGAAACGCATGCAGCGGACCTCCCTGATCCCATCCCCAGCTGAATCCAGGACAGGGGAAGCCTCCCCAGCGATCCCAGACCCCAGCAGAGGAAGCCCCAGTGTCCTGACCCTGGCCCCCCGCAGAAGTGCAGGGAGGCTGCAGGGGAAGCCCCTGCACCCAGACCCCACTGCGGACCAGGGACTGGAGGAGCTCTCACTCCCTGCTGCGGCCCCGAGGTTGTGGCGCAAGGAAAGAGCTTCTCTTGTCTTGGGGCCACAATGGTGGGGAGCAGAAAGGAGCAAATGGGTTGTGGGGCTGGCGGAAGATGGGGGGACCCTGGGTGGAACAGAACAGGGTCCTGGGGAAGGGGAGGGAAAAGGTGGGGCTGTGGGCGGAGCAGCAGGTGGAAGGGGTGGAATGGGCCGGGGCCACAGGTGGAACAGGCAGTGCTGCAGGCGGAAGGGAGTGGGAGGGGCCCCCCATTGGCTCTGGCCCAGGGCCCCAGGAATCCCGAATCCGCCTCTGCTAGTTCCTATGCTTTCCTTTCTCCCTCTTACTAGGGGAGGGATGTGGAGTACCTGGAATGCTGGAATGCTCTAATGTACAGGTCAGGGCTGGATGGTTCTCAGCTTCTCCTTGTTGCTATCTGCTGGGTTGCCCGGGGTGGCTGCATGATTGGAAGCATCGTCCTGTGTGAGGCAGTTCCCTGGGGCCAGGCAGAACCCAAGTGCTAGATCAGTGGTTCTCAACCAGCAGCTCAATCAGCCAAGAGCTGCAGCCCATGTGACATCCTCAGGGCCATAGGTAGTATTGGATGCGGCCCATAATGGTCAATAGGTTGAGAACTACTGTGCTAGATCCTCCAACCTCCTGTCTGTTGGAAAGGGCCAGCTGCCTAGGCAGAGTATCCAGGGGAGAAGAAAGTAGAGGAGAGAAGAGAGAACCAAGCATTGGAGAGGCACATGGAGGAGAGAAAGGCTGTCAGACCCAACAGTGACTGGGGCCATGGAGCTATATAAGGGAAGCAGGCAGAAGACAAACAGGCAGCAAATGGCACGTGCCTGGGCATGGGAGAGGACACACACAATGCCAAAGGAGCAGAAAGTGAAATGAAGAGTAGGCAGGTGACGAGGTCTCCACTAACGCGCTAAACCCAACTGAACAACGATTTTTCAAATAAGACGAAACACTCCTGCACCAAGACAATGAAAACAGAAACATTTCCCAGCTGTAGAAACAGAGAATATTAGGGTTGGAAGAGACCTCAAGAGGTCATCTAGTCTAATCCCCTGCTCAAAGCTGGACCAACACCTACTAAATCATCCCAGCCAGGGCTTTGTTGAGCCTGACCTTAAAAACCTCTGAGGAAGGAGATTCCACCACCTGCCTAGGGCGGTGAAGCACTGGAATGGGTTACCTAGGGAGGTGGTGGAATCTCCATCCTTAGAGGTTTTTAAGGCCCGGCTTGACAAAGTCCTGGCTGGGATGATTTAGTTGGTGTTGGTCCTGCTTTGAGCAGGGGGTTGGACTAGATGACCTCCTGAGGTCTCTTCCAACCCTGATATTCTATGATTCTATGAATGTTTTGGGAAGGGTATAGACCATGGGGAGCAGGAAGGGGGCACATGGCACTGCAGGGCATGAGGGGGTGTTCTGGGTTACATCCACAACTCTCTCCCTATTAAGATGCAATCCAGGCTGTGACAAAGCTTAGGGAATCTGGGGTCACTCTGATGCTCACCTGTTCTCCACACCACAGGGACAAGGAACCACATAATTATACGGTGTGGCAAGGGACATTAAGAGGAAGGAGTGTATGCCATTATGCTTCCCCCCTCAATTACGCGCATGTACACACACACACTCACAGACGATATCCACCACTGCGATGCTTATTGCTGCTTCATGGCAGCGTGAATGCCATCGTTGGCCAAGAGCCTTCTGCAGAGATAAGAGCTTTTTGTACTCCAATTAAAGTCATCAAGAACAGAGTAATAAACTTTATTAGGGCTTATCAGAAGGACATAAAGGTCTCAACAGCGTGAGATACAAAGCAGCAAATAATTTCCATAAATGCTAACGAACTCTTGACATTATTGGCATTCCTTGGGGGGACACCCATCCATTGACACACCCTACATGGGAGCCACCCTGCATCACAAAGCTCAGGGCCCAGTGGAAAAGCTTGTTTGCCATTGAAAACCCTCCGGGGGTTTCAGTGTCTGGCCTACGTTGACCTTCCGTGCCACCTACATGGGAATGAGAAAAATGAATCCAGCTAGGGCTCGGCTCACAGCGGTGTTGCCATGCAGAACATTTAGGCACCTGCTGCCTCTTGAGACCCTCAGCCCAAGGCTCCCAGGTGCCCTGCGCATCATCTGGGGAGAGTTAGGCACCTAAGAAAGTGATCCTCAGGAGCCAGCAATGTGAGTGGGGAGCTGCCTGAGCTAGTCCAGCGTGAAATGCAGAGGAAAGGGACAGGGCTTAGGGACAGATCCTCAGAGGTAGTTAGGTGCCTAACTCTCACGGACCTGGACCTTGGGGCATCTCCCTCCTTTCAGGATTCTCAGCCATGATCCCTCTCCTGGAGCCAGGCATCTAAGCCAGGTCAGCCTTATCTCACAAATAATGGAGAGAGAGATTCAGCCTATCAGAGCCAGTAGCTCAGTTGTCAGGGTGCTCATCTGGGTAAGGGAGAGCCAGACTCCAGTCCCTGCTCTCCCTATTTCGGAGCTCCCAGGTGGGTGCCCCATGCACCCGGCTATTGAGAATAAGGTGGGGGGGCGGCACAGGGGGTGGCTCTCAATCTCTCTATTAATGGGGCCAGAGTGCGCAAGAGACTGGGATAGCCTGGTGGTCGAGGTACTCCTGTGATGTACACAGGGTACTCCTGTGGCAAAGTCAGGTTCAGTCCCTGCTCCCATAATTATTGAAGTAGTGATACAAAGGGAACAGTTCCAGGAGGAGAGATTGAGAGAGACCTGCCCTGTGGTTCAGGCACTCACCTGGATAGAGGCTGAGTCCAAACCAGGCAGAGGGGGATACAAACCTGGGCCTCCCACATCTCCAATACAAGCTCCAACCGCTGGTCTCTTGGGGAATCTGGGGACAAACACACACGCCTGTCTTTTGTGCCAGGCTCCACCCTGTGCCCGTGCTCTGAGCATGCCTATGGGATGGGGCACCGCTGACGAGATAGGCAGGGGAACACCTTGTTTGCAACTCCCACAGGGGCATGGCTTGCCCTAGGGCTCTGACCTGTTGGTTAGTTGTGGGGTGTCATCAGGACACAGGAGACTTTGAACGTGAGGGAAAGGTGAGCACTTTGGTGCTCTGAGGGAGGCAGCAGCCGCGCGCTGGTTCGGAGAATGTCCGTGGTGCCAATATGTTGGACTTAGGCATCGGAAGAGGCTATTAGGCACCTGCACTTTGTGAATCTGGCCCTAGGTAAATGGAATATGTCACAGCTTTGCCCTGAGCCAGCAGTAAACGCTGGGTCAATAGCCTAGATCCATACAAAATGTATTTATTTCTGAAGGTTACAATGTGAGGGGAAGGGAAGAACTGACAGTATTGCTACCGACAGAGAGGGCTCAGCTCCAGGTTGCTAGCAACGCAGTGGTTATGGCAGGTAAATCAGACGAGCAAGGTAAACATGGTGTAAAGTAGAGCAATGTGCATTGTTTGGGACCGGGCTATGAAAGTGACAGGCCTGTAACAACAGCTAACCCCAAGAGAAGTCAGCAATTAGAGAGGAAATGACTAGAGATGGGAAACTCGATAATGGGCTGTCAGGAATCCGACGCAGCACGGCACAGATAAGGAAGCCAGGTGAGATTCACACAGGAACTTGGTCATTGCAATGCCATATTTTGTCCCAAATCATAATGAAGAGTCAGAAATTCAAACTTTTCACAAATGCACAAAGAATGTAGTTTGGGGCAAACGGAAATGGAATCTGCCAGCTGATGGCTCCCTGGAAGTCAGGTAGCCTGGGGAGTCAGCCAACCAGACAGTCAGGGAGCCTGCCTCCAGGGCACCCAGAGAGTCAGGGAGCCGGCCTCCAGAACAGCCAGAGAGTCGGGGAGCCGGCCTCTAGGGCAGCCAGAGAGTCAGGGAGCTGGTCTCCAGGGCAGCTGGTTAGCCTATTGCACAACCTGCTGGGAGCCCAGCCTGCCTGGCTGCCATTGAAAGGTTCAACAGAATCACCAGGTTACCTTGGTATGGTTTGATTTACTTGAATCAGCATTTTCTCCTGCCAAACTGCCCGTTGGAAACTTTCCCAGCAGCTCCAGTTTTGGAGGGAGGCACTAGTGCGCTGCAGTTTCTCATTGTGCATGTCCCCCTTTGTCTGAAGCAGCATCTCACAGGGTTTTTAAAGTGTACTGGTTCTGAAACCACACAGGGTTAGAGCTGAAAGCAGACAGCTTGTCTGATGTGTCACCGTAATTTAACAGCTTTTTCCTCACAATCATTTGAAAGCCAGATCCCGTTTTTAAAACCATGAGCAACATCTGAGGAGGAGCGTCAGTCTCTGTAATCCAGCAGCTTCTCTTTGAAGACCGTGTAACTAAGGCCGGGTCTACATGGCAAAGTGAGGTTGACGTATGTTGCCTTGCACTGACCTAGTTTTGCATGTGTCTACATGCAAATTTGTCTCCAACCAACATAAGCAGCCTGCTATGGCAATGCAGTAAAACCATGTCCCTGAACTGCGTTGAGCCATAGTAAACCTACTAAAAAAAAACAGGAGTACTTGTGGCACCTTAAAGACTAACAAATTTATTTTAGCATGAGCTTTCGTGAGCTAAAGCTCACTTCTTCGGATGCATAGAATGGAACACACAGACAGGAGATATTTATACATACAGAGAACATGAAAAGGTGGAAGTATGCATACCAACAGGCAGAGTCTAATCAATTGAGATGAGCTATCGTTAGCAGGAGGAAAAAAAACTTTTTGAAGTGATAATTAAGATGGCCCATAGAAGGTGTGAGGAGAACTTAACATAGGGAAATAGATTCAATTGGTGTAATGACCCAACCATTCCCAGTCTTTGTTTAGACCACAGTTAATAGTATCTAGTTTGCATATTAATTCAAGTTCAGCAGTCTCTCTTTGGAGTCTGTTTTTGAAGTTTTTTTGTTGCAAAATTGCCACCTTCAAGTCTGTCACTGAGTGGTTAGAAAGGTTGAAGTGTTCTCCCACTGGTTTTTGAATGTTATGATTCCTGATGTCAGATTTGTGTCCATTTATTCTTTTGCGTAGAGACTGTCCGGTTTGGCCAATGTACATGGCAGAGGGGCATGTGCAAAGCCCCTCTGCCATGTACATTGGCCAAACCGGACAGTCTCTACGCAAAAGAATAAATGGACACAAATCTGACATCAGGAATCATAACATTCAAAAACCAGTGGGAGAACACTTCAACCTTTCTAACCACTCAGTGACAGACTTGAAGGTGGCAATTTTGCAACAAAAAAACTTCAAAAACAGACTCCAAAGAGAGACTGCTGAACTTGAATTAATATGCAAACTAGATACTATTAACTGTGGTCTAAACAAAGACTGGGAATGGTTGGGTCATTACACCAATTGAATCTATTTCCCTATGTTAAGTTCTCCTCACACCTTCTATGGGCCATCTTAATTATCACTTCAAAAAGTTTTTTTCCCTCCTGCTAACGATAGCTCATCTCAATTGATTAGACTCTGCCTGTTGGTATGCATACTTCCACCTTTTCATGTTCTCTGTATGTATAAATATCTCCTGTCTGTGTGTTCCATTCTATGCATCCGAAGAAGTGAGCTTTAGCTCACGAAAGCTCATGCTAAAATAAATTTGTTAGTCTTTAAGGTGCCACAAGTACTCCTGTTTTTTTTGCGGATACAGACTAACACGGCTGCTACTCTGAAACCAGTAAACCTACTGCGGTTGATGGAGAGTGAGTGTATACACTGTGACATATGCTGACCCTCACAGTCGTCTAGCAGCTGTCCCACAATGCTCTCTTCCCTGCAATAGTGACTGCTCTGGTCACAGTTGTCAACTCCACAGTCCAGGAATCATGGAGCCCGGAAGCCACTCCTCCCCACCGTCCTTAAGCGTCTCAGCCTGTGTGTGGGTTCTGTAAACATCATTACACATGGGGTGTTTTCTCAGTAAGAGCAAATCAGCAAGGCTCTTTCCTTATTATGGGACTTTACTGTGGCCTGTCCCCTAGGGGCCTTAGAGTGAATATCCAAAATGTACCTTGGGCGTGTTTTATGAAATAGCTTTTAGAGTCTGGGCACAAGTCACGCCAGTGTCTCACTGATCCTCATCATTACAGCAATCCCTCTAAGTGCAGAGGCAGTGACATCACATTCAACGTGCACTAAAAATACAGTTAAGGCCTCTACACACTTTAAAACGTAAACAGAACCGATAGTGCATTTATAGCAACTTCTTCTCCACAAGGCCATTGTGCGCTTGGGTTTGAGGGCCCCTTCAGGTTTCTTGATCTCCAGCTCACCTGGTGCTTGAGTCTGTGGTGCAGGTGCCATCTCTGTGCCAGCCGCGGCATTAGTGGCCAGCTTTGCAAAGGGATTTAGGCAACTAAAGGTGCAGACAGGCGCCTAGTGAGATTTCCAAAAGGCCCAGGCACCTAAGTCCCTTTGGGAGCTTTCAAAAAATCTCACTAGGCACCTGCTGTATCTTTAGTAACCCAAATACCTTTGGAAAACTCAGCTGGCTCTGTGCCTTTTATTGGTGTTTTGTTGATTTTGCTCTGACGCAAATTGCTCCTGAGACATCAGCTAATTAATAGACTGAAGGACCATATTAAAGTGATAAATGATTCGTTGGCTACTGTGTGGGAGGAAATTAGCACAGGGTGAAAGGAGACAACCCTAAGCACGTGAGATGGGCAATCTGCCTCTGGCTTAATAAAAATCCATAGCTACCTATGGACTGTGGTTATAGGTCATGGAGGGTTCCTTCCCGTGCCATTACTGAGGGATGACGGTGTCTGCCCTGTTATTGGAATGACAGATAATCAACGTTCTGCACTGTTGTGTACCCAAACACTCAAAACCATGAGCTGCAAAGCACAGCCCGTAAGACACTCTGCTGGCTAGTGTGTCCCAGTGCACGTGCTCCAGTCCCACAATCTGTAAAGCTGGAGATACAATGAATGGCATCCACATCAGATTCTACAGCACAGAGGCAACAAAGAAAGTCAAGACATCGATTCTGTCCCATCGTGTTCTGAGTCTAACTGTGTGTCGTGGGCTTCCTCTGTATTCTAAGTGGCAGAAGATGCAGAACTGCAGGGGGAAGTAGTTAAAAATTCTATTCTTTGAAAACATGGGATTCTTTATTATTTCAGTCATATAGCACAAAGCACCCGTCTGTACCGCGGAGCAGAGATTTGGGGCTTTGTGTGAAAACAGGGCTCCAAAACCACGTCAACCTGTTCTCTCCTGGCCCCCACACCAACCCCAGCCAGCAAGAGCAGGTGCACAAGGGAACACAATAGAGGGTTGTCCAAAAAGTTCAACCACTATGCACTTCCTTGTTGTCACTGTATACTTGCTTTTGTGCATGCCTTACAGAAGTCAAGCAGTGAGCCTTTAACAGTCATGTAAAGTTATGCTCTCATTTCACAGTAAGACACTTATGTGAACCTAGAGAATTTTTATTTGTGGGCTGCACTTTTAGTGTACGAGGCAGGAACATCTATTCATCTTTTACCGCAGCATTTGATATGTATTGTTATACCTCTTCCTTCCATTCACTCCTGATGGCAGTTGTGACCATATCTGCTGGCTGTGTCTCTCCTTAATCCCCTGCCAAACATGGATAACAAAGCCCGTTGGGTTTTACGTATTTTTAGAGCCCAACCGGTAGCTCTAACTTCCATAGCAACTCTCGATATTGATGCTTTCCAATGGCAGTGGCTGTAGGATGGTCAGAAACATCAGAAGATGTGGGGAGCAAGCAGAGAGGACAGTGACTGGCACAATATCAACATAAGAGATCACAGCACAGTGTATGTGTTGAAAGGCCCATGAGGCCTGTAGTAGAAGGTCAAACAACAGCCACACTTAGAAGCCTAAATAAAAGACTTGGTACAAAAGCTACTTGCGTCCATTTCATAAGAGTCTTTTGAATCCCCTAAGCAAGCCATGAAAGACTTAATACCAAAAGGAATGATAGGGCTAATGTGAATTCTCAGCATTGTGTTCTGACATGGTTATCTTAATATTTCACCCAGGAGTTCACAAGGTGTGGAAGGGTATTGCAAAGTGCTAGGGTACCATCCAAAGGGGTTGGCTCTGGAATATATATGTGATCTGTATTTATGATCTATTAAATTGGACATTTTTCTAAAAGATATGCTCTATTTCAAAGACAACTCAATTCAGGGAAGTTACATGGCCTGTGTTATGCAGGATCAGATTAGAGGATCCCAGGAGTCCCTCAGATTAAGATCTATGAATCTATGAAATAAAGTGGCACCATCTCTTGAGCTGTCTGCACTTCAGAGCATTCTGCTTGTGCATGCACTCCAATGCTAGCTCATGCATGAAAATAGGCAATGAAACTAGTTGATAGCAGTTCATAGAATCATAGAATCCCAGGATTGGAAGGGACCTCAGGAGGTCATCTAGTCCAACCCCCTGCTCAAAGCAGGACCAAACCCAACTAAATCATCCCAGCCAGGGCTTTGTCAAGCCTGACCTTAAAAACCTCTAAGGAAGGAGATTCCACCACCTCCCTAGGTAACCCATTCCAGTTCTTCACCACCCTACTAGTGAAAAAGTTTTTCCTAATATCCAACCTAAACCTCCCCCTCTGCAACTTGAGACCATTACTCCTTGTTCTGTCATCTTCTACCACTGAGAGCAGTCTAGATCCATCCTCTTTGGAACCCCCTTTCAGGTAGTTGAAAGCAGCTATCAAATCCCCCCCTCATTCTTCTCTTCTGCAGGCTAAACAATCCCAGTTCCGTCAGCCTCTCCTCATAAGTCATGTGTTCCAGCCCCCTAATCATTTTTGTTGCCCTCCGCTGGACTCTCTCCAATTTATCCACATCCTTCTTGTAGTGTGGGGCCCAAAACTGGACACAGTACTCCAGATGAGGCCTCACCAGTGCTGAATAAAGGGGAATGATCACATCCCTCGATCTGCTGGAAATGCCCCTACTTATACAACCCAAAATGCCATTAGCCTTCTTGGCAACAAGGGCACACTGTTGACTCATATTCAGCTTTTCGTCCACCGGAACCTCTAGGTCCTTTTCTGCAGAACTGCTGCCCAGCCATTCGGTCCCTAGTCTGTAGCAGAGCATGGGAATCTTCCATCCTAAGTGCAGGACTCTGCACTTGTCCTTGTTGAACCTCATCATATTTCTTTTGGCCCAATCCTCTAATTTGTCTAGGTCCCTCTGTATCCTAGCCCTACCCTCCAGCGTATCAACCACTCCTCCCAGTTTAGTGTCATCTGCAAACTTGCTAAGGGTGCAGTCCACACCATCCTCCAGATCGTTAATGAAGATATTGAATAAAACCGGCCCCAGCACTGACCCTTGGGGCACCCCACTTGATACCGGCTGCCAACTAGACATGGAACCATTGATCACTACCCGTTGAGCCCGACCATCTAGCCAGTTTTCTATCCACCTTACCGTCCATTCATCCAGCCCAGACTTCTTTAACTTGCTGGCAAGAATACTGTGGGAGACTGTATAAAAAGCTTTGCTAAAGTCCAGAAATAGCACATCCACTGCTTTCCCCTCATCCACAGAGCCGGTTATCTCATCATAGAAGGCAATTAGGTTAGTCAGGCATGACTTGCCCTTGGTGAATCCATGCTGACTGTTCCTGATCACTTTCCCCTCCTTTAAGTGGTTCAGAATTGATTCCTTGAGGACTTGTTCCATGATTTTTCCAGAGATTGAGGTGAGACTGACTGGCCTGTAGTTCCCTGGATCTTCCTTCTTCCCTTTTTTAAAGATGGGCACTACATTAGCCTTTTTTCAGTCATCCGGGACCTTCCCCGATCGCCATGATTTTTCAAAGATAATGGCCAATGGCTCTGCAATCTCATCGGCCAACTCTTTTAGCACCCTCGGATGCAGCGCATCCAGCCCCATGGACTTGTGCTCGTCCAGCTTTTCTAAATAGTCCCGAACTACTTCTTTCCCCACAGAGAGCTGGTCACCTCCTCCCCATACCGTGCTGCAGAGTGCAGCTGTCTGGGAGCTGACCTTGTCTGTGAAGACAGAGGCAAAAAAAGCATTGAGTACACTAGCTTTCTCCACATCCTCTGTCACTAGGTTCCCTCCCTCATTCAGCAAGGGGCCCACACTTTCCTTGACTTTCTTCTTGTTGCTAACATATCTGAAGAAACCCTTCTTGTTACTCCTAACATCTCCGGCTAGCTGCAACTCCAAGTGTGATTTGGACTTCCTAATTTCACTCCTGCATGCCTGAGCAATACTTTTATACTCCTCCCTGGTTATTTGTCCAATCTTCCACTTCTTGTAAGCTATTTTTTTGTGTTTAAGACGAGCAAGGATTTCACTGTTGAGCCAAGCTGGTCGCCTGCCATATTTACTTTTCTTCCTACACATCAGGATGGTTTGTTCCTGAAACCTCAATAAGGTTTCTTTAAAATACAGCCAGCTTCCCTTGACTCCTTTCCCCGTCATGTTATTCTCCCAGGGGACCTTGCCCATCAGTTCCCTGAGGGAGTCGAAGTCTGCTTTTCTGAAGTCCAGGGTCTCTGTTCTACTGCTCTCCTTTCTTCCTTGTGTCAGGATCCTGAACTCGACCATCTCATGGTCACTGCCTCCCAGGTTCCCATCCACTATTGCTTCCTCTACTATTTCTTCCCTGTTTGTAAGCAGCAGGTCAAGAAGAGCTCTGCCCCTAGTTGGTTCCTCCAGCACTTGCACCAGGAAATTGTCCCCTACACTTTCCAGAAACTTCCTGGATTGCCTGTGCACTGCTGTATTGCTCTCCCAGCAGATATCGGGGTGATTAAAGTCACCCATGAGAACCAGGGCCTGTGATCTAGCAACTTCTGTTGGTTGCTGGAAGAAAGCCTCATCCACCTCATCCCCCTGGTCCGGTGGTCTGTAGCAGACTACCACCACATCACCCTTGTTGTTCATACTTCTAAATTTAATCCAGAGACTCTCAGGTTTTTCTGCAGTTTCATACTGGAGCTCTGAGCAGTCATACTGCTCTCTTACATACAACGCAACTCCCCCACCTTTTCTGCCCTGCCTATCCTTCCTGAACAGTTTATATCCATCCATGACAGTACTCCAATCATGTGAGTTATCCCACCAAGTCTCTGTTATTCCAATTACATCATAATTTCTTGACTGTGCCAGGACTTCTACCTGCTTGTTCCCCAGGCTTCTTGCATTTGTGTATAAGCACTTAAGATAACTCGCTGATTGTCCCACTTTCTCGGTCTGAGACAGGAATCCTCCCCTCTTTCAGTCTCCTGCTTGTGCTTCCTCCCAGAATCCCACTTCCCCATTTACCTCAGGGCTTTGGTCTCCTTCCCCCGGTGAACCTAGTTTAAAGCCCTCCTCACTAGGTTAGTCAGCCTGCTTGCAAAGATGCTCTTCCCTCTCTTCATGAGGTGGAGCCCGTCTCTGCCTAGCAATCCTTCTTCTTGGAAGACCATCCCATGGTCAAAGAATCCAAACCCTTCTCTCCGACACCATCTGCGTAGCCATTCGTTGATTTCCACAATTCGATGGTCTCTACCCTGGCCTTTTCCTGCCACAGGGAGGATAGACGAGAACACCACTTGCGCCTCAAACTCCTTTATCCTTCTTCCCGGAGCCACGTAGTCTGCAGTGATGTGCTCAAGGTCATTCTTGGCAGTATCATTGGTGCCCACATGGAGAAGCAGGAAGGGGTAGCGATCCGAGGGCTTGATGAGTCTCGGCAGTCTCTCCGTCACATCGTGAATCCTAGCCCCTGGCAAGCAGCACACCTCTCGGTTTTCCCGGTCAGGGCGGCAGATAGATGACTCAGTCCCCCTGAGGAGAGAGTCCCCGACCACCACCACCCTCCTCCTCCACTTCTTGGGAGTGGTGGTCGTGTAACCCCCATCCCTAGGACAGTGCATCTCGTGCCTTCCAATCAGTGGAGTCTCCTTCTGCTCTGTTCCCTCAGGTGTATCATCCACTCCACTCTCTGCACTAGTACCTGCGGAGAGAACATGAAAACGGTTGCTCACCTGTATCTGTGTTTCTGGTACATGGATGTTTCTGGTATTCTTTCCATTTCTGGAAGTCACATGCCACCAATTATCCTCGCTGGCCTTCTGTCACCGCTGCGTAGCCTGCTCTGAATCTTCAGAACATTGTGCCCGCTGAAGCTGATCCTGACCTCTATCCAGGAAATCCTCATTTTCTTTTATGGAACGCAGGGTTATTTGTTTCTCCAGACCTTGAATCTTCTCTTCCAAGATGGAGATCAGCTTGCACTTTGTACAGACAAAGTCGCTTCTATCCTGTGGAAGGAAGACAAACATGGCGCATCCTGTGCAGGTCACAACGGCGGATCGCTCAGCATCCATGGTCTCTTCCTTCTACGAGCTCTCTCCAGGCAAACTCCTTCTGTTTGCCTCTCTGCTGTTCGCTGCTCAGCTGGTTCGCAGCTGACTGCCTTTTTATAACAGTCAGGCCCAGCTGGAACAAAGCACTCCCAAATCAAACTGGTCAAACAAGCAATCAAACAATCAAGCACACAGTCAAACTGCCCCCCCAACAGACACTCAGATACTCACCAGCGCAGTCCCCCTACTGCAGCACTTAGCGTACCTCTGCTCAGAGGGATCCCAGGCAAACTCCTTCTGTTTGCCTCTCTGCTGTTCGCTGCTCAGCTGGTTCGCAGCTGACTGCCTTTTTATGTTGATCCTTCAGACAGAAATATGCCTGCTCACAGACATGGGCTCAGCCAGGTCCCAGACGGGTGCAGTTTAAGACAATTTTTTCACAAAGTAAATTTCTTTATGGAAAATATGCTTAAAATAAGATTTCACTAGAGAAGCTTTTGAGTTTACACTGAGTTCTTCTTCAGTTCCTTGAGGACCTGAAGAACAGATCCGAGTAAAGACGAAAGCATGTCTCTCTCACCAACAGAAGTTGGTCCAATAAAAGATATTACCTCACCCACCTTGTCTCTCATTATCAATATTTGTCTTTTGTGTTATTCAAATTACAAGAAACAAATGCCATAAATTATATCTTGATATATTTTGGTGTGCGCCACTGCATTACCTCAGTAACGTGACTTTTTAACTTGTCTAATTTTAGTTTGAAGTGCCTGATAATTCTTATCTGGGTTACTGTTGCACACAACACAAAGTTCTCTTTGCTTCTCTTTCACAAAATTTAAATCAAGAAAAATACAATACGTTCGGCGTAGCCCTGAAATTTTTCAAAAAGTGCCATTAATGGGAAGGATGTTCTTGCTTGACAAAACAGAGCTGCTTTCTGTCAGATGAGGTATTGGTGAGCTTCAGTCAAATGTCTGGCCTTGCACTGAGCTTCATCCTGTATTTAAGAACATAAGAATGTCCCTATTGGATCAGACCAAAGGTCCACTTAGCCCAGTATCCTGTCTTCCAACAGTAGCCAATGCCAGGTGCCCCAGGGGGAATGGACAGAACAGGCAATCATTAAGTGATCCATTCCCTGTTACCCATTCCCAGCTTCCAGCAAACAGAGGCTAGGGACACCATCCTGCCTAATAGCCATTGATAGACCTATCGTCCATTAACTTCTCTAGTTCTTTTTGGAACCTTGTTATCATCTTGGCTTTCAAAAAATCCTCTGGCAAGGAGTTCCACAGGTTGACTGTGTGTCGTATGAAAAAAATACTTCCCTTTGTTTGTTTTAAACCTGCTGCCTATTCATTTCTATTGGTGACCCCTAGTTCTTGTGTTATGAGGAGTAAATAACACTTCCTTATTTACTTTCTCCACACCAGTCATGATTTTATAGACCTCGATCATATCCCCCCTTAGACATCTCTTTTCCAAGCTGAAAAGTCCCAGTCTTATTAATCTCTTCTCATATGGAAGCCGTTTCATACCCTAATAATTTTTGTTGCCCTTTTCTGAACCTTTTCCAATTCCAATACATCTTTTTTGAGATGGGACAACCACATCTCCATGCAGTAGTCAAGATGTGGGCATAACATGGATTTATAGAGAGGCAATATGATATTTTCTGTCTTATTATCTATCCCTTTCTTAATGATGCCAGCATTCTGTTCACTTTTTTGACTGCTGCTGCACATTGAGTTGATGATTTCAGAGAACTATCTCCAAGATCTCTTTCTTGAGTGGTAACAGCTAATCTAGACCCCATCATTTTATATGTATGGTTGGGATTATGCTTTCCAATGGGCATTACT
This sequence comes from Mauremys mutica, assembly GCF_020497125.1. Lineage (NCBI taxonomy): Eukaryota > Metazoa > Chordata > Testudines > Geoemydidae > Mauremys > Mauremys mutica. Next base: position 18,039,213 of record NC_059093.1, on the reverse strand, counting down.
TTGCATTTCTCAACATTAAATTTCATCTGCCATTTTGTTGCCCAGTCACCCAGTTTTGTGAGATCCTTTTGTAGCTCTTTGCAGTCTGCCTGGGATTTAACTATCTTGAGTAGTTTTGTATCATCTTCAAATTTTGCCACCTCACTGTTTACCCCTTTTTGCAGATCATTTATGAATATGTTGAATAGGACTGATCCCAGTACAGACCCCTGTGGAACAACACTTTTTACATTCTGAAAACTGATCACTTCTTCTTACCCTTTGTTTCCTATCTTTTAACCAGTTACCAATCCATGAGAGGACCTTCCCTCTTATCTCATGATAGTTTACTTTGTTTAAGAGCCTTTGATGAGGGACCTTGTCAAAGGCTTTCTGAAAATCTAAATACACTATATCCACTGGATTCCCCTTGTCCACATACTTGTTAACCCTCTCAAAGAATTCTAGTAGATTGGTGAGGCATGATTTCCCTTTACAAAAACCATGTTGACTCTTCTCCAACAAATTATGTTCATCTATGTGTCTGACGATTTTGTTCTTTATTATAGTTTCAGTCAGTTTGCTCGGTACTGAAGTGAGGCTTACTGGCCTGTAATTGCCGGGATCACCTATGGACCCCTTTTTAAAAATTGGCATCACCTTAGCTATCCTCCAGTCATTTGGTACAGAAGCTGATTTAAATGATAGGTTATATATTACAGTTAGTAGTTCTGCAATTTACATTTGAGTTCCTTCAGAACTCTTGGGTGAATACCATCTGGTCCTGGTGACTATTACTGTTTTGTTTATCAATTTGTCATTAGAGGAGGTTTTGGAACACCTCAATCTGAGACAGTTCCTCAGATTTATCACCTAAAAAGAATGGCTCAGGTTTGGGAATCTCCCTCACATCCTCCACCATGAAGACCAATGCAAAGAATTTAGTTTCTCCACCATGGCCTTATCATCCTTGAGTGTTCTTTTAGCATCTTGATTGTCCAGTGGCCCCACTAGTTGTTTAGCTTAGGTGTTGAAGCCTGCTGTGTAGCCCGTGTCATATTCAGCACCGTGTTCCGATTTTGGTGTCGGCGGTGCTGGGGGTGGTGTGTCCAAGGTGGCCAGAGAGGAATGGTAGGAGTACAGGGAGGGGGGAGGAATAGCTCAGTGGTTTGAGCATTGGCCTGCTAAACCCAGGGTTGTGAGTTCAATCCTTGAGGGGGCCATTTAGCTATCTGGGGCAAAAATCTGTCTGGGGATTGGTCCTGCTTTGAGCAGGGGGTTGGACTAGGTGACCTCCTGAAGTGCCTTCCAACCCTGATATTCTATGACCAGCATGACAGGAACACCCCATGGATTCCAGTATGGCCATTGAGTGGGCCACTGCTGAGGTGCTAGGTGTGGAATCTAATTGGGAGGGCTCCAGCACAGGATGAAGCATGGCCTCCATGAGGAGGGCTCTCAAGCAGATGTCCCACTCCTGGGTTCTAGGGCAAACATTTTTACAGATTCTGCACTTGTCCTTTCTATGGGACTCCCCTGAAACACTTCAAACAGCTGTCATGGGGGTCACTAACAGGCACCTGCTGCATGAGGAGCATGGATGAACCCTGGGGAAACGGGGCACAGACCCAGACAGGACTAACTACTAAACTAACCTAACACGTCACTTAATGACTAAGTATCTACAAACTAGATACAAAGATGATAGAACAATAGGTTGTAAAGAACTGCTAACGCTCTTGCAATGCAAGATGAGGTGCTCTGACCAACCATCACAGGGCGGTAAGGAGGAACTGAGAGGGCATAGGGCCAGCAGCACCTAATATACCAGTGTACGAGCACGGCACTCAAGGAGGTGCCACAGCTGACAGTACGGATACAGCTAAGGCAAAAAATCTGACAACTGTGCACATGGGTGTGTGCACACCTAGACTGAAATTGACATGAGCAAGCACTCAAAGAACAAAAATAATCATTCTAACTGAGACGGGATGTATGTTGTTCCTTTTTGAAATATTAACTATTTATGATCTGTTTCTGCCAGTGAAGATCTACCATAAATAAACGTTCAAGTTTTTGCATGCAAAAGTCAATGCCAAAGTCTATTTCTATCGGAGCATACTGCCATTCCTTTTTTGACATAGATCTCGATGCAGAAGCAACCGAAGAAGTGGGTATTCACCCACGAAAGCTCATGCTGCAAAACGTCTGTTAGTCTATAAGGTGCCACAGGATTCTTTGCTGGTTTCCATAGATCAACAAAGCACCAATAAAAGGCACAGAGTCAGCTGAGCTTTCTAAAAGTATTTGGTTTCCTAAAGATACAGCAGGAGCCTAGTGTATCTGAAATTCTGGGATGATTTAGTTGGGGATTGGTCCTGCTTTGAGTAGGAGGTTGGAGTAGATGACCTCCTGAGGTCCCTTCCAACCTTCTTAGGGTGCCCCAAATCATAGGTCACTGTGTAACCCCTCTCTCCCCCCTTCCTCAGCAAAAGAGAGATTTGCTGGTGTAACTCTTCTGCCTGTCAGAGTTGGCAGCAACAAGGGCCAGGTTCAGTATCTAGGGCTTCCATTTCAATAACACAATGCAAAACCGGCTCAAGACCCCACCCTGTGACCTGGGACAATTACATACCACCTCCCTGGGCGCCTCTAAGAGGCAATACTTAGACTCTGTGCTTGCAGGAGGGGGAGTGTAGCCAAAAGCCTTTTAATAAAGGAGGGAAACAATGTGGCATTATGTTGGGGAAACACCACAAACAGGATTCATAACACAAACCATGAGCAAAAGACCCATCCCCAAGTAAGTTTGGCAGTGTCCTTTTCCCCTCAGGGTCTTAAGTCCAGCAACCCAAAAGTCACCCCTCCCGCAGTTTCTGTCCTTGGTCAGTACAGCCCTAGAGTTCAGAAGTCCATCTGTAGAGTTTACCTCCCAGCTTGGGTGGAAGGGAGCGAGGGGACAGAGGTATGGGCGGGGGGTACCTTACATGCTCCATTGCTCGGGTTGAAAGCCAATTGACACACCTCTTCGTGGGGCTCTGCTGCAGTCTTCACCCCTAGCCACACCTCTTTGCTAGCCATTCACCAATATGTCTTCAGCTCCCCCTAGCTGTTAGTAGGGGAGCCTCAGTGCCAAGGCACTCAGAACAACTAGCCCAAAGTAGGTCTAATGCATAGACCTAGGTATCAGAGATTTCAGCTCTGCAGCGTGCAACAAGACTCCTAATGGAATCAAAATTAGCTCTGTTATGATGCAGTGGAGAGAGAAGAGGTCAAAGTGGCATTTAGGGCCCTCAAAAGGGGCCCACACTCCCAGGTACAAATACCCATCTCCATCTCTCAATTCACTGGGCTTTGGAACCCATGTCCCTTGCCTAGCAAGTGCTACTTAGTTGAGGGCGAGTCCCTCAGTCATAACATGCCAAGTACAGTTCTACTGTTCTTGATTCTTATAACCAGGATAACAACACTTTATTACTCCTGCCCCAATAACAAAGAGACTGGGGATCCCACAGCAGCCAAAGTGACCATTTGGGCAAGCAGTCCATCATGCTAGGCAGGGTGGGTGTATCCATGCAAAAGAGATCAGCCCTTGAAGTCCTTTTCCCCAGCTCACTAGCAGATGTCAGGGTAGAGCTCATTCTGACTCTGCTTACACTGGTGTTAAACTGGGTGACAGCTCCCTGTCACCCTAGTCTGTTAGCCACTCCAGACAAACCCCTGAGACAAACTTCTCAGGACTCCGCCAACCCTTGCTTTGCCTTGCAGGTATCATTTGTGCACCCTAGTTCCTGAGCCCTTTGGAAGCGCATGCCCCGGCATATCCAGGTCTCGTCACTGGACACACAGAAATTACCAAGTTTGCTATCAGACACCAGCTTGTTTGATTCAACTAAGAATTCACACTTTCCTTAATATTACAGCACTGAGATCTACCACTGATAAAACAAAGGGGTGTTTATTAACAAAGATTTAGGTGATATAAAGCAAGGATAATGGAGAGTTGGTTACAAGTGAAACAAAAGTACAACATGCCTCTAAGAAACTAAATATAACTTTAGCAAGCTACAGTCCTTTAGCTAAAGCAGTTTTCTCACCCTCGCAGTTTTTCTGTAGAGTTTTGCTGATTTTCAGGCAAACCAGAATCCAGATTTTCATGATTCCCCCATGCTCTACCGGTGGTTTCCTCAGTAAATGGGTAACAAAATATCTTTTTTGCTTCTCTTTATGTCTCCCCAAAACACATCATTTTGGTCCCACTGGGGTTTCAGTCTCCAATGTCTACCCATGCTAATTGTCCATCGCCCCCTGGCCATTGTCAACCTGGCTTTTCCTAGGGACTTACATGCAAATACAGCTGCCTTTGTGTTGGTTTCCCAAGGCTTAATTTACATTGGATGTAGGGAGATAACTACCTTCCCTCGAGTCTGGAAGAAAATGTGTTTGGTCCCAGACTTTAAAGTAAAGTATCCATAATTCCAGCCCATCACCACCTTTCATTTCATACTGTACAAGACTCTTTTTGGATAAACACTATGGTAACAATGTGTTAGGTGTAGTGAGTTGGCCAGGCCTGACAAGAGCTGCTGACACAGAGCAGTGAACTGCCACAGCCCAGTAAACCGTTCTGCTTTGGCTTTGCCTGACGCCTCAACACAACAGCAATGTTAACAGGAGCCAATCAGTGCTGGGAATGCTGTTATTTCATGCCTTTCACCCTAAACACCCGTCTCAGAAAGCTCTTAACCCTTCCATAGCTGGGGAGAGGCAGGGCAAAGAGTGCATCACAGACGAATGCACAGCTTCAGATAAATAGCTTGGAGAGGGATAAAATCCCATTCATAGAATCATAGAATATCTGGGTTGGAAGGGACCTCAGGAGGTCATCTAGTCCAACCCCCTGCTCAAAGCCGGACCAACCCCAACTAAATCATCCCAACCTCTAAGGATGGAGATTCCACCACCTCCCTAGGTAACCCATTCAACACCTTCCCTGGCAGCATCCTGGGCCAAAAGGGAACCTGCCATCAAAGAGAACTCTTTGTGAAGCCCTTTCACCTGTAGACTCGTTCATCAGACAGACTCTACGCCATGCGGCGCTCAGAAATAGTTAAATTTTATTACCCTTTAGAGTGTAGCCCTGCTGGATTCCATCCTCCTGCCTAGTCTCTCTCCTCTACAATCGTTTTTCATATGTTCCAAACATATCAGGCCAGGGCAGAGGTTGCAATCCAGACTGAGACATTTACTTGCTAGTTTCCTTTCCAGTACTGAGCTCCCCCAGTTCAAGTCACCTGAGCGAGGTGCCTGAGGAGAGATTCCAATGGCCTCCTGGAGTCACGTAAGTGGTTAGTGAGCTCCTGAGAGACGATCCGTCAGCAGCCTGTGGAGCATTCCTGGAGCATCACAATATTCACCCGGAGGGGTGTGGTACTTTAGAGCACAACCTAGCTCCAGAGTCCTCCTGGCCAACTATGAGCTGCTTTGTATTTATTAGCAGAGAGGCACAACCCAAATGGCAATGACCAGGGGTGAGGTCTCTGCCACAAAGGAGATTACCAGGTCATAAATGTCTTTGTATTGACCCTCTGGGTTGATAGCAGTCATAAACTGGCTTTTCATGACCTTGCCGCTCTAAAGACCTGCTCCATGGAGACGGCAGCAGAGTTTATAACTACTGGAATCAGCTATTTCTAGGGCGTCTCACAGCTATTACAACCGCTAAAGAGAAGCTGTGGGTATTTACTCAGGACATGTGAATGAACTACGGCTGGGTTCGTGGCTATTATGAGAATGCAGAGTGCCCCATGGGTCGGTAACTCGCTGGTTTTGAACTCCCGCTCTTACAAACGCGGTCTGCAATGGTCATGAATCAATGTCTTTGGCTCAGATCTATTCTAATCTGTACAAACAGAAAAGAGAGTTCATTGTGTCAGAGTGAAATTCACTTGTGCCAGCTGTTTATACGCTCACAGCTGTTACACACTTGCCAACAAAGCCAATATAATCCCATTAGGGTAGCATCTAAGAACCTGTGCTTGAGCCCTTAAAAAAAAAAGAAAACATATCGGAACACCATTTCGGCTCCTAATAGAAAGTGACTGAGTGTCATATACATTCTTGTTGCACACCTGTTCCCCAGCTGCAGGGGAAGGAACCATGATGATGCTCATGCTGAGGAGCAAGAGTAAATAGCCAATATTCATAACTTCAAATACAAAAATGATACACACATACAGACAGCATAATCATAACCAGCAAATTACAACCTTTCCATAGACACCTTACTTGACCTCCTTTGTACAAGATTTGGTGCAACTATAGGACCTTGGTTGCAACACTGATCTATACGGTCACAGTTCATGTCAATAACATCACACCTGTAGTCCAGATATGCCCCTGCAGAGTGGGAGACAGGGTTTTGAGTGTTTGCTGCAAATCAGGCAGAGCAGAGACTTGAACGTTGGTTTGCCACATCCTAGCTGAGCACCCACACCATTGGGCTAGTGAATATAAGGGGACAGGGCTACTCCCTACAACACCCTCCTTGGATGATTTTTTCCCCTTTTGGCAAGAAAGGGTTGACCTGGATTAGGCACCTAATTCCAGAAGAGGGGTTGTAGATCCACAGTGACACAGAGAGGCAGTCTCCTCTGGATAAATACTAGATCTATAGCCCAACTGAAATCATACTTAGAAAAGATGGATCGGCTTCTGGCCTTGAAATCCTTGCACTGCATTGGCTGGAATCATGACCATGAACCAGTAATAAATGTCTCCAGGAAGTTTAAACCGGAAGTGCTAGAGTTGCGCACCCACCTTATCATAATTTCCTCTAGCCCATATTTCCCTGGTTTGCTTATTAGCCTGTCATATGGGATTGTGTCAAAAGCCTGACTAAAGTCAAGATATAACATCCCCTGCTTCCCCACATCCACTAGGCCAGTAACCTTGGCAAAGGAGAAAATTAGGTTGGTTTGGCATGGTTTGTTCTTGACAAATCCAAGCTATGGTGTTACTGTGGCTTTAAGAGAATGAATAGACTTTCCCAGGTGTTGGAGCTGACAGTTGGTTCCCAAACTGGGGTTCGTGAACCCCTGGGAGTTCACGAAATGTTACAGGGGGTTCTCAGAAAAAAATTCCCTACTGGCGGACAGAGCTGTCCCTTGGACTTCCAATAGCTATGCAGATCAAAGCAAGCATATATGTCACACTGAGGAGATTTAAATTTCAAGACTCATGAGAAATGGAAAGGGAGGTGGATTTTTTTGCTGTTTTTAAAATTAACTAGGTACCTAGCACTGTTTTTAAAATTATTATGAAGAACGAGTTTAAGCTTCGTAACATGTGGTGTTTGGTTGGACTACTCAAGACCTGAATGCTTGTGTAGCAGGAACTTTGAGTAGGCTTCTTAAATACCTTCTTGCTGTTTCACATCTGATACTCCTTGATGAAACAGGCTTATTCAAAGTGATACAAGCTACGAAAGTGAGATCTTGGAAGAGTGTTGCTGTTTTCATAATGTAATAAAAATACTGTTATGATAAATAATAGTGTGAATAAACATGTCATTAAAAACAAATTTTATATTTCCAAGATCACTGCTTTTATAATTTATATTCAGGTAAAAGAGAAAATCCCTGGAAATAGTCATTTTTAGGAGGGGTTCGTGAGACTTGACATTTTAGTGAAAGGGGTTCACAGGTTGTTAAAGTTCGGGAACCACTGGGTTAGACAGACACATTGACAGGAGTTAAGGTGCTCTGTCTGTTAATTGTGTATCTAATAAAGACTATTGTTAAGTTACTAGAAATGAATGGTTATTAGGATTGTGGATTACTTGACCATAAAACAACACATGGTACCAGGAGTGAGGGACCTGATGAAAGGAACTGGAAGAAGTTAAGGTTTGTTTTTTTTTAAAGGTAAAAGTTGCTCAGGAGAGAAAAACAAGTTTGAATGAAATTAGATGGATCAATTGAGAGTTCCCACATTTCTAAAAAGGTCAATAAATGCTGCAGAAAACCGGAAAAAGTTTAAAGAAGAATCTGACTTATTTTTGAGGGCATCAGAATCTACTCATAAGGAAGGTGAGCAAAAGATTGCTGTCTTTTTGAATACTGCAGGTACTGAAGCAGTTTCATTCATTTGAGCTTAATGTGAGAGAATGAACTGACTTTGAATTTGCCTTAAAAAAAAAATGTGTGGAATACTTTTTACCAAAAAGAAATGAAACATTTGAAAGATTTCAGTTTCACTCCAGAAATCAAACAGAGAAAAAGACTTTTGAACCATTTTTAACAGATCTAAAGATAAGAAGTCAGACGTGTAATTTGCAGAATCTAATTGAGTCAATGATCAGAGATCAAATCGTGATGGGTATAAAAAGATATCAGTTAAGAAAAAGACTGTTAGAAGAGCCAGATCTAAATCTAGAAAAAACTGAGAATTTGCCAAACTGCTGAACATAACAACCATTGCACATTTTAGAAAGACAACAAACTGATGTGAATAGAGACTTAAGAAGTAAAAGTAAAAAACAAGTCTATGGAGGAGAAGAGAGTGAAAGTAGTATTAAAGTTAAAATGTATGGACATGGGAAAGAATGTTCTAGATGTGGAAAGAGGCACCAGTTTAGCCAACACCCAGCATATGGTCAAACCTGTCATATCTGCAAGAAAGAGAATCATTTTGCAAACAGTTGTAAACAGAGAAGTCTGGAAAAACTTAGAAATTTACATTTAGTTCAAAACTTAAAAGTCTCTGAGAAGATACAAAATAAGGAATACAGAGCTGACATTACAAAGGAAGAAAATTTGTTTCTGGGTATTTTGAAACAATCACTGTGAACTACAAGGAGGACTGGACGGTTACATTATCTACTAAAGGAACATTAATTTCATATGTAATAGATACAGGTGCCCAAGGTAATGTAATTTCAGAAGAAATTATAAAATGTCAAAGTAAAACCTGTAGTAAGAGAACAAATACATATTAATTTACAATCGTATAGTGGTGAAAAATTCCTGTTATGGATATTTGTGAATTACAGGCCATAGTTATAGATCATTTAGAAAACATAAGATTTGTAGTAGTTTTAGGTTTAGAAACATGTTTAGCACTAAATATAATTGGTAGGATTCAGACTATTCATGATTCTGAAACCCTGGAAATAGAACATCAGTTTACAGAGTTCTTCACTGACATTGGTAAATTGGATACAGTGTGCAAAATAGAATTAAATAAAATAAAGAAACCAGTTACACATGCAATCAGAAGAATACCCTTAGCTTTAAAAAGTAGGGTACAAATGGCATTGGAAAAGTTTGTTAATTCTGATATAAGTGAAAGAGTGGAAGAGCCAATTGTGTGGGTGAGTTTATTAATAATAGTAGAAAAGAAAGGTGGATCCCTATGTTTATGTTTAGATCCAAAAGACTTAAATAAGTATGTTAAAAGGAACATTTTAAAATTCTAAAAAAAAAGAAATATTTGGACAAATGTCAGGAGCAAAAAACTTTTCTTCTTTCTTCAAAAGGATTTTGGCAAATACCATTGGAGCAAGAAAGTCAATTGCTATGTACGTTTAACACACCTTTTGGACGGTACTGTTTTAGATGATGTACCTTTTGGATGATGTTTAGCTCAAGAGGTATTTCATAGAGAAATACAAAAGATTGTTGAAAATCTAGATGGCACACAAGTCTACATGGATGATATAATAATATGGGGAAGAAATACAGAAGAGCATGATTAAAATGATCTAAGTCATTATTTTGAGCAAAAGAAGCAGGATTTTAACTTAACAAAAATAAACGTAAATTTAGCGCGCAAGAATTAACGTTTCTAGGAGGAAGAGTGACCAGTCAGGGATTACTGATTGATCCATAATGAATACAAGCCACTGATAATGTTGCTTACTCAAAAGGAGCCATTACAGACATTTTTTGGTATGGTTAATTTTGTAGGAAAATACATTCCTAACCTATCAGAGGGATAGCCATGTTAGTCTGGATCTGTAAAAGCAGCAAAGAATCCTGTGGCACCTTATAGACTAACAGACGTTTTGCAGCATGAGCTTTCGTGGGTGAATACCCACTTCGTCAGATGCATCCGACGAAGTGGGTATTCACCCACGAAAGCTCATGCTGCAAAATGTCTGTTAGTCTATAAGGTGCCACAGGATTCTTTGCTGCTATTCCTAACCTAGCAGAAAAAAAAACCCAAGAAATTTAAGGGCTTTACTTTGTAAAAATAATCAAGAATTTAAGCATCTTAAGTAACTAATGAAAACAGTTCCAGTATTAAAACTATTTGATAGTAACAGACTCCCAAAATTGTCTTCAGACAAATCCAAATGAAGCCTAGGAGCAGCTCTGTTACAAAAGTATGGTGATCTATGGAAAGCAGTTGCTTATGCATCGAATTATAAATAAATTATAAATACTTTTTATAAATACATACTATACTTATATAGTATAGCATACTGTATAAATACTTTTTTGAATTCATAGTATAGTATAGTTTTGGCCTTCACAACATCCCCTGGCAATGAGTTCCACAGGTTAACTTTGCATTCTTTGAAGAAGTACTTAAGAATGGCCCTACTGGATCAGACCAAAGGTCCAGCTAGCCCAGTCTCCTGTCTTTCAACAGTGGCCAGTGCCAGGTGCCCCAGAGGGAATGAACAGAACAGATAATCAAGTGATCCATCCCCTGTCACCCATTCCCAGTTTCTGGCAAACAGGGGCTAGGGACACCATCCCTGCCCATCCTGGCTAATAGCCATTGATGGACCTCTCTTCCACGAATTTATCTAGCTCTTTTTTGAACCCTGTTATGGTCTTGGCCTTCACAACATCCTCTGGCAAGGAATTCCACAGGTTGACTGTGTGTTGTGTGAAGAAATACTTCCATTTATTTGTTTTAAACTTGCTGCCTATTAATTTCACTTGGTGACCCCTAGTTCTTGTGTTATGAGTAGTAGTAAATAACACTTCCTTATCTACTTTCTCTACACCAGTCATGATTTTATAGACCTCTCTCATATCCCTCCTTAGTATCTTTTCCAAGCTGAAAAGTCCCAGTCTTATTAATCCCTCCTCAAATGGAAGTCGTTCCATACCCCTAATAATTTTTGTTGCCCTTTTCTGAACCATTTCCAGTATATCTTTTTTTTTTTATGTTGGAATCTAAACCCCCCTCATCCAATACTTCCTTATATTTGTTTTAAACCTGCTGTCTATTAATTTCATCAGGTGATCCCTGGTTCATGTATTATGTGAAGGAGTAAATAACACTTCCCTATCCATTTTCTCCTCACCAGTCATGATTTTATAGACCTCCATCATATTCCCCCACACACACATCATCTTTTCCAAGATGAAAATTCCCAGTCTTATTAATCTCTCCTCATACAGAAGCTGTTCCATATCCTTAATCATTGCCCTTCTCTGTACTTTTTCCAATTCTAATATACCTTTTTTGAGATGGGCTGACCAGAACCGCACAGTATTCAAGTTATGGGTGTATCATGGATTTACATAGTGGCATTATGATATTTTCTGAGTTATCTATCTCTGTCCTGATGGTTCCTAACATTGTTAACTTTTTTGACTGCTGCTGCACCCTGAGCAGATGTTTTTAGAGCATTATCCACAATGACTTCAAGACCTCTTTCTTGAGTGGTCACAGCTAAATTTGGATCCCATCATATTGGATGAGTAGTTGGGGTTATATTTTCCAATGTGCATTACTTTGCATTTATTAACATTGAATTTCATCTGCCATTTCATTGCCCAGTCACCCAGTTTTGCGAGATCCTTTTGTAGCTCTTCTCCAGTCTGCTTTGGACTTAATTATCTTAAGTAATTTTGTATCATCTGCAAATTGTGCCACCTCACCCTTTATCCCATTTCTAGATCATTTATGAACATGTTGAACAGCACAGGTCCTAATACAGATCCCCAGGACACCACTGTTTATCTTTCACCATTGTGGAAAGTGACCATTTATTCCTATCATTGCTTCCTGTCTTTTAACCCAGTTATAGATCCATGAAAGGACCTTCCCCTTTATCCCATGACAGCTTACTTTGCTTATGAGTCACTGGTGAGGGACCTTGTCAAAAGGCTTTCTGAAAGTCCAAGTACCCCATACCCCCTGGATCACCCTTTTCCACAAGTTTGTTGATCTCCTCAAAGAATTCTAATAGATTAGTGAGGCATGATCTTCCTTTATAAAAGCCATGTTGACTCTTCCCCAACAAATCAAATTTATCTAGTGTCTGATAATTCTATTCTTTACTATAGTTTCAACCAATTTGCCTGGTACTGAAGTTAGGCTTACTCACGTGTAATTGCCACGATTGCGTCTGAAGCCTGTTTTAAAAATTGGTGTCACATTAGTCCTGTGGTAGAAAGGCTGATTTAAGTGATAGGTAACATACCACAGTTAGTAGTTCTGCAATTTCATATTAGAGTTCCTTCAGAATTCTTGGGTGAATACCGGCTGGTCCTAGTGACTTATTACTGTGTAATTTATCAATTTGTTCTATTGAGACCTCAGTTTGAGAGAGAGTTCCTCAGATTTGTTATCTAAAAAGAGTGGCTTACATCTGCAGAAAAGGACCTAGGGGTTACAGTGGACAAGAAGCTGGATATGAATTGACAGTGTGCCCTTGTTGCCAAGAAGGCTAACAGCATTTTGGGCTGTATAAGTAGGGGTATTGCCAGCAGATCAAGGGATGTGATCATTCCCCTCTATTCAACATTGGTGAGGCCACATCTGGAGTACTGTATCAGAGGGGTAGCCATGTTAGTCTGGATCTGTAAAAGCAGCAGAGTGTCCTGTGGCACCTTATAGACTAACAGACATTTTGGAGCATGAGCTTTCGTGGGTGAATACCCACTTCGTCGGATACATTCACCCACGAAAGCTCATGCTCCAATACGTCTGTTAGTCTATAAGGTGCCACAGGACTCTTTGCTGCTTTTACAGATCCAGACTAAAACGGTTACCCCTCTGAAAAATGATTAGGGGGCTTGAGCACATGACTTATGAGGAGAGGCTGAGGGAACTGAGATTATTCAGTCTGCAGAAGAGAAGAATGAGGGGGGATTTGATAGCTGCTTTCATCTACCTGAAAGGGGGCTCCAAAGAGGATGGATCTAGACTGTTCTCAGTGGTAGCGGATGACAGTGTGATGTTGTGCAGTCTATCTGGTTTTATAAAAATTTAATAATAAGTGAATATAATGCAACTGGAATATGCTTCATGCAAAAGGTCTCTTGTAAATTATCATTACAAAGCTTATAATCTACTGAGTGTAATCATCCTATTTGTATAAATGTATCACTCTTGTATCTGAAATTAGAAATATGAAATATAACTTTGAGGGCCTATTGTAATTATGTAAAGTGTGGGTCATTAATGGTGGTTTGGAATCTTGATGACTCCCATTATCTAGGACCATTGTCTGCAAATGGCTCTGTTTTACCTGCAAGTCTTCCTGTATACTTGTGTGCTGGCAAGTGGATAATGAAGTCTTGCAGTGACATGTGATCATGTCACCTGAACTGGAATCCATCTTTAACCTGGCGTCTTTCCATTGAGAAGGAGGGGGTGGGAACTCAGAGAGGGACGAAAGGATTCCCACCTTATGAAAAAGATATATAAAGGGGTGGAAGAGAACAAAGGGGGATAAGAGCCATCGTGAAGAATCCCCTAGCTACCACCTGAGCTGGAACAAGAGCTGTACCGGGGAAAGAATTGTGCCCAGGCCTGGAAGGTGTCAAGTCTGAGTTATAAAAAATAAATAATAAAAAAAAACACTTACTGAAGCATCTCTGAGGGTGAGATTCTATATTCAGTTTGATTAGACATAGATTTGCACATTTTATTTTATTTTGCTTGGTGACTTACTTTGTTCTGTCTGTTACTACTTGGAAACACTTAAATCCTACTTTCTGTATTTAATAAAATCACTTTTTTACTTATTAATCAACTCAGAGTATGTATTAAAACCTGGGGGAGCAAACAACTGTGCATCTCTCTCTATCAGTGTTATAGAGGGCGAACAATTTATGAGTTTACCCTGTATAAAGCTTATGCAGGGTAAAACAGATTTATTTGGGTTTAGAACCCATTGGGAGTTGGGGCCTCCGAGTGCTAAAGACAAGCACACTTCTGTGAGCTGTTTTCAGGTAAACCTGCAGCTTTGGGGCAAGTAATTCAGACCCTGGGTCTCTGTTGGAGCAGACGGGAGTGGCTGACTCAGCAAGACAGGGTGCTGGAGTCCTGAGCTGACAGGGAAAACAGGAGCAGAGGTAGTCTTGGCACATCAGTTGGCAGCTCCCAGGGGGGGTTCTGTGATCCACCCTGTCACAGACAGAACGAGGAATAATGGTCTCAAGTTGCAGTGGGGGAGGTTTAGGTTGGATATTAGGAAAAAAAACTTTTTCACTAGTAAGGTGGTGAAGCACTGGAATGGGTTACCTAGGGAGGTGGTGGAATCTCCTTCCTTAGAGGTTTTTAAGGTCAGGCTTGACAAAGCCCTGGCTGGGATGATGTAGTTGGGGATTGGCCCTGCTTTGAGCAGGGGGTGGGACTAGATGACCTCCTGAGGTCCCTTCCAACCCTGATATTCTATGATTCTCACACGGCTCACGTGGGAAGCTCCTTCACATCATCTGCGGTGAAGACCAATGCAAAATATTCATGTAACTTCTCTGCAGTGGCCTTGTTTCCCTTGAGTGCTCCCAACATTTTTATGGCTGACTTAGAACAACGCTTCCTTAGCTCTCGTCCCCTTATGCCCCTACTGTACTTGTGCTACATTGATGACATCATCATCTGGACCCATGGAAAAGAAGCCCTTGAGGAATTCTACCATGATTTCAACAATTTCCATCCCACCATCAACCTCAGCCTACACCAATCCACACAAGCAGTCCATTTCCTTGATACTACTGTGCTAATAAGTGATCGTCGCATAAACACCACCCTATACCGGAAACCTACTGACCGCTATACTTACCTACATGCTTCCAGCTTCCATCCAGGACACACTACACGATCCATTGTCTACAGCCAAGCTCTAAGATACAACCACATTTGCTCCAATCCCTCAGACAGAGACAAACACCTACAAGATCTCTATCAAACATTCTTAAAACTGCAATACCCACCTGCTGAAGTGAAAAAAAAAACAAAAACAGATTGACAGAGCCAGAAGAGAACCCAGAAGTCACCTACTACAAGACAGGCCCAACAAAGAAAATAACAGAACACCACTAGCTGTCACCTTCAGGCTCCAACTAAAACCTCTCCAGTGCATCATCAAAGATCTACAACCTATCCTGAAAGACGATCCCTCACTCTCACAGATCTTGGGAGACAGACCTATCCTTGCTTACAGACAGCCCCCCAACCTTAAGCAAATACTCACCAGCAACCACACACCACCAGGAACCTATCCTTGCAACAAAGTCTGATGCCAACTGTCCACATATCTATTCAAGTGACAACATCATAGGACCTAATCACATCAGCCATGCCATCAGGGGCTCGTTCACAGTGCACATTTACCAATGTGATATGCCATCATGTGCTAGCAATGTCACACTGCCATGTACATTGGCCAAACCAGACTGTCTCTATGCAAAAAAATAAATGGACACAAATCGGACATCAGGAATCATAACATTCAAAAACCAGTAGAACACTTCAACCTCTCTGGCCACTTAGTAACAGATTTAAAGATGGCAGTTTTGCAACAGAAAAGCTTCAAAACAGACTCCAGGGAGAAACCACTGAACTTGAATTAATATGCAAACTAGATACTATCAACTTGGGCTTAAATAAAGACTGGGAATGGCTGAGCCATTACACACATTGAATCTATTTCCTCATGTTAAGTATCCTCACACATTCTTGTCAAACTGTCTTAAATGGGCTATCTTGATTATCACGACAAAAAATTTTTTCTTGCTGACAGTAGCTCATTTTAATTAATTAGCCTCTTAGAGTTGGTAGGGAACTCCCACTTTTTCATGTTCTCTGTATTGTATAAATATCTTCTCACTATATGTTCCATTCTATGCATCCGCTGAAGTGGGCTGTAGCCCACAAAAGCTTATGCTCAAATAAATTTGTTAGTCTCTAAGGTGCCACAAGTATTCCTGTTCCTTTAGCACTTCAGTCATCCAGTAGTGCTACTGATCTGAAGCAAGAAGACTGCCCAACAATCTACTTAATTTTTTTGTTGTTAGTTTTTGAGTCTTTGACTAGCTGCTCTTCAAATTCTTTTTTGGCCTGCCTAATTGTACTTTTACACTTGACTTGCCAGAGATTACGCTCCTTTCTATTTTCCTCACTAGGATTTGACTTCCAGTTTTAAAGGATGCCTTTTTTTGCCTCTCACTGCTTCTTTTACTTTGTTGTTTAGCCACGGTGGCACCTTTATAATCTTCTATGCTTTTTTGATTTGGGGGTATATATTTAATTTGAGTCTCTGTTATGGTATCTTAAAAAAAGCTTCCAAGCAGCTTGCAGCTATTTCACCTTTATGACTGTACCTTTTAATTTCTGTTTAACGGGCTTCCTCTTTTTTCTGTAGTTCCCCCTTTCTGAAGTTAAACGCTGCTGTGGTGGGCTTCTTTGGGATTTCCTCCCCACAAGGGTGTTAAATTGCATTACATTATAATCGTTATTACAGAGTGCTCAGCTATATTCATCTGTTGGACCCGATCCTGTGCTCCATTTAGGAC
Source organism: Mauremys mutica (assembly GCF_020497125.1). NCBI lineage: Eukaryota > Metazoa > Chordata > Testudines > Geoemydidae > Mauremys > Mauremys mutica. The sequence goes on along the minus strand of NC_059093.1, from coordinate 18,022,465 downwards.
TAAATCAAGAATTGCCTCTTCCTTTGTGGGTTCCAGGCCTAGCTGCTGCAAGAAGCAGTCATTGGTGGTGTCTATAAACTTTATCTCTGCATCCCATCCTTACATGTACCATGTCAATATGGGGATATTTGAAATCCCCCAATATTACTGAGTTTTCCCATTTTTTGTAGCCTCTCTGATATCCCAGAGCATTGCACAATCACTTGTCACTATCCTGGTCAGGTGGTTGGTAGTATATTCCTACTGCTCAACTCTTATTATTGAAGGATGGAATTTCTATCCACAGACATTCTATCATACAGTTTGATTCATTTAAGATTTTTACTAATATTTGACTCTATGCTTTCTTTCACATATAGTGCACACCCCACTCCCGCAGCACAACCTACGCTGTCATTCCGATATATTTTGTACCTTGGTATTACCATGTCCCATTGATTATATCACTCCACCAGGTTTCTGTGATGCCTATTATATCAATATCCTCATTTAATTCCAGGCACTCAAGTTCACCTGTTTTGCAATTTAGACTTCTGGCATTTGTATACAAGCACCTATAAAATTTGACACATTTTAGCTATCTGTTATGTGATGCAAATGAATTGGACTCTTTCATTGGACTGCCTCTCCAGTTCCTACCTGTACTTTATCAATTTCTGCCTAGGGAGGTTGTGGAATCTTCATCAGTGGTGCAGGGGACAGGATTAGATGACCTCTTGAGAACTCTTCCTTCCAGTCCTACGATTCTATCCTCTTCTCTTTACTAAGATGTAGAGCAGGGTCGGCAACCTTTCAGAAGTGGTGTGCCGAGTCTTCATTTATTTACTCTGATTTAAGGTTTCGCTTGCCAGTAATACATTTTAACGTTTTTAGAAGGTCTCTTTCTGTAAGTCTATAAATATATAACTAAACTATTGTTGTATGTAAAGTAAATAAGGGTTTTAAAATGTTTAAGAAGTTTTAAAATTTAAAATTAAATTGAAATGCAGAGCCCCCTGGACCCAGGCAGTGTGAGTGCCACTGAAAATCAGCTCTTGTGCCACCTTTGGCACACGCCATAGGTTGCCTACCCCTGAGGTAGAGAAACCCCCGAGCGGACGCCATGACATCTGGAAGGAGGGTCCCAACTATGGGATTGTTTCCCTCTGCTCCACTTTTATGTTCTCCTTCCCTGAGACTTTCACCTTCCTCAGCAGCACCTCAGGCGTGGGACCAAAATAAATACATAAAAATCTCGTCTACGCATCTCTTTGTCTCCATTAGCTCCTCCAGTTCAGCCACTCTGGTCTCAAGAGCCCATGCTCGGTCTCTGAGGGCCATGAGCTGCTTGCACTGAATGCACATGGCACCTGCCCACAAGGTAGATAATGGTACATGCTGCACTCAGTGCAGTAAACTGGGTAGCCCCCACTCTGCTGCTGGACTCTGCCTGCATGCTTTTTACTCCTGTAGCTTCTTTGTTGGGTTTTTTATTTCTTGGGGGCGGGTGGGGAGAGAGATATTTCTTGGCCTAAGTTTAGAGCAGATTAAATCAGGTGTATTGGGCTCCCACACTCCCTTGCAAAACTCCCATTAGTTGCTCCTGTTCGCTAGCTCCTCTGGTTTCTTAGGAGTGGGCTTTTTAACCCCCGGTTCTCCCTGAGTAGCCCCACCCTGTGGTGAAGGGCTAACAGGTGCTCAAGGGATTAGGGTTCAAAGCCTTGTTAAGAGGCTCTCAGCCGTACCTAGCAGGCCGCTAGGCTCAGCACATGGCCCCCCCACACAAACAGACCACACTGTAAACTTCAGTCAAGCAGCAAACACACAAACAGGCGACAAACTCACCCCAGGTGTCAGGTGGTCACTCCTCCTTCACCTGGAGAACTCCCTCGCACAACTCCCCTGTTAGCTGCTCCCGTTTGCTAGAGGAAAGCACAGCACCAATCTATCGGCCTTGGCGAGAGGTCACAATCCAGAATGCTTGTGATCATTGGAGATATAACATCTGGAAACTCCAGCTCAGCAGCTGTGATAACCATTAACTTTTAACGTCTGCCTGATGTTTAGTCATCAGGTTTATTATTGCTTTAATGAATTTTAATGACAATACTTCATTATTTGATTTCCACAAGATAAACCAGAACGTCAAGTGCAATTCTGCTTTAAAAGTAATTCTGGCCAAAGGTCCTGGTGGGTATGTCAACACTGCAGCCACGAGCAAGCTCCACCTGGGCAGACATACAGAACATCTAGAAGAGACAGATGCCTCTGGTAGCTGGCAGAAGGGGGTATAAATAACTCAGGGGAGCAGGCAGCTGAAAGACACGTGGAGAGCTTTTGCCTTCTTAAGTAGGATGTAGATCCTTCGTTTTGTCTACAGCACCTAGAAACTGAAACCATGTGCTAGAATCTAATGTAGCAAATATGGATTATGGTTTTAAAGAATGCGAGGGCCTTAGGTGTGTTTAGGACTCATATTCCAAACAAGGCCTCAGGAGTTTGGACGCTCCTCAGGTCCATCAGTTTCCTAGATCCTGTTACACCATCAGGATTAGCTGATCTGAGCTGGTGAGCTCTGAAATCATTGCCTCTGCAGCGTTCCTTGTCACTCGCCCATCAACCAGTGATAAGTCTGCTGTAGGAGGCTATTAATTTGTCAGTATAGGCCCTTCCGCAGGTGGGAAGTCCCCCCACCTCCCTCTGTACATATTCCCTGCATACCTTCTAGCTGAGGACCCCTTGACTATAATGGAACTGTTCTGACAAGAACAGGAGCTGAAGTAGAGACACGGGGCTTCTATATATATGACCCTGAGCATCCAGGAGATTGCTCAAGATCCATGGGGTGAAGGGATCAGATCTCCTGCTCTTCCATGTGATGGTAGCAGGTGGGGGAGGTTAAGGGGTGGAGAGAGACATGCACATGTTGCCCCCTCATAGAAAATTTGGAAGCAACTCCAGGGGCCTCAGTTTTCTTCTGCTCTAGGAGGGAGCAACCATATGAAACAGAGCCTGTTCCATCAGAAGACTGTACCCTAGTCTTATTTGCAGTGCTGTGTAGCCATTTATTTTCCTGATAAGCTTTCATGCAGCCCAGCCAAACACAAACCCGCTAAGCGTCACTCAGCGGCAGCAATAATCACATTCATCCCTTCCCTCACTCCTAGGCAGGGCTACAGGTGCATTGTTTTGCCTGCAGCACCTCCTCTTGGCTACTAAAAGCAACTCCCAGGGCTTTTGAGCAGGCAACCAATGCTTCCCCCCTTTTACCTCTGCTCCCATTTCACTACTGCTGCTCCTGGGCCCTGAGCAGTAACACGTTCCACATGCAGGAGGCAGCCACGGTGTGAGACAGGAGCAGAGAGATTTAGGAAAAGGAACCTGTGGGAGGAGACTAGACTATTACAGAGAGAGGCAGGGAGAAAGCCAGGTGGGAGCAAAGACCACGCTTAAGAAGAAAAGATAGGAGAGAGACTGGAACCAGGAGAGGGAACAAAACAATCCAGGAACTAACGGGGAAGGACAGACTTGTGGCTACTATACAGGCCCAGGACGAAGGAGAGTTGGGTTCTTTTCCCAGCTCTGCCCGTGACTCTCTGTGCCTTAGAAGACGAGGGAGAATGATACTGACCTACATTTCAAGTAGATGGAAGCATGTTAAGATTCAGTACATCAATCTGTGGAAGAGACAGGCCCCTCACAACAAGCTGCTCGCTACACCCGCTCCTCTCCAGCCAGGCGACACAGGAGAAGCTACTGAGTGCTTAGCAGCCATGTGAAGAGCTAATTGGGGATTAGCCAGTCCATCAATGGGGAATAGGGTGAGGCCTCAAAGCAAAACTGGCAATTGATGCAGGTTTCTTTACATCATATGCGAGAGAGATTTACTTGACATGTCTTATGAGTGAGTGATTAGCTAGCCAATGGAACAAGCAGGAAATTATAGACAGCAGAGTGCTGGTATATGGCAGAGTGCCCATGGGGCATTTAATATGTGGAGGTAGGGAGGGAGCTAGAGGACACAGACAGAGACACAGTCCTTGTGCCTCTTCAAAGGAGCTGGTCAAATTCTTTTGGGGAGATCAGTCCCTGCTCCCTCCTATGGCAGCTACTAACCACCCAGAAGGAAAGGGGGGGGAGGAGGTGTGTGATGGCTTCTCCCCAGTGGCAGAGGGACCACTCCCCAGAGGGAATTCTGGCTCCCTCAAAACAGAATTCCTCCTGGGAAGTCCACTCTGCACCACTCCTCGCCAGCATGCAGGACAGTATCCACAGCACGTGGAATCCAAACTCACCCTGTTGCTGGTTCTCTTTACACACCACAGAACAGCCCAGCTCAAATCGCTCCCCACCCAGCTTCCTCCCTCCCAACCAAGCCTGTGGCCTCTCTAAAGTGCCCCAGTGAGAGTCAGACAACACTCCCTAACCTTCCCTGGAAGTAGGACATCTTTCAAGCAAACACTACAAGACTGCAACATATTCCTACAGGAAGAGGAGGGTTTCTGACCCTGCTTTATAAATGGACTAAATCCAAGGAGAGGATGCACCAGGATGCTCCTCTTCCCAACACACAGGGTTGAGTATAAGAATATTCTGCTACTTGATGGAGCCATTTGCAGACAGCAGAATGAGAATGCACAGTATACACGTGGATACGCAGCCTGGGACCTCTTTATTGCCAGGATCTAATAAGAGAAAAACCCTCAGTGCTCTGTACCCTGCAGAGAGGAGAATATGGGACTGACAACACAAGAAAACTGGGTGTTTTGTTTCAACAAACATCTCACCGCCTCCTCCTCTTTGGACTTCAACTGGAGAAGCTTTAGTGTTTTTTCCTCATGGGGCAAAAGCTGAAGATGTTGCAGATTTGCACCTCTTTTCTGAACAGTTCATTTTATAAATTAAAAGCTGCAAAAAAGCTTTCTGGGCAGACACACTAACAGAACATGGATTGTTGAGATGGTGGAGCAGGGAGGGAGGGGAACCCAGCCATAGCCAGGCTATCCCCCACTTCCTCCCCAGTTTAGAGACTCGTACAACATGAAAGCATGCACAGCTACAGCCACAGAAGAATCCTGCACAGATGCTTTGAACTTGGAAGAGTTTATTCATCTGTTGAATAGATAGAAAATTGGATTTATGCTTCAAACAAAAATCCCTCATCCATTTTAACCATCCCATGGTATCCCTTTACATTAGATCCCTGCATTACTGATCAGTGGTAGCAGCAGGGCTAATTCTGGGCCTTTGGAGTACTCGCCTTCCATAGTGTATATGGATCACACATGATGAAAGGAGTTAGAGGTACAATTTAACCCTGAATGTGAGTATTAATCAAAACAAACCTAGTGTCTCTCTGGATAAGGGCTAACAAATGAAGAAGAGAGTGAATGCTCTGGGACAGCAAACTGCTCCGGGGAACAATTGTCTATCCTGTGCACACGCCAGCTGTCTGCTGAACATTCGTAAAAGCTGATTCCAGGCCGACCTTTCATGGATTCTTCACAGAAGTTGCACGTACTGACGCTAAGTTATGGATTGCAAGTCGTGTGGTTGAATTCCCATCCGAAATGTCACATGATGAGATGACCGACTGCAACGCTCGAGCATAAGCTGAAAAAAATCAGAAAGTGCTAAGTGACTGTAGCCTGAGCCTGCTTTCCCACAGAGCCCTGGGGCTTACTTCTGGAGTCATTTGCTAACTTGGGAATTAAACAAAAAATGCAGTTGTGCCTCTTGACAAAAATAGAGAGGGACATTTTCCCAAGGGCCTCATCTCTGAAGGGGGAAAATTCATAGGATCTACGGATATCGAGCAATCATGTGCTCCTGTTGCTGCATAACTGAGCAAGATAAGCTTCTGCATGGCTTTGGGGGCAGCGTAGCTGCTTAGCAGATTACCACATGGGGAGCTGAGACACACAAAACGAGCAAGGGCAGGATTGGGCACCAAATGGGAGACTAGACATGAAAAATCCCGACTCCGTAAGAGAGCCTTGCATGTATTCTGCACACAAGCATTTAAAGTGTAAAGAGTTTGAACAGCAATTCCTCACTCACCAGCCAGCTCAGATGTTCAGGGCCCTTTCTGTAGGCCACAAGCAGCACTTGGTAGGAGTCGGGAAATGCTCCCAACACCATTGCAGGTGTCTGAGATGTATTAGTGGGTACAGGGCAAACAGAGAACCTTGAACCTAGGAGCCAGAAGGTAAGTGCTGGAGAAGCTGATTTTTAACTAGCTGGCATTCTACAACATATATGTATATGTCTGGGCTGGGGATGCAAATATTGGTTAAAAAAGTTAACTGGTTAAACTATTAGAACTACAACTGGTTAACCGAGGTAGTGCTGGGGACCCGCCAGCCCGACGTGGCTGCTGTGGCCAGCACGGCTGGAATCCCTCCTGTCAATGCAGGGCCATCAGGCTTAACGGTTAATGTTGGTTAACCGATAAGCCTAATAATTACCAGTTAACCTTTTAAATCCCTGGTCTGGGCACTGTAAAATAGCAATAGCAGCACCCACGTGTGCCATTACTGACTTTAGGCTTGTGTATTTATTTATTTTTTCTACAAACTGTTGCATTTCCCATTTAAATCTCATGACTTTGTATTTTTGAAAGTAGTTTATGAGGATTGCCCCAAGTGTCTGTACAACCAAATACCCTAATTGTTCTGCAGGATAATTTAAAGCACAAGACTGCTTTGTTACAGTGATTGATAACATCTCCCTCCCACCCACCTTCCGATAAAGACCTTGGCATCAAAGTGGAGAGCAGATTTTCCAAGATCCAGGCATTTTCTGTACCGTTTACATGTTTGCTTTGCGGTACTTTTTCCCATAACATGTGTCCCCATCAGTTCTTTCAAATATAATTTCATTATTAATTCTAACAGAAACAGGTGCATCCCTGGAAAGTTGCCAACCCAGCTCTTGGTGTGACAGTTGCAGTTTCTCCAAAGCAAGGGTTGCAAAGGGGGGTGCCAGGGGTCTGCAGAATGCCCAGGCTTTTCTAGTTCCTGGATTTGGACTCCCCCTTGGTTTTGCATTAGTGAGAGCAACAGCTGGTGCTTAGCTTTAACAGCTGCATAAAAGTTACAAAATATTTGTGCCACAAGAAAATCTAGTTCAACAGACCACCAAGGCTGTCAAATGAAATACTACCCAAGTAGTCTGTATTCCCCTGGGAGTGTGCATGGGGGATGTGTGCACACGGACATAAGTGCAGAGCTCACATTAGAGTAAGTTAATGGAAATGGTGCTATGAAATGATGGGAACTCCTAGCCAGGCTTAACATTTGCCTGTATGGCAGGACTCATACATCTGATCTCAGTTCTGGGTCTACACTGATTCCTTACTAGGAAGCAAGAGCTCAAACCTTTGTGGTTTTTGTAGAACATGCAGTTGTTGGCACAGGTATCAGGATGAGAGTCCCAGAAATCAGACCCACAGCAGCACAATGGAGGCAAGTCAATGTTATAAAGTTTTATCTTCTCCCTCATCTGAGCTCTTAAAGCTTCCATGTATCTGCAAAAATAAAAGAGTTTCCCTGTGACAGGATAATACCATTGCCTTCATTAATCCCACTGGCAAAGCCAGGATTTTGAGAACAAGACAAAGGAGCCCTCAATCATTCACCAGCTCACCTCATGTATTCCTTATTTCTCTGTTGCTTTTCCTTACTCTTCCTCACTCTTCTCTCCTCCAGTCTGAGTTGAGCCAGTACTTCACATGCTTTCTCCCCAGAACAGGTGTCTTGCTGGTAGGCCATCTCCTGGATCCTCTGCTCCTCTGCACGACGCTGGTGCTCCTTCTCACTCTTAATTCTGTGGGCAGAAGTGCTGTTTAACTGGATCTTTCAGAGAGAAGGAAGATGGTCCCATGTTCAGAGGACAGGACTAAGTCACGAGCACTGGGTTCTGTTTTCTGCTGCATGTGGGACCTAGGGTATGCCATACATCGTCCTTCCCCCCACAACTGTAAGATACCGACAATACCCTCTTTCTAGAAGCACTGGATCTACAGCAAGGAGTTGGATTCTGCTGCTTTCGCCCAGGCCCCAACTAGTCACCTACCTGCAGAGGAAAATAATTCTGCACTGTGTTTAAATGCAGCATCAGCTTTCTATGTGATAAACTTTAACATAACGTAACTGTTCCTTGAAATTTTCCCTCCTGGCTTCCTCACTGGAGAGTTTTGTGCCTTGTGTGCGCGCCTTCTCCTTTCCTCCATCCCTTTATAGCTTTTCCTGTTTCCCCTCCCCCCCACACTGTCTTTTGTTCTGCCCCCCCATGTTTTCTGTCTCACATTTCTTCTCTCCAGAGAGCTCTGACCCCTCCACCCACAGGCTTCCTTCTGGCTCGGAGGATTTGCACACAGTTCCAATAGTCAGTTTGTGAGGTCAGAAGGTACCATTGTGATCATCTAGTCCGATCTTGTGTACAGCACAGGCCAGAGAACTGCCCAGAAAGGATTCCTGTTTGAATTACAATTGAAAAAACATCCAACCTTGACTTAAAAATGGTCAGTGTCAGATTCTCTCACAACACTTGGTAAATTGTTCCAGTGATTAATTATCTTCAGTATAAAAATGTCTGCCTTATTTCCAGTCTGGATTTCTCTACCTTTAACTTCCACCCTTTGGATTTTGTTATCTTTGTTTGCTGGACTTAAGAGCCAAATATTTGTTCCCCATGTCAGTACATAAAAACGGATCAAGTTGCCCCTTAACCTTCTCTTTGTTAACCTGAAGGAACTCAAGCTATCACTACAAGACAAAACTTTTCCATTCATTTAATCTTTCTCATGGGTCTTCTCTGAACCTCTTCAATTTATCAACATCCTTCCTCAGTTGTGGACACCAGAACTGGATACCATATTCCAGCAGCGGTCAAACCAAAACCCAAATGTAGAAGTAATATAACCTCTTTAGGTTGAGATTCCCCTGTTTATGCATCCAAAGATCACACTAGCCCAGAGGGCCACAGGATCACACTGGGACTTCATGTTCAAATAATTATCCACCATGTCCCTCAAGTCTTTGTCAGAGTCCCTGTTTCTCGGGATAGGAATCCCCCAACCTGCAAGTATGGCCTACATTCTTTGTCAGGAGGCTCCTGTGCTGCTCCTCTTCTCCACCTTAGAAAGTAGCAACAATGCCTATGCCACTGCTGCTTCTTCCCTTCCATCCTCTAAAAGGAGCAGCTGCCCAAAGGGCAGGAACCAGCAATTCTGTTTCCTGGTCCCACTCAGCCCACTGCAGATTTCAAAGGGCCCTGGTAAGTGGGTTTCCTCCCCAAGTACTGGGGATGATCTTCACTCCTCCCACCACTCCAGGCGGAGGACAGTACTCCATCAGCCAAAGCAGAGGGCTGTAGCTCTAATCTGGGCTTCCCTTCCTCTCCCCGTTGCATTCTCAGGACAGGGAGAGTGAAGGAAGCCTGAATCTAGGGAGAAATTTGGTGTAGACTCCATCCAAATGCTGATGGGGAAGGGATACAGAAAGGCTCACAGCTGCTTGCCTTCAGTGCAAGTGTTGGGCTGACCAGCTCTGGGGAATTAATCTTTATTACATTGTAGTGGACTTTAAAACAAAAAAAGTCCCGCATATGTGGTGTCTGGAGTTTGGGGCAGAGACTGGCAACAAGAGTGAGAGGGCTGAGGCGGGAGTCATGGGAGCCAAGTGCTAGAGCTTTGCATGGAAGTTGGCTGGGGAGGAACTTGCTCCAGCCAATACATGGGGCAGACTGCATCCATGCAATCACCATCCTAGGGGACATGCTGAGGACAAAGCTGGGGGAAGTTTTAGTACAAGTGCTATGGACATTCTGGGCTGTACCACAGGACACACTGTTCCAATGTATGCCAGAGGCCATTTAAACCCTTAGAAGAGCCCAGAATCCAGAGGGCACAAAGGTAACTTACAGCCACCTTTGCCGTCAACCCCAGGAGGGCCCTGACCTCTGGGTAAGGTATGCCATGCTGTGCTTAGTGCTTTAATGGACCAGAACATTCTTTATATCTGATTTTTGGTTTTATGATAAAGCTCTTCATACCTTGATGTAGAATCTGGGTTATTGTGTAAACTATATAAGCTTGTACTAAAAATGTTAAGGACATTCTCTGGAACAAGTTATTACCATAGGCAGAAATGGACTTTAAACAGAGACATCTGATTTAGTTGAGGATTGGTCCTGCTTTGAGCAGGGGGTTGGACTAGATGACCTCCTGAGGTCCCTTCCAACTCTGATATTCTAGGATTCTATGATCTACCATGTTATTCTTTTCAATGAATACCAAATGCAATAACATATTCTAACTAATCACTGCCAAAATTCAATCTGAAATCAAAGCTAGGTTGAGCTCAGATTGGAAGAGTACCAGAAATTAAATAAAGGGTGTTTGCCGAATGGACCAGAAAAAACACACACCAAGGAGGAGAGCGCCTAAGCCAAAGCTTCTCTAGTCAAGTTATAACGCCCGAAGATGTCTTTACAATGAAGTGGTAATACAACCTGAAGTACATCGTAAGTATGCTCCTATAAAACTCAGAACAAGGACAGCTTAGCTTTACATCAAGTAACTATAGGAACAGCTCACTTCCATATATAGAAAGGCTGGGCAGCTAGTAAATCTAGCAAACTTATAAGACTGCATCAACCTGAAACAAGAAAATACTTCAAATGGTCTCCACATACACAGCAGCCTCTTGGTGTTCATTCCCGGGGCAGAATTGGTTCTGTACTAAAGGCTGTCGGAGAAAAACTCAGTTCTCGCTTTTCCTTTGGGTGCAGCAAAATCAAATACTTTATTATTTCTCTAGTAATTACAATAGAGGGAGAGAGTGCCCTAGGACACAGGGTCGCCCCAGTCCCGGACAGGTCTCTCAACTGGTAAATAATTACAGCAAGCATTTATACCTTTATTACAGACTATAACTAGCAATAATACAGACGATAATGAGCAACAACTGCATTTTGTTTATACATAAGCCATCCTGCTATCTTATTTTTCTCACTCCTAGAAGACACCAGTCTGCATATTTGGTTATCAGTTACAAGGTCGTAATAACTTTTTACACAGTTCTTTTCCTCTCGCCTCACACTATCCTTGCTTCTACAAGTCTCACGTCATTAGGGTTACAGCTGGCCTAACTCTTGCTAACTGACTGACATGCATTAAAATCCCTTCAAATCCTTGTTAATTCTTTCCCTGCTTCCACACTCCCCCCTTTTGTACTTCTAGTACAACAGATATTTTCAAATCTCTATTTGCATTAAACCATGGATTTCAGATTCTACAGCAGATATGTCAACCTTAGGGGTTTTCATTGGATGTAATGACAATGCATGATTAGCATGGACATAAAAGGTTTGTAAATGAGTTTCAATAGCTCATGGATTAGGGACCCAATCTTATGGAGTTCCAGGGGCTTCTGTATAGAAAGATTAACCTAAATAATCTACCCACCCAATGGGAAACAGTGCTCAGTCTAGAAGATACCATCAGAGATGCTTAGTTCTGCATTTTTCAAACTGTGGATTTGTGTCTCCAGAGATAACATGCTTGTTAACGGCAACAATGTTTTAAAACAAATATATAGAGAGGTGAGAAATAACAGACCTCAATCCTATTGTCCCTCTGCAAATTTGCGTACACAGTCAATCCCTTACCTCTCTAAAAGTGCAAAGTTTCAAAAAGTTCAATGACTAGAGGATTGTTGAGGGTGGAATAGATCTGGACAAGGAGAAATCTGGAGATAAATGTGAGACAGGAGGGGCAGGCAGTAGAAACAAAAGTGAAACTGTTTGAGCAGCATATTCCAGAAGTCTTGAGGCCTTTCTGAGTGCAGCCTTCATTGATTTGAGAACTACCATTCCATTCCCTCACTAGAAGGGAAAACCTATAATGGAAGCAGACTGTAAAAAGAGACCCAGTTTGGGAATTTTTTAATGAAATTCCTCTACCTGTGGGTAAGACAGGCATGCATGCAAAATGCAAACAATGCAACAAAGAAATGTAAAGTCTGGTTGCCTCGATGAAACAATATCATGAGAAGTGTTCCTTCTCAGGAGGAAGCTGTTGAAGATGACGAAAGGAACATGTCTGAACATGCAGGATCTTCAGGTTGGTAAACTTTTTTATTTCACACTTCTTTCTTAAGGACTGCCTGTCTTCCTTCTGGTCTATTCTTGAATTGTCATGTTTGAGCAAAAAAATATAGTTGTTACTCTATGGTACTATCATTTTAGATGCAGTTGTGATAAAAAATAAATAGCTGAAATAGGGAGATCGTCCTTTTACAATTTCACCTTTAAAGTAGTACTGAGTGTCAGTGAATGCAATGAGTAACTTTAGATAATGTTTTCACCCCTCAGCCATAAGGCCAAGAAAATGCGCAATTAAATAACTGCATTAACTTATTTTGTTTAGCAGAATCTATCCTCAACATACAAGATTCTGAAGACTAGCCACCTTCAAGATCACCATAATTTTTTTTTATAGTTTCAGAGTTATCCGCCAATGATAGTTTTTCAGTCACATCATGTATGTCACATAGCCACAGTATATCACCTGTAGCAAAAAGAAAAGAAGATCTCCATCACCCAGAAACAACCATAGATAAGTTTGTGATAAGAACCAGCAGATTACAAAAAGAGGTAATTGATGAAAAAAATTGCCCAGGTTGTTTATGCAACAAATTCTCCTTTCCATATGATTGAGAACCCACACTTCATTAACATGGTTCAGTCATTAAGATCAGGATACTGTTCACCCAACAGAGCAGATGTTGCAGGCAAATTGCTGGATAAAAAGTGTATGAAAGAAATTGAGCAGTGGGCAAAAGGTCTAGCAGGTAAAATAGTTAACCTGAGTCTCGATGGGTGGAACAATGTCCACAATGATCCTGTTGTATGTGCTCGTGTGACAACCGAAGAAGGGAATGTCTTTCTTACAGAAACAATTGATACATCAGGAAATGCACACAGCAGAGTATTTACAAGTAGCAGCAATAAAAAGTATAACAAACTGAAAAAAAAAATTAAATGTCTAGTAAGCAGCTTGGTCACAGACAATGCTGCAAATGTATCCAAGATGAGAAGAAATTTAGATGAGAGTGAAGAGAGTCCCAAGCTAACAACATACAGTTGCAGTGCTTATTTGATGGAACTCCTAGCCGAAGACTTCAGCGTTCCAGAAATAAAGGCTAATGTTGTTCATATTGCAAAATACTTCTGTAACAACCACTTTGCATCAGCTACTCTGAAAAAAGTGGGAGAAACCAAGCTAACTCTCCCACAAGACGAGCGATGGAACTCAGTAGTGGACTGTTTTGAGTACTATATCAAGAACTGGCCTAATCTGATGACAGTTTGTGAACAAAATCGTGAAAAAATAGATGGCACTGTCACAGCCAAAGTTCTCAACATTGGGCTTAAGAGAAATGTTAAACACATGCTGAGTACCCTGAAGCCTATTTCTGTAGCCTTGAACAAAATGCAGGGAAAGAGCTGTTTTATTGCTGACGCTGTTGAAATTTGGAAGGAACTGAGTGAGATCTTAAAAAGAGAAATATGCAGAGTTAAATTACAAGCATTAAAAAAAGAGAAGCACTATCTCCAGCTCATTTTCTTGTGAATATTCTAAATACTCGGTACCAGGGTCAAACCTTAACTGCTGAAGGAGAGGAGTTGGCTATTACATGGACATCCAGCAATCATCTCTCCATAATGCCAACTATAATAAAACTTCAGAGCTAAGGGTGAACCATTGAAGAAATGTATGTTTGCTGATGATGTTTTAAAGAAAGTCCCACCAGTGAACTGATGGAAGTCACTTAAGCACTTGGATTCAGAGACTGCTGAAGTGATAATCTCACTTTTAACAGCAGTAGTTTCTTCTACTGGTCTAGAAATAATATTTTTTCCTTTGGACAAATTCATTCCCAATTGAGAAATCGTTTGGGACCTGAAAAAGCAGGAAAGCTTGTTTTCTTTTCCAGATTATGAACAAACAGGAAAATGAAGGTGAAGACAACTGAGTTAGCTGCAGAAGCCAATATTTTAAATTTCTCATGTTGACCTGGCTGACAGTCGATTTAATTTGTTTTTCTAAATATTTAACTATTTTAGTTATACAATTTAAACAAAAACAAACCTGATTTAAAAAAAAAACTTGAATGTGTAACTAAATTCAAATTCATATGCTTATTTTGTCAAAAATATTATATGTTTGCTGTTGAAGAAAAAAAATCCAGAATACTTAACGATGTTGTTTTAGTTAAAAAAAAAATTATGTCTGTCTGGTGATGTTCTCCTAATACACCCTGGCGAGAAAATCCTCTAAATATTAATGATTAACCTGTTGAATTGGAGCTAGTTCACCTTCCAATGACTTCATCAATATCTGCTTCAATTACCTTTGGTAAATGAAATAACCAATCATTCATTTTCTGAGATAGTTGTAAAACTCATCTGAAAAGTTTCCAAAAATAAATCACTTAAAAAATGTATAGTGTGTACCTTCTAAAAATGAAACCTACATCTGTCTCTGAGTTGTGAAGAATACATAGTAAGGCTATTACAACCAACAAGAATGCACTTTTATGGAGAAATCCATGATTAAATTGAGTCTTCCTGACTAGTGATTTAAATCAAATCTACCCTGGATTATTGAACTAGTGGAAGTCAATGACTAAGCACCTAGAACCAGAGTTTGCAGGAGTGCTAAACCAGCTTTTGACAGCGGTAACCTCATCTGCAGATGCAGAGAGAATATTTTCATTTCAGTTTGAAATAATGACTAGTTCATTCCCATTTAAGAAGCCACCTGGGAGTTAAAGATGCAGGAAAGTTTGTTTTCCTCTTCCAATCTATAAATAAAAACAGGTGAGAGGATATAAGCTCTATTAGTTCTAAAATCTTCGAGGAGAGTGGTGACCAGAAGCAATCAGTTCAATTCACTAACTACACATAATACTTAGTTTTAAATGCATAACGTTTTGATAAACTTTCGAATTTTTTTCTTATGTAGCCACCAAATCTGAGATAGTTTTATTTAACTAATAAAAAACAAATATTAAAACACCATTTTTTGGTATTTAATTGAATTTGAATTTCCAAATAGAGCATGACAAATCGCAAGTAAAAAAAATCATCTAGTAAGAAAATGAGAACGATACATTGCTAACATCATAAAAATGTAATAACTGAGAACCTGAAAAAATGTAAGATAATTGGTTAAATAAATGTATTAATATAGCGTAGCCTTCTGGTGAATAAAAAAAGCACCGCATTTAGAGTAAAGACTATATTTAATTGAAAATCAACATGTTTTAATGGTTAAAATTCTCTGAAAAGGTCAAACAAACATGTGGACAAGGGGGATCCAGTGGATATAATGAACTTTCAGAAAACCTTTGACAAGGTCCATCACCAAAGGCTCTTAAGCAAACTAAGCAGTCATGGGATAATAGGGAAGGTCCTCTCATGGATCAGTAACTGGTTAAAAGACAGGAAACAAGAAGGGTAGGAATAAATGGACAGTTTTCAGAATGGAGAGAGGTAAACAGAGGGGATCCCCCCCAGGGATCTGTACTGGGATCAATACTGTTCAACATAGTCATAAGTGATCTGGGAAAAGGGGTAAACAGTGACGTGGCAAAGTTTGCAGAAAATACAAAATTACTCAAGATCATTAAATCCAAAGCAGATTGCAAAGAGTTACAAAGAGATCTCACAAAGCAGGATGACTGAGCAACAGAATAGCAGATGAAATTCAATATTGATAAACGCACAGTTATGCACATTGGAAAAACATAAAATGATGGGGTCTAAATTAGCTGATACTACTCAAGAAAGGATCTTGGAGTCACTGGGGATAGTTCTCTGACAACATTCACTCAACCTGCAGTGGCAGTCTAAAAAGCTAACAGAATGGTAGGAACTTTAGGCAAATATCATAAATGCTACTATATAAATCCATGGTACTCCCGCACCTAGAATATTGCGTGCAGTTCTGGTCACCCCATCTCAAAAAATATATTATGGAACTGGTTGCCAAGGGATGTTGCGAAGGCCAAAACTATAACCAGGTTAAAAAAAGAATTAGATAAATTCATGGAGAACAGGTCCATCAGCGGTTATTAGTAATGGTATGATTCTTCTCACAGAAGTCACAGATTCTGTGACTTTCTGGGATCTCTGTGACTTTTTGCAGGGCTGTCGGACCAGCAGCTCCCAGGGTTAGTTTATCCCCCATGGGGCTGGAGCAGAGATGGTCAGCCCCTTCTGCAAGAGCAGCAGCTGAGCTGGAGCAGCTGTTGGAGGTCAGCCACTAGCAGCGCTCTGACTCTTAGCCTCCGCCTCCCCCAGAATATTTTTAGTAAAAATCAGGGACAGATTGCAGGGTTCCATTAATTTTTGTTTATTGCCCATGACCCATCCCGGACTTTTACTAAAAATACCTGTGACAATCTTAACCTTAGCTAATAGCCAAGATGGTCAGGGATGCAACCCCATGCTCTGGGTGTCCCTAAGCCTCTGACTACCAGTTGCTGGGGCTGGACAACAGTAGATAATAACTTGATAAGTGCCCTGCTCTGTTCATTCCCTCTGAAGCATCTGGCATTGACCACTGTCAGAAGACAGGATACTGGGGCAGATGGTTCATAAGAATGGCCATACTGGGTCAAAGCAATGTGAATCATCCTCTCTTTAGGAAAATTGCTAAAAAGTACAAATGCAAGATGTTTAAAAAAAACCAAACAAACCAACCATGATTTAAATCAAGGTTTCTGGCTTGTTGATTTAAATCTTGATTAAAATCAATGATTTCAGTCAGTGATCTAAATCAAATCCATCCTGGGTCAAGGAACAGGAAAAGAAAAAAACAGTATGTCAGAGGGGTACAGAATCCTGAGGTTCATAGAGTTTCTAGTCCCATCCCCTTTTGAAGAATGCAGAAAGGATTTTTATTCACGTTAAAATCAACTGTCCTTCATTTGCACGTTGCAGGGAAAAAAAAAGTTTTTATTAAGAACTTTCATGTGTACTATTTAACATGGTTCTCAATTCATTCAACACTTTGTCTTTAGATTAGCGCCAGGTTAAACTGTATATAAAAAAGTAAGTGCATTAATTCCTGGTTAAAAAGGTCATTTGAAGTAGCATTTCCTCTTTTAAAGCTCAGAGATCACCCTTGCAAACAATGGCTCCAATCCCACAAACACTTATGCATGAGTCATTCTCAGCACACGAGTAGTGTCTCTGCAGTCAGTGAGGCTACTCACCTGCATAATATTCACATGCACATGTGTACAGATCAGAGCCAGTGTGTATTATCTGAAAGTTAAATCTGGCTGCAGTTTGTGTCACTTAAAGACACAAGGAGTCAGCTGACATTTCTTGATCTATTTGTGTCATGATACAGTGACCTAATACTTGAAGAAAAACTTTCTTCTGCAGTTACTGAGTTGAAAAGAACTGAAAACAGAAGATTAAAATACAATTTATGCAATGCAAAAATAAATCAAGATGCTAATAAGAGCATGTTAAACATTCATATGAATTTAGGAGTAAGGATTTAGGCTGTAAGACACTTACTTGGACAGGGCCCCTTTCATTTGGGAGTGTCTGTTAAATGCCATGCACACGTATGGCATATTAGGAGCGGATTCCTTCCGCCGAGGCACATAAAAAATGGAAGAGCTCAGATAATTGTTAACAGGTAATAGGTGATGCAGTTACATTTGCTATAGAGACCCTTCCTACACATTTTATAGGTCAAAGTTAAGAAACGGATAAGATCTGTTACCATTATCTAGTCCACCCCAATGGTCAGAGAGGGGCGTTCCCTACACAGCTCTCCAATTGTTTTGTCCAGTACAGTTTTAAGTGACTTGCTATCTCACTGAAACAACTTTCCCCAATGAACAGATTATACAGTCAGGAAAGTTTTGCTGATTTTTACCCTACTCTTTCTTGGATCAGCTTCATCCCTTATTTGTAGTCCCTTAAGATGTGCCACACCAATTCCTCCTCCCTGCCTTGGGTTTATATTCTTCAAATACTTCTATATGGTTCTTCTACTCTTAGGCTATGTCTACACTACAGTTTGTGTCGGCATAACTCGTGTCGGCATAACTCATGTCAGCTAGGGGTGCGATAAACCATCCTCCTGAGTGACATAAATTCTGCTGACATAGTGCTGTGCCAACACCAACATAGCTACCGCCACTCGCAAAGAGGGTTTTATTATGCTGACAGGAGAATTCACTATATATATATATATATATTCCTTAGATTATTATACCACATATACAGGATCTCCCCTATGCGTTTGATGACAAAGGGGCTGCAGTACATGGCAGCTCTTGAGTCAATTAAGCACATAAAGCTTCCCTCATACTACAGCAGTTCTCCTGTTAACCACACACCAATTTGAGGCAAAACAAAGGAACTGACGCAAGGAAAAAAAAATTAAATCAGAGGACTAAAAGGATAGTAATAGAATTCAGACCAATCAATATGGTTTTATGGAAAATACATGTTCTAATCTAATAAAAAACACAAAAAGTGATAAATTTGACAAGTTCAGTTGATAAGAGTAACTTGCATAGAAACACACTCAAAACTCCAGTACAGCATTTGTCTTAATACTGCATGACACCCTAAGATACCAGTTCCTTTAAGCACAAAGTGAATGAGGAACATATTAAGTTATTAGAAACTGGCTAGCAGATCTCAATAGAAAATTGTTAATGGAAGATCCTCATAAATGGGGGCATTTCTAGAGGGATCGGTTCTCGGCCAGACAATATTTTTAATCAGTGCCCTAGAACAAAGTATTCCTGATAAAGTAAGATCTGTGGACTAATAAATAATAATGGGGGAAACGGTCACTTACACAGAGCAACCTAGATTACTTGGGAAAGCTGGGCATGATTAAACAAGGAGTTAAACACAAAGATAAATGAAAGTAATAAACTTAAATCCAAGAATGTTGGTCATACTCAGAGGATGGGGGACTGTACCCTGAAAAGCAGCAACTCTGAGAAGGACATCTAGCCAACTGGGTGTTAACCATGACCCCGGAGCTCCCAGTGCAATGCCGTGACCAAAAAAGCTAATACACCCAAAGACCATATGAACAGTCAATAGGAGTAGGGAGACTATGCATACAGCTCTATCAAGACCATCACTCACATATTGTGTCCAGTTCCTGTGTCCATGCCTCTAAAAGAGCATTGAAAAAACTGAAGAGGGTTCAGAGAATAACTACAAGACTAATTTGAGGTCTTGGAAAACATGTCTTTATAGAAACTATTTAGTTTATCAAACAGAATGTTAAGAGTTGACATGTATCAAAGTCAATGGGTCTAGCTACAATGCAATCAAAGCTCTTGAGGGCACAGCCAAGCTAGCTTTCATCTAGCTAGCTAGCAGTAGCGAAGCCCTGGCAGCTTGGGCTGCAGTAGCCCAACCAGGACACTGCTTACATACTCTAGCAGCTACATGTGCTGCAGACATACCCTGTAAGTATCCACACAGGGAGAAGATATCTAATAGTAGAGAGCTCGTTAATGTAGTAGACAAAAAACACCACAAGCTCCAGTGGCTTGAAATTGAAACTAGACAAATTCAAACTGGAAATAAGAGTGCAAATTTTTAACGGTGAGAGTAAATAACCATTGAAACAACTTATTGAGGCAAGTAGAGGATTCGCTATAACTTGAAGTCTTTAAATCAAGATCAGATGTCTTAAAAAGCTTCCAGGCTAGTAAACCCACAAGTTATTGGCCTTGATGCAGAAGTTACTCTGAAATTCTATGGCCTGCTTTATGGAGAAAGTCAGACTAGATTATCACAATTGTCCCCTCAGGCTTAAAAGCTGTGAAATTTAGGACAACCTTCTTTTAGTTGACTGTACATCAAGGGCAACATCTATAAAGAAATCCATAATTATTAGTCGTTACCTACTTTGCAATTTTCTTCTGCCGCTCTTTCTGCCTTTGCTGTTCCTTTACTTGTTCTCTCTCGATATCCATGAAGAGACGTCTGTATCTCAGGTACTGATTTTGACGCTGCAGGAAAGACGACATAGTCTTAAGAGGAAGGTGTCTTGGTGCAATATACAGCAGGACCTGGAAGTGGCACTGCAAGAACTCACACTGTGCACGTTATACTGCAAGAATTAAAGGAGGAAGGATTAAGTTTTGAGCTGAGAAGTCTCGCCAAATATCACACTGAATAAAAACCCAATAAGCAACATCCTGTGAAATCCACCACAGAGTTTACCTGTCTCCAGCTGCTGCTGCTGGTCATTCTGATGATAGAAAACACATATCATCAGTCAACTTGTGCTCCCTGTGTATGAGTTTCTTCTTTCTCCTCAAGGGAGAATTAAAATGTTTCATTGCACATGTTCCAGAACTGAATGAAAGGCAGGAAGAAAGCTGTTACCTTGCTCCTCTTCTCTCCAGCTACCTTGCAAAACCATGATCTTGGTAACAACATCTTCTACTGCAAGGGTTCTTAAACTGTGTGTGACATCTTATTAGCAATACCGTCTCATGGACGCCAGCTATAGCAATTGCTTGTGTTGTAAGGTATTTTTACTGGAGCTGGCCAAATTTTATTTTTTTTCCAATGGAAGAGTTTCCCCGCTCCTCACCATCAGAAAAAGGTGTTTCATTGAAATCAAAGAGGTTTCACTGGAATGTGCCAACTGACAGAAAAGTTTAAAACCTATTTGACTGAAAATGGAGGACTGTGTTCCAATTTTCTTGTTTTGTTTCAACTTTTAAATGTAATATGTTTAATTTTTTTAAAAAGTTTTTCAATGTTTGGACATTACTGAAATGATGGGTTTCTATGAAGTATTTCAGAATTTTTGTTCCATGGTAAATTTTGACTTCTCATCCTAACTGGAAATGAAAGGAAATTTTGAAGTGTCAGACTTTCCCACAGGATGGAAATTCCATTTTTCCCGATCATCTTTAAGTTTTGCCTTCTTTCAGTGTTATTTTGTAGTTGCAGTGAGGTACAGGCAGCACCATGTGACCAGCCAGCTCATTGACAACCACCAGCAAGAGGGCCACAGGCCACAGTTTGAGAACTTCTATGCTCCTGATGGACCCACGGTGGATTTCCCAAGACAACACTCATCTACCCAACCTCATGCACTCATAGTTCTTCCTCCACCCCTAAGATTTCTGCTGTAGAATCTCTGAAAGGCGATCCAGCATAAAGGAGGGCCTGTAGTGAGAAGCCAGAACCAGGGGTGTGGAAGATTTACATTACCCAGCCAAGGAGAGAGGAGTGGCTGGGGACATTTTTTCCCCTTCAATGCTTACACATTTTCTAGTCAAAATAAGAGACCACACGGTTTTAAGATTAGCCCTGTGGCTGATCAGCCAGAGGGCATGTGAAAAAGCCATGCCATCAGCTCCAGCAACAGCTGGAGCCTTATTAAGTATCCACGGTTTCACAGGGGAGATAAGCCCCATATGTGTTGCTATATAAGGGGAAGTCTTTGATGTCAAGGCTTCAGCCCCACCCATAGAATTCAAAGGGAAGAAAAAAACCCATGGATGTACTAAGAGTGGAGAAAGCGTCTAACTAAGCTCACATCGCCATGCAGATTTGTAAATTTTAAGAGCAAATGGGACCATTAAGATCATCTAGTCTGATCTCTGGCATAACACAGGCCATAGAATTTCATCCAGTGATTCCTCCATCAAGCCCATAACTTCAGGTTGAACTAGTTCATCTTTCACATGGGAAAGAAACCCTATAGGCATACAGAGTCTAGAAACAGATTCAGGACAGAGGCCTGCTGAGCATACATCAAACGCTGCACATGGCATGGAAACGCAAGTGAATCCTTCCTTGGTGGGGAACTGTTCTATGTACCTAAAAGAAGACCTGGTTTCTAAGGCCTGGTCTACACTAGGGGGGCGGGGGTCGAACTAAGGTACGCAACTTCAGCTACGCGAATAGCGTAGCTGAAGTCGAACTACCTTAGTTCGAACTACTTACCCGTCCTCACGGCGCGGGATCGACGTCCGCGGCTCCCCCGTCAACTCCACCACCGCCGTTCGCGGTGGTGGAGTTCCGGAGTCGACGGGAGCACATTCGGAGTTTGATATATCGCGTCTAGATGAGACGTGATATATCGAACTCCGAGAAGTCGATTGCTACCCGCCGATCTGGGCGGGTAGTATGGACGTACCCTAAGTCACATGCTGCATTTGATGCACTGCTATTTTCACAGTTTATATAGGGTTTTCCTCCCAGGTAGGCCCTCTGCTAAGAGTTGAGATGACTGAACTTTTGAGTGATCATGAAGTTAGAAATAATGGTGTGCAAGATACTGGCAGGCTTGCAATGGAGGAATCAAGCTTTAGGGTGTGAAAGAGAAAAGAAATGGGAGGCTGAGCGGGAGAGAGCAGTAAGCTTAGAGGAATGGGTGGAGGAACAAGTCAGAAGGGTTGATATACAGAGGGGAGAGACCATTTGGAAGCGATGAAGGAAAGATTCTTTGCACCTCAGGGGTTCAGAGGTTGCGAAGTAATTGGTAAGAAGTTGTTAATTTAAGAATAAAAGCAAACTGTTTATCATTTGAAGCTTATGTATAAAATACGGCAAGGCCCACAAGTGAAAGAGGGAAATGTTACATTAAAATAAGTGGACAGTGAAAGGGAATGGGTGGGGAGGAGAAGCACCTACTAAAATAATTCTCTCTTTTGGGTCTCCCAGCGGTTGTCATCTTCCTACGTCTTCTAGGCTGTAAGCCAAGCAAGGTATGGACTAGCATGTCGTCTCTGGTGCAGTGTCAATCACATGGTCTGTACTTAATAGTTACTAAATATTACGTGATAGCATGGCTCATCCTGTGTATTGTACAATACCAAGCACCCTGAGGGTGCTTCATAAAGACAGTGGTCATAGATTCATTGCATGGTACAATTAAAATTATTTTGTTATAATGGATGTTCTGGAAGAATTTTGCTGCTGAAATCCAGGGCAGTGCTACAATAGGCAACTCTGGGTTTGGCAGACCACAGAAACCTCTGCCCATTACAGGTGGGTACTTTGCTTGCAACGCTGTAGTCTACATGCTTTGCAGTTTATCTGGATTCCAACATACATAAATGGAAAAGTAACAAGCTTTGCTTGTAGTTAAGGCCAGCCCTGTGTGTAAAGGAATGAAAAGCTTGCATAGGAGCCAATTCCATACACAACGACTTGGACCTCAGTAAAGGTCCAACAACAGACAAGTATCAATCCCCCGCTCGCAACTAAAAAGAGAGCCTAGAAAGAAGCCGAATGGCAAGAGAACAGAAATCCTCATGGGCCGAGCACGTGCTCTGCTCCTCTTGGAATGCAGTGTTTCAGTGGCTTTGTATGTCTTTCGTGGCAGTGTACATGGTAAGTTAAACGCTGGGATCCTGCAGGGATTACCTCACCAATTGAGACTACGTAGTTATGGTTCCAGCTGCCCCAATGATTCCATGTATGAAGTCAACCAACAGCCTTAAGGGTGTTAATAAGTATTATACAGTACTGGCAGCTATGCCACCAGCTTTGATATATTATGCCAGTTTCTGGTGTTTCACAGTAAACAGCAGTGTCTCCTAACGTGCCCTGCTCTTGATATAATTCAGACGCAGATGCCGAAAATACAAGTAAGACTTTATGCTATTTGACATACCTGTTTCTTGGTTTCTTCTTTGTCTATTCCAGGCCAAAGTACAAGGGGAGCTTGGAAATCAGTGCTCAATCCTGAAGACGGGCCAGCAGGGTCTGACGCGTTCATTAATCCATTATAAAGCTGAAAAAAAAATATGCAGTGGATCAAGACATGATTGGCCTCAGCACTTTCAGTAAGCCAGAGTATCAATAGACTTCTGTTGAAGTTTATAGCAGTAACACTGGTCTTTTGACTAAGTACACAAGTTCTGTACACCATTCATACGAAACACAAAATATGGGGCATTGACATTGCTGATAATTTTATGTATGGCACACAGGAAAGATCATTGGTGCCACTATTATTGTTGAGAAAACATCTTCATTTCTACAATCAGGCATTTATAACACTGCCATGTAAGTTTGTTTTGGACAGAAACATAAAAGAAAAATCTTAGCTTGGAACAAACTGAAGTTTTATTCACGGCTATAATTGGTTTTGGAAATTAAAGTTGCCCCACTTTAGCCCAGAAATTGTGCAATATCCTTACAGAGCTCTGTGCACATGATATCTTATATATATATATATATTAAAAAAAACCAGTCAACCTGTAGAACTCATTGCCAGAGGTTATTGAGAAGGCCAGAAGCATAACTGGATTCAAAAAAATAAATTCATGGAGGACAGGTCCATCAATGGCTGTTAGCCAATATGATCAGGAACACAACCCCATGGTCTGGTTCCTCCTAAACATCTCACTGCCATAAGCTGGGTCTGAACAGTGGATGGATCATTCAACAAATTGCTCTGTTGTATTAATTCCCTCTGAAGCAACTGGCACTAGCAACTGTCAGAAGACAGGATACTGGGCTACATGGACCATAGGTCTGACCTGGTATGGCTACTCTTATGTTCTTATGTAATTAATGTGAAAATTAGTGGATGTTTTTGCACAGTATATGATTCCTACTGTTTTTCACGCATGTATGTGACTTATTTTATTAGATATTCCCAGACAGAAATTTGTTCAAGATGCAGTTAAGATTGAGATTCTATACTTATTATAAGGACAAAAAATCATTACAAGAGCATCGCAGTTCGCCCAAAGTGACAAATTAAAGACCTTAATTCTGAATGTCCTGGTGAAAAATTATGAGAAATTCAAAACTTTTTAAAACATGGAGATGTACAGATGTTAGATTTAAGGTCCCCAAACATGCTACATTTGACCCTGTAGTGTCACTAGCACTAACTTCCCTTTTTCTCTCCCCATTCACACTTAAGATCTGATCCTGCAAACTTTTACTCATGCAGTTCACAAGGTCATGCTTCCACACTGAAAGATGGGGATTTTTTGTTCAAGGACTTAAAGAAATTTGCAGACATCTTAATAAGTAAAGCCATTGCACTCGTACAGTGGCCAAATCACGACCATCCTCCCATCTTTCTTATGTTCTTTTTCCTCACAAGGGCTCGGAGACATATCTGTGGGAAGCCAGTTGTAAGTGTGATGCTTTAGCCACAGGAGCCCTTTCAATACAAACAGAATAATTCCATGATCTAGACTTAAGTTTGTATATACAGATACAATGTGTTCAGCTACACCTGTCTAATTAGTGGCACACAGAATGCTAGTGAAGAAGAGATTCTTCAGCATGCTATCTGAAGAATCAGGTTTGGGAATGTGTATTTTTGTGGACCTTTGTTTGTTAATGAAGGTGACTAAAGTTTGCACAACCACTGATTGACTAAGGACAAAGCATTTCTCTGTGTGCTCACCTATTATGGATGGATAAGTCTGTCTTGGAGTTTGCTCTTATCCCCTCAGAGCATTGCTATAGGAGTGCAGCTTTCTGTTTTACTTTGGGTTAACTCTTACATGAACTCTGAACTTGGGTCCTGCCAGAAATATTACTTTTCAGTTCATTCATGCAAAGTTAAGGCCACTTATGCATCAATTTGTCTTGTATAACCATTGTTTAAGGATCAAAAACGGAATTTAGTGGGATTTGGTAGCTGGTAACAGGACATAGCACAAAAGCTGTGCAAATACTGCAAAAAGCTACTTGCAAACTGTTCAATTACATGTGCTTATTCTTAGTTATATTCAACACATTTTTGTTTTTTAGTTTCACAAACATTTGTACCAGTGAGTACTTGTTTACAAGAATATTTTCAGGATGTGGAAGTCCCACAAATACTTAGGCAAGTATTTGAAGCAGACAGAACTTGCTCAAGCCTTCTTGCTTCAATATTTATAATCGAATCACGGATCAAAAAAATACAAACATCTCATGTCTAATATAACCATTCTTGGCACAAATAGTAAATGCTCCCATTTTTGAGTAAACAATTTATAAGCAACCCATTGGGTGAAATGTTTGCCTAAAGTATCAAATTCAAACAAATGCTTATATAAATATATCAGCCTGCTTGTAAACAGAAAAAAAAATCCAGTCATTAAATATGCTGTCACAAGTACTTGTCCTGGATTCACATGGAATATTCACCCGTAATTATGGGTTCAATTCCAGCTCAAAATGGCAGTGATAAAAAAAATTAAATAGCTACTTGCTGTTTAGTGGCTTGAGTGAATAGACACCTATGTAAAAAAAGTCACCACCACAAATGCTACTCTTTGCTATCAAGCTCAGCAGAGAGGTCAAAGTAGAAGTCTGAACTCATATCTGGAGTCTAGAGTTCAGGTTAGGAGGTCAACTGGCAGTGCATCACCACTGCTCAGGCAGTAACTGTTCTGGAACAGCAGTCTTAAAGACCAGAAACCACCTTTACTTAGAACAAGAATTAGGGACGCCAGGACTGGCTGACCCAGCCTTGGTCACATCAGGTCTGGGATTTTAGATGTCTTACTTTTCCAAATTCTAGTTTGTAGTACAAGTTGTCATCACCCTGCTCAGCCTGATTTTTGGTTGTTGCCTGGTCTTGTAGTTCAGCGGGAAGGTCATGATGTCCTGCCAGAGGAAACTCCTCACACTCTTCTCCATGCACTGAGGTTGGCCTGCGAGACACTAGTTTCTGGGGAAACAAATGTTAGATTTAAACTTAATTGCATTATTTCATTGCAGGAGCAGCTCATGAATAAAAGACCCCTGTAAGCTTTGGGTGTAAGAGCAACCTGAGGACATTTGTTCTCTGGGTCAGTGGAGACTAAGCAGGTTGTAAAGAGGATGTGCTTGAACTTCAGTAGAGGGGAATGAGCAAGAAATAGTGCCACTGCAGATTTTAACTGGTGGACAATCTTGTCAACAGTGCAAAAGTGACTGGTGGGAATAAAGGAAGTGGTTTTCTGTGCATGTCGTTTTGCAGTAGCAGGAGACGCAAACATTAAAAAAACCAAAACACTTGCTAATTGCTGCTACAGATTCTCTCAATACTTAGAACAGGCACCATCTGAGCCATCTATATTTGTGGTACAAACAGGAACTACCTGTGGCATTTGCAAAGTAACTGTTGGCAAATACAGGGTGCTGTATGTGCAGGTTTCTGGAGTCACATCAAGGTGTGCAGAATCTTGGGACCTCTCAGAAGAGAAGATATTCACCCTACAATAACTATCAATCTTTGAGATGTTGTAGTAAGTGTGGCTCCCACTGTAAGTGTACCTGAGATCAGAGTTTTGTGAATACCAGCGTGCGTCAGGGTGGTGCACACACACTGTTCCTCCTGATGCTCCCATCTGAGAGCATAAGGGTGGGATAGCCACAAACCTCCCTTGGTTCCTTGCAATTCAAAGTCTGTGGCTTTGGAGAATTCTGAAAAGGAGGGATGGGGAGCAGATCACATCTTATAGGGTTGGAAGGGACCTCAGAAGGTCATCTAGTCCAACCCGCTGCTCAAAGCGGGACCAATCCCCAACTAAATCCCCAAGTGGCCCCCTCAAGGATTGAACTCACAACCCTGGGTTTAGCAGGCCAATGCTCAAACCACTGAGCTATCCCCCGCCTCAACTAGCCAGTTATTGTAGGGTAAGTAACTGAGCTCTCTTCTTTAAGAATATCAGTGTGGATCCCACAGCAGGTGTCTGGCAAGCAGTTTCCTCATTAGATGGCGGGAATGAGAAGTTTCAAATAAAAATTGAAGAACTGCTCTCCAAAACTTGGCACCTGATCTAGCCTTGAGGTCAAGGACAGAATATCTGACAAAGGTCAGTGACCTGCTCTATAGTGTTGCCATGCAGATCTCAGATATTGGCATATCCCTGTGCCGATAGAGTGAGCCTTGACCGTTGGAAGGAGAGGTCTGCCAGCTATCTTGCTACAAGTGGAAATACATTATGTGATCCACTTAGAAAGAGTCTTTGCAATGAGATGGCCTGAATTTTTAAAGGGCTAGATGTGGCCTCAAATAGGTGAGGAGACACCCTAAAAGGCATGGTCCTTTTGATACAATGGAACAAAATTCTGTCCATCAGAAATTAGCCCAGATGGGTTGAGTTCGTTTGTTTTAGTTTCCTTCAGCAAGTAAAGTGAATAATCGAACTTAGCTGAAGTTAAAGGATAGTGAGTTGGACACTCAACGAGTTCTCTCTCGCTATCTCCAGCAGTAAGAGAGAACTGGAGGGTCATGGCTTCCCCATCCTTGATGCCCCAATACCAGGGCCCAAGGAGGAACAGGGCCCAAGCATAGCCCTGACAGATATGACTATCCAAAAGATAAATCTTGCATTCATGAGGCACGTGGGATCCACAGCAACACACTAACAAAAACAGATTCTAGTTTAAGCTGAAAAATACCTAGAACAAGAATTTGTGGGTAATTCTTTTATTGAACATGGAAGTGTTCAATACATTTAATCAGGCCATAGAAGATAGAGAGATGGTGTTCACAGAGAAGCAGGCCAGATATTGATTCAGACCCTCTCGATATCTGAAGATACAGTAGATCTTAAAGGGCATCTGTGCAAATGAAGGAAGATAAAACACAGACCCAGGGTATCATGGACTCAGGATTTGTTCTATTTTGCTGTTTCTATGCTGGACGAAAAAAGACACTCTTGAAACAGGCCAGACCAATAAAAAATGGACAATTGTAAGAGTGAGACAGAGTTTTATTGGCTTATGTACGTAATGACTGCATTACTTACGAGCATTGAGGCCACTAGCATCCCAAAAAAGTGCCAATAAAACATTTGTACCATTTCACCCTGCCATGCACCATGGCTTTCAGAGAAACATGTTCATAAACAGCTTGGCTATGATAAGGCAGTAGTTAAGCTATTTTTGTAGTTCTTCCACCATAAAGGCAAACTCCTTAAGCACCACAAGCCCAGTAGTGCACATGTCAAGAGAACTCCCTCAATAACCCAGAAGCATCTCTCTACATCAGCCATTCACAAACTGTGGGTTGGGACCCCAAAGTGGGTCGCAAGCACATTTTAATGGGGTCGCCAGGGCTGGCTTAGACTTGCTGGGGCCCATGGCCCAAGCCCCACCACCCAGGGCCCAAGACAAAGCCCAAAGGCATCAGCTCTGGGTGGTGGGGCTCAAGTTACAGGCTCCCTGCCTGGGGCTGACGCCCTTGGGCTTCGGCTTTGGCCCCCCAGCCTGGCATGGAGGGGCTCGGTCTCCTCCCTCCTGGGGCCGTGTAGTAATTTTTGTTGTTAGAAGGGGGTCTTGGTGCAATGAAGTTTGAAAACTACCGCTCTAAGTGTCTATTTTAAAAGCCTTCTAAAACAAACTCGGTCCCTTTGGGCAGCTAGGAACTGACAACCTCCACTTGCAATTTTCTAATGGTATAAAGCACTGGGTTTGGGGGCATGGGGGGGTCTTGCTAGGTCACATAACATCAGGCCTTTTACCCATCATTTGGGCAGGACTGAATGTGGCCAGCCCTGAGCCTTTGGCTAGCGTCATTTTGGGAAGCAAACTCCACATTCTGAAAGGAGAGGTATTGAAGGAAATGTTGATCTGAAAGGAAGGCTGATTTAAAAACAAACAACCGCCCCGCCCCCCTCTCTCAAGACAGCTATGTGATGGTGTTTGAAATGCTAGCCCTGGAAGTGGATAAACAAGAAGGTGGTGACCTGGAGTCTCTCTCAACTGTTGGCTCTGTAGGGCAAAAGGAGGTTGCTCATACAGAAGTGAAGAGCATTGGCATATCTGCTCCCTGTATATTCAGGGCTGATGGGCAAGGAGGAGCCATCTTTACTATCATTATTCAGAACAGGACTGTACTTCAATGGTGGTTATTTCAGTAAGTTTCTTTTCATGTGGTTTTCAGTGGAGCTTGTTTTACTTGAATGAATAGTAATAAGAGGGGAAGAAAAAGTAACCGGATAATCTAGGCACACTACTCCATACTGTAAAGGCATCTCCTTGGGTCTCTTAATCCCAGTGAATTTAAACATATGGGATGATAAATTAAGTGACAGCAATAACCCATTTTATTTTACCCTTTATTGAAAAGATCCACGGCACCGTGTGGTTGGCTGATTGTACAGGGCTCAGGATCTTCACACAGTGCAACGAGTAATTTATGATCACTCTACTAGTGGCTGAGCTGAGTCAGCCCCTCACTTACGTTTCTGGTTGGGCTGACACCCCAGATGCCTCCTGGTAGTTCGGGTGGGCCTGCTCCTTTGGGCACTGTTCTGCAGGATGCTAGCCGGCAACGGACCTGTTTCATAGTTTTGCTAAGCTGCCAGTAAGAAAGACAGATCAAAGTGCTAACAGGTTGACAGTTTAGTGACAGCTTGCTGCTACAAATGAGGAGAAGGCCAAAAGGTAGATCACACCACATCTGAAAGTAGTCGTCACTCAAAGTGGCCAAAGTCATCTTGGCACTTTGCCTGAGGGTGCAATGCGGCATCAGTTGCTTGACTGTTGGAGGTAATCCACTGACAGGTACGTGACAGGCAGCTATGGTACCTTGCAAGCATACCTCAAGTCTAATCCATAGGACAGTTCTTGGTAAGAAAAAGAATTTCATTGATGGCCAATTCACTCCTTGACCAGTCTGTTATGATTGCCGCCTGTTAGTCTATAAGGTTCCACAGGACTCTGTCGCTTTTTTTATTCTTGTTCTAATATAAGCAGGTCTAGGGGCTTATAATACAGAAAGATACCATAATTAGAGAGCGCACTGAACCAATGCTCCAGATACCTCTAAACTTCACTGAATTTGGATTGGGAACTGAACTGTTAAACTCAAGCACAGCCACATGGGATGATAGCGAGTAATTTTTTAAACTGCCAAGATAAATCATAAGCACTGTTATGAACTATAAAAAAAGGCAGCTAGCTCCCACCTCACACGTTCCACAAGGCTTTAGTTATCTCACACCTTTGTTCCTGGATATGCAGAATGTCAGTGGGGAGATGACTCCATCTAGTGCCTTCGACCCAATGACACACACAAGTGGGGAAGAACCTTTATTTTATGGAGGCTTGACTTCACTTCTCTGGAAGTTTTTCCACAAAGGGAATGCTTGCATCTCCGCTAAACTAATGATGGATCAAATTTAAGTGCAGCATTCTTAATAGGGATATTTGTTGTTAGTTTTAATACTGAAATTATGACTAAATGGAACCTCAACAATATCAAGAATCCAAAAAAAGTTCCCTATATAATAGCTTTGTACTTTACCACCACAAAGCATTGAATGTAAGCACACGACATCCAGCCCATAAAAGGAGAGACTGGAGTAAAAAAACAAAAAACAAAAACATACCATTGTCTTCCACCTCAAGAACAGGTAAGTGTCATGAGTGAGATGTACAAAAGGTAAAAGTAGGGTAAGAGAAGTAAAGCATTGTAATGTTATCTTGTAATGACCCAGTTTTAACAACAGAACTCACACACATGCTTCCCTTGTAATTCTAAGTGTCAGAGTTCTCTGCAAAGGCTTTACGTTCATGATATGCAAGCTCAGTTCTAAAACAGCGTACTCCTGTATCGTAGTTGGGGAAGTTTTAATGCTATGGGCATACAACAAATGGAGGCTGTGAGATTGTTGGCAGTCAATAAACACTCACTGTGTTGGCTTGTTGATAGAATAACTGGCTTTGCTTCTCTCTTCCCTCTTCCTCCGAACTGGCACGAAGCTGCTGCACAGGGATCAAGTTGGTACCAGAACTGCAGATGGCAGATGCTGCATTACTTCGATACACACATGTATTCCTCTTAGGGGTCAAGTGCAGTGCAGACTCTGAACATCGCATCACAACAGAGCTTTCTTTTTCTGCCTGCAGTGATGGGGGGGAAAAAAAAACCCACACAAGTCCAGAACAACCATCTTACCGAAGTCACTCATTGAGTAAATCCACACACGTATCGACAGTTTGCTGCCGCAGGTGCTACCTGTGGAACTTTCATTCATGTGATGACAGAAAGGTACAGGAGCAGATGGATTTTTTAAGCTATTGCCCCTGTGGCTCCGCACTCAAGGGTTGAGTGCGCCTGAAGGTTAGTGCTCCCTTAGATCACAAAGGTAAACCCTCATGGAACTGAACATGTGGAATACGTTTATTAAAAAGGGAATTGCTGTGCTAATCTCCCTTCCTCCTTCATCTCCTCCTGCCAGAGTTCAAAGATACAAGCAGGGCAAAAGTATGGCTCTTCAGAGACAATACCTCTTTCTTCTTCCTCCTCTCCTCTGCTGACAAGGCAGGGGAATGGGGAAGAGAGCAAAGAGCTAGCCCAGCCCAGCGACATGGAGCTCAACCAGATTGCTCCACTGGAGACTGCAGGCAGAAGGAACTAGCTGGGAAGGTTCTAGAGGTACTGCAGGTTGGAACATGCACTTGAGGAGGCTCATGCTCAACTACCAGTACCTGAAAGACCCAAAATACAGAACTAGGGAAGTTCCCAGCCAGTCACACACTAGTGCACAAGACATAACAGTAGGAATCCTGCAAGGGTCGTATCTGTAACGGACACCTCAGCAATGGTTTTCAGTTGTGAGTGGGGAGTTCCCTGCTGGTCTTCACTAGGACATAGATCTCTGGACATTAAATCTGTGCAAAATGCCTAGACTCAAAGCAGCTGTGGAAATAATTGCAAAATTTCCTGACTTTTCTTAAGAGACAAGCCTTAAGATTGTATAAATAGTGGGTGTATTTACACAGGAATGTTTGCTTTTGAAGCAGTGTCACCATCTAAGCAAGCCTCCTTGTGTGAATCAGAGCAGACAGAGGCTGGTGTTGATACCGGTTTGCCCTACCGCTTCACAGGATTTCTGGAGCTGCTGCTTTCTCCTCATCTTGATTTGCTGATTCACCCTCTGCTTCACTTCCCCCTGGAAGCGTTTCAGATTTTCTTCCTTTTCCTTTTGCTGCTCCTTTAGCTCCTCTTCAACCTGAAACGCTGAAGCCTGGAACAGGTTAAAGCAGATGTTCAAGTTAGCTTTTTCACCATGCAGCTTCACAACAGCCTGGATTTCAGCTTCTCTCTCTCTCTGGGACCTGTACATAAACCTACAGACAAGCAGTATCTCTAGGGAAAGGGATGTGTATCAATGTTCTGGTTTAAAGATAAACACAATTAGTTAAAATTGTGACAGCGTAACAGATTGTTCTGTGAATTTAGTAACAGCTGCACGGATGGGTTGGGTAGACCATGTTACAAAGTGGAAATCTTTACTTTCCCCCTTTAAAATGCATAATTTAAAGAAAGGAAAGAAAAGGGGCATGTTTGATTGCCCCATGAGTTGCTTTATTAGACATGAAGCTGCTTTCAGAAAGACTGACAGAAGCCACAAAACCCGAATCAGAAAACTGAGGGTTGACACCCCTTGTGGTCTCCATTAAGGCCCAGTGCAAGTCCCACATCGGTCTTTCAACAACGTTTTATGTACCCATCCCAGATCTGTTATAACATGTCAGGGAACTAACTTACAGGGCCAAAATAAAGCAAGACCTGCTCTTCTCACAGTATTTTCACCATCTGATGGAAAACAAACACTCACAGAAATCAGCAATTTAAAGTTTCTCACTTGTGCCTATGAGGACCATTCATCCAACATTAGCTTCAAATATGACTTGTATAAATATCCTAAATTCAACAATAGCACCACACCAAGAGCAGGCATCCAACACCACAAACCCAAATTAGATAAATTGCAAGAAAACTCGGGGAAAAAAATGGCATTTTCTTTTAGATTTACCTTTCTCCATGTATAATACGAAGATACACAAGTCACAGCACATAAAACCACAATAGAAGCGCAACTTCTAAGACTGTCTCCAGAATACTCACTCTTCACCCTCCTTCCATCAGGGCCAGAATGGATTCTTATTACTGATTGTTTGTATTAGAAAAGCGTTTTGAGGCCTTAATGCCCCATTGTGCTAGGCACTGACCAAAGACAGAGCAAAAGATGTTTCTCACTCCAAAAAGTTTACAACCTGAACAGACAAGACAGAAAGGATAGTGAAAGGGATAGAAAACACACACATACAACGAACAGGGATGACTTGTGTCAGGCTAGTGCCTCCACTGATTGTTTTAATAGTGTTTGACTAGATTTGTATTTATTTTAGTTTACATGTGTTTGTACTAAGTGTATTCTATTACAGGGGTGAAGGAGAGGGGAAATGAGGAAGAGAAGCACGCAGGACAGCTGGAGTGAGAGTGAGCAAAAGAATTCTAATCCAAAGTATTAACACATTTCTACTCATCACCAACAAAATGAGCTCAAGTAAACACAGCTTCTACTGAAAGGGATGAAATCAAGTTATTTGACACAGCAGCAGAGAGTCCTGTGGCACCTTATAGACTAACAGACCTATTGGAGCATGAGCTTTTGTGGGTGAATACCCACTTCGTCGGATGCATGTGTATTCACTCACAAAAGCTCATGCTCCAATACATCTGTTAGTCTATAAGGTGCCACAGGACTCTTTGCTGCTTTTACAGATCCAGACTAACACAGCTACTCCTCTGTTATTTGACACACACTTTTTGAGACCACCCTCAAGTCTCCAGCATTAGAGACATATCAAACAATATGAAAAGCTTTCAATAAATTTTGTAAAACTCAAGTTATGTGCTTAGAGAGAAAACTGTAAAACTACAAAACAACTGAATATTAACAGCAGAGAGGCCGTACATCACCATATTACACTGCTGTTGCAACACAATACCAAGTGCCTACATAACATACAATAAATGAGAGCTGGAACAGAAAGCAGCTTCATTAAAGTGTGAAGAGGAGTTTATGGCACATCAAGCCTTAGTCCAGGGGTAGGGAACTTATAGCACGTGTGCCAAAGGCTGATTTTCAGTGGCACTCACACTACCCGGGTCCTGGCCACAGGTCTGGGGGGGGCTCTGCATTTTAATTTAATTTAAAATGAAGCTTCTTAAACATTTTAAAAAACCTTATTTACTTTACATACAACAATAGTTTAGTTATATATTATAGTCTTATAGAAAGAGACCTGCTAAAAATGTTAAAATGTTTTACTGACACACAAAACCTTAAATTAGAGTGAATAAATGAAGACGTGGCACACCACTTCTGAAAGGTTGCCAATCCCTGCCTTAGTCAATGACCCATTTGTAACACAGATGATAAAAAGCCTCTCAAATTAGAGCAACGCTGTTCTGTACTTAGAACGATGCCAGTCTCTGACTTGCATAGGTGGTGGTCATTATACAAAGTATATTGTATATTCTGATAAATAAATGATAATTCTGTATCATGCTCTTATGGTATGTAAGAATTGTACATCAGTGCATACGACTGCACCAAATACTTGTGTTTAACAATGCTGCAATCAGAATCTATGAACATTTGTCCATACCTGAATACAACACCTAACCTACCAATGAATTGTGTGTGTATTTACATGGGCAGCGGGTATAAAAGGTCAGGGGAAGCTAAGCGTCCCCAAACAGGATGAGGCACACCTCCCTTTGGAGGCATGCCAGCCCGCCGCCTTTGGAGTGCCACTGCTGAAAGGGCGCCCGAGCCATGTCCCCATTCATGCTCTGCCCCAAGGCCCCACTCCTGCTTGTCTTCTTCCTGCCCCTGCCCTGCCTTTTCCCAAGAGGCTCCACCCTCACTCCGCCTCTTCCCATCCCAACACTGCCTCTTTCCCAGAGACCCCCGCACCTCTCCACCCTCTTCGGGATGGACAAAGGGCACGGGGCTACAGTTGAGGCACCATTGCCCCCCCCTATTTCTGGGGAGCTTCTGGCACTTGCACCCAGCCTCCCCAAATGCAGGTGTCACATGCCACCCATGTGTATTTATTTGTAAATATGCTAGTAAAAAACAAGAAAAATCACAAGACCATTGCTGATTGGTTTGCTAGATGGGTTAGGTAAAAAGTCAAAATAAGGAACCTCAAAACACCAGCATATCAAAGCCGACTAGCCTCCTGTCTGTTTCCTACCAGAGGAGTACCGTAAAATGGGGTACTCATTTCATTGAGATAGTTAGTTATGCGTGGCAACCCTTGTGCCCACTACAGTAGGATTTTCTGCTGGGCCGAAAGAGCACATTTCAGTTTCTACCTGCTCGTAACATGTAGGGATATTAAAGAAGGTTTATATTAGACATGGTTTATATGAAAAATGACTTATTGTTAATTGATGCCTCATAACTAAAGGTTTATGTTAAAAGTAAATTTGTGATTCTAACCTGCAAGCCACCAGCTGTGTCTGTGTGAAGCCTGCTCAAAGAAATACTTTGTATAAAACTTGTTAAACATTAATTAACTCTAAGTAAGCCAAAACAGTAGCTGTTATAGTGTATAAATAGAGACCCCCACCCTCTGTAAGTTTTCATCTCACTTTATCTTTGATTGTTAAAAGACAGGGAGTCTCACATAAATTGGTAACACCCCAAAAAGTAAAGAAACAGTGAAATAGATGTGATTAAGATATAGAATGTATGTGACTGAATGGTTAGGGAGTTACCAGTCTGAAGAATTCAGTGTTGGCTGAAGAAGGTGTCAAGTGGGATCAACCAGATGACCCACCACACCTCAAAAGAAGGAAAAAACAAGCATCTGACAGAATGGAGCCAGCCATCTGCTGATTGATTTAGCAACAGCAGAATGAGGCAACTCCTATGAACTAACATAGGGAAAAATCCCTATAAAACTGGACTCTAAAGACTGAGGACTTTGAGTCTATGGTTCTGATACCAACCTCCAGGAGCATCAGATGCATCTGACACAGACTCGGCTCCATCCTCATGACCAAGATACCTGGCCAGTAACTTGGCATGAGCAACATCTAGGCTGGTAACTATAACATCTATACAGAACCTGAATGAATGATTGTGTGAATGAATATTGTGTGTGTGTGTATAAGATTTTTATTATATTGGTACAACAAACAAATGTGTCTTTCTAGCACAATCAAAGTAAACACACTGGGGACAGTGCTGCCTTCCACTTGGTTGAGGATGCTATACAAAAAGAAAACAAAACCGATCTCTGGGCAAAAGCAATGAAAGAGAAAGAGACAAGTAAGGGCAAGGATGCACATACAAACCGAAGCCTGCTACAGCATACTCATAGACTCCAAGACCAGAAAGGACCATCATCATCATCATCATCATTCTAGTCTGACCTCCTGCACACTGCAGGCCAGAAATCCTCACCCACCCACTCCTGTAATGGACCCCTAATCTCTGGCTCAGTTACTAAAGTCCTCAAATCATGATTTAAAGAGTTAAAGTTACAGAGAAACCACCGTTTAAACCTGCAAGTGAGGAAGGCAAAAAACCCACAGGGCCTCTGCCAATCTGACCTGGGGAAAACTTCTTCCCAATCCCAAATATGGTAATCAGTTAGATCCTGAGCATGTAGGCAAGACCCACCAGCCACACACCTGGAAAAGAATTCTCTCTAGTAACCCAGAGCCCTCCCCAACTGATGTCCCATCACCAGCCATTGGATATATTTGCTACTCGCAGTCACAGATCAGCTACATGCCATTGTAGGCAGTCTCATCATACCATCCCCTCCATAAAAGTTTCATGCTCAGTCTTGAAGCGAGTTAGGTTTTTTGCTCCCACTGCTCCCCTGGGAAGGCTGTTCCAGAACTTCACTCCTGTGGTGGTTAGAAACTTTCATCTAATTTCAAGCCTAAACTTGTTGATAGCCAATTTATATCCATTTGTTCTTGTGTCCCCACTGGCACTTAATTTAAATAACTCCTCTCCCTTAGCTGCACCCAAGTTCTTCTGGAAGGTCCCTAGACTCAGCAGTGCTTAGGTGAAAATTCTGTGGACGTTTCAGGTAAGTTTTAAGAATGGAGGTTTTATTGAGTTAAATGTGAAAATAAACAAACAGCCGCTGTGGGATTTATTTTGCAGTTAGTCACCAAAAAAAAAAAAAGAACTTGTCTGCACATTTTCTAGAGTACTATAGATTGTCATTTTAAGGGTTTCTGCATTAAGAACCCCTTAAGATGAAGGGAGCAGTTCAGGTCTCCCGCAGGTATCATTTCAGGCTGTCTGTAAACTCAGGAAAACAACGCTGCATTGGTTTACATGCAGGTCACCTTTTCTATCTTCACAACTATGAGTACTAGAAACAGAATTCAATAAAATAGATTCTGCAGCAAGGGAGGACTTTGGAGCTGTGGAATCGCAGAATACAAAGGGCCCTGCCCATGACTATCAGATTTCTGGGGAAGAGTAGAGGAATAAGGAGCACAAAGTCAAGGAAGAATACTTAGAAGCTACAACCTGAACCCCATCTGAGATTCCCACTCAGAGATGATCTAATCCTGGCCTGGATTACCAAAATTGACAAGGGAACAATCTGGAGAAAGCAAACAGCGTAACAGGTAAAGCATTCAGACAGGGCACTCACAAAAGCAATGCTCTCCTCCCATTTGCCACCAGCCTGGGCGCTCTCCACCCAAACCCCCACAGGGGCCACACTCTGGTTCCTCTCAGCCAGTACTGCCTGATTCACTGCCATCCACAGACACCTCGCTTTGTTCCCTACAGGCTGTCCCACCGCCATGCTCCGGGCACAGGGCTGCTGCTTCGCAGGTGGCAGCATCCCAGTCACACGAGAAGCCAGCCCCTCATCCACAGCCCTGTTCAAAAACAATGAAAACAACAACTCAAGAGAGAGTTCTAGGCAAAAGCATCCCAGTGCCCCCAACCCCAGCACACCCCCGCAAAAGCAACCCAGTGCCTGCTGTCCTGCCAGACATCCCTACGCCAGCCGCAAACTAGCCCATTGCCCTAACCCATCCCACTCCAGACACCCCATCCCACCCCAGCAAAACCAACCCAGGACCCCTTGCCCACAACAGACACCCCTAACCCACCCCCATAAACCAGCCCCACGCCCCCCCACAGACCAACCTAACCCAGTGCCTCATGCCACAGACACCCCCCATCCCACCCCAACAAAACCAACCCAGCACAGCCTGCCCCCCAGACAGCCCTAACCCACCCCCACAGACCAACCTAACCCAGCACCGCCTGCCCCCCCAGACAGCCCTAACCCACCCCCATTAACTAGTCTTGTGCCCCCCCCACAGACCAACCTAACCCAGTGCCTCTTGCCACAGACACCCCCGTCCCATCCCAACAAAACCAACCCAGCACCGCCTGCCCCGCAAGACAGCCCTAACCCACCCCCACAGACCAACCCAACCCAGCACTGCCTGCCCCCCGACACCCCTAACCCACCCCCACAGACCAACCTAACCCAGCACCGCCTGCCCCCCCGACACCCCTAACCCACGCCCACAGACCAACCCAACCCAGCACCGCCTGCCCCCCAGACACCCCTAACCCACCCCCCCCACAGACCAACCCAACCCAGCACCGCCTGCCCCCTGACACCCCTAGCCCACCCCCACAGACCAACCTAACCCAGCACCGCCTGCCCCCAGACAGCCCTAACCCACCCCCACAGACCAACCCAACCCAGCACCGCCTCCCCCCCGACACCCCTAACCCACCCCCACAGACCAACCTAACCCAGCACCGCCTGCCCCCCCGACAGCCCTAACCCATCCCCACAGACCAACCCAACCCAGCACCGCCTGCCCCCCGACAGCCCTAACCCACCCCCACATACCAACCTAACCCAGCACCGCCTGCCCCCCAACACCAACCTAACCCAGCACCGCCTGCCCCCCTACACCCCTAACCCACCCCCACAGACCAACCCAACCCAGCACCGCCTGCCCCCCCGACACCCCTAACCCACCCCCACAGACCAACCTAACCCAGCACCACCTACCCCACCGACACCCCTAACCCACCCCCACAGACCAAACCAACCCAGCACCGCCTGCCCCCCCGACACCCCTAACCCACCCCCACAGAGCAACCCAACCCAGCACCGCCTGCCCCCCGACACCCCTAACCCACCCCCACAGACCAACCCAACCCAGCACCGCCTGCCCCCCCTAAACCCCTAACCCACCCCCACAGACCAACCCAACCCAGCACCCCCTGCCCCCCCAGACAGCCCTAACCCACCCCCACAGACCAACCCAGCACCGCCTGCCCCCCGACACCCCTAACCCACCCCCACAGACCAACCTAACCCAGCACCGCCTGCCCCCCGACACCCCTAACCCACCCCCACAGACCAACCCAACCCAACACCGCCTACCCCCCCGACACCCCTAACCCACCCCCACAGACCAACCCAACCCAGCACCGCCTGCCCCCCGACACCCAACCCACCCCCCCCGACCAACCCAACCCAGCCCCGCCTCCCCCGCGACACCCCTAACCCACCCCCACAGACCAACCCAACCCAGCACCGCCTACCCCCCGACACCCCTAACCCACCCCCACAGACCAACCCAACCCAGCACCGCCTGTCCCCCCGACAACCCCAACCACCCCCACAGACCAACCTAACCCAGCGCAGCCTCTCCCCCCCTACACCCCCAACCCACCCCCACAGACCAACCCAACCCAGCACCGCCTGCCCCCCCAGACAGCCCTAACCCACCCTCACATACCAACCCAGCACCGCCTGCCCCCCCGACACCCCTAACCCACCCCCACAGACCAAGCCAACCCAGCACCGCCTGCCCCCAGACACCCCTAACCCACCCCCACAGACTAACCCAACCCAGCACCGCCTGTCCCCCGACACCCCTAGCCCACCCCCCCCGACCAACCCAACCCAGCACCGCCTCCCCCCCGACACCCCTAACCCACCCCCACAGACCAACCCAACCCAGCACCGCCTCCCCCCCGACACCCCTAACCCACCCCCACAGACCAACCCAACCCAGCACCGCCTGCCCCCCGACAGCCCTAACCCACCCCCACAGACCAACCTAACCCAGCGCCGCCTCCCCCCCGAACACCCCCAACCCACCCCCACAGACCAACCCAACCCAGCACCGCCTGCCCCCCCAGACATCCGTAAACGACCCTCACATACCAACCCAGCACCGACAGCCCCCCCGACACCCCTAACCCACCCCCACAGACCAAGCCAACCCAGCACCGCCTGCCCCCAGACACCCCTAACCCACCCCCACAGACTAACCCAACCCAGCACCGCCTGCCCCCCGACACCCCTAGCCCACCCCCACAGACCAACCCAACCAAGCACCGCCTCGACCCAGACACCCCTAACCCACCCCCACAGACCAACCTAACCCAGCACCGCCTGCCCCCCCAAAACCCCTAACCCACCCCCACAGACCAATCCAACTCAGCACCGCCTGCCCCCCCAAAACCCCTAACCCACCCCCACAGACCAACCCAACCCAGCACCGCCTGCCCCCCGACACCCCTAACCCACCCCCACAGACCAACCTAACCCAGCACCGCCTGCCCCCCGACACCCCAACCCACCCCCACAGACCAATCCACCCCCAGAGACCAACCCAACCCAGCACCGCCTGCCCCCCGACACCCCTAACCCACCCCCACAGACCAATCCACCCCCAGAGACCAACCCAACCCAGCACCGCCTGCCCCCCCCGACACCCCAACCCACCCCCACAGACCAACCTAACCCAGCACCGCCTGCCCCCCCCTACACCCCAACCCACCCCCACAGACCAACCTAACCCAGCACCGCCTCCCCCCCGACACCCCTAACCCACCCCCACAGACCAACCCAACCCAGCACCGCCTACCCCCCCGACACCCCAACCCACCCCCACAGACCAACCCAACCCAGCACCGCCTGCCCCCAGACACCCCTAACCCACCCCCACAGACAACCCAACCCAGCACCACCTGCCCCCCGACACCCCTAACCCACCCCCACAGAGCAGGCCCGCGCCGCCAAACCCCCCACTACCCCGCAACCAGGCGCCCCCCTAGCACCCATCACCATGGCAACTCAGACACCTCGCCCCACCCGCTCTCACGCGAACACGGCCCCAGCCCGGAAGCAGCTTCCGCCAACCGACACTTTGAATCCAGGCGCCGCTTCCGCCCAGCGCGCGCGACCCACCCCAGGACACGCCCCTTCCGCCTCGCTCGCTCGCTCCTGGACACGCCCCCAGCGGGGTTTCCGCGGGGCCGGGCTGGGCTGGGCTGTTGGCGACCGCTGCGCGGGCGCCATGTGAGCCGCGGGGCGGCTTCGGGCGCGCGGGCGATGGAGCAGAGCAGGACCAGGCGAGTCCCGTGCGGGGCAGGGCCTGCGGGAGCCCGGCCGGGGACAGGCGCTGCCGCGCCCCGCCTCAGTGACCCGCGGGGCTGGCGCTGCTGGGAGCCATGGAACCAAACGAAGCCCTGGGCGTGGCGGTGCCAGGGCAAGGCAGAGGCTGCTGCAGCCCCCTGGTTCCAGCCCCTACGAGTGCGGGCTCAGGGTGCCAGCGGTCAGCCTAGGAATCCCGACACCTTTGCCCTGCCCCACCACGCCGGCCGCTCCTCCCTCCCGGGCCACAAGCCAGCCCTGCCGCCTCCCTCCCTCGCTCTCCGTCACTTGGGGGGTGGGGTCTCCAGGCTGAGCCTGGGGCGGGGAGTTGGGGTGCAGGAGGGAGTTTGGTGTATGGGCTCTGGGAGGGAGTTGGGGTGTGGGGTTGGGGCTCCAGGCTGAGCCTGGGGCAGGGCGTTGGGGTGGGGGAGAGGGTTTGGGGTGCTTGAGGGAGTTCAGGGCTGGGGCAGGGAGTTTGGGTGCAGGAGGGGTTGGGGCGTGGGAGGGGGTTCAAGGTGCAGGCTTTGGCTAGGAGGCACTTAGCTCAGGCAGCTCGCAGAAGCGGCGGCGTGTCTGGCAGTGGCTCACAGGCGACCAGGCTCTGCACGCGGTCCCTGCCTGCAAGCGTCGCCCCCACAGTTCCCTGTTCCTGGCCAATGGGAACTGCAGAGTCGGCACTGGGGGCGGGGGCGGTGCACAGAGCTGCCCTGGCCGCACCGCCTCCTTAGCCCCGCTGCGCCATTAGACTTTTAGTGGCCTAAAACCTCCCAGGTTGGCTTCAGTAGTCCCTGGGAGATCAAGCCCAATTCCAGGAGACTCCCAGCCAAGCGCCATAGGGTTAGTTCCCCAGACCAGCGACAAGGGTGACCCGGGGCAGTGAGATGAGCCTGCCAGGCGGCCCCAGACCAGGCCTCAGGGATGCTGCTCTGGCTCTGCAGGATGGCTGACTAGTGGTCACTTATACCAAATGCACAGCCTGCGCCCAGCTCCTTCCCCCAGATCGGTGGGCAACTTAGAGCTCACGCCAAAGACAGCTGGTAGCCAGTCCAAGAGTAAACTAGCTATGGATTTATTAACTAGGAAAAGGCAACGGGAGTGTTATGGACAGGTTAAAGCAGCCAACATGTAAGCACCAATGAGTCACAGGCTGTGGTTCCAAAGAGTGACAGAGCTGTAGTAACCTGCCTGTTGAATGCCTTTTAAGGCTAGCCCCAGATGACCTGGGGATATCTGCTTTTATTTCTGAGCCCTTGTGAGCAAAGAGATAACTTTCTTCTTGTGAGCATCTTTACCTGTCCTTCCCCCAGAGTTCAAACCCATGGGACAAGTGCTCCTGCACGTAACTTCTTTGTGGGTGGATGTGGCAATCACCGAAGTTCTCATCCTACAGTGCCCCATTAAGTTTTGATAGCCCTTCTTTGTGGGTGGGTGAACCACTCCTCTTGCCCAGGTGCGCAGATTTGGAGCAGGCATTTCTGCAATTATAAAGTAAACCTATATTAGCACAGGATACAGACATTACAAGTAAGATTAATGCACACAGCAACTTACAAGCATTTTGGTGAATCTAAACACATCTTTGCAAGTCTAACTCCTACCCTGAACCATATTAATATACAGTTGAGCTGGTCTGAATCCAGCTATGACACCTCCAGCATTGGCAAGAGCTGGCACCTGGTTTACCAGCATCATGGGGGAAGCTGAAGGGGTGGGGTGGCAAGGAGCAGCAGCTGATCTTCAGGCAGCATGACCCTGTGCACGAGTACTGGGGAGGAGGAGCACTTGCTGTGCCAGCCCAGCCACAATGGGAGCTGCTTTGGGGGCTCTCAGGCCCAACTCACAGAAACAGCCTGAGGCTGACGCCCAGTGTGGAAAAGTTTAGCCTGA
This sequence comes from Mauremys mutica, assembly GCF_020497125.1. NCBI lineage: Eukaryota > Metazoa > Chordata > Testudines > Geoemydidae > Mauremys > Mauremys mutica. Next base: position 17,978,332 of record NC_059093.1, on the reverse strand, counting down.
ACATTTAAAGTTTAGCTTTTTTTATATATATATATCTTTATCTTTATAAAACAGCATCTTCTAGCAGGAGGTGCTGGTGACATCACTAGTGGATGGTGCCACCAGCCCTGCCTGTAACGAGCCCTTTTGCCTGGTACTGCTAGCTAGAAGCCTGTGCTGGCTCATGGGTGTAATTTGTAAAGCGTGGTTTACCAAAAAAAAAAAAAAAATTAAAAAATTGGACAGTAGCAGCCCATGACTCCAAGTGACTGAAGCTGGCAATAGTCTCAACAAACAGAGCCCTGTTGGTAGCTGCTTTCAGCTGACTCAAACCATTTAGGGCTTCAGAGTGACAAGGTGGGTGAGGTAATATTTTTTTATTGGACCAGCTTCTCAAAAGCTTGTCTCACCAACAGAAGTTGGTCCAATAAAATATATTACCCTCACCCATCTTGTCTCTCTAATATCTTGGGACCAACATGGCTACAACAACACTGCATACACAGAGTGACAGTCCTAGAATCTTCTTATATCGCGAACTGCATCTATGTAGGGTTTCTATCTAGACAAGGCCCACGTGGCTCCCCGCTGCAGAGTTCAGTACACAGGTATGGGGACAATGCTGCTGTGCTCCCAGTAGTACCACCCAACCTCTGTCTCCCAGATTCCCCCAAATCGGCTGGAGCAGGGATCCCTTCCTCAGGAGCTCCACATTTTGTAGAGGGTGTTCTTTATTCCCTGTGGCCCCCATAAACCACATGGGGCCCCCTCCCACTTGAGCTGCTGGATGGCGAGATCTTGATTGTTCAGCGACCAGTCACACTCGTAGCTCTAGCTGTGTGCATGACAGAATACAGGTCTGGATCTGCAGGTGCTGTGACACATTGGGCTCAGGTCTCCAGCAAGAGATCCCTTCTGCAGTTACCAAATACAAACATGGCAATGTAGCATGTTCTCCTTCCTACCACTGAATTGTGGGGCTGTGCACTAGATCCCAGATCCCACATCTCAGCTGTGGAACTGAGCTCCATTTCAATCCTGCAGTGGGGACCTTTGCTACCTAGTGGTAAATAAGGAGTTTGGAATTTATGGAAAAGCAGTGACACCTCGTGGTCATTTATGTAACTATTTGAACACCACATGTTTCCTCATTGAGGAGCAGCAGCATCTGGGGCTTTAAGGAAACCCCCAAATAATGTGAGACTCACAATACAATCAAGGAACTGGTGACACTGTGAACTAGCTTCCCTAATGCAGAAACAGAGCAATGCAAATTGAGTAGAGCACACACTCTGTTTTTTAAGACAGATCTGTTTGCCAACTTCTGCTTCGGTAGGGCTGTGGTTTGGAACATGTTAATAACATCACACAGGGAAATCTTATAACTTCACATACCATGTCACCACACATATTTTATGAGTATCCTGTCTTCCAACTGAGGCCAGTGTGAGGTTCAGGGATGCTAGGGACGCTCATAGCATGGGGTTGCATCCCTGCCCATCGTGGCTAAGAGCCATTGATGAACCTATCCTCCATGACATCTTCATACAAAGATTATTACAGTAGTGCATAAGGTATCAAGACAGGGATAAATTCTGTCACAGGTACAAACCATGTATATACAACAGGGAATTAACACAGACAAGCCTTCATTTCCTGACTGTTAAGGCAGCATCAGGACACATCCACCACTCCAGAAAGTTAAAGACAAAATCTCAAACATTCACTGCCATCTTCATGTTGTCTCCTTCACAGTCGTTAACACACTGATGTGTTCCACAAGGGCCTACTTACCCCTCTAACAGAAACTGGAGGGCAGTGTGCACCCAGCATCATCCTAGGTCACAGCAGATGATCTAATGGTCCTTTCTAGCCTTACCCTCTATGAAAATTGTACTTCAGTGCAGAACCTCAACAGCATCACATATAACAGCCTGGCACACGTGCAGCACTGCAACAGCCAGTTTTGAGAGAGCAAGAGGCGGGTCAGGACACCTGAACCCCTGGGAACTCTGAGGACTCCAAGGACAGAGAGGCTCCAGCTCAGACAGTGTGTGACAATCCCAGTAGAAAACTCACAAACCAGAATGGAGGCATCTGCAAGGCTTTTCTCAAAGGGCCAAGGAGGGTCAACTTTGATTTGTTGACACCACTGCTAGAGCAGGGCAGCTCTGCAGCAGGAATCTGGCAGCCTAATTTTCCATTTTAAAGGAAACTCAGGTTAGGCAGCAGTTCCTAGCAAATGCCCCTGAGCAGGGGAGCTGGGAGCCATATTTGCAGGTATGGCTCTCTGCTTCCCTCTGCCTCTCTTCAGCTTTAGCTACTTTCTTGCTTCTCCAGTTTCCTTTACTTTGCCCACACCAACTTCCTGTTCGCCAACCCTCGGGTAGCTTTGACCTCTCCTTTTCCCCCACTCTGCCAGCTTTAAGTGCCATGGACCCCTCTGTGACCAACACTTCTTTCCTCTTCCTCTTTCAGGGATGTCACCCGGACCACGCTGGGCCTGATTCTGGTCTCACTTGCAGTCTTTTATGCCACCTTCACATCCTTGACTCCTGGCTGACACCAGATGGGTGGGAGGAGAATGAAAAGACTTGTACAGGATTTTCCCCACTGCCACATGCCAAGCCTGAGGCTAAGAAGAACCTTATGCGGCCTCTAGTGATTCCTCTGCCCCAGGGCAGCGCCCCATCCATAGGTTTGCCAGACTTCCAGTTTTCGAGAGGAGTGCCTAGTCAAAAAGGGACCCTGGCGGTTCCAGTCAGCACTGCTGACCAGGCTGTTAAAAGTCCCGTTGGCAGTGCAGGAGGGCTAATGCAGGCTCCCTGGCTCCGCAAAGCTCCCGGAAGTGACGTAGGCCCCTAGGTGCAGGTGCAATCAGGGAAGTTCCACGCACTGCCCCAGCACCACCCCCACAGCTCCTCTTGATTGAGAACTGTGGCCAATGGGAGCTGTGGAGTGGCACCTTCGGGCATGGGCAGCATGCATGGTGCAGAGCCTCCTGGTCATGCCTCCGCCTATGGGCCAGATATGGCGACTGCTTCGCAGAGCAGTGCCCTACCAGAGCCTGCAGCCCCTCCCGCACCCCAAGCCCTCTCCAGCATCCAAACTCCCTCCAGGAGCCTGCACCCCAAACTCCTTCCCTCCCACACCCCAACCCCCTTTCTCAGCCCTAAGCCCCCTCCTGGAGCCCACACCCTGCACCCCAGCTCCCTGGTCCCTGCCCCAGCCTGGAGCCCCCTCCCACAGCCTTAACCCCTCATTTCTGGCCCCACCCTGGAGCCTGCACCCCCAGCTGGAGACCTCACCCCCTCCTGCATCCCAACCCCCTGCCCCAGCCCAGTGAAAATGAGTGAGGGTGGGGGAGAGTGAGCAATGAAGGACAGGGGGCTGGAATGAGGGGGGGGCGAGACCTCAGAGAAGGGGCATGGCAGGGGTGTGGCAAAGGTGTTCAGTTTTGTGCAATTAGAAAGTTGGCAATCCTACCCATCCATTGTTCCAAAATCAGCTCAAGATGGGAGCGGCCCAGGCTGGACTGATCTTGCTGATGTTTGCTTGTGGTTTGGCTTTGGATCCATGGCCTGCAGGAACATAGAGGTATGGGGACATGTCCTGGCCTCGTTAACTAAGCACCACAGACTTTCTGAGGCCAGGTGGGGGAAGCTGCTTGTGGAAGGGGCTGGAACCGTGCAAGGCCTTGTGGCAGGTTTCAGCAGAGCTGTATGTGTGTAATATGTTTTGGGATGAAAATGCCTCATCATGGCATCCAGTGAGGCTGGAACAATGAGAATAGTGGGGGTGCTGAGAGACATTGAACCAAACTGTAAACCCTGGTTATGATGGAAACCACTTCAAGCCAGGGCATGCTGCAACATCTCAGCACCCCTAGTTCCAGCACCTATGACTCTCTTTGCTGTCTCTGCTTGTGGCCCGGGGTGATGCATTGGGCACAGAGGGAGGGTTATTTGCACATTCTTGGATTGCAATTCACCACTCAGCAGATGGGTCTAACAAATCTTCATTAAGGCAAAGCTCTCATAAGCAGTGATCAGTTACTTACAAGTGGAAAACACATCAGGATGATGTCACCATGATCACATCCAGCACCCGACAATAGACAGCTTCAGCTTCCCTTTATATTACTTTCTGCTATCTTATATATATGCATTAGTCTGTCATTTCCATGTTAACTCTCCTTTACTGTCAATATAGGTTTGATGTTAGTGCAAACCAGTTTTTTCTAGTTTTGTAATTACTTTATCTTTTGTTTTGCTCACAGACATGATTACTCTGTATCTTTCTTGCACATGCACAACATTAAACATGATAAGCTGTAAAACTGAATCACAGCTGGCTTCAGTCATGCCTAAATATGCCTTTCCTCCTAACACTCCCTCGCATGAAGCTATAGAATCCTTTTTAAGGCTTCATCAAGGCCTGTATTTCATTTATATTTCCTCTTTCCAAACTGCCTAACCGAGTGCCTGTCTTTTCAAATTTAAGTAATTAACACGATCACCAATATAGCTTGCATAGTTATAAAGCCCATTGATACCATTTGTGTCCACAGCTGTTCCCCAGTCTTGTATGCTAACTTCCAGCATGGGGAATTTCCCAGCATATCTGCATCACTTTGAAAATTTCAACTTTCCTGACTTAAGGTCAACAAACATTCTAGATGCTGTGATAGACCCAGGCCAGTTGGGTACAACAAAATAGTCAAAGGCAGATATACTGGCCACTGGAGAGCAGGGGCTGCTCCAGGCTAATGAGAACACCTAACTCCAATTAACCTGCAAAGAGTCAGGTGAGGCCAGTAAGGTAATGTGAACACCTGACTCTAATTAAGGCCCTTTTTGATACTATAAAAGGGCTCACTCCAGTCAGGCTGAAGAGAACTAGAGAAGAGGAGGTGTGGTTGAAGGGCTGGCTAATGAAGACACTCAAGTCATTGCTAAGGGAGCCCTAAGGTAAGGGTGGAGAAGTGGGAGAGCTGTGGGGAAGTGGCCCAGGGAAATGTAGCAACTCTGGCAGTGAAAGGTTGGCTGCTAACAGCTGCTGCTGCCATTAGGGTCCCTGGGCTGGAACCTGGAGTAGAGGGCAGCCCTGGGTTCCCCCAACCCACCACTATAGAAACCCCTCCTGGGAGGGGAAGCTAGGTCCTTGTCAGGACAGGAGGCTAAACTGTCCTGAAATAAGTCCCTAGAGACAGTAGAGAGACTGTGGGAGTTCTCTCCCCAATCTCCTTCCTAGCTTATGATGAAAAGGGCTCAGACTGTAACCCTGGAGAGAGGTTGCAGTCTACAGAGAGAGAGAGAGAGAGAGATTACATGGAGGGTTGCAGTGAGCCACTGAGACTAGCATATACTGCCTAGAAGTGCGGGACCCACGGGGACAAGGTTGGAGCTCTGCCACAGCACCTACTCATTAAGGTCTGCACACTTCAATGCAATGGTGGTGTGACTTGGCTTAACTGTACCGTTGTGACTAGGGCATCACCAATCAGAGGGGTAGCAGTTGATATGTTGGGGATCTTCTGGTGGGGAACTGGAAAAATTGCCTTGTCCCATATTCAGGTAACCTGTCTTGGAGCAAAACAGAACATTGGCCAGTTATGTGCCCTATTGAGTGTCCAGCCCACACGGTTACACAATATTTGCCTTCTCCAGCCTTTGCAACCTTGGCTTGACCTTGTTCCCATTGTCTCAGCTATACTGTATAATTTGGGGTTTCTTCAACCAAGGTAAGTACCTCATGACATAACCAGGTGCCACTCCCCTTGGGGCAACATGACTTATCTGGGGGTTTTCAGACTGCCCCAGCTGTCTGTACCAGTATCTGAGGTTGAGCAACATCTTCCTTTAAGATGTAACCTGCCATGATAAATTCCAATGTACCTATGGAGCCAGACATCCTAGTGGGTGGTGCACTTTACCTCTGGCCCCTTGTTTCCCTGGTTGAGGTGCCTCGGTCTTCTAGGCAGGCGAGGAGGGGTGGTACAGACAGGGCCCTGTGTGAGTCGACTCCTGAACAGGGAGCATGGCCCCTATATTCCAATTCACTGGGGTGGCTTTCCTTCCAGAGTGCCCCCTCATGGATCTTGAGTGTCACTCTGCCACAATCCCAGGCTCCTTTGGGCACGGCAGCCATAAGGTTGGTGAGGGCAAACCCCACACTGTCTCTAGGCAGCAGTTATGCAGTTCCCTCAGTTGCCAGAGGCTCCTAGGTCTCCTTTGCAGTTTCCCTTGGCCAGGAAGACCGTCCTCGCACTCCTTAGTGGCTGCCTTGGCTGGTGGGCTACTGACCCTTCCTTTCCATTAGGGAGGCAGTAGCTCCTGCCTGTTTGCCAGGCAACCCCAAACTGAGACAAGGTCTCCTTTTCTCCCCACTCTGGGCCTAACATTGGCTGCAGAGATACGAGGCAGGGCTCGCTGGGCCAAAAGGTTCTCTTTAACTCCTGGCAGGCAGTTTTTCTGCTTCATCACAGGAAGGCTCCATGTCTCATCAAAATTGCACCTCTTCTCAACATAACAGACCCTTGGATAGTGCCTAACCCTGCACCAATCTATTCCTTTTGTTTTTGTCCATTGAGCCAACATCTTATTTGTTATGAACACAGGCAGTTTTCCACTTTGAATTTCCTCCAGTCCTATCTCTAGCTCCTGTATTAGGAAGCTGCCATAACACAAACAGGTAATTTTTGATACGCTAGAAAAGAATGGTTCATTATTTTTCCCATTTCATTGAATGCTACTTCCACTTCCCTAAACAGCTGGCATGTATCTTTGCATTCTAAGGATCCTTGAAATCCTTCCTTATATCTTCATTTTGTTGTTTTATTTTACTTTAACAGGTTTTTCAACTGAACTCTCCCTCTCTGATTTTTTCCTTCCACAATACTGTGATATCCATGATTCCATGCTATTATTCCCAACTACCAGTATTGTTCCTATATGTTTTCTCTCTTCCTGTGACCCTCTCCCTCTTCAGTCTACCAAATTTCCTCCAATTCCACCTCACCCATTGATTCTCTAAAACTTTGCATGACTGTAGATCAACAATCCATTACATAGTAGGGACCTTCCCAACTGGCCTTTTATCTGAGAGGTACTGCATAAGTTCCCAAATCTCCCACTTCATGCTCCTTGCCACTGGCTTGGCCATCAAAATAGTTTTTCATTTTTCACTGGGCTTCCCCTAAATTAAGCAGCTCACACTTCTAACTGTGGTTTTATTTTTATATTTAAGCTTTTGATTACAGTGTTCAAAGGTGAAATAACTTTGTCCTGGGCTTTGTTAGCTGCTCTTAGCAACATTCTGTGTTACTGCCATTTTTTGAGCTCTTTATTCTGAGTCTCCACCAACTAAGATCTCAATACAGTTTTGGTGACAGTGTTAGTCATTTTTCTTTGACTTACTAGGTGTTTCCCTTTTTTTAATTAACATCCTCTTTAACGCTTCCACTATTCCCAAATGTCTAGTCCACGCTCAGCTCTGCAATGTACTTCGTCTGTGCCCGAGTTCCTACTAACATCACTTTTCTTTACATCACTCAGCTTCAGCTGTTCATTGTCAAACAAGACACTTCCCAAGGCCTCACTAGCTACTAAATCCTGGGATGTAAACTTTCTACCATATGTGGCAGAGTGACAGTCTTCCGCCAATTTATTTGGCAGCTTTAAGCTTCTCTCTGTGCCTTTTATACTCATTTTGCAGCTGCAAAGCTGTACTGCCAGAGACAGTCCTTGAAAGATGGCTGCTTTTTGTTGTATCTGGCTTTTCAATAATTACATAGATCGAATCTGCTGCCTCTCTAGTAGATTATACTGTTTGAGGAAGGGGATCCTGTCTCTCCACTCAAATACATGCATATATTGTCCCACACTGGTGCTTAAAGTTTGCAAAAACTGCAGCAAGAGGCATACACTGCTCCAAAACCTCAGTATTTCACCATCTCCCTCCAATCTACAGAATTAAGTCTCAACAGTAAACACCCTGTGAGCAATTGGTATACACATGTTCTCATTAGCCTCTGAGGTACTCCACAGCTTATCTCATCCATGCAGCAGGGAAAGGGCAGACAAGCAACTGAGAGAAGTCCCTGGAAAAATCATGGAGCAGGTCCTCAAGGAATCAATTCTGAAGCACTTAGAGAAGAGGAAAGTGATCAGGAACAGTCAGCATGGATTCACCAAGGGCAAGTCATGCCTGACTAACCTAATTGCCGTCTATGAGAAGATAACTGGGTCTGTGGATGAGGGGAAAGCAGTGGATGTGTTATTCCTTGACTTTAGTAAAGCTTTTGATACAGTTTCCCACAGTATTCTTGCCAGCAAGTTAAAGAAGTATGGGCTGGATGATTGGACTATAAGGTGGATAGAAAGCTGGCTAGATTGTTGGGCTCAACAGGTAGTGATCAACGGCTCCATGTCTAGTTGGCAGCCGGTTTCAAGTGGAGTGCCCCAAGGGTCGGTCCTGGGGACAGTTTTGTTTAATATCTTCATTAATGATCTGGAGGAAGGCGTGGACTGCACTCAGCAAATTTGCAGATGACACTAAACTTGGAGTGGTAGATACGCTGGAGGGTAGGGATAGAATACAGAGGGACCTAGACAAATTAGAAGACTAGGCTAAAAGAAACCTGATGAGGTTCAACAAGGACAAGTGCAGGACTCTGCACTCTTCCTTAAGACAGAAGAATCCCATGCACTGCTACAGACTAGGGACCAAATGGCTAGGAAGCAGTTCTGCAGAAAAGGATGTAGGGGTTCCAGTGGACAAGAAGCTGGATATGAGGCAACAAGGGCACATTGTTGACAAGAAGACTAACGGCATTTTGGGCTGTATAAGTAGGGGCATTGCCAGCAGATAGGGGAATGATCACATCCCTCGCTCTTTGACACTGGTGAGGCCTCATCTGGAGTACTGTGTCCAGTTTTGGGCCCCACACTACTGGGTTAGCTGCTATCAGAGCATTTCACAGCAGCTCTCCCTGGGCAGGTGCGTATGTGTCATTAACACACACACTGCTGAAATGGCTGTCCATGTGGGGGTCTCCAGACTAGCTGAGTGGTGGACAGGTCCGTAACTGCTCAAATAGACATCAATAAAGCACTACTAAGCAATGAAGCCCCGGCCTATGTCTGGAAGCAATGTCAGGAGGAGAGCCCTGTGGAAAGTTGCACAGAAACCTTCCCCTGACTCCCACATGAGTAGGGATTCAGTCCCCAATGCCTAGGTATACAGGTCAGTGCTCTCTGACCTGGTTCAGAGTTCAAGAAGCACAAAGCCTCATGTCCCACTGTGTGCTCTGAAAATAGGGTGCAGCATGAGCTCAGAATGATGAGTCTTTGGTCCTGCTGCATAGACTCATCCCGGTCCCATGGCTGCTACATTTGCCGGGACTATCTGGCTCTGAGCTGCTCTTTCTGTCAACCCTGCAGCTGCTTCTCTCCTGCTTCTCCTTCCCGCAACACCACAATAAAGAGTCTGCAGCTGCAATCGCTTCCTTCCAATCACCTGGCCCTGAGTCACCCAGGTGAACCCCAGCCAGCCCTAGCTTTGGGTTTCGGAGTGGCATCCTGTGAGAGACTACACTATGTCTGCATGTACCTATGCCATGAGGGCCATGGAGTAGCCAGCCCTATTCTGGAGATGTGCCCAGCAGGCAGGTGCTGGGAATCTTCAAACCCAGTATCTAGTGATTGCGCTTGATGAATTCCAGCTAGCGGGTAAAAATGAGGGCCCAGTTCCATAAGACAATGGGAGGAGGAGGGAAAAGGAAAAAAATGCCCCTGCCCCTTTACTTGGGTTAGAGCAGATAACTGTAAGAGGGCAAACTGGGCCTGCAATCAACCCCTTATCCTTCCCCCTGCTTGGGGAAGGCCTGACCTGTAAGCTGACAGAGGGTCCAAACCCAGGTTAGGGACAGGATGAGTGTTTTACGCTGTTGCTCCAATTTTCGCTGTTTTGTGTGCTGGAGAATAAACGGCCCTGAGATAGGGGTGATGGACTCAGCTGGATGTGGCTGGTTGATTTCCTGGGCTGGTGATCGGGTCCACCAGCCTACACCTCCATTTTGTTTTGTGAAGGCCATTTTAATTGTAAAACTGGCCCTGGAGCCTCCATACTGAGCTAAAACACAAAGGAGACATTGGGAACATTTCTTGCACCTAGCAGAGGACTAACAATGGAGAGCTGAGATTCCATTCAAGGGGAAGCTCCATGTGCTAGCTAAAGTAAAAAGCAATTGTCATTAGAGACCTTTGCAAAGCGTGTGTGTGAATTTTTACTTCACCTATCCTGTGCCCTGAAGAAGTGAACTATAAACTCAGAGTAGCTGCAAGCGTGGTGCTTTGGGAGAGGATTTGCTTAAGGCAGTGGGAAAACAGGGTCATCACTGGCCCTGGAGCATAGGGGAGCCAGGCTGTTTGGTCACATTTCTGTGAAGGGGTCACAGAAATGCCCAGAAATGTGCTAGAGAGGCCAGGAAGAAAAGCAGTGCTGCAGTCAACTTCGCTCGAGGGAAGCTTAAAAGTACATGGGTCTAGTGTATAAGGATCCAACAGATGCCTGTCCAGCTGGCTGGGCTCTTGTGTGACACAGACCAGAGAATTTCACCCAATTACCCCTTCACTGAGCCCAATAACTTATGTTTGACTAAAATATCCAGTCTGGATTTGAAGATGTCAAGAAATCAGTCACTTTCCTTGGGAATTTGTTCTGATGGTTAATCAAATTTCTCTGCCTCTATCTTCCAGCCACTGGTTCTTGTTATGCCTTTCTCTGCTAGGTTACAGATCACTTTAGAACCTGGTATTTTCTACTTATAAAGGTACTTATACACTGTAAGCAAATCAACTCTTCATCTTCTTATTGGTAAGCTAAAAGATTGAGCTCCCCTAAGTTTTCATTGTAAGGCATTTTTCAGCCCTTGTAACATTTCTGTGGCTCTTTTCTGCACTCTCTGGTTTTTCCTTCTTGTTTTTCAAAATGTGGACCCTATTTGTTGGCTTCCTTTCTGGGTTCTCAATAGCAGAGCAGCTGCTGTCCCTGCCCTGGATCTCCCCAGGACTGATGGCTTTGGGCAACAGTGTTTGGTTGATCTCAGCATCCATGCAGACTGTGCAGGAAAGAGACAAAACACACAGACAATAAAACAAAGGGATGTCACTCTGAGGGAGACTGTGATGGAGCATCCACCCCACACTGGCCTATAAAGGGGTTAATAGAGCCTTACAGAGGCTGTGCAGGAGGCAGCCAATTAGAGAAGGACTGCAAAGAGCAACCAATCAGGGCTAAGCAAGCTGAGTGGAGTCCTCTGGCCCCAGCCCCAGGGCAGCCTGTACCCCAAAGTCCTCATCCCTGGCCCTACCCCAGAGCCTGCACCCTCAGCTGGAGCCCTCACCCCCTGCACCACAATGCTCTGCCCCAGCACTTGAGCCCACTCCCACACCCTGAACCCCTCATCACCAGCCCCACTCCGGAGCCCTCACCTCCATATTGGTGCACAAAATTCATTCCACACAGAGATATAAAAAATTAGAGGGAAAATTGACTGCAACCACCCCCAAAATAGCCTTGTAAACCCCCCCCAATAAAACCTCCTTTTTGGGTCAGGACCCCTACAATTACAACACTGTGACATTTCAGATTTAAATAGCTGAAATCATGACATTTACAATTTTTAAAATTCTATGACCATGAAATTGACCAAAATGAATGGTGAATTTGGTAGAGCCCTATTTACATGCTGGCAAGAGACAAATGGCTACACACCAGACTACAGTAACTCCTCACTTAAAGTTGTTCCGCTTAATGTTGTTATGTTGCTGATCAATTAGGGAATATGCTTGTTTAAAGTTGTGCAGTGCTCCCTTCTAACGTCATTTGGCAGCCGCCTGCTTTGTCCACGGCTTGCAGGAAGAGCAGCCTGTTGCAGCTAGGTGGTGGGGGCTTGGAACCAGGGTGGACCAGCAGCCCCCCATCAGCTCCCCGCTCCCCTAAGTTCCCTGTGCTGCAGCTGCCCACCAGGCTAGCAATCAGCAGTTCAGCTGTCCCTCCCCCTTCTGCCTTAGAGCTGCTCCCAGAGATTCCTGCTTGCTGTGCAGGGGGGAGGCTAATGTCAGGGTGTCCCCCCTGCTCCTGCACCCCACTTACCCCTTTTCCATATAGAGCAGGGTGGGGACACTGACGGAGAGAGAGAGCTTGGGGCAGCAGCTGCTCTCTCAACTTCCTGATCCACTTAAAAAGACAATGCACTTAAGAGTGGGTCAGCTTAGTTAAAGGGGCAGTGTGCATCTCTCTCTCTCTCTCTCTCCCACAGCCAAGGTGTGTGTTTCTCTGTCTGCTATGCTGTCTCCCCTCCCTCATGTTCGTGCTGCCTGGTGTGAGAGGCTCCATTAATAATATGTTAACCCTTGAGGGCTCAGCCGAGTGCTAGTTCATCATTTAGCAGCAAGGCATTCCTGGGAAATATCCCACCCTCTTCCGCCCTCTAACTTTACCACCTCAACCAAGCTTCACAATCATCATAGCTGTGAACAGTATTAAATAGTTTGTTTAGCACATATACTGTGTGCATATCTATGTAATATATAGTTTTTTGTCTGGTGAAAAAAATTTCCCTGGAAACCAACCCCCTCCTATTTACATTAATTCTTATGGGGCAATTGGATTCGCTTAACATCATTTCGCTTAGTCACATTTTTCAGGAACATAACTACAATGTTAAGCGAGGAGTTACTGTATTGGGGATCCAGTGGCTGGTGCTGCCTTGCTGAGTAGTGGCTGAGCCTCCAGCACTGGTTCTGAGACCATGTTCTGAGACTGTGGTTCTGCCTCTGGCAATGATGTAGGATCTGTCTGTGATGATACTGTCACTGATGGCTATGTCTTCTGCAAACATAAAGGCACCATCTGGTGGCATGTGGCTTTGTCCTTTGGTGATGTGAGATCCAGCTCTGCAGCTACAAGAAGGGCTGCTTTTGATGAATGGGTCAGAGCACTTTGGTACAATGAATGACTCCATCACTGAGTGTCAGTACAGCAAACACAGCAGCTCAGCGGTAGCTCCCACACAGAAGGGGAAATTTGTCCCAAACACCACAGTGACAAACCAAGGGCCAAGAGATCTGTAAATCCCTCTGGCTTACCCCTCTAGCCCAAAGGAGCAGGGCTGGCTTTAAGCCGATTCCCCGGGATCGGGCCCCGTGCCTAAGAGGGCCCCACACCTTAGGTGTCGTTTTTATTTTTTTTACTCACCCGGCAGGGGTGGAGGGGTCCACTCTGGGTCTTCGGCGGCATTTTGGCCGGGGGCGGGGGGGGGGGTTGCCCAACCTGTTCTGAAAAACCTCCAATGATGGGGATTCCATGCCCTCCCTTGGAAGACTATTGCAGAGTTTATCCTTATAGGGGGAAGTTTTTTCCTAATATCTAACCTAAATCTCCTTGCTGCAGATTAAGCCCTTTACTTCTTGTCCTACCCTCAATGGCCATGGAGAACAATTGATCACTGTCCTCTTTAACAGCCCGTAATAGATTTGAAGACTGTCATCAGGCTCCCTCTCTGTCTTCTTTTCTTAGAACTAAAAGGGGGCCAATCACCTCCCATATCTTTCATACGACACTCTTGTTAATATTCTCGTAGCTGAAGTTGTGTATCTTAGATCGATTTCCCCCTCCCCCACAGTGTAGACCAGGCCTAGGACAGGAGTCTACAACCTTTCAGAAGTGCTGTGCTGAGTCTTCATTTATTCACTCTAATTTAAGGTTTCACGTGCCAGTAATACATTTTAACGTTTTTAGAAGGTCTCTTTCTATAAGTCTATAATATATAACTAAACTATTGTTGTATGTAAAGTAAATAAGGATTTTAAAATGTTTAAGAAGCTTCATTTCAAATTAAATTAAAATGCAGAGCCCCCCCCGGATCAGTGGCCAGGACCCAGGCAGTGTGAGTGCCACTGAAAATCAGCTTGCGTGCTGCAAGTTGCCTACCCCTGACCTAGGTGCTCAGCAGTCAGACCTGTTTTGGCTGATCAGTTTTGGCTGTTTTTGATTAAAATTCACTTTAGTCTTGACTGCAGGGGTAATGAAATGTAATTATCCTTATTGTATGCCTAAAAGACGACAAACCTGTCCTTAACACGTCCTACACCTCACTCGCTAAGCAGGGGGTAACATCAAATCCAAGGGAAATCTGAGGGAGTGGACAAGAGTTTGTACTTGGTGGAATGGCCTCTGTTTAAAGAATCCTATTTAACTCTCCACCTCCAGGACTTAAAGAGAGAGCTGATCAGACTCCACTTAGAGCCCGTGGTTCTGCTCAGGGGTCACGAGAGCTGAAATCACTGATCAGCAGGTCTGGGGGACTGAGCCTTTCATCTGATTTGGGGAGAGCATTGCAGTGAGAGATCGCACAAAGGACGCAGCAGCAGCAGCAGCGAGGTCCCCCACTCACTGCTGAAATCACCGAGAACTGGGCTCAGTGCGGGAATCTCAGAACATGTCACTACAGCTGGAGGCAGGCAGTGGTGAGGGGCAGGCAGTGGCAGAGACATTAGCAGTGGGGGTGAGCCGTGACAGCGGCAGAGGCATCCCTTGCAGGGATGGGAGGCGAACCCATGCGAGAGCACCCCTGAATTCTAGGGCTTTGCGGGTGCAGCAGAGGGGAAGGGAAGTGGTGTGTTAAAGGGACATTTGTCCATTGGATTTTCACACTGCAAGGGGGAAAGCTGAGGCAAAGACACTGCCCCCGTATCGTGAGGCAGGCCGGTTTGCACACTTTTCAATCATGGTGTTTTCCCAAATGAATGCTGAGTTGCCACTCCCTTTTAATAACTGTTTTCTCTTGTTATCCCCAGACTTGGTGTTTGCGAGTGAAGAAGCATTGCCCCTTAGAGGCACTCTGTGTGGGTGTTTAGTTTTCCCAGATTTGGGGGTGGGGGCAGAGGGGGGCTTGAGCTGGTTTGGTTTTGTAACATTTAAGAGGGACCCCTAGATAGTGAACTCAGCCCTTACTGCTCCTGGCACTGCCTAGCAGAAGGGTACAGTATGGAAAATCCACTCATGGCAATGTTGTAGGGCTGGATAAGCCAAGTGGAAAAGGTCTTGGAGGGAATCCCAACAAAGATCCTCTGCCTAAACTGCTCTAAGAATGGGCAGCAGATAGCATCCTGCACCAGGAAGGAGACCCTTCCTCCACGAGGAAGGGAAAATATTGGTTAAGGTGTCTAAACCCTTTTTACAGGAGCGGGGGTTCCTCTAGGGGGCAGCAGTCCCCCCTTCCTCATGCCGCTTCCTATAAAGAAAGTCCTGTTTAATGAACCCCAAGAGATTTGACCATCTGAGACATCAGAGCAGAGTTATTTGTGATCCAATGAGCCAGTGAAGCTTGGCAAACTCCACTGCACAGTTACCACAAAGAACGCAACCCCTTTAAAACAATGCTAAGTGTCTGGCTTGAGCCCGAGAGGCCAGGAAATGCAAATACACTGCATAACTGCCCTGCTGGTGCGTTTCAGGGAGAACTGCACATGCAATGCAGTGTGCGCTGCACTCTCGAGGAGCGAGCGAAAGGCACTGTCAGCTGGGATTCAGAAGCTTCTTGTTTTCAGAGGTTTAAGTCAGGCCTTTGCTGTTACTTTGTGTTTGAAGATTTGGAGATACTGTTCATTATTTCTCAGTCCTGGCAGCTAATCTCCTGATGCTGAGGATGTAGGGTTCATGAAACCAGAAAATGTCAGGTCTGACCAAAAGAAAAGACAAACTCAACAACACACAGAGCTCTGTCTATTCACAGAGGAGTTGGCAGGGCTGAGCGGTGGCAGAACAACTCCAAGCAGTACTGAGGGACGTGCCCGGAGTGGACAAATCATGCCAATTGTCTGCGAGAGGGACCTAAAGCTAAACACAAAATGAAGAGAGAAAGGGAAGCCTTGTCCAGACTCCCTAGTGCTCCAGGTTTCGTGCGCTTAGTGTGCCTTCTTCTAATCCACCCAGGTAGGAAAGCGAATCTCTTTAAGAATCTGGGAAGTGGGAGCGGGTGTGCGGATGTCATTGTGTGGCGTGAAGATGGGGGTGAGGTGAGGCTTTGGAGCTGAATGCTGGTGTTTATGAGCCTGCTTAGCCCCTACATGATCAGGGGATGTTCATTCAAGCAACAGTCCTGAATACCTTTCCTTTCCCCTCACGCAGCGGCTTTCTGGCTTTGGGAAAGGATTGTTCCAGCTGCATTTCAATGTAACGAGAGAGAATTAATGAGCAGTTTCTTATAGAACACATTGTTGGTTTGTGCTTCTGAAATCAGACACTGAATCGCGCCTGGGGAGTGTTTGTTCTGTTTGAATGAGTTTGTAGAAGCAGGACAGTTTGATGTCGTGAGTTAATCTAACACCCTCTTCTGGAAAGACAATTGAAATCAGTTGAGACTCATAATTCAGCTGTGTTTAATGCTAAGCCAAGGTCTGGAGATGCTGGAAAATTCAAACAAAATGTTATGTCATTCCTGCCATGCTTGCTGGCCATACGTTTTGACTCACGCCCTAGTCAAAGTGTAAAAGAGACGGGATCACATTTGGAAAGTAACTGGCTCCTGATATTACTGTAGAAATACCATAAAAGTAGTTTATTTAAAAAGCTTGCTCCTGCACAAACTCCTCTATGTTCATACCGACATCCCAGCTCCCAAGAGATGTGGAACTGAATGGGTGCTGTGTATGAGCCTGGATCCAGTTTGATTTAACCAGCTGCTACAGGGAAGAACTGTCTCCCATGTCACTGTTTCTTGTGGCAGCCCACACATGCATTGTGCAGACACTCTCTGGAATGGGCTTTCCCGAGAGAGGAAATTTCTACTTTAATTTACCTTTTGAAAAGTCCCCTTTGGTACCATGCTGTGCTCATGCTAGTCCACTCCTGCCAGCTACAGACTCTGCCCAGTAGCTGGTTAGTTGTGAGTGCCCCAGTGTCCCACTCAGCTGTTCTGGTTGTGCAGTGAGCACATTTGGAACAGTTTGTTCCAGTCCTTTCAGCAGCTGAATGAAGATGTTTCTCTCTAGAACGGTCTGTGCTATTTTTTGTGGCTTGTATGTTCAAATAGCTCTAAACCCCACACTCCACAGTGATGCCGACTGACCAGGTGCTGAAGCTGAGAGGCCTCCAGGAAGGGAGGTGGACCATGGGAATGTGAGGTAAACGCTAGGGCTGTTAGACCTGCTCTTTCCATGGAGGAGCCAGGCTTTCAACCTGTCCCAACCCCACAGAGCTGGGTTACATCTGAAAGGGCATAGGCAGGAAGGGCACAGAAAGGTGTCCAATGTGCTGCAGCAGCTACAGGTCATATCGTATTGCCAGCAGCTCTTTGGCTAAAGCACTAACACTGGATTTGCATCTTTATCAAGCAGGTGTGTTTCCAGTGAGGTCCCTCAGGGATCAGCTACTGGCCCTACGCTATTTAACATTTTTATCAGTGATGTGGAAGAAAACATAAAATGGTCACTGACAAAGTGTGCAGTTGACACACAAATTGGGGGGGTGATTAAATAATGAAGAGGACAGGTCAGTGATACAGAGCTATCTGGATTGCTTGGTAAACTGCGTGCACGCAAACAATACGTATTTTTAATAAGACTAAATGTATACATCTAGGAACAAAGGAGGTAGGCCATGCTTACAGGCTGGGGGACTCTCTCCTAGGAAGCAGTGGTTCTGAAAAAGATTACCAGCAATCCGGCTGGCTCAGTATCAGTGACCTGTCTTCTTCATTGTTTACCACATCCCAATTTTTATGTATCTGCAAACTTTATCAAGGATGATTTTATGTTTTCTTCCAAGTAATTGGTAAAAATGTTAAATTGAGTAGGGCCAAGGAACCGAGCCGTGTGGGACCCCACTGGAAACATACCAGCTCGATGATGATTTCCCCATTTGCAGTTCCATTTTCAGACCTATCAGTGAGCCAGATTTTAATCCATTTAATGTGTGCCATGTTAATATTCTAGTTTTTTATTCAAAATGTCATGTGGTACCAAGTCAAATGTCTTACAGAAGTCTAAGTGTATTATTTTAACACTATTACCTTTATCAGCCGAATTTGTAATCCTATAAAAAAAGATATCAAGTTAGTTTGACAGGATCTGTTTTCCATAAACCCATGTTGATTGGCATCAGTTACATTACTCTCCTGTAGTTCTTTATTAATTGAGTCCCATATCAGCCACTCCATGAGCTTGTCCAGGACTGATATCAAACTGACAGCCCTATAATGATCTAGGTCTTCCATTTACCCTTTTTAAATAGTGGTACAACATCAGCATTATTCCAGTCTTCTGGAACTTCCCCCAGTGTTCCAAGACATACTGGAAATCAACATTAATGGTCCAGCCAGCTCCTCAGCCAGCTCTTTTTTAAAACTCTTAGATGCAAGTTATCTGGATCTGCAGATTTTTAAATGTGTAACTTCTGTAGCTGCCATTTAATGTCACTGAGATACAAGTGGAATGGAAAGTGTGTTATCATATAATATGACTACATCATCTGATTTCCCCAACTACAGAACAGAAATGTTTATTGAACACTTCTTCCGTTTCTCCATTATTATTTATAATTCTACCAGTTCCATCTTGTAATGGACTGATACCATTGCTAGGATTATTTTAGATATTAATATACATAATAAACTCATTATCCTTGTCTCTGCTGGCCATAGATTTCTCCTTGTGTCCCTTTGCTTCCCTTATCAATTTTGTATACTTTCTTGTTTCAGATTTTGTTAATTACTATCAACTTTCTCTATTTTTCATTTGTTATATATTATATTATTTTTATAGCTGCCTTCAATTCCCCTCTAAACCAGGTCATTTTTTTTTAACTAGCATGGCCTTCTTCCTCAGTTGTGGGATTGTGCCTTTTTGGGCTTCTGGGAAGGTGTTCTTAGACAATTTCTAATTTATCATTTATACTGTTCTGATTAAATTCTTCCTCCCAACTGATTTGGCTCTTACTTATTTTAAACATTCTAAAGCACCAAGTATATATACGACAGCTCTGGGCTTTGTTTGTACATTATCAATGTGATCATGTCAAGCTCATTTGCACCTAAGATGCCATTAATTGTTAGTTCTGTGATAAGCACCTCTTTATCTGTGAGGATAAAAGTCTAATAAAGAATTTCCCCCAGGAAATTGTCACGTATAATATTTAGAAAATCCAAGGATGTTTTAGCACTGGCTGCATGAGCCCTCCACCATAAGTCACTCTAATTGAAGTCCCTCATGATCACACAGCTTTTTTCCTTACACATTGGAAACAGGTGTGTAAAGAAGCAGTCATCCTGTTTGCTGGCATGATCTGGTGGTCTGTAGCAGACACACACTTGTGCTCTATCTGTTGGGACATTGATCCATGAACATTCAAGATAATTTTCTTCTGAGTTATCAGTGACTCAGACACAAGTAATACCATTTTTGACACAGAGTCCCACTTCCCCTCCTCTTTTGTCCACTTGACCCTTCCTGAATAGATTATAACCATTGATTTTAACATTCCAATTGTGCACATCATCCCACCAGGTTTCATTAAAACAACTAGATTGAATTATGCACCTCAATGAACAATTCCAAATCCTCTTGTTTGTTACCCAGACTCCTAGTAGTGGTATACAGGCAAGTCAATAATTTCTTCTTTGTGTCCTTTGGTTCCTGGATTAATTTTGTTCTGAGCATCTTGACTTTGTGCTTGTATCTTCCCCCATCCTTTTTACCATCCCCTTTTGTTATTACTTTCGTGAGCCAGCCCCACCCTGTGCCTTGCACAGCTCCGATCCTGCCTCTCTCTGCTAGTCCCATTCACAGTGACTGAGAGCAGGACAGAGCACCACGTGCAGGGTAAGGTACTGCCAACCAACCGGCTGCTTTCACCTACTCGGTATACATGCCTCCTCTGCCCACCTCACACAGGTGTGTCCTACTCTGCCCACCTCACATTTTTCCATCTGCCTCTGTCACCAAGGCAGCACTCGGTTCTTTCTGCTTAGTCATGAATGGGTGCTGCTGTCAGTGATGGGGTGTCAATCATACTTGGCAAAGGGCCATTCAGGGAGCGGGCGGCGGGTAGTGAACACAGGCTTTTGGGAGGGTCAGGTGTCTGCACCCTGTAAGGGCTCGAGGAATATTTACTTTGGACTCTTAAAAATAAACATTTTGAGAAGGAACCGGTCTGCAAAATGTGGTTCTGAGCCACCATTGATCATTTAAAAATCACATTTTTGATGTGGAACACTTTGTTCCTTCCCCATTAAATGCAATGAAATAGGACACCAACATGTGCTTGGACTAACGTAGTTCAGCCCTTTCCTCCCTTTTAGCTGCTGCTTCTTTTGTATGGCTGGTGTAGAACAGCGACTACACTTTCACCTGAAGTTGATCAAGCCAAATGGCTACATCAGGAGTAGCAGAATTATTGCAGTGATGCCTCCTTCCAATTTATATATTGGGCAGTAGGTGGTGAGATGTTTGATGGTCTGTTGTGGGGAACCACATGTGCACACCAGGGAGTCCTGGATTTTCCATTTGTGCATTAGATATCTGCATCTACCATGGTTGGTTCAGATTCAGCTCAGTTGACCAAGATGACCATGGAAGGTCAAACCCAGGAACCTTCTGTGTAGAATCCGGCACAAGGTTTTAGCTGCTGATGGCCCAGTTTGTCAGGGCAAACACCCTCTCTATACCCAGCCAGGACACCAATCTCCACCTCTCCTCCCTGCCTGATGGAGAGATGTTCAGAGACACGGGTTTACTGCTAAGAGACTCACTCATACAGTTAAACCTGGTGCAAGAATGGGATAGCCAGGCCCCAGGTCCCTGCCAGGATGATGGGTCAAGGTAACAGGATAACCAGGCCCTAGTGTCACAGGTGGGATGATGGGTCAGGGTAATGGGATACGAACGGCCATACTGGGTCAGACCAAAGGTCCATCTAGCCCAGTATCCTGTCTTCCAACAGTGGCCAATGCCAGGTGTCCCAAAACCAGGCCTCAGGGTCACAGATGGGATGATCGGGTTGGGGTAACGGGATAACCAGGCCCCAGGGTCACAGGTGGGATGATGGGTCGGATGATGGGTCACCTCTGGGCTGACAGGTTTTGAGTGCGCTCCAGGACAGAGAGCTCTTTTACTTGCTGATGTCAGGCATGTAAATGGCACAGTGTGATAACCAGGGCATGGATGGTATGACCTAGGGTCAGAGCAGGAGTCAGTAGTCAGGCCAGGTCAGATACCAGGAGGCTACAGTCCGAGTCAAGTCAAAGGGCAAAACAGAGCCAGGTGACAGGAGGCAGGCAGGGTCAGGTGAACAGAAGCAGGTGTTGCTGGGAAGCAGCCCTCAGCAGGGAGAACCCAGCTGGATGGACAACTTCCTGTCCCTGGGCTTGGGTTAAATAAGAGCTGGGAGCCAGGCAGGGTCCTACTCTGGCAAGCAATTAGCAGGTCAGTGGGTGGCAGGTTGGAGCTGAGTAGCACCTGAGAGCCCTGTGGTCCAGTGTTCCAGGCCTGCGGTCCCTGACACGCAGCCAATAGCCCATGGTTACATTTGTCACTAAAAGAAGAGTGGCTGGTCTGTGTCAGGGAAGGCTCTGCGGTAACAGGCCGTTCAGTGGCCCCTCCTTGTAGTATAATCATGAATGGCTAGAGGCAGACATTTCCCCCAGCTTTCAGGTGAACATCCCCCCATGCTTGAGCCTGGCAGAGGGGAGATGAAAGAGGTCAGTTCCAGGCTAGGAGTGTTGCTGGGCTGAGCACTCCCTTCTCTGGCTGTGGGCCACTCACCCACTGGTGAGCACAGAGAAGAGCTGGTGGGGCAGGGCCATAGGGAACTGCCCAGCTGCCTTCAGTCAGCAAAACCCATGGCATGAGAATCCTGCTGAGCCAGTGAGCAGGCGTGTTGGGGCTGCTGAACACGGGGATGTCACACGAGTTGCACGATGCTTGGCAGCCCTGCCCTAGGCTCCTGTGACTAAAGCCCCGCTCAGAATGAATGGCTCCTCCGAGTCACCACTCAGACAGAGTCAGTCTGCAGCCAACGTCTTCCAGCGTGCCCCTGCCGCTGGGAATCCCTGTCCCTGGGGCAGTCCATCTCCAGAGCTCCCAATGCACTTTCCAGTCTCACACAGCTTCCCCCACTTCCTGCAAAGGGGAACCATTCTCAGCTGAGCCCCACATCCTTCCCCATGGCACTTTGTAATCTCTGCCTTGGCCAGGGCTGGATTAAGGCAATCCAGGACACTAGGCACAACACGACATGGGCCTCCCACTGGCGCTGGTCCTGTGTTTTGAATGGTGGAGGCAGGGTACCCACCTTTCCTCCAAAGAGGCAAGGGCAGTGGCATAGGGCATCCAGAAGGGCCCACCCACCTG
The DNA here is from genome assembly GCF_020497125.1 of Mauremys mutica. Taxonomy (NCBI): domain Eukaryota; kingdom Metazoa; phylum Chordata; order Testudines; family Geoemydidae; genus Mauremys; species Mauremys mutica. The sequence continues at coordinate 17,955,938 of NC_059093.1, read as the reverse complement.
TAAGGAGCAGCAGGGATCCCATCTTCTGCCCAGACAGCAAGAGCGGGCAACAAGGAGGGCCCACAACACTTATCCCGTCAGCTGAAGTGTGTCTGCTTGGCTGGATTGGGGGCAGAGCCTGACACACATGGTCCCCTGCTGGTGGGGGGTTGTCAGCCTCCTGCCCAGAGCAGTTGGTCTTGAAGATAGGATCCCATTGAGATGCACCCTAGTGCTTCAGGGTCTTTGCAGACTCAGGTCCCCTCCCCACCAAATCCAGGATGCACATGTTCTGTCCCAGCTAGTATTGCTGATGTAGGAAACTACCTAGGAGAATCTAGCTGCAGCTTGTTTCCGCCATGAGTGCTGGAAGTGCAGGTGTGGTGCTGCAAGGCACCACACCTGCAGTAGGGTGGTGAAGAACTGGAATGGGTTACCTAGGGAGGTAGTGGAATCTCCTTCCTTAGAGGTTTTTAAGGTCAGGCTTGACAAAGCCCTGGCTGGGATGATTTAGTTGGGTTTGGTCCTGCTTTGAGCAGGGGGTTGGACTTGATGACCTCCTGAGGTCCCTTCCAACCCTGAGATTCTATGATTCTATGATTCTAAGGCTGAGTTCAGCCCTAGGCCAATGACTCTCAGCCTTTCCGGGCTGGTTGCCCTTATTAGTCAAAAATGTTCGGGACACCCTCCCCCCGCCTCCTTTACTGTAAGAATAAAAAACGTATCCACGCTAGCAGTGCTAAACCACAGATTAGGCCTGATTTTTTTCACATTCTTTCCTCATACTATACCTGACTGAGCCACTTTCACAGGAGAACTCACTTGGCATTTGAAAACCTGCTGCAGAAACGAGCCGTGGTGCTTCTATGACACCCATTTTCCAGGGCATTATGCAGAGCTTGCTTCAAGGGAAGTCTCAAGTTTTATTCCCATCTCTGCTGTAGATTTGCCTTAATAATGGTCAATATCAATGGAACAGTGAGAATTCCTGTGACGCACGGTCATCTAGTGGCTTAGACATTGGCCTAGGAGACGAGACCTGAATTGGTGCTGCTTTGAGCAGGGGGTTGGACTAGATACCTCCTGAGGTCCCTTCCAGCCCTGACATTCTATGATTTCTATGATTCTAACCTAGGTTCTCGGTAACACTGACTTGGTCTATGATGTGCGGCAAATCTCAGTGTCTGTTTGCTAGGCAGTGAATTGGGGATCATGATATTGACTAGAGGTGATGGAAAAAACAGGTTTGTCCCATGAAAAATTTTCATTCACATTTTTTTTTAATTTTTCACAGGAAAAGTTCTAAACAAATTAATTTTTTGTTTATTTTCATTTAAATAGAAGTTTTTGTTCCAATCTGTCATTGAAAACCCAAAAATATCAGGTTTGGGTTTTTTTTACGTTTCCTTTCCCACTTCCTTTTTGCAGTGAGTGCAATAAATGAATGTTTTGTTGTTTTCTTTCCCCCTCACTTTTTCATTTTCATTTTTCACTCTGTAACATTTCAAAACTTCCCCAACTTTGGGAGAGTTACAGGGTGTCGGAGCCACACCTTCATTTTCCCTTTTGCTGCTCTGTGACCTGTTTTCAATGAAACCCCCTTTTGGGGAAGAAAATAGTTGAAAATTTTTGCCCAGCTCTATCACTGGCTTACAAATAATGCTATGTTGGCATCAAACCAAGGGTGATCATTGGGGTGTGTGAGGCTAAATATGTTAAAGATCATTGGCCGGCCAGATGTGATAGTAATGGAGCCATGTGAGTACCAGAGATGGAGAGAGTGACTGCCAGACATTGGAGTTGGGGAGGCATGCAGGGGACATTGAGGCTGGGAGAGAGAAAATAAACATTTAAGCAGAAGAAAATCAATTGCAGGGGAAAAGAGGCACAGAGGAAGCATTAAGGATACAGCTTGCACACAGACAGGGAGAGGAGAGGGAGGAACAAGAGCACCCATATCTCCTAGCAACTGGCTATTTTCTGCATGGCAGCTTCTGGACTCACTGTCTGCATCCATGATGCAATGGCCATTCAGCTGCTTGTAGAATAGAATCTTCCTCCTCCTCCTCCTCTCTGCAGATGGCCATGGTGGCCAGTCTCCCCTCTCTGCTGTACATCGACTTCACTCATTGTCCTCACTCCCAGCTGACCTTTTCCATCATTTCCCCATGCTCCAGCCCTCTTTCCTCTCACTTTCCTCAAACAGCCTTCCAACCTCTCCCCTGCCTCCCTATTCCCCTCTCCATCGATCCTCTGCCCACCTCTTCTTTCTCAGCCCTTAGAGTCCTCCTTCCTCCTCTCCCTTGTCCATCACAGCCTTGGCTTGGTCCTTACCCACCACACTTCCAGCCCACACACACTCCTGGGATTTCCTACACCTGTAGGGGGAGCCTGCCCCTTTTCTTCCCAAAGCACTGGCTCTGGCCTCCCCTCAGGCTCAGGCCCTCTGCTTGCCCAGGCCTTTATCCTCCTTCCCCCACAGTTCCTGGTCACTTCCCTCTCTTGCCCCCAACCCTCTCCTGTCCCCACCACCATCTGCCCATGGCCTTTCTTTCCCTTCTGCTCCCACAGCCCAGCTTGTGCCCTTGCTCAGCAGCGTCAGTTAGTGACTTGCTGGTTTTGCTGTTGACCATGGTTAGGCAGTTACCTACCCCAATGCTATGGAGCAAAGGCACTAGATAATGTATCATCCCAAAGGTGAATTGAAAAATACTATTTCTTTTATCATTTTTACAGTGCAAATATTTGTAATAAAAAATCATATACACTTTGATTTCAATTACAACACATAATACAATATATATGAAAATGTAGAAAAACATCCAAAATGTTTAATAAATGTCAATTGGTATTCTATTGTTTAACAGTGTGATTAAAACTAAGATTAATCGTGAGTAATTTTTTTTGAATTAATTGTGTGAGTTAACTGCGATTTAATGGACAGCCCTGGAAACATTATTTTTCAATTCACCTCATACAAGTACTGTAGTGCAATCTCATTATCATGAAAGTTGAACTTACAAATGTAGAATTATGTACAAAAAATAACTGCACTCAAAGATAAAACAATGTAAAACTTTAGAGCCTACAAGTCTACTCAGTCCTACTTCATGTTCAGCCAATCGCTGAGACAAACAAGTTTGATCACATTTTCAGGAGATAATGCTGCCTGCTTCTTGTTTAGAATGTCACCTGTGAGAACAGGTGTTCACATGGCACTGTTGTAGCTGGCATCTCAAGGTATTTATGTGCCAGATGTGCTAAAGATTCATATGTCCCTCCATGCTTCAACCACCCATTCCAGAGGACATGCGTCCATGCTGATGACAGGTTCTGCTCAATAATGATCCAAAGCAGTGTGGACCAATGCATGTTCATTTTCATCATCTGAGTCAGGTGCCACCAGCAGAGGGTTGATTTTTAAAATATATATATATATTTTGGTGGTGGTTCAGATTCTGTAGTTTACACATCAGAGTGTTGCTCTTTTAAGACTTCTGAAAGCATGCTCCACACCTCGTTCCTCTCAGATTTTGGAAGGCACTTCAGATTCTTAAACCTTGGGTTGAGTGTTATAGTTATCTTTAGAAATCTCAGGTTGGTACCTTCTTTGCGTTTTGTCAAATCTGCAGTGAAAGTGTTCTTGAAACAAACAACATGTGCAGGGTCATCATCTGAGACTGCTATAACATGAAATATATAGCAGAATGTGGGTAAAACAGAACAGGAGACATACAATTCTCCCCCAAGGAGTTCTATCACAAATTTAATTAACACATGATTTTTTTAATGAGAGTGGAATAGTGGCCAAAGCATGAAGGGGCATACGAATGTTTAGCATATCTGGCACGTAAATATCTTGCTACACCAGCTATAAAAGTGCCATGTGAATGTCTGTTCTCACTATCAGGTGATATTGTAAATCAAAGCAGGCAGCAGTATCTCCCCTCAATGTGAACAAACTTGTTTGTCTTAGCGATTGGCTGAAGGAGAAGTAGGACTGAGTGGAATTGTAGGCTCTAAAGTTTTACATTGTTTTGTTTTTGAATGCAGTTCTGTAACAACAAAAAAATCTACATTTGTAAATTGCACTTTCACCATAAAGAGATCACACTACAGTACTTGTATAAGGTGAATTGAAACATACAGTTTCTTTTGTTTATCATTTTCACAGTGCAAATATTTGGAATAAAAAATAATAATATAAAGTGAGCACTATACACTTGAATTCAGTGTTGTAATTGAAATCAATATAGTTGAAAACGTAGAAAACATCCAAAAATATTTAATAAATGTCAATTGGTATTTTATTATTAACAGTGCGATTAAAATTGTGATTAATAGTGATTAACTTTTTTGAGTTAATCGTGTGAGTTAACTGCAATTAATTGACAGCCCTACAAACTACGCCTATGGCTGAAACCACTGGGCCAAACTACTCCCCAAACAGCATGGTAGCGCCCCATGCTGTCCCTCATCCCTCCTAGCTTCCAGACACCTGTATGTAACCAACACGAGGGTTCATTATAATTCTGTGTTATGATAATGGGGGCTCTGTGGCTCACAGAACAACTCTGGGGAAATGCTGCCAGCAGAGCAAGCCCGTGTGCGGCCCCTGCCATGTGGCAAGCTTTCCAGCTGCTGTCTCCGGGCTGGAGCGTAGAAGCATGTCCCTTTTCAGGCCAGGCCTAGCCCCGCTCTGCCCCTTCTCTGAGTCTCAATCACTGTGGAAGGCAATCTCTGAGGATTACCGGGCTACTTAAAGCCGTGTGCGTTGAGAGACTCTTTATTCAGCTAAAACTGCTGTACAATAGAAAGGATTAGGTGCCCCAAATACATTTCCTTAGTCACTGCTGAAATGCGGAGCAAAGTCGGGTACCTATTGGCTGAGAGAGGCCTTTCACAATGGCCCCACTGGCTTTGCTTGGGCCTGGCTGAAGCCCAGCCTGCCCTGCTGCCTTTGTGCAGCTGCTGATGAGTTTGGTCACTGTGTCTGTGCTGCTGCCTTGGGAGCTGCCTCGCACTGCAGCCTTTAACCTCGAGCCGGGGGGAGATAGGCCCAACACCCAAAGACTTTGCCCTCTGCTTCTGGCAACCCCATTCAGCCCCACAACTGGAAGCGCAGCCCCCTCTTCCTGACAGTTAGCACCAAAGCCAGCCATTTATCCCCCTCCTTTCCGGTGTGATTTACATCGGGGACGTTTCGTAACAGGGCAAGCGGCTGACAGATCAGATACCTTCCTGCTTATAAATGGAGTGATGCAGCCCTGTGGGCACTCGCCCTGCGTGAACTGCCCTGAACAAGGGGAGATGGTTTCCTCCTGCTCCCCCCTTCTCTAGGGGAAGTGTGAGGTCAGGAGCGCCGCCAGGTTTTTTGGCGCCCTAGGCAGCGGAAGGTCCCGCCCCCGAAATACCGCTGACGACCAGGGCGGCTGAAGATCTGGTCGCCGCCCCCCAAATGTTAGTGCCCTAGGCGACTGCCTAGGTCGCCTAATGGGTTGCGCTGGCCCTGTGTGAGGTACTTGCCCTGAGAAGAGAGGCAGGTGCTGGTGAGGTTTGGCAGCTGAGGGCAGGGGAAGAGGAAAGCCCACTCCCCTGTGCTTTTGTCCTTTCCCTCATGGTCTCCCCTCTCTCCCACTTCTTCCATCTACCCCCCCCCCCATTGTCACAGCTCCATCTCTGTACAGGTTTGTGCTGAAATCCCATAGCGCCCCAGGGTGTCTCCCGAGATCCCTCCCTCCCAGCCCCAGCACTGGGGCCTGAGTTCCTATGAGAAGATATAGGGTGGGGATGCACAGACGCTGCCCCACTCCACCCTCCCCCATAGATACCCATCCCTAAGAGGACGTTTCACCTGTATCTACCACCTTGCCCTATTCTTATTTGTGGACGAGGTGGCTGGACCCTGGGGAAGATGATGGCCAAAGCAGCTGCAAGCTGCTGTGATCGTTGAACAGGCAGTGGTGTGTGGCTGTGTGTGGCTTGCTGGAGTTCTATGACTCTGCATGGTCATTGTGTTACTCCCCATCATCCAGAAGCAGGAGAAAGCAGCTCTTGGCAGGTGACTAAAGCCCATTGGTTACTTGGCAGGAAAAGTCTGGCACATGCTCCTAGAATCTCCCCATGCCCAGGGCCTTTGGATAACTTCTGCCTCTCCCCAGGGCCGGCTTTAGGAAGTGCGGGGCCCAATTCGAACAGTTTTGACAGGGCCCTGACAGGGATGACAAAAATAAATGTAAAAAAACATGTGGGGCTTGTACTCACTGGGCGGTGCTCCGAGTCTTTGGTGGCACTTCGGGGGTGGGTCCTTCACTCGCTCCAGGTCTTCGGCGGCACTGAAGGACCCGCCGCCGAAGTGCTGCCGAAGACCCAGAGCAAGCAAAGGACCCACCCCCGAAGTGCTGCCGAAGACCCGGAGCGCCGCCAGGTGAGTACAAATTAAAAAGGCGCCTCTAGCCAGGGAAGAGATTCTCACTGGGCGCGGGGCCCTCTTAGGCGCGGGGCCCGATTCGGGGGAATTGGTGGAATTGGCCTAAAGCTGGCCCTGCCTCTCCCCCTTCATCTCACACGGAGCCAGAGATCCTGCTGATGTCAGGACTGGCCCAAGGCTTGATGAATAAATACCTGTGGAAACGTTTGCTTGGTAAGCGCTCTCAGAGGGAGGTCATGGCATTGCCGAGTCAGGCTTGGATGTTAGCTAGACACTGTTAGAGCTGTGAATGGCACAAACACAGAGGAAGACAAGGGGCCGGATTTACAAAGGTGCCTATGTGAGTTAGGTGCCTCACTCTCCTTGATTTTCAATAGGAGTTAGGCGCCGGACCTGTTAGATGCTTTAGTATAGTCCACTAGGCACCTTTCTGTAGGTTTAACTGCAAATCTGGCCCAACTTCCCTGCCCCAGGGAGCATAGCTCATTAGCTGGGCAGGTCCAGCACAAGTGATAAAGGATCAGGCAGAGCAGCCAGAGTAGAGAGGGCCAGCCAGGGGATCAGGGGTGCCTGGCTAAGCATGCAGTGAGTTTAAGGGAGATTTGAAAAAGGATGGGAGGGGGCTCGGCCCATTTAACTTGCCCAGTGACAGTTAGCAGCGTGGACAGTCTAGTCATGGAGTGGGTGCTCCTAGTTCTTACCCCTTCTATCTAGGGTGACCATCCATCCTATTTTGGCCGGGACAGACCCTTTTTTGAGCCCTGTCCCGGCCATCCCGACTTTTTTGACACTTGATCAGTTGGCAAGAGCAAACGGGACAAATGCCCATTGTGTCAAAAAAGTGGGGTGCAGAGGAACGTGGAGCGGGGCAAGGAGAGCAGTGATGCCAGCCCCATGTGGGTGGTGGCGGGGGGAGGCAGGGCTCGGGCAAGCAGCATCACTAGTCCCAGCCTTTGGGATGCACACCCTGTGTAGTGTGTGCATCGCTGCTCGCCCGAGCCTGCCTTCCCCCCATATGGGGAGGAGAGCTTGGGAGAGTGGCCAGGTCAGCCCCACGTGGTGGGGTTCAGGCAAGCCCCTCGTGCTGTCCCATTTTCCCTTTGGGAAATAGGGTCACCCTACTTCTGCCCCACACATCCTTCTCCCCAGGAAAGGGGATGTCTGAACCAGAAACTTGTTTTTTCATCAGCCCTTGTCTTTAGATCACCCGTTAGCAGAAATAGCTTTTTCTGCTGCTTGCATGGAGCAGGAAGGAGGAGATGCTCTGCATACTAATAGGTCTCATGATTTTCGGACTTGTTTAAGCCTTTTCTTATGCTCCTGCACACAGCTCCTAATCTAATACTGAATTGTCGCCCAGATGAGTCATTTTCCCCCGCTGCATTTCAATACGGGTTTTGTTTGCCGTTGGATTACGGCATCCAGGCTGCAGGCCGATGTCCTGTCGGAGGCGGCCTATCAGATACAGCATATTTCCTCCCTCTCCACATCACGGCTGAAGAAATGTGCCCTGTGCTGTCCGTTAGCCAGGCAGTGTTTACACAGCTCTCTCTTCCAGACTCCAAAGCACTGAGTGCAAATAGCAGCCCTGCCTCTGCACGGACTAGCAGGGGGCAGGCGAGCAGAGCAGCAGCCCCTCTATCCCAGGATGGCTGTAGATCAAACAATGAACCCCACTGCCATGCACACACCGAGGACTGACTGCAAGATTAACTTGGCCCTTTGTCTCTATAGGATAGGAGACATTCCTATCAGTCAGCTCGGAACAATAGCCCACTCTCTGAGCAAAAAAGGCCTTCATCAAACAGACACTGTCGCTTCCTGCTGCATCTTCCTTTGCCTAGGATTTCTGCTCAGGCCCCCATGCCTTCTGGAGTGCCCCTGGTCCTCCTCTTCACACAAGTCTGCAGCACAGTCTGTATTCAGGGCACGTGAAGAGGTTGTGTAACGCAGCCCTAGCCAAGGAAGTGACCTCTATTCACAGAACAGGTTCGGTGCTGGTGGCAGTAGAGTACATGTCCTCCACACCTTGTTGCTGTGTTGGCTTGAATGTTTACCTACAGGGTCACTGCTAGGGATGGCAGCTGGGCACAGCCCGAGGCATTCATTGTGGCCCAGGCAGCCCTTGGACGTTTTGCTGCTGTGGCCAACAAAGGGGCCATTTAAAGCCAGTTGTGATCTCCTAGGCATTGCTAGGGCTCCCGTCTCTTTGTTTGTCACAGCTACCTTCAGCCTCCTGCCTCTACTACCCACTGATTCATATAATTACACATCTTATTCCAAATGAGTGACATTGTCAAGCATTTTAAGATTTCTAGACTTCAATCGATAGGACTTGGGTAATCTTAAACCTTTTCAATGAGGAGTCCGGTGACACCTAATAGATTTATTTGGGTATAAGATTTTGTGGGTAAACCCCTCACTTCTTCAGATGCATGGAGTGAAAATTACAGATGCAGGCATAAGTATACTGACACATGAAGAGAAGGGAGTTACCTTACAAGTGGAGAACCGGTGTTAACAAGGCCAATTCAGTCAGGGTGGACATGGTCCACTCCCAATAATTGATGAGGAGGTGTCAATACCAAGAGAGGGAAAATTGCTTTCATAGTGAGCCAGCTACTCACAGTTCCTATTCGAGCCCCAATTAATGGTGTTAAATTTGCAAATGAATTATAGCTCTGCAGTTTCTCTTTGAAGTCTGTTTTTGAAGCTTTTTGTTGAAGGGTGGCTACTTTTAAATCTGCTGTTGAATGTCCAGGGAGATTGAAGTGTTCTTCTACTGGCTTTTGTATGTTACCATTCCTGATGTCTGATTTGTGTCCATTTATTCTTTTACGCAGAGACTGTCCGGTTTGGCCAATGTACATGGCAGAGGGGCATTGCTGGCACATGATGGCATCTATCACATTAGTAGATGTGCAGGTGAATGAGCCCCTGATATTGTGGGTCATGTAGTTGGGTCCTCTGATGGTGTTGCTAGAGTAGAGTGACACACAGATAAACACAATATTTTGGGGAAAAGTCAACACAGCTTTTGTAAAGGGAAATCACACCTCACCAATCTATTAGAATTCTTTGAGGGAGTCAACAAACATGTGGACAAGGGTGATCCAGTGGATATAGTGTACTTGGATTTTCAGAAAACCTTTGACAAGGTTCCTCAGCAAAGGTTCTTAAGCAAAGTAAGGAGTAAATGGGATAAAAGGGAAGATCTTTTTATACATCAGTAACTGGTTAAAGGAAAGGAAACAAAGGGTAGGAATAAATGGTCAGCTCTCACAAAGGAGAGAGGTCACTAGCGGGGTCCCCCAAGGATTTGTACCGGGGTGAGTGCTGTTCAACATATTCATGAATTATGTGGAAAAAGGGGTAAACAGTGAGGAGGCAAAATTTGCAGATGATACAAAATTACTCAAGATAGTTAAGTACAAAACAGACTGGGAAGAGATACAAAGGGATCTCACAAAACCGGGTGATTGGGCAACAAAATGGCAGATGACATTCAATGTTGATAAATGCAAAGTGATCCACGCTGGAAAACATCATCCTAACTATACATACAAAATGATGAGGCCTAAAGTAGCTGTTGCCACTCAAGAAAGAGATCTTGGAGTCATTGTGGATAGTTCCCTGAAAACATCCACTCAATGCGCAGCAGCAGTCAAAAAAGCTAACAGAATGTTAGGGACCATTAGGAAAGGGATAGATGATAAAACAGGAACTATCATAATGCTGCTATATAAATCTATGGTATGCCCACACCTTGAATATTGCATGCAGTCCTGATTGTCACATATCAAAAAAGCAATATTAGAATTGGAAAAAGTGCAGAGAAGGGCAATTGAAAATATTAAGGGTATGGAACAGCTTCCATACTAGGAGAGACTAAAAAGACTGGGACTGTTCAGCCTAAAAATGAGACGACTAAGAGGAGATATGACAGTGGTCTATAAAAACATGAATGATGTGGAGAAAGTGAACAGGAAAGTGTAATTTAACCCCTCACATAACACAATATATAGGGGTCACCTGATGAAATTACTAGGTATCAGGTTTAAAACAAACAAAAGAAAGTACTTCACGCAATCCCTAATCAACCTGTGGAACTCATGCAGGATAGGTTCCTCAATGGCTATTAGTCAAAGTGGTCAGGGATGCATGCTCTGGGTGTCCCTAAACCTGCAACTGTCAGAAGCGTCTGGCTCCGGCCACTGTCAGAAACAGGACACTGGACTAGATGACCATTGGTCTGTCCCAGTATGGCTGTGCTTATGTTCTTAAAGGTAATAGTGTTGATGTAATATACTTAGACCTCTGTGAGGCATTTGACTTGGTACCACGCAACATTTTGTTTAAGAAACTAGAACAATACAAAAATATATATGGCACACATTAAATGGATTAAAATGTTGCTACCTTGATAGGTCTCAAAATATAATTGTAACTGGGGAATCAGCACTGAGCAGATGTGTCTTGAGTGGAGTCCTGCAGGGATGTGTTTATGGCCCTACGCTATTTAACATTTTTATCAATGATGAGGAAGAAAACATAAAATCAACACTGATAAAGTTGGCAGGTGACACAAAAAATTGGGGCAATGGTAAATAACGAAAAGGACAGGTCACTAGTACAGAGCAATTTGGAGCGCTTGATAAATTGGGCACAAGCAAATAATCTGTGTTTTTAATATAGCCAAATGTAAATATTTACTTCTAGGAACAAAGAATATAGGCCATATTTACAGATCAGGCACTCTATGCTAGGAAGCAGGGATTCGGAAAAAGTCTTGCAGGTTATGATGAATAATCAGCCAAACGTGCTCCCAGTATGAGGCTGTGGCTAAAAGGATTAATACAGTCCTTGGATTTATAAACAGGGGATTCTGAAGTATGAATAGAGAGGTTCTATTAACCCTGTATCTGGTACCTGTGCAATTGTTACTGGAATCCTGTGTCAAATTCTGGTCTTCATAATTCAAGAAGGATGTTGATAAATTGGAAGGTGTCAGAGAAGAGCCACAAGAATGATTAAAGGATTGGAAAACCTGCCTGATAGTGATAGATTCAAGGAGCTGAGTTGATTTAGTTTACCAAAGGGAAGGTGACCTGATCATGATCTGCAAGTACCTATAAAGAGAACAAATCTATATAATAAGAATCCAAGATTGTCATTCTCTGTGTCACTCTGAAGCCTAAAATGTCTGTTGAGTCAGTGTGAAGTGAGGAAAAAACTACAAGCCTGGTTGAGACCTCTTTTTGTTCAGAATATCATGAAGATGAATTATCACTGGGATTCACGGTCTGTTACCATTCAATTTTTAAGTTCTCAGTCATTTTGACTTTATGAATTACACCCGTGCAACAGTAAGCCATGTATCTATGCCATGCCAAGAGTCCTAGATGGTTGTGATCTCAAAGATAACTCATCAGTCACTACCCTTATTCTACAGTAAATTTGCGTGCAACAATTTCATTGGTTGTTCAAGGGAGCCCACACAAATGGTGGATTATGGGGCCCAACTGCCACAGTTGTTAAAAACCACCCACACTGCTACACAACCAGCACACACAATAACCCCAAACCATGGGCGGTGGGTATGATAGGCTGAGGGAGGCTGTGCCTTTCCAAACAGCCAGGCGTGGCCCCACCCATGCTCTGCCTCCAGGCTCCCCCCATCCTCCTTCTCAATCCCATTGTGCAGTGGCCCCAGCTCGAGCAGAGGCCATGCCGCCTGCCCTCCCGGTGCTTCAGGGCTCGGGGGGAGCTCTGGACTCTGGCGGAGGTGTGTGTGTGTGTGTGTGCAGAAGGGGCAGGGTTGGGGACTAGTCTCCCCCAGTCGGCGATTCATGCGTCACCCATGCCCAAACACAAATAGCCCCTCATGGCAGCACACAACCATCATTCATCACCTGCACTAATATCCTAGCATAATCCCCCCCAGATACAAATCAACACAACAACACAACCAGCACACACAGTAATCCAAAGATACACAGCCCCTCACCTTAGCGCAAACCCCTTCTTCCTCACCTGCACAAATCAACACCAATCTCCCAGCACAACACAGCCCACACACTAATCAACACGACCACACAACACAATCTGCACACATAATAACCCAAAACATCACTCTGAAGCCTAGAACGACTGTTGAGTCACTGTCAAGAGATGGAAACAGCTACAAGCATGGTTGAGAGCATTTTGGGTTAGAATATCACCAAGGTCAGTCATCACTGGGATGAGTGGTCTGTTGCTGTCCAGTTTTTAAGTTTCAAGCCATTTTCAGCTTTACAGGTTTATACACATGACTTTACAAATTACACCTGTGCACCAGAACTGGCTTCCGTTTGGCAATGGGCTCTTCAATCTAACAGCTAGACAAATTCAGACTGGAAATAAACCATAACAATGAGGGTGATTGACCAGTGGAACAGCTGACCAATGGCTGCGGTGGATTCTCCATCATTGGACATTTTTAAATCACGATTTTTTTTCTAAAAGATCAATTGTAGTTCAAACAGGAATTATCTGGGGGCAGGTCTGCGTTATGTCAGGAGGAAGACTGGATGATCACAATGGTCCCTGCTGGCCTTGGAATCCATTCAGACCAGTTTCTGGCCATCTAGAGTAGGTCTGAACGGCATTTTGGAGTGAGCCTCCCAGCCCCAATTGACAGACTTGGGCTACTGGGGCTCGCCCCAGTGCTCTCAAAATAGCTGTACAGACTGTGCTTTGAAGTAGCCCCTCCCTTCCCTCACCCCCCAGGCTTCAGAGCCCAAGCCACAACTTCAATGCACAGTCTACACAGCTATTTTTAGAGCACTGGGGTGAGCCTCGCTAGCCCGAGTCTGTCAAAGGCTCATCCCAAAATGCTGTGTAGACGTACCTGTGGAGTTAAAGCTGGCAGTGAGTCCTGCAGAAGGGAATGTCAGACAGGTCCTGTGGCAGGATGGATGGAGGGAGATGAGGCAGGACCACCGAGGTCAGATTGAGTCCTGAGTGGAGAGAAGGCAGCTGAAGCCGTACAAATTGAGATCACCCAAAGAAAAAGTGTGAAATGAGAAGAGGAGGGGGCCAAGGACAGAGTCCTGCGGTGCCTGTGCAGAAAGCAGAAGAGAGGAGGAACCACCATGAGAGAGCCTGTGGAGGAACATCCAGAGGAGAAGCAGTGATAAAAAATCAGGGAGGACAATTCAGGCCTTAGCTTGCTCCAAAGTCCAAAAATACTGGAGTCACCACAGGCCCCAAACATCCTCCATTATCTGTAAGTCACTAATCTGCCAGCACGGTCAGCCTTGCCATTTCCAGAACCCCACCCCTGCCAAGATCCTGGTGCAGGCCTTAGCCATAGAAATCAGAGATATTCAATGACCTTTTCCAGCATCTCCCCCTGCCCATAATGGGATTTCAATCCCCCATCGCTTTATCCAGCCTGCAGGGTCATTCACTCATATCTTAGAAACCTAGAGCCATAGGGTTAGAAAGGACCGCAAGGGTCATCTAGTTTAACTCCCTGCCAAGATGCAGGATTTGTTGTGTCTAACCCATCCAAGGCAGATGGCCATCCAGCCTCCTTTTGACAACCTCCAGTGAAGGAGCTTCCACCACCTCCTGAGGAGATCTGTTCCATTGTCCTACTCTGCTTACAGTTAGGGCATGGCTACGCTTGCAGATGTAGAGTGTTGTGAGTTAAACTCGCCTTCGTACAGCGCAGTAGGGAAAGCGCTGCAGTCTGTCCACACTGACAGCTGACAACGCACTGGCATGGCCACATTTGCGGCCCTTGCAGCAGCATTGGGAGTGGTGCATTTTGGGCAGCTATCCCAGCATGCAATGACTGCAACGTGCTTTTCAAATGGGGGTGGTGGGGTGGAGTGTGACAGGGAGTGTGTTTTGTGTATGTGGAGGGAGAGAGTGGGTTTTTGGGGTGCTGAGAGTGTATCAGCATGCTGTTTTGTAATTCAGACCCCCCTCCCCCTTGCCTCTCACTCAACGCAAACAGTAAATGGATAAGCAGCTGGCTTCTCCAAAACGGAGCTTTGAAAGGGCATTTCTGCATTCCTGCAGCCGATTTCATAACAATCACGAGGGGCCACTTGACTTAAGGGGATTATGGGACTTTTCCGGAGGCCGATCACAGCGCAGTAATGCAACACCTTGTCCACACTGGCGCTGCGGTGCTCCAGCAGGGGCGCAGCAAATGTTATTCCACTCGCCAAGATGGAGAACCAGCAGCACTGTAGCTGCAGAGTCATAGAGCTCTACGTACTTTGCCATTGTGGATAGGGAGTGAGCTAGGGTGCCCGGGGCTGCTTTATTGCGCTGTAACTCGCAAGTGTAGCCAAGCCCGTAGTTTGAACCCATTGCCTCTTGTCCTGCCTACCGTGGCAAGAGCAAACAACTTTTCTCCATCTTTTTTATGGCAGCCTTTCAAGTATTTGAAGACGACTATCATATCCCCCCTTAATCTCCTCTTTTCCAAACTAAACATACCCAGTTCCTTCAGCCTTTGCTCGTATGACTTGTGTTCCATCCATTTGATCATCCTTGTTGCTCACCTCTGGATCTTTTCCAGTTTCTCCACATCCTTTCTATACAGTGGTGACCAAAACTGGACACTATACTCCAGCTGAGGCCTAACCAGCGCCGACTAGAGTGGTACTATCACCTCCCATGACCTGCATGCCTCTGTTAATACAACCTAAAATTGCATTTGCTTTTTTTGTAACAGCAGCACATTGTTGACTCATGTTGACTTCTCAGCAGTGCTGCTGTCAAGCCAGGTTCCCCTCATTCTGTATTTGCGCATTTGGTTTCTCTTCCCTAAGTGTAGCACCTTACATTTGTCTTTGTTGAATTTCATTTTGTTACCTATAGCACAGTTCTCCAATTTATCAAAATCCCTCTGAATTTTAGCTCTATCTTTCAAAGTGTTGGCAACCCCACCCACCCCCGAGCTTTGTGTCATCTGCAGATTTGATCAATATGCTGTCTGTTCCTACTCCAGGTCGTTAATAGCGATGTTAAATAACACCAGGCCCAGAACAAATCCCTGTGGAACCCCACTTGAGATCTCTACAATCTGACATCATTCCATTTATAGTTACTCTTTGTTTGAAGTTGTTTAACCAATTATGTATCCACTTAATGGTAGTTCCGCCAAGACTGTATTTCTCCATAGAAATGTGGGCTCCATTCTCCACTTTCACCACTTTACGTTTTTGTTCTTTATCCCTCTCCTCCACACACGTCTGCCAATTTCCCTTTTCTCCTACTGCCCTCTCCCCAGCTCTCTCAGTCATTTCTCTGTTCTCCCTCTTTCCATCAAACATTTTCACTCACTCTTTATTCTCTCTCTCTCTCTCAGTCCAGCTTCCCTGGCTCTCTCACTGGGTTCTCCTGTCTCTATAGCACTCTCTGCCCCTCTCTCAGTTCCAGTACTTTGTTGCCATGACACCTGACACAAGGAAGAGCCCCTTTCTATAGCAGCAAGAGAAAGAGCCTTAGCTGGGAACAGATTGTCCAGCATCGCTCTGGCGTGCTTCCCGTCAGCCACGAAAAGGCATTTCTCCTGCTTCTCTCTGCCTTTCCTACACTGAATTTAATTCATTCATTTCTTTCTTTCGTTCTTTCTTAGTCTTTAGATCCTGACCTTCCTTCCCTGGCTGGTGAGCAGGTCAGTTATGGACACTGATTTTTACATGGAAGGCACTCAGGTGTGTCGTTCAAACAGGAATTAATTCAAGGAAGTTCTATGGCCTGTGTTATAATGGAGGTCAGACTAGATAATCACACCTGTCCCTTCTGGCCTTATCATATAAAAATACCACCTTAAGATACAGAGATCCTTCCGCCACACTCTTTGACAACAGGTGTCTGAATGCAGCATTCCCACCCTGCTCCCCTCTGAATACTTAAGGGGCCAGAAACAGCTGTTCCCAGCAGCAGATTGATCACCTGAGCATTATATTAACATAAGACAGTTCTATGCTGTGGTTTCTGTACCCCTCTGCACAGGGGGACCAGGGCAAGGGGCGATGGCCCTCCCACTTTTCACCATGGACCCAGCTCCCTGCCCCTCCACTTCCCCCCAAGGCCCCGCCCCCCGGCCAGGACAGAAGCTTTTCCCCAGCGAGGGTATGAGTGGCCTGGGGTGCCCAGGCGGCTGTGGGGAGACGTGGATCCTCCACCTGCCCTGGGCAGGGGGCCCGGGGAGGTGGGGACACAGGTCGGAGGCTGCTCTCAGGCTCCTCCTTGCCAGGCAGATGGAGGGACCTGGGTTCCCCTGCCTGGCTATGGCTTCCGGCTTGACCGTGGGGCCAGGCCTCGGGGGGAAGAGGTGGGGCAGGCGTGTGGTCACCCCTGCCCCTGCAACAGCAAAGAGGGATTTACCTGCGCTTGACCTGATAGAATTAGACATTTAATACCCTGGAGTCAGAGGAAGGCCGCTCACTTCAGCCTCATCTAGAGGAGCAGTTAAAACGAGAGAGAAAATTTGTGCTCTCTGTAGGAGATGGATGCCACAGGGGTCTTATCTGGTTCCATCTCGTTAAAATATTCAATTATTTTTCTTTCTGGATGACATGGGGCCAACTGCTGCTGTCCATTAACCCCACATGGATTTTAGAGTGTTACTTCAGCTTTACATCAGTGTGACCGGGAGCAGACTTTTGCCCCTTGCGTCACTATTTCCAGATTTCCTCTAGGACCGATTCATTGCAAAAAAACCAAAGTTCTAGGATGTCCTGCAGGTGCCTACAGTAGGCTCCCGGGCCAGATGTTCCAGAGAGCTCAGCTCCCAGTTAGGCACCAAAGTAAGTGTCTCCATGTGGAGTGCTGAGCATTTTTGAAAATCGGGCCCCAACTGCAGCTACAGAGAGATTGGCAGTTTGGCCCCATGTCTCAGCTCTTCAGCACCCGCCCTGGTGCCAGGATCTGCAGCACTCAGCGCTCTTCTAGAGCCGTGAGGCAGTAGGGGGCAGTCTGCACACATTTCACTCCATGCTCCATGTGGTTTACTGACTGTTACAACCATGGATTGAATTAATAACTAGTTTTCCCCACTAGTTCTGGGAGGCAGTCGCTTTAACCTGAGTCCATGCTGCTGGATGGACCCCAATGGGTTTTCAAACTCAGTGAAACAGGGAAATATTTCCCCCTGCCATTCCCAGCACAGCGATTAATCAGTGGCTGTAGAGTAACAGCTCTGACCCAGGTTCTGTGCCAGCTGCATGGTGCCCTGGCAGAAAGTCCATCCAGGAGGAGACTTTGTCAGTAGAAAACAGCACTAGCCTGGCCAGGACAGGGACAGAGAAAGCAGCCGGGGGATGGGCTGATCTCACTACTGACATTCTATTACCGAGAAACACCTTTGTGGACAGTGCATGTTATTTTCTTGCAGAAACAAGAGTGACTGTGTAAAGGTAAACCTCCCTTCTGCCCAGCCAGCAGGGCAGGACCCTGAGGGACCCACTCCCACTGGGGTGACCCTCTGGAAAGACAGCAGCAGCAGTGGCACTGCCTGTCCTGTCCAGGGTAAGGCCACTTCTGGGCCAAATCAGTGCAGGGAGGTGTAACTTACACCATCGGTGCAGGTGGGAGCAGAGGTGACATATGAGGGGCAGAATGTGAGGTCACATGCCCCCCCCCAGATTGCTTGGTCACATGATATGGCTGGGCTCACTCCCTGCAGAGCAGTTGAGCCCAGGAGCTGGAGCAAAGGAACAGCTGGGAGCTGCAGGGAGGGGCTGCTGCTTTCCAGGAGGGTGGGGGGGGGGAGGGTTGGCATGACTCGAGCTGTTCTGGGGGTTTCCCCCCCCCCCGCCATCAGCAGGCACAGGTTATCTATGGGTAGGGGTCTAGCCTGGGAGCCCACTGCCTGTGGAGTTAGCTGATCTGACTCACACAGATTGGTGGTGTGGCTCAGAGGCACAGCTGCCTGATATTAGTGAGGCTCCGAGGAGATGCATGGGAGACGGGGTATGTGGGGTCATGTGCTCCCCCAGATTTGCTGCTTGGCTTGTACTAAGCACGCTCACGTGGACGGAGCATGCTCAGTAACACTGCTGAAGCCAGCTGCCCTCATTCTGTCCCCCTCAATCCTCTACTCCCCACTATCCGCAGACCCAAGGCCTCGGGCAGGCTGCAGCCGACACAGGCTGCGGCGCCCTTGAACCTGCGTCTCCACTGGTGTTGGAGCGGTTTGTCTCCGGCCAGTGCCAGGATTGTAGGGTTTAGTTCACGTGTGATGAAAGCCCTTTAAAGGCCTCTGGCAACATTTGTCCATTGTCTGCTCCATACCCTCGCGGCCCCATGAGCTTTACACATCCAGAGGTGCTTTGGGTTTTCAGAGCAGTGGCCAGGGTGTGACTGGCCCTGCAGATTTTCATGGGGACAGCAATGTGTTTTCTTCTGACTGGCACCCTATAACAATATGCACCTACATGCGTACATTCCTGGTAATCCTATAAGTGCAAGGTCACCAAGGGAAATTTCTCTCTGCTTCTTTGTTCCGTTGCCTGGTTTCGGTGGAGATGGTTGGAGTTGGATTTTCTTGCAATCGCTGCGCTGTGAGCCTAGAACAACAACTCTTAAAAGAGCCTTAAGGAACCATTCAATGGAACAGAGGAGGCTTGGTGCTGAAATCAGCTTGAAATGCAGAACACCATCAACTGGAGTCCACAGCTTACTGATTGCATCCCATCAAGCTTTTGTGAACGGGACTGGAGTTAGGGCATTAGATCTTCCTTCCCCCAATGATGGAAGTACTGGCTACAACTCAACTTAGCTGCTAACCCAACCACTCTGTGCAGCCCCCGAGTTATTTTGCCACGTGGCTGCTCTGACTGAAATGATCTAACTCAAGAGCAGATCTCTAGAGGTAACATTTAAGTTCAAACCCAGCCCTAGAGTACGTCTACACTGCAGTCAGAGGTGTGACTGCAGTATGTGTAGCCCCCCAGTGCTCAGGTCTAGCTAGCTTGAAGAACAATAGCCATGAGGCTGCGGCAGCACGCCCAGGACCTTGGGTATGTACTTGGTGACTAGCCCATGCCGCTGCAGGTTGACGTCTATTGATGTTCCAGCGTACTAGCGAAAGCTAGCTCCAGTATGTCTGCAGGTGCTGCAGTCATGCCTCTGATTGCAGCAATGGCAGACCTTAGAGCCCAGAGCACCTGTGGGAGGAGGGACCTGAACTGGAGTTAACCCCTTATTCACCAGCCCCTGGCTGTCGCAAGGCAACCAGTTTAGCACTGGCCCAGCGTCCTGGCTGTACAATATGCACTGTAGAGCACTGTCTTTAAAATGGGCCCCTGGAATTGCAGGGCTCTCCTTGTGCCAGTCATTAACCTCCTCTTTCTTGCTAAGTCTTGGCTCCTTGCCCTTTACATGGGGAGGCTTCTCCTGGCCTCTCTCCGGTCACTGTGTTTGGCTGAATGGTGATGAGCTCATACATCACCCCACTCCAGACACACAGTTCTAGGTCATTAACTTGGTAGTGTAGCAGCCCTTCACATTGCTGACATTGTGCCATGGGTGCCGAGGGACTGAAAGGTCAGGCAGGCTGTGCCTCCCGCCAAAGCCTGAGGCTGGTTTGCTTTGCCAAAGGTGGGGAAGATGATTTGGAGACTTCCCCATAATGGTGTCTGGGAGGCTGACCTCACCCATCAGCCTGCCTCAAACACGCCAGTCGAGGGTGCGATGCTCAGAGACAGTGTTCTAAATGTGCATTTCAGAGCAGCAGTGCAAGGATTATACCCACCAAAACATTGGAAACTGTGTGTAACAGTGGATCAGCCAACGCTGAGGTGTGTCTCTTTGAACTGTGTTCTTTAGGTCTGATCTCGCTTTTCTTAATTGGCTAATTCATGTTTGGCTCATTTGTTCTCATTTGACAGGGGATTTTGTCCTAGCTGCTGTGGGGGTTTGTGGCCGGCTATTTAATCTGGTAACCCATTAGTAGAAACGAGCATTTTAAAACAATATGGAAAATTATTTTCTGAACAAAGTGGGCACCATTTAAAAGAATAATCTGCATGTACTGCTTGGCTGCAGTAGTCATAAAATAATTAATAATGCCTAGCTCTTATCTAGTGCTCTTCATCAGTAGATCTCAAAATACTTCACAATCTTTCATCTTTAGTAGATCATCTTAAGGTGGTATTTCCTAGTTGCAGGGTAGGGAATTCTGCAATAAAGTCAAATATTGCCATGTGACAGTCATTGATGTTTTAGTGCCACATGCTGCATGTTCACGACGGACTCTGGCAGTGGAGCGAGCGCAGCGCTAGCTCACGCTCTGTAGGGAACGAGCCTGCACTGACAATGAGATAGATGGACTGGAGTACTTAGCAGAGCGTTTCCACCTCCAGCCTCTGCAGGCCAGATTCCCTCTCGCTCCACACACACGCAGCTGTAAGTGCAGTCGGAAGGAGGTGTCTGCATGCTTGGAGTGCAGATTTTGGCCCAATGACTGAAGTGTAGACATACCCTGAGTGATGGCTAGGAGCATGCTCAGTACCACTGGCTTGTAGGAAACTCTATGGAACTTGAGCAAGCTTATAGCCGTTGAAGCTCTGTGGGGCTGGAGCATGCTCAGTGCAGATGGGCTGTTCAGAGAGTTTATCAGCAAGCCTCTACTAAGCATGTTCACACAGCATTTTGTAGATGCTTATAACTTAGCCAAATCAAGGTGGGTTTTCATGAGGACAGCAGGACTTACAGTTACGTGTTCAGCCCTAACTTTTATTTACCTTGAGCTTAACTGTGTTTAATCTTAACATTGTCTTCATTTTTTAATTTAATTTCCTTGGTTTGTTTAAGGTAAAAAAGATTGGGCCCAGTTCTATCTTAGCTCCTACTTTATTTGTATGAAAAGCATTGATATTGCACTCATCACTGTGAGGTCTGTGCAAATGTCTGCTCAGTGGCTAGCCATGTACATGTTAATGCACACCCTTTTGCAGTCTTAACTCTAGAGGATGCTACCACCACGACAGCTATAATAAATCATTTCACTACCCACCATTGAAAGGCAGACACCTCTGGGGTGGACTATGGCTGGGACTGCTCACCAGTGCACCAAGACATTGCACAGCATTGTAGGATCAGAAGAGAGGTCCAGTTATATGTGACAAAGCAGCTCTACAGCATGCACCTGCCCCATGCTATTAAAGGCAGTGGGCAAGATGAAGGTTTGATCTCCATCAGGCCTTTTATTAGCACACTGCCAGGTCTCTCTGACTCGCTGGAGCTGCTGTGTGTGCGCAGTGTCTGAAATGGTAGAGCACCGTGAATTGTGGGGATAATGGCTTTGTGTGTGTGTGTGTAGAATATTCCAGCTGCTAGCTATACCCATTGGGGTAGGCCGTCTACCGCCCTACCTCCATGTAGTGTATCCCAGCCTTTGTATCCATGACCATGGACAGCAGGTTCTCTGACGGTTCCTGGATGTCTAGGCCTGGGTTCTTTATGTAGCCCTGACAGAGAACACACTGATTAAAAAAATTAATTCAGACTTTCTTCTTGGGGAAGGCTGTCCCGCTTCGTGTGGCTCAGTTTTCTGTCCACAGTCCACTGGAGGCAGTGTTCACTAGTGGCTAGAGAAGGGCACTAGAGTCAGCAGTGCTTCACTGTTTTGTTGTGTCTGAGGCAAGAACGTCACCTCTCTGCTTTTCAATATCCTGTCAGATGGAGAGAACGAGATTTCCTCTTCCTTGTGAAATGCCTAAAAGTTGATGGGGGAGGGTGGGAGGAAGGTGCTGTGTAAATGCTCAGTCTTGCTGTCTCACCTTTTAAAACCACAGTAAGGAGGTAAGGGCCATGCAGCCTGAACTGCAAGGATCATCATCAGCATGCTTGGAAATAGGTATTGCTCATTGCCTTGAGAAGGGCTCAGTTCTGTTCTCAATTAGCCAGCGCAGCCCCATTGACATCAATGGGGTTGCCGTTGGCTCCTGCCTAACGTGTAATAAACTCTCAGGAGAGAAGGCCCAGTACTTTCATTAACTGCATAAGCAGCCAGCTAAGACTAAGCCTGACAAAGCTTCTGGAAACATCTGGGCATCTTCAGAAGCTGAACACAGGTATTAGACTGTCACTCCCACAGTGATAACACAAGTCTTAGTCTTGCCTTAACCTGCCCTGCTGTCTCTTCCCTCTAGGTCTGCTGGAAGGCGTCAATATCACCAGCCCAGTTCTCCTCATCCACGGCACAGTTGGCAAACCTGCCCTGCTCTCGGTGAGGTACACCAGCACCAGCAGCGATAAACCCGTGGTCAAATGGCAGCTGAAGCGAGACAAGCCTACCACAGTGGCACAGTCCATCGGCACCGAGATCATTGGCAACCTGCGCCCCGATTACAAGGACCGGATTAAAATACTTGAGAATGGCTCCCTGCTGATCAGTCACCTGCAGCTGTCAGACGAGGGCACCTATGAAGTGGAGATCTCCATCACAGATGACACTTTTACCGGGGAGAAGAACATTAACCTGACCGTGGACAGTAAGTGTACAGAACTTCCCAAGAAAACAAGCCCAGCTCCTTTCTGCAGTAAAATCCTCCCTGGAGTCCCTTTGTTCTCTCTTTATTACAGAGAACTTACAGGACTGATCCAGGCCAGCTGTCTGTAGCCCAGCAGAGTGCTGCCAGGGGGATTTTGCTCCATGCTAAATGCAGAAGGAACCTCAGTAAAAGTTCTTAGAACCACAGTTGTTCCGAGTCCTTAGACTTTCATAAGCAGGGTCACTTTCCAAGTATCCATTTTACAGCAGAAGCTCCTCTAGTCTGCATTTCTCTTGCCAGATTGGTTAACTATTAAGGACATTTGTAAGGGCTCCGACCTTCTCAATGAAAAGCCGTAGTTAGGGTTAGTGGAGGGAGCCAAACATTTCCTGCTTGGTTTTTACATCAGTCTTGGGAATTCGGGGTTTGTCCTCAGGCATGTGGTTTCCAAATAGAATATGGATGATTCACTTTCCCAATTGATCATGCAGACAGGGCCGGCTCCAGGGTTTTTGCCTCCCCAAGCGGCGGGGGAAAAAACAAACAAACCGCAATCGCGATCGGCGGCTGCTCTACCTCACCGCTTCATTCTTCGGCAGCAATTTGGTGGCGGGTCCTTCCCTCAGAGAGGGACTGAGAAACCCGCCGCCGAAGAGCCGGACGTGCAGCCCCTTTCCATTGGCCGCCCCACGCACCTGCTTGCTGCGCTGGTGCCTGGAGCCGGCCCTGCATGCAGACTCAGTCCAAATGAAGGAGCGGGCCTTAGGTACCAGCAAATCTTCAGTCACAGGGAAGGAGGAGGGCAAGAAAATGTGAGACACAATTTCAGCAAACGGCCTAGCTATCCAGCACTGCACATTATTCCAAGTGTTTGTCACCTATCCTGGCACTGGAGGTAATTTCCCAAACTTCCGCAAAGGAGCACACTTTAGAAAGCCAGCTCTCTAATCCTATAGGCTGGGTAGGACCCTTCACTGGAACAGTGTGGGGTTCTGCAGGCCAGGAGTGAGGAGTGTGGATATGTTGGTAAGAGCTGTGCAGTGGGGGCCCCAGGGACTGGATAACAGGGTCACTGGCAGAGCTGTGTATGGAGCACAGAGTTGGATTAGCAGGGGTTGTTGCACCTCACATTTGAGACACATTAAAAGAGCTGGTAGGGCAACCCTGTAAAGGTCCAGCCCTCACCATCCTGGACTGTTGCTATTATTTATTACGTGCTTTCATTAACACCTTGGGACTTCATCAAGGGGTCAGGGCCCCATTATGCTTGGGTTTATACACACATAACAAAAAGACAGGCCCTTCCCTTACTGACTCACTAACCCTCCGTTGTGCTTCGACTGCAGAGATATTAACTGCCCACTTCACCTTCAACAGTTTCTTAGAACATGTTAACTCCTTATGCTAAACAATCTTTTCCACCTTGCATTTAGCTGTGACCCTCTGAACACCTTTTCTGGACCTGAAGAAGAGCTCTGTGTAAGCTCAAAAGCTTGTCTCTTTCATCACTAGAAGTTGGTCCAATAAAAGATATTACCTCACCCACCTTGTTTCTCTGATACAGTTTAGTATTCCATTGCATCTCCCCCTTTAAGTTCTACATTCCTACCATTTACAATATTTATACTATCATTCCATCTGTGAAGTTCAATACAGATCAGTCTAAGGGCTTGGCTACACTTACAAGTTGCAGCGCTGGGAGTTACAGCGCTGGTCATGCAGCTGTGTAGGGCCAGCGCTGGAGTGTGGCCACACTTGCAGCACTTTCCAGCGCTGTATTGAGAGGTGCATTGTGGGCAGCTATCCCACAGAGCACCTCGTCCCATTTTGGCGCTGAGTATTGTGGGAAGGGGAAGGAAGTGTGCGGGTCATTCCGCTTCCTGTTTGCCAGCGCCCTGTGGTGCATCGCTTCACATCCCAGCATTCACTCTTTCCGGCAGCGTTTGGCGCCATTGTGAGTGTCTTTCTGTTTTACTCTCTGTGTGAATCGCGATTTCTGTGGCAAATGGAGCCCGAGCTGCTGAGGACTGTGCTGATGAGTGTCGCCAGCACAACACGTTTGGCAGTCGAGCTATTCCTTCAGCTCCAAAGTGACAGTGAGGAGTCTGACGATGATATCGATATCGATTCTCCTGCCGCGTGTGACACCAAAGTGCTTGTGGCATTCACAGAAATGCTCAGCACCGTTGAACGCCGCTTTTGGGCTCGGGAAACAAGCACTGAGTGGTGGGATCACATCGTCATGGAAGTCTGGGATGACGAGCAGTGGCTGCAGAACTTTCGTATGAGAAAAGCCACTTTCATGGGACTGTGTGCTGAGCTCGCCCCCACTCTGCGGCGCAAGGACACAAGATTGAGAGCTGCCCTGACGGTGGAAAAGCGGGTGGCTATTGCAATCTGGAAGCTGGCAACTCCAGACAGCTACCGGTCGGTCGGGAACCAGTTTGGTGTGGGAAAGTCGACCGTGGGAATCGTTTTGATGCAAGTTTGCAAGGCAATTAATCGCATCCTGCTAAGAAAGACCGTGACTCTGGGGAGCGTGCAGGACATTGTGGATGGCTTTGCACAAATGGGTTTCCCTAACTGTGGAGGGGCGATAGATGGGACGCATATTCCTATTCTGCCCCCCCCCCCACCTGGCATCAGAGTACGTTAATCGTAAGGGGTATTTCTCTATGGTTCTCCAGGCGCTTGTGGATCACCGCGGGCGTTTCATTGACATTTACACAGGCTGGCCTGGAAAGGTGCATGATGCACGCATCTTTCGGAACAGTGGCCTGTTCAGGAAGATGCAGGCAGGGACTTTTTTCCCAGACAGGAAGATCACAGTAGGGGATGTCGAAATGCCCACTGTGATCCTTGGAGACCCCGCGTACCCGTTACTGCCTTGGCTCATGAAACCCTATACAGGGAAGCTTGACAGGAGCAAGGACCGGTTCAACTACAGGCTGAGCCGGTGCAGAATGACTGTGGAGTGTGCTTTTGGGCGTTTAAAAGCCCGCTGGAGATGTCTGTATGGGAAGCTAGACTTGGGGGAAAGCAGCATCCCCGCGGTTATATGCGCTTGCTGTACCCTCCATAATATTTGTGAAGGGAAGGGTGAAACATTCAGTCAGGCATGGACCACCGAGGTTCAAGTCCTGGAGGCTGAATATGCACAGCCAGAGAGCAGGGCTAATAGAGAGGCCCAGCACAGGGCTACAAGGATTAGGGATGCCTTGAGGGAAGAATTTGAGGCTGAAAGCCAACAGTAATGTTTGCTGCCTTGCATGGGAGTGAATTGCACTGCTTACACTGTTATTCTATTATCCCTAATAATAATATGATTTGCAGTGCCTCTTTCTTTACTGGGCTAAGTTATCTTTAACTATCTGCTATAATAAAGACTGTTTTCAAAGCCAAGAATTGTTTTATTGAAAAGAAAAAAACTTCCTTGACAGACAGACAGACACACAACATTTCATGAACACAAGAGGGCAGGGGTGTGGGTTGGTGAACTGTACAGTCACAAGTTTGCATATGTCCTGTCTGGAGTGCTGTTTAATGAATCCTGCACTTCAGGGTGCATATACTGCATGGTGATGGGGGTTGAGTGCAGAGGGTAAGGGTGGTGGTAGGTATCAGGGCTGGTTGGTGAACGTACAGGTGTTGGAGGCAGCTGGTGGTGGTAAGAACCTGAATGCTGGGGAAAGGCGGTTTGAGCTGACATTGGGGCACAAGGCAAAAAGCTTTGGGACGGGGGGGGTGGGGGAGTAGCACGGTAGTGCTCTGCTTGCATGGCAACGAGTGACTCTATAGAGTCCGCTTGGCACGACAGGATGCTTAGCAGCCGTTCCGTGCTTTTCCTCTTGGCCACTGCATTTCTCTTGCGGATCCTGCTCTCCTTCTCTCTCCACTCCTTCAGTTCTTTACTCTCTCGAGCAGAGTGATGAAGAACAGTTTTCAGCATGTCCTCTTTGCTCTTTCGGGGATTTTTTCTCAAATTTTGAAGCCTCTGTGATGTTGAACATCTGGGCAGTCCAGTAGTCAAGGTCACTATAGAAACACAGAAATGACAACATTTAACACGGGCAGCATTGTATTCACTATCTCCAGACATGAATTGTTACACTGAGGGAGTTCTCACTTTAGCATTCTTTTCCCAAACGCATAACACAACAGAAGCCACGAAATGGTGAGTGAGGGGTGCTTATAGAGGGAGAAGTGGGGCTTGAGTGATAGAGGGGAGCTGGTTGCTTCGGGTAATCTGGAGTGCTAGAGGGGTTGAGTGAAGATGCAGCTGCAGGGGTGATCTTATCTCCCTATCTCTTCACTAAAGAGTCTCCCAACATTTTTCACAGGAGTTAATCCTGGAAGATGTCTCCTGGCTGCGAGTCACTAGGGAACAGCGGGAGGCTCTTTTAGAGCAATGTGGATTCCGCCCGGGACCCTACGCGGCTTGCCTGTGTTCAGAAATGGTCCCCCCACCACTGGCAGCACAGTGGCGCGGACGCGTCACCGTCACTGGGACAAGGGACACAGTGGCTCTGCCTATAAACCTGCGCAGGCATATTGCCCACGCTCTGGATGAAACTTTTGCTGAGATAACTGAAGCAGATTACCGCGATGTGATAGACCACATCAACGGGCTATTCCACATCTAGAGGCTGGCATGCATGCAGCCATAACCCCCCTTCCTCTCCAGAAACATTTCCACCCAGAAAATAAAAGCCACTTACCGTTAACCCGCTCCTCTGCTTGTCCTTCTGCAACTGCTGGCTGCTGCGATTGGGTACTTTCTTCCTGGCTTGAGAAGAGCTCCTGGCTGCATGCCCACTCTGGGGTGTCTTCCCCCATCCCAGTAGCTTCACTCGCGGTTTCCTCCCCCCCCCCGCCGCCGCCGCCGCCGCCTCCGCCTCCGCCTCCTCCTCCTGTCCCCCAGCCTGCTCAGAAGTGTCCATCGTTATCCTGGGATTGGCAGTGGGGTCACCCCCAAGTATCTCGTCCATCTCCCTGTAAAAACGGCAGGTCGTGGGGGCAGCTCCGGATCGGCGATTCCCCTCGCGGGCTTTGTAATAGGCACTCCGCAGCTCTTTAACTTTCACCCTGCATTGTAGTGCGTCCCGATCATGGCCCCTATCCAGCATGGCCCTTGATATCTGCTCAAAGATATCGTAATTCCTACGGCCGGAGCGCAGCTGTGCCTGCACAGATTCCTCCCCCCAAACACTGATGAGGTCCATCAGCTCGCCATTGCTCCATGCTGGGGCTCGTTTGCCGCGTGGAGGCATGGTCACCTGGAAAGATTAACTGATTGCACTCCACACACACCTGGCTGCAGCAAACAGGAAGGAGATTTTTAAAATTCCCGGGGCATTTAAAGGGCGGGTCACCTGAGGCAAGAGCAGTAGAGTGCAAACTGATGAGCAGAGTGGCTGAACAGGAATTCTGGGATAACTCCTTATTCCCTGGAGGACACTTAAAGCGCTGGTGAGTGTCCACACCTGCTGAGCAGCGCTGGATCACCAGCGCTGCACTCCTTATACCCCTGCCGGGATGGGTTTTCAGCCAGCGCTGCAGCCAGGGAGTTGCAGCGCTGGTTGTGCCCTGCAAGTGTGGACGGGGTGTAATTGCAGCGCTGGAAAGCCTCCACCAGCGCTGCAACTTGTAAGTGTAGCCAAGCCCTAAGTGTTGCTGAACCATACGGGTTTTCTAATTATATGCCTTGAATGCATAACAACTTGGTCGTCTGGCAGTCTACTAGTTAATGACTGGCTGTGGTTGGTTTGGAATCCTTGAGTCTTTTCCTTGTTCAGCATCCACCATCTGTAGAATTTGCTCTGTTGATTGTTCTTTTCAAGGAACAAACTGGAGATATTGATGGTTTCTGTTGAACTGTTCAACTCTCCACTGTCGGTCTTGCTCACATATGATCTGGGCACTGAATTATTTTTCTTCATGACAGCAGAAGCTATCCATCCTTTTTTTCCATCCAGTTTGACATGAACACAATCACCAGGTTATAGACCCAACAGTTCCCTGAGTGTCCTCTGTTGCAAAAGTGTTTTTCATCCAGTTTGGCTACTCTCTTCATGTCTGGCCATTTTGGAAACAGATTCTTTTCCAGAGTTGGAACAGTATTTCCGAGTTGTCTTCCCATGTGCTGGACTATATCCAGTAGCTGCTATTGGTGTCAGAAGAGCAAGGAGTGAGTCTTCCTGCTGTAGGATTTTCTTGGCTCTCTGTACATCTCTGTCAGCCTCTCCATTTGCTTGTGAATAATGTGGGCTGCTAGTAATAGAATCAAAATCATATTTCCTTCTGAATTACTTAAATTCTGCTGCAATGAATTATGGTCCGTTGTCCGTCACTAGATGTTCTGAAATACTGAAGTGACCAAAAGTGCACTTCAGTTTCTTGATAACACTGCGACATGTGTTTGAATTGTCTCATTAGCACTGACCCCCACACACACTTGGTAAGGCAACTCCCATCTTTTCATGTGCTGTATATTTATACCTGCTTACTGTATTTTCCACTCTCTGCATTTGATGAAGTGCGTTTTAGCCCATGAAAGCTTATGCCCAAATAAATTTGATAGTCTCTAAGGTGCCACAATTACTCTTCGTTGTTTTTACGGTGATATGTTATGTCTTTTGAGTACATTATTGCTATATACCTGGAAAAACAGGAAATGGTGACCTCTGGATTTGTATAAGTCTGCAGCTAATCTCTGTCTGGTAGAGGTGTTTGTACATTGTATAGTTCAGCATTATTCTTAAGTTTATTTGTTCTGAATCTCCTTTCAAAAGTCCAATTTCACCAAATTCTCTGAGTTCTTCCACCTTTCTCACTAGACCCATCGCAGCTGAGAAGGTTGCTGATCTTTGATTCTTTGATCACATGCACTCTGAATGCAAAGCTTTTGTCTTTTTAAATTGCTTCTGTGGTGAACTGGGCAGTGTGATTCAGAATAACTCCAGGGCTAGTCAGAGCTGTGTCAGGTGATTTCAGCTCTGGAAGTGTTGAAGGTTATGTTAAGTCCCTTCTGAGAGGTCTGCTCCTGAGTCTGTTTTAAAGTCAATAGTCTTTCCATGAATATTCAGTGTTACTCTCCAGGCAGACTCTTTGTCATCACATGTGATAGATCCCAGAAACAATGGCTCTTGATTGTCTGTAACATAAGACAATTCCCCGATTGCTTTGGTTCAGCAAACAACTGCAAAATGTCCATACTTTGTGCATTTATTACACCTTGAGCCTTTGGGTGGATGTGCATCATCTCTTGGGATATGATTTTTTCCACATATTGTGCATTTAGGCTGCAAGGCTTTGGTGTCTGACTGGAATTCATCCCTCTCCACCTGGGAATGATTTCTCCTTGCCCCAGGGGTCTTATGGTAGCACTCTTGCTGGTTCTGTTGACTGTTTCTAAGCTAGTTTCTTGTTTTTTCAAGTGTGGGCAAGTGGCTCTTGGTTTTGCTATCTCACCAGCTCAGACTGCTTTGCTGTTTGAATAGCTGTGTGTAGGTTTAAGTCTGTTTTTAATTGTAGCTGCTGTGAAATATTTGTATCCGTTAACTAAATATCCAGCCTGTTTCTGATATTTTCATATTTGCAGTTCCAAAATCCCAGTTTTCAGCCAATGCATATGAGGCTCTTATAAAACATTCAACATTTTATCCTGGTTTTTGAATTCTCTGGTGAAAACATGCTGTATAAAGTATACATTGAACATAGCCAAAGCCTTTTCATACTCATCTTTGTGACTGTCTTCAGTGAAGTGAAAGGATTTAAAGATCATAGAATACCAGGGTTGGAAGGGACCTCAGGAGCTCATCTAAGTCCAACCCCCTGCTCAAAGCAGGCCCAATCCCCAAATGACCCCCTCAAGGATTGAGCGCACAACCCTGGGTTTAGTAGGCCAGTGCTCAAACCACTGAGCTATCCCTCCCCCCAAGAGCTACTACCCCATACCATAAGTTAAAGAGCATCCCTGTATACCTTCAGTTTCCTAATAGAGTTTTGTAGCCAATTGAAATCTTGCAAAATACTGCTTCCAGTCTATCCACTGTAAAGGTGTGATGCATGGCTAGAAAGGGTTAACCATCCTGCAAAATAAATAACCCTCAAAAGACATGTGGAGGGATCATGTTTGTGTATTTACATCTATATGAGTAGGGTCAACAATGTAATCAACAATCCGTCTATGCTGTATTCTGATAATTCAGAGGTCAAAAGAACATCCTATGACTTAAATGAATTGTAAACATGGGATATCTTGGTATTCATCTCTCTCTTTGAAATGTACTGTGAATGGTGGAGGAACAAACAAATGGTCTTATGTTAATTCGTATAGCTAAGTACCGGTGATGGAACTCCTTCGAAGTCATCCTAATTATCTTTTGAACTCCCAACTTGTCAAAAGACATGACATTGTATAAAAGATCTGTGGGTCCTGATTCTGTCATTGCAGATCTATTTAGGCTTCATCAGGGGAAGTTTGAGTCGCAAGACTGAGGTCCCAGTTATGCTGGAATGCCCTGAATATAATATTTGGACATTGGACTATAACCTCAGAACTATTTCTGAAAGAGCTCTTTGCAGCTATGAAGCTCACCATCTCTGCTATGTATCAGAGGGGTAGCCGTGTTAGTCTGTGTCCACAAAAACAACAAGGGAACTGTTGTTTGGACTTCTGAGTAACCAGCAAGGTAATAAAGAAGCTGTTTTATGCTGTCTTGATAAATCTAAATATTGGAATAGCAACCACCTTTATGTCCAATCCCTTAACAAACCCCATTGTTTACTCTATCCCCATATCTACTCTAGTGACACCATCAGAGGACCCACCACATGAGCCACACCATCAGGGGCTCACTCACCTGCACATCTACGAATGTGATATATGCCATCACATGCCAACAATGCCCCTCTGCCATGTACATTGGCCAAACCATACAGTCTCTATGTAAACGAATAAATGGACACAGATCAGACATCAGGAATGGTAACATACAAAAGCCAGTAGAACACTTCAATCTCCCTGGACATTCAATAACAGATTTACAAGTAGCCACCCTTCAACAAAAAGCTTCAAAAACAGACTCCAAAGAGAAACTGCAGAGCTACAATTCATTTGCAAATTTAACACCATTAATTTGGGCTTGAATAGGGACTGGGAGTGGCTGGTTCACTACAAAAGCAATTTTCCCTCTCTTGGTATTGACACCTCCTCATCAATTATTGGGAGTGGACCACATCCACCCTGACTGAATTGGCCTTGTTAACACTGGTTCTCCACTTGTAAGGTAACTCCCTTCCCTTCATGTGTCAGTATATTTATTCCTGCATCTGTAATTTTCACTCCATGCATCTGAAGAAGTGGGGTTTTTTACCCACAAAAGTTTCTGCCCAAAAAAATCTGTTAGTCTTTAAAGTGCTACCAGACTCCTCATCATTTCTGCTATGAATCTGCACCTAAATGAATTGAACTCATGTCTGTATTGTGGCAGGGTCGGGCCAGATGGCTACAAGAGAGTGATAGAAGGCAGATGTATTAGCCCCAGATTAATCAGGTCCCTTTCCCCTGGGTAAGGTTACAGGGGTGGTTCCAGAACAATCAGGAACTTGCTGGAACCAATTAAGGCAGGCAGGCTAATTAGTACACCTGGAGCCAATTAAGAAGCTGCTAGAATCAATTAAGACAGGCAGGCTGATTAGGGCACCTGGTTTAAAAAGGACCTCACTTCAGTTAGTGAGGGGCGTGCAAGGAGCTGAGAGTGAGAGGGTGTGCTGCTGGAGGACTGAGGAGTACAAATGCTATCTGAAGTGTAGAGCCAGCAATGCCCCTGGCTGGCTACAAGCCCAGTTAAATGTCTAGTGTAGACAGGGCTAAATAACTTTGCCATTGGTAAATTTTATCACCTCACTATTCTCCTTCCTACCCAGTTCATTTAAGTAGTAAAAGGTTCTATAGAAAGAAAGAAGAACTGGGACTGCTAAACACTGAGAATGGAGTGGAGGTTAAGGATAATCTAGGCATGGCCCAATATCTAAACAAGTACTTTGCCTCAGTCTTTAATGAGGAGCTTAGGGATAATGGTAGGATGACAAATGGAAATGAGGATATGGAGGTAGATATTACCACATTTGAGGTAGAAGCCAGACTCGAACAGCTTAATGGGACTAAATCAAGGGGCCCAGATAATCTTCATCCAAGAATATTAAAGGAACTGGCACATGAAATTGCAAGCCCATTAGCAAGAATTTTTAATGAATCTGTAAACTCAGGGGTTGTACATGTATGACTGGAGAATTGCTAACCGTGGTTCCTATTTTTAAGAAAGTGGGGGGAGGGGAAAGTGATCCGAGTAACTACAGGCCTGTTAGTTTGACATCTGTAGTATGCAAGGTCTTGGAAAAAAAATTGAAGGAGAAAGTAGTTAAGGACATTGAGGTCAGTGATAATTGAGACAAAATACAACATGGTTTTACAAAAGGTAGATCGTGCCAAACCAACCTGATCTCCATCTTTGAGAAGGTAACAGATTTTTTAGACAAAGGAAAGGCAGTAGATCTAATTTACCTCGATTTCAGTAAGGCATTTGAAACAGTTCCACATGGGGAATTATTAGTTAAATTGGAAAAGATGGGGATCAGTATGAAAATTGAAAGGTGGATAAAGAACTGGTCAAAGGGGAGACTACAACGGGTCGTACTGAAAGGTGAACTATCAGGCTGGAATGAGGTTACTAGTGGAGTTCCTCAGGGATCGGTTTTAGGACCAATCTTATTTAATCTTTTTATTACTGAACTTGTCACAAAATGTGGGAATGTGCTAATAAAGTTTGCAGATGACATGAAGCTGGGAGGTATTGACAATACAGAGAGAGACCGGGATATCCTAAAGGAAGATCTGGATGACCTTGTAAACTGAAGTAATAGTAATAGGATGAAATTTAATAGTGAAAAGTGCAAGGTCATGCATTTAGGGATTAATGAGAATTTTGGTTATAAATTGGGGATGCATCAGTTGGAAGTAACAGAGGAGGAGAAGGGCCTTGGAGTATTGGTTGATCACAGGATGACTATGAGCCGCCAATGTGATATGGCCATTAAAAAAGCTAATGCGGTTTTAGGATGCATCAGGCGAAGTATTTCCAGTAAAGATAAGGAGATGTTAGTACCGTTATACAAGGCACTGGTGAGACCTCATCTGGAATAATGTGTGCAATTCTGGTCTCCCATGTTTAAGAAGGAAGAATTCAAACTGGAACAGGTATAGAGAAGGGCTACTAGGATGATCCGAGGAATGGAAAACCTGTCTTATGAAAGGAGACTCAAAGAGTTTGGCTTGTTTAGCCTAACCAAAAGAAGGCAGAGGGGAGATATGATTGCTCTGTATAAATACATCAGAGGGATAAATACCAGGGAGGGAGAGGAATTATTTAAGCTCAGTACCAATGTAGACACAAGAACAAATGGATATAAACTGGCCATCAGGAAGTGTAGACTTGAAATTAGAGAAAGGTTTCTAACCATCAGAGGAGTGAAGTTCTGGAACAGCCTTCCAAGGGGAGTAGTGGAGGCAAAAGACATATCTGGCTTCAAGACTTGATAAGTTTATGGAGGCGATGGTATGATGGGATAGCCTAATTTTGGCAATTAATTGATCTTTGATTATTAGCAGGTAAATACACCCAATGGTCTGTGATGGGATGTTAGATGGGGTGGGATCTGAGTTACTACAGAGAATTCTTTCCTGGGTACTGGTTGGTGAGTCTTGCCCACATGTTCAGGGTTTAGCTGATCACCATACTTGGGGTTGGGAAGGAATGTTCTCCCAGGGCAGATTGACAGAGGCCCTGGGGTTTTTTCACCTTCCTCTGCAGCATGGGGCACAGGTCACTTGCTGGAGGATTCTCTGCACCTTGAAGTCTTTAAACCATGATTTGAGGACTTCAATGGCTCAGACACAGGTCAGGGATTTGTTACAGGAGTGGGTGAGTGAGATTCTGTGGCCTGCGTTGTGCAGGAGGTCAGACTAGACAATCATAATTGTCCCTTCTGACCTTAAAGTCTATGATTCTAAGTAGAGCCCTGCGCAGATACAAAATTTGTATCCGTGTCCGATTTGCAATCCACAAAAATGGTCCATGGATATTTGCATCCGCGGATATGGATATCTGCAGATATCCAGCGATTTGCAGGGCTCTACATTTAAGATCACCATAGTTAGCAAGTGACACACTTGCCTATGTACTTGAATGGCTGGGGCTGAGGGTGTTATAAGCAATGCAGGTATCATGCTGGGCACCATGTCAGAGAGTCAGAGGAGTGAGGGATAGAAAAATTCATCCAGTTATTATTAGTGTCAGCCATGTTTATTACGGTAATGCCTAAGGGCCAGCCAGCCATGGGGCCCGTTTCGCTAGGTGCTGTACAAACCAATTCTCCGGAGTGTGCAGTGTTGTCCCCTAGAGTTTTTATTATTCTGTCTTGTCTAGTTTGAAGAGTCCCAACCAATGGAGCTTCTACCTTTTCCTCAGGAGATCATTCCACACCCTGATACATCTCCTGCCCAGGAATGATCTATTCATGCTACATTTTTTGCTCAGTCCCATTATTCCTAGTTTGCTCTCACACATCACCCTAAATACTATTACCCATTATGTCCCTGTCTCCCTACTTTTAATCATTGTTTAGATAAGCTATGCACATCAAGCCAAATCTATCTCTGATTTCATTGGAGTTACACCAAGCATGAGTTTGGCCCAGTTAGATCTTTCACTCACACCTGCCGGGCCTCTGATCATCAATATCAATCATCCTTGGATTCCTTCCCTCCCTCGTAGAATATCATGTTTTTAGCCTTTCTTGAATTGCTTTGTCTTCACAACTCCCCCTAATCTGGTGTCACCTTTCTGGGCCATTAACATGCTGTTATTCCATTAACAACGCTGTTAGATAAGGGTACGTCCATACTACCCGCCGGGTCGGCGGGTAGCAATCGACTTCTTGGAGTTCGATATATCGCGTCTCATCTAGATGCGATATATCGAACTCCGAACGCGCTCCCGTCGACTCTGGAACACGGCGGTGGCGGAGTCGACGTGGGAGCCGCGGACTTTGATCCCGTGCCATGAGGACGGGTAAGTAGTTCGAACTAAGGTAGTTCGACTTCAGCTACGCTATTCGCGTAGCTGAAGTTGCGTACCTTAGTTCGACACCCCCCCGCAGTGTAGACCAGGCCTTAGGCTGACCCTAACACTGCTCCCTACTCCCAGCTCGAAGCATCGCCGTATCATTTCTCATTCCCCTTTGTTTATGAGCCTTCCACCAGTTTTTAGTCCATGTCACACAATTCTTACTCAGGCCTTTGTCTTTATACTTATAGCACCTCAGTAATGCTGCCCCCAGAGTCAAGGGCAAATGCTGCTTGGCTCCTTATCGGTACTGAGAGTGTTACAGAATACTTGGCCTCAGTAGAGCTGGAGGTTTTCCCACAGCTCACGCGGGGAAAGCAGCGTGGTTTCGGTTTGGAGATATTTCCTGGCCCATGGTGTCCCATCTCTCTGAGCTGTGCATTAGCTGCTAGCTTTGTGTCCAGTGTTTGCATACTGTCCTGTCCAGAGGCAGTCCTGGGTCCCAGGCCCTCTATAGTAGAGGTCTGCTTGAGTCTAACTTTTAGGTCAGACTTGGACCCAAGTCCACCCGACTTGACCCAAGAGAGTCAAGTCATTTTCCAACCTGACCCCACACGATCTGACTTGGCACCACCACCTCCTCGTTAGGGTGTCTCTCCTCCTCTTGCCCTGGGTCAGTGCACTAGCAGTGCATGCCCTGCTCCTGCCATCTGCAGGGGCAGCTCTAGGGATTTTGCCTCCCCAAGCACGGCAGGCAGCCTGCGTTCGGCGGCTTGCCTACGGAGGGTCCGCTGGTCCCGCGGCTTCAGCAGACCTCCTGCAGGACCAGCGGACCCTCCGCAGGCACGCCTGCAGGAGGTCCGCCGAAGCCACGGGACCAGCGAACCCTCCGCAGGCATGCCGCCGAAGGCAACCTGCCTGCCGCCCTCGCGGCGACCGGCAGAGCACCCCCCGTGGCTTGCCGCCCCAAGTATGTGCTTGGCATGCTGGGGCCTGGAGCTGCCCCTGGCCATCTGCAGCTGCCCCACTTTGTGCGCTGCAGAGGGAGAGGTGCTGTGACTTGCTCCAGGCTGCCATACACAGGGCACAGTAAGCTGGTGGCTGGCAGGACTGGGGCATGCAGCAACTCTTGCACCAACCCCACAGGCAGCAGGAGGAGAAGATCCCACCTGACCTGAGCCAGAGAGGGTCTGATTGTTTTCCCACCTGACCTGACCCAGCCCCAACCCAGCCCCGACACTCGTACTGGGTCGTGTCAGGTTTGGGTCAGGCTGCAGGGCTCTACTGTAGAGGGGATTCACGCAGTGCTTTAGAGAGAGAAGAGGAACACAGAGAGAATCCTTCACAGAGGAGTGCAGAAAGAAGGTTACAGAGAGAAGGGGAGAGAGACAGAGAGAAAGGAGGTCCTCTCATGGATTGGTAACTGGTTACAAGATAGGAAACAAAGAGTTGGAATAAATCAACAGTTTTCAGAATGGGAAAAGTAAACAGTGGTGTCCCCCAGGGGTCTGTATTGGGCCCAGTCCTATTCAACATATTCATAAATGATCTGGAAAAAGGGGTAAACAGTGAGGTGGCAAAATTTGATGATACAAAACTACTCAAGATAGTTAAGTCCCAGGCAGACTGCAAAGAGCTACAAAAGGATCTCACAAAACTGGGTGAGTGGACAACAAAAGTGCAGATGAAATCACTGTTGATAAATGCAAAGTAATACGCACTAAAAAACATAATCCCAACTATACATATAAAATGATGGGGTCTAAATTAGCTGTTACCACTCAAGAAAGAGATCTTGGAGTCATTGTGGACAGTTCACTGAAAACGTCCACTCAATGTGCAGCGACAGTCAAAAAAGCAAACAGAATGTTGGGAATCATTAAGCAAGGGATAGATAATAAGACAGAAAATTTCATATTGCCTCTATATAAATCCATGGTACGCCCACATCTTTAATACTGCATGCAGGTGTGGTCGCCCCATCTCAAAAAAGATATATTGGAATTGGAAAGGGTTCAGAAAACAGCAACAAAAATGATTAGGGGTATGGAACAGCTTCCATATGAGGAGAGATTAATAAAACTGGGACTTTTCAGCTTGGAAAAGAGATGATTGGGGGGGATATGTTAGAGGTCTATAAAATCATGACTGGTGCAGAGAAAGTAAATAAGGAAGTGTTATTTACTCCTTCTCATAATACAAGAGCTAGGGGGTCACCAAATGAATTAATAGGCAACAGGTTTTAAACAAATAAAAGGAAGTATTTCTTCATGCAACACACAGTCAACCTGTGGAACTCTTTGCCAGAGGATGTTGTGAAGGCCAAGACTATATCAGGGTTAAAAAAAGAACTAGATAAGTTCATGGAAGATAGGTCCATCAGTGGCCGTTAGCCAGGATAGGCAGGAATGGTGTCCCTAGCCTCTGTTTGCCAGAAGCTGGGAATGGGTGACAGATCACTTGATGATTCCCTGTTCTGGGAATCATCTGGCATTGGCCACTGTCGGAAGACAGGAGACTGGGCTAGATATGACCCAGTATGGCCGTTCATATGTTCTTATGGAGTAGCTGTTGGGCTTTGCAGCAGGACAGGCTTCCTGCCTTAGCATGTGTTACACTAAAAACGCAAAGTACTTTTCATTATTCATCGTTCTCATTTGCTAAGCATCCTTAGCAACCCTTGTTAGATTTCATTGTCTGGTGATGTTCCCGGCCCTGTACAAAACACTAATGCACAGACACCTCTGTGCAACACTGCTCGAATGTGCTGTTTGCCTGCAGGCTGCGGAGCTCTATTATTCAACATTTGTTTAGATTTCCAATTTATTTACTACTTCAGAAATGCCAAAGACAAAGGACCTAGCAACTTCAGAGCACCGAAAAGCATGACCTTACTTCTTGAAGATGGTAACAGCTAGGCAACTAGAAGTCAGAACAACATTACCTCACTGCAAACACTACCAAGTGCAAGGCTTCCTGCTGAGTCCTATTGTTCTCCGTTGGGTCATATGGGTGAAATCCTGGCCTCAATGACCTCAGAACTCCCATTGACTTTAGGGGGGCCAGGATCGCACCTGATCAGACTATGGAAAGCTGCTGTTTCGAATGGGTATACGGAGTGCTATCGCTAGTCTCAGTACTGATCATAGAATCATAGAAACATAGAATATCTGGGTTGGAAGGGACCTCAGGAGGTCATCTAGTCCAACCCCCTGCTCAAAGCAGGACCAGTTCCCAACTAAATCATCCCAGCCAGGGCTTTGTCAAGCTGGGCCTTAAAAACCTCTAAGGAAGGAGATTCCACCACCTCCCTAGGTAACCCATTCCAGTGCTTCACCACCCTCCTAGTGAAAAAGTTTTTCCTAATATCCAACCTAAACCTCCCCCTCTGCAACTTGAGACCATTACTCCTTGTTCTGTCATCTGCTACCACTGAGAACAGTCTCTAGATCCATCCTCTTTGGAACCCCCTTTCAGGTAGTTGAAAGCAACTATCAAATCCTCCCTCATTCTACTCTTCTACAGACTAAACAATCCCAGTTCCCTCAGCCTCTCCTCATAAGTCAAGTGCTCCAGACCCCTAATAATTTTTGTTGCCCTCCGCTGGACTCTTTCTAATTTTTCCACATCCTTCTTGTAGTGTGGGGCCCAAAATTGGACACAGTACTCCAGATGAGGCCTCACCAATGTCAAATAGAGGGGAATGATCACGCCCCTCGATCTGCTGGCAATGCCCCTACTTATACAGCCCAAAATGCCGTTAGCCTTCTTGGCAACAAGGGCACACTGTTGACTCCTAACCAGCTTCTCATCCACTGTAATCCCTAGGTCCTTTTCTGCAGAACTGCTGCCCAGCCATTTGGTCCCTAGTCTGTAGCAGTGCATGGGATTCTTCCATCCCAATTGCAGGACTCTGCATTTGTCCTTGTTGAACCTCATCATATTTCTTTTGGCCCAATCCTCTAATTTGTCTAGGTCCCTCTGTATCCTATCCCTACCCTCCAGCGTATCAACCACTCCTCCCAGTTTAATATTCACAGAAGCCTCTAGAAAGGTTTAGTTTCCTACATCCAGTCCAAGAGAAGTCTAGTAATTAGCATGACAGCAATGTCCTGCAATATCCTGGACAAATCTTACTGACTTAAATTGAAGTATCTTAGGAGTTCATTGTATGGAAAATACCAAATGTTCACATATTATTGTGGGATTGTGTGTGACGTCTCCAGGGAGGAGACCTGACTAATGAAAACCCTGAAAAGTGTTAGGAGCTTCAAAGGACTATTTGGAACAAGATGAATTTTTGAAATTCAGTGGGTTCCCCAAGAAATCTCTAGGGGGAGGCGTACGCAAATGTAACTCCTCTGGTTCTGCAAACCCCTGTCCTTTGGAAACTACACCCTGAGGAGAAACCCATTGTCTAGGAATTAGCTATTCCCATATCAAACCCCAGACAGTATAAAGGAGGCACTAAACTTTGCATGAGTGCTCTTGTTCTGAGAAAAAGGAGTTATGAGCTTGTAGCCACACAAAAACACTGGTGTGGGGTTTGAAGGACCGTTTACCTGCCTGAACCCTTGTGGGGTGATCTCTGGTAAGTTTATTAGCACATGTGTAGATTCTTGTACTGTTTATAACATGTTTTCTCTATAATGCTTTCACTTTAAGAATAGCTATGCTTGCTTAGAAAGAGCCATGTGTTACCTTAACGGTGGCAATTACACTGTTTGAGGAGAAGGCAAAGCAGGCCTACTTAGACAGTGTGACTTTCTGGGGAACTCACAATGTAGGCAGGGGACTGTGCAGTCTGGAAATATGCTGCTCAGGAGGAAGAAAGACACAGGACTCTGCCCAAGAGCCGTGATGGCTGGGGAGCTGGAAGCCTGAGGGTGGGTGTGCTTGGTGGATCCTAGAGGGGGAAATATAGGTGCAGTTGCTCTGACCTGTGACAATTAATAGGCATGTTGCTAGTAGTGCTGGTTTGCCAAATATTTTTTCGTGTCAAATGTGTCGATTTTGAAAAATACCCACAGGAAACATCTCTTTTTTTTTCCATTTTGAAAATTTTTAATTTCAGGGAATTTTAAACTTTTGTTTTCAATTTTATTTTATGGGTTTTTCTCATTTCCATAGCAGCAGTGCATAATATGAACTCCTACTACTCCTCACAGGCCATAATATGGCATAACAGTTGAAATAGCCGATTATTTTTATTTTATCTACGTTTAAGATGCTTACAGGCAGCTGCCGCTTAGCACAGATTGAAACATCTTATCTTTTTTTCTCGACTGAAGTGTCTCCTGTTTGTGTTGTAATGAACGGAATAGTTTGTCACTTTGACACAAATCATTATGTACTACTACCACTGACATGTTACAAAATAATGTAAAAATAATGATAAAAATATAAACATGAACAAAACGTAATATTCTAAACAAAATTTCACAATTCTGAACTGAAATTTTTCTGAAACTGAAAATGTGCAGAAATTCTGTTTTGCTGGAAATTTTGAAAACATTTTTCAGTCCAATGTGGAATGAAAACAAAATTTGAAATGTCAAAGTTTCCTGCAGAATGGAAATTCATTTTGATCAGCTCTGACTGCTAGCAAGATCCCCATATGAGCTGATCTACATTTAAGAACAAGTGATGTGCGCTTAATAATGAGAAACTGTGCAATTATTCAGTTTGCAGTGCTCTATTGTTATTTAATCTGTGTATTGTGGTAGTGCCCATAGGTCCCAGTCGGTGTCCAGACCCCACTGTGCTAGGGGCTGT
This sequence comes from Mauremys mutica, assembly GCF_020497125.1. Classification (NCBI taxonomy): domain Eukaryota; kingdom Metazoa; phylum Chordata; order Testudines; family Geoemydidae; genus Mauremys; species Mauremys mutica. The sequence goes on along the minus strand of NC_059093.1, from coordinate 17,914,119 downwards.
ACAAACACAATGGAAGACAGTCCTTGCCTGTATTACTGGCTGCACACAGGTTTGTAGTCATTTTTAAATGTAAAAGCCTGTGCTATGGAGGGACAGTCTCAAACCTGATTTAGAAGTCAAACAGCCCCAGCTCTGGTCTGTTAGCCCCAAGCCAGGCACTTCCTGCTGCAGGGCCTTGCAGTGTGAATTGTGGTCCCTGCTGCATTGCCAGGTGTCTGGCCCTGTCATGGCTGTGCTGGGCAGGCCTCCACGGGGCCCCTCTCCCAGACTGGCTGCGGCCATCTGCCCAGCTTGCTCCCTGAATCAACACCCTGCCCCGGCTTCAGGCTGTATTTGGGCCTGCTGCCTCCACCAGCAGCACCCAGGTGTGCTCTCCCCTAAGCCGGTGCCTCCTCCTGCCCCGGACTAGCCAGTTGGCACAGAGACAGCTAGGTGACCGGCAGCCACTTGGGTAGGACAGCGCTCTCGCTCTGGAGCGGCAGTGCCCTCCTCTAGTGAGAGCTTCCTTAGCTCCTGTCTCTGTCCCCCATCACATCAGACAGGGCAATTGATGGAGGGTGGGCCATGGCATGTGGCATGGGGCCTCTGTGGCTGCCACAGACCAGTGTCTGGTTAATGTCATAATGTCACTTCCTCTCAGCACCAAGTGTGGGAGGGGAAGCCTCTCCCTGAGTAGGAGGAGCTGGGATTTCAAATGGCTGATTAAGATGTCAAGGGGCTTGTGCTGTCACTGGCGCATAGTGAATGGAATCCCGGCTGGGGACCGAGGGCTGTGGCCAAACAGCAAGCTTCAGGGCAGAATCAGAAACAAAAAAACAAAAAATGAGAGACTCACAAACACGCCTGCTAACCCCTATGGAGAGGAAGGACATCCTTGTAGTTTAGGTACCGGGCTGGGACCTCGGAGCTCTGTGGTCAGTCCCAGCTCTGTGATATTGGGCAAGTACCTTAATCTCTCTGGGTTCAGGTCCCATATGTACAATGGGGAGAGAATGACCCTCCCTTTGTCTGTTTAGAGGGTAAACTCTTTGGGACAGGAGCTGTCTCTTCCAGTATGTGTCTGTGCACCACCCAGCACAATATGGCCCCAATCTCCTTTGTGGTCTCTGGATGCAAACAAATAATGACATGTGAGGACTGCTGGAAAACTCAGCAGTGCTTTGCAATCAGAGATTGCTGAGGCCCAGTGATTTGAGCCTGGAGGACATGGGGATTCCCTTTTCTTCAGTGCTCCTCCATGGCCAGACCCCCTGACTCTTTCGTGGCTCTGTTGCAGTCCGGTTGATTGTTGGGGGGTTGGTTTTATGGTCAGGGCTGCCACATTCTGCCTCCCTAGCATCCGGCACTGTGACAAACCCCTGCCCGGCCACAGCAAAGTCAGAGCGTTCGCTCACTGAGTCTGAAAGAAAACCCCAAAGAACCCGAAAATGGCCAAGTGCAACGAGTGAGCAGGACTCTGCTACTGGCTACGCCAGTTTCTCCTCAGGCCGGGGATGGGGAAAGATATTGGAGCAGGGGCGGGGGCTGTAGAACTGTGGGGAGGTGCCGTCTCTTTCGTAGTGTTAATTAGAAGTGTTTTTATTTTCTTTTTCTTCTAGTTCCAATTTCAAAGCCTCATGTTGTCCTTGCATCAGCCACCGTGCTGGAGCTCAGTGAGTATTTCACCCTGAACTGCTCCCACGAGAATGGCACAAAGCCCACCTACACCTGGCTGAAGGACGGCAAGCCCCTCAGCAACGACTCCCGGCTGCTTCTCTCCCACGATCAGAAGGTGCTCACCATCACACGAGTCCTCATGTCTGATGATGACATTTACAGCTGTCTGGTAGAAAACCCCATTAGTAGCGGGCGCAGCGTCCCAATAAAGCTGACGGTGTATAGTAAGTATTCCGACGGCGCGGACACGTGGGGGAAGGCATACAGTTTGTGCGGTGACATTGACCGTTCCACAGGCTGCAGAAACTCTCCAGCCTGGCACACACGGGGAACACGACATGGTGGTTTCAGGCAGGACACGTTTAAATTCAGTGAAATGCCTGTGGAAAGCAGAGCACAACTGTGACCTGCGGTGGAAATCTGCTGATAGGTGTAAAATGGGCCCCTCTTCACTCGGCACCGATATGGAGCCAGCCCTTCAGCGGCGCACTAGGGAGTTCTGCGCTGCAGGAAGGGTGCCAGTAGCTCAGTGGGAGGTTCTTTGCTTCTTGGGTCAGTCCAAGGCCCACAGTAAGCTGACAGAGAGCCCAATGCTACAGAGAGGGAGGTAAGTCACTCATGAGAGGTGTGCTGGTCTTCTGTGTCGGTAGTGACGCAAACGCCGCAGTGAGGTGCTAGCGGTTCTGTGCCTCCTCATCTAGAACCTGAAAGCAACATTTACATAGTAATTTTTTAATGACTGAAAACAAATAAACAAACTCCTTGCCCTTTACTGGTGATTGCTCTGTATTACTAAGATTAGTTAATTGTTACAGGAAGTGACTGAGTAATTGGTATTTGCTGATACCAAATAGGGTGACCAGATGTCCCGATTTTATAGGGGCAGTCCCGATATTTGGAGTTTTTTCTTATATAGGCGCCTATTATCCCCCACCCCCGTCCTGATTTTTCACACTTGCTATCTGATCACCCTAATGCCAAATGATATAACTACTTGTGTTTTCTCAGGGTTGCATAAAAGCAGTAATTAGCTGCATGTGCAGAGCCCCCAATGTGTGGGGCCAGGTTCCCACTCTGGGGTGGCTGATCTTTTAGAAGGCTTTTGGCTTCTCTCTGTATCTGAAATAGCCACTCTCCAATTCTGCGTGGGTGAAGTGCAGGTGAAATCCACCTGCCATCTGCAGCTAGAGCATGGCATTGCAGTGCAGCCTTCTGAGGCCACTTGGCTAGTCTGGCCCCTGCACACTGACTGCCTGGAGAGATCCTGTGGTACATTCCTTAGTCCTAGCACAGACCACCCTTGCCGCTGCCCTCCATCCACACAGTGCCTTCCTGTGGCGGAAAGGAGGTGCCAAGGTACCACTGAATGGCCACTTCACCCTTCCTTCTGTGCAACCCCAATGCAAGGCACAAGTGTTGTAGAGATCCTTCCCCTCTCCCAGTGCACAAGAAGTGAATGATACTGTCTCAGTACTAACGCTCACAAACACTTTCTGTGATCTTCTCTTGGGATAATACATTCTGCAGCTGAAGTTAACTACTGGGGAGTTCATAGGCTAACACAGGTGGTTTAGTCCATGTCAAAAAAATTCCTACACGCGATTTCTTTGAGAAGCCCTAGTGTCACCGTGCTTTGGAGCAGGGACTTGAAATTTGGCAGGGCGGCAGCCTTGGGGTCAGGGAAATGGCATTTGCTGCCCCCATATACATCTACCCAGATTTGGCACCTGAAAATCGCCGTTTGCACATGATCACCAGACGTCTGTTAAGACAAGTAGTAAAATCTCAGAGCAGTCCATCACAGGGAGCAAGCTCCAGCCCAGGGCTGTGAGGCTGAGCTGGGCTCTTCCTGCAATTGCTCCTCCAAGGCAGTGGGGTCAGTGTGGCACCGGGCACAGGAACTGAGAGCAGAGAGACTCTCGGGGGGGGAAGGATAGCTCAGTGGTTTGAGCATTGGCCTGCTAAACCCAGGGTTGTGAGTTCAATCCTTGAGGAGGCCATTTGGGGAACTGGGGTAAAAATCTGGGGATTGGTCCTGATTTGAGCAGGGGGTGGGACTAGATGACCTCCTGAGGTCCCTTCCACCCCTGATATTTATGATTCTGTCCTGTGCTTGCTGCTCACCTGCAATGCCAGCAGCGTGGGAGCGAGGGGCTGCAGGGAAGGCTGAATGCATAGGACAAGGCCAGGCTGGGGACAGGGCAGAACAGGGGGCAGGGGACTCATGGAAAGGGACAGAGACATTCAATGTGTGGCCCTGCCTCGCCTGCCACCACCATCCAAACCTGGCATTGACTGGGCAGGTCTGTGTCCATGGGTGTCTCCGCCACGCCCATCACGGTAGTATCTGAGCCTCACACACATCGGGGGCTTTGTTTGCATGTCTATCAGGCGTCCTGCAGGCTCTGTCTTCTGGGGAATGTTGTATCCCTGCTGGGGCACGCTTCCCACTGTGTTCAGACCAAGGGCTGAGCTGCAGTGCTGGGCACAGCCCTCACTGTACTGCTACTGAGCTCAAACGTCTCCCTAAGTGAACAGAGCATTAAAATGCTGCAATTCCCACCCCAGTCCGTGATGCAAAACCCAAACGTCAGCCAGGCTGCTGAGGTCTCTGTCATTGTTAACAACCCGGCTGGTCCCAAGGAGTTAAATGTTGGTTCCATGCTGGAAATGACTGAGGGTGAGATGGCAGGAATTTGTGTCCTCTTTAGCCTTTAAACTCTTCTCTGAAGTGAGGCAGAGTCTTGGCCTCAGAGCTGCAGGGTAAACAGAGCTAAATTAGAGGCCTTTCTTTGCTTGTCACAACTCCTTTCTTTTCTGTCCCTGTAGCCAGGATACAAAGCCCGATTGTACCTGTGCCAGAGAAACATAGCGTTCAAAGAGGGGGACTCCTGCCTGGTCCTCTCTGTGGGGGCGGGGCCTGCACAGTTCCATCCCCCTCGCCCCCTTGCCTGTGTCATGCTGTCTGGACTCTCCCATAACAAAGTGCCACAATTCTGTCCCGCCCAACCATCAGTGACCTGTGTTAGCCTGGGGATGGGCCAGAGCCTATCCCAGCTTTGTAAGCACAGGCTCCAGTTACAAATCGGGTTTAATACCAGACCCATGCAGAAGGCTTGCAGGTGGACATGAGGGTGCCAGGATTTTCTGGGTCTGATGCTCATGGCAGAAGTATCCTAGTCACTGAAATGCTGCTCTTCACAGCCAGGGCTTGAGGAAACCTTGCCAGCTTTATAGCAGTGAGTGGGATGGGGACCTCTTACTTTTGAAGAAGTCAAGATGCTGAGGCAGATTCTTGGGGCCAGCTGCCAGGTGCAATCTCAGAAGAGAGGGTGGTTTGGGTCTGGCTCCCCTTATTTGTCCCTTAGGGGGAAAGTCTCCTGTGGCGCCTAGAATGTCTTCCGTATCCGTCAGGGCTTTCAGGCCAGGAATGTTACTCGATTCCAATCGGGGTCAGGGTAATGAAACATTCAACTGTCAACAGACTTTGTTCTAGTGGTTTATAACATTCTAATACACACACAATGTTCATTTAATGCATGGCTAGAATTTGTTCTCTTCACCTCCCCTCAGCAAACCCTTCTCAGTCCTTACAGCAGGGCCAGCTCCAGGCCCCAGCACACCAAGCGCGTGCTTGGGCGTCATGCCGCGGGGGGCGCTCTGCCGGTCGCCGGGAGGGCGGCAGGCGGCTCCGGTGGCCCTCCCGCAGGCGTGCCTACGGAGGGTCCGCTGGTCCCGCGGATTCGGTGGAGCATCCGCAGGCACGTCTGCGGGAGGTCCACCGGAGTCGCGGGACCGGCGACCGGCAGAGCGCCCCCCGTGGTGTGCCACCCTGCTTGGGGCGGTGAAATCGCTAGAGCCGCCCCTGCCTTACAGTCACCGATTACATTTGTTAGGAGAATGAGTTCAATCTCTTCGTGCTCAATGCTGGTTTTCCTTAGTAAATATTTGTATCACACTAGCACCTAGAGGCCTTGATCAAGATCAGGCCCCCATGGGGCCAGGCACTGCCCAGAAGCAGACTGAGAGACAGTCCTTGCCCCTAAGTTCTTGCAGTCTGAACAGACGAAGCAAAGAGTGAGGCATTGGGAAGGGAAAGCGACTTGCCCAAGGTCACCCAGCAGATCAATGGCGCCTCTCAGGCGCCACAAGCAGTGAAGTGTAGCAGCCACAGCGTGCTGGGGGAGAAGGCGGGGCAGGGGTGAGCTGAGGCAGGGAGTTCCCCTGCGTGCCGCCCCCCCTTACTTGCTGCAGGTGGCCATCCCCATGCTCCCCTGCCCCAGCTCCCTCCGCCTAAATGCCGGCGGCGACTGGGGTGGCCAAAGATCCGGCCGCCGCAGTTGCTGCCAAAGAAAATGGCACCTCCCAAATCCTAGTGCCTTAGGCGACCACCTAGGTCACCTAATGGTTGCACCAGCCCTGGTCACTGGTCAGATGAGCCTTTCAGTTGATGCTCTAACCTTGCACCGACTCCTGTGCTGCTCATCTGGCATCTCGCCCACCAGGAGAGGAATCTCTTCCATTCGTGATGTTAAAAATGCAGCATTGTCAACCTCAAACATTCAAAAATCATGAGCTGGGCTCAAACAATCATGAGATTTAAAAAATATATATGTATTTTTGGCCTTATGTAAGCTAGAAAGTAAGCTGAGTGAGCTAGAAATGTACTCATTTAAAAATGAGAGCTGAGATTCTCATGTCATCACATGACTCCAGGAGCTAGGGCTTTAAGAAGAACATCAAAACAGTGACAACCGTTCTTGACGCCTGCTATGCTTTCCTTTTTGCTCTCTTCACTTTTCTCTCTCTCAAACACCTCTCTTCAGCCTATTTGACTCCCTGGCATAGCTTAGTGCTGCAGGGTGGCCTGTTAGCTGTATCTTTCCAGCTTGCCATGTAGATCTTTAAAGTTTTCAAGTCCCTATTGCAAATGTCCTTGAACATCAATCTAGGTCGGCCCAGTAGCCTTGCAGCATGCACAAGTTCTCCATATAGGAGATGCTTTGGAATGGGTCCATCCTCCATCTGATGCAGAAGACCAAGGCAACGGAAATGTCTGTATTTGAGATTAGTGATTAGACTTGGCAATTTTGCTTTACTTTGGTGTCAGGAACTCTGCTTTCCCACTTGATATTTAGAGCACAGTGTGGACAATGGGTGTGGAAGGTTTTTAGTCTTCTTTATGCCCATTGTAGGAGGTCCAGGTCTTACCACCATATAACAGCATGCTCAAAACACACGTTTGGTAAACTCATACCTTGGTGTTCAGTGTTAGAGAGAGAGAGAGAGAGAACAGGAAACACACACACGTCAGTTGGCCAAATATAGGACCTGCCTTTCTGATGTGAGATTTAAACTCTTCATCTTGAGATAAATTCTGACACAGTTGATCCTAGAGAGCAGAACCTGTGCACAACTTTGAGTGTGGTGTTAGCTATTGAAACTTCTGGTGCAATCAACACACTTTGTGCCATATTCATTGTCTTCTTTAGACTGATGGTTAGTCCAAATGTATCACAAGCTAGCGAAAAGCTGTTACAAAGTTGCAGCAGCACCACTTCACTGTGTGTGAGATGAGTCCTGCATTGTTGGCAAAAAAATTCTCTTATCAGCAGGTGTTGGAATATTGAAGAGTTTTTTTTCCATTTGAGCTTGTATGGAGAGGAGAAAGCATGACAAAGTAGCAGACAGAATAAACCGAAGAGTGTTGAGTCAAAACATATCCCTGTTTGAAACCACAGCACATTTCCGATCTGTCAGATTGATCACCATAATACTAGACTATAGCCTTCATGCCACCATGGAAGAATTTAATCTGACTGAGGAGGATTCGGGGGCAACCAGTTCTCTCTAGCAGTTGAAAAAGGCCTGTTCTGCTAACCAGGTAAGATCTAGGAAGGCAACTTAGAGAGGTTTTCCTTGTTCTTGACGCTTTTCTTGCAGCTGCCTTAGTGTGAAGACCATGATGATAGTAATCTACCAGCATGGAAGCTGCACTGACTGTGGATATGTATTCACCCACAAAAGCTCGTGCTCCAATATGTTTGTTAGTCTATAAGGTGCCACGGAACTCTTTTCTGGCTGAACATACATATCCACAAAAACGGCACTTATGGTTTGAGAATGACCTATGCAAATGCCTTGCCAGCAACAGTGAGGAGAGCAATTCCTCGGTAGTGGTGGCAATCACTGCAATCTCCTTTAGTTTTATACAATGTTATGATGTTGGCATCCTTCCTGTCTTGTGGTGCCCCTCCTTGCCTCCAAAAGCCAAGCAAGACATTGTGTGGAGGTTTCAGCACAACCTGCCCTTGTTTCAGTACTTCAGCTGGAATTCCATCTCTTTCTGCAGCCTTTCCTGCTGCTAGGAAGCTGATTACATGTACTAGCTCATTTTTAAATGGTTCTGTATCAAGTTGTTGGATGGTCTGAAGCTTGGGGATTGCATTTAGTGCTGCTTCAGAAACCGTGGTTTCACATGAATCAATTTTGTGATAGTGTTCAACCCATCACTGCATCTGTTTGCTTCCATCAATGATGATGTCTCCATTAAGAGATTTGAATGAGGCAGACTTTTTGGCTGACGGACCTATTGCTTTCTTGATTGCATCATACATACAAGCATCCACTGAGAATGGAGATCTAAGAGGTCTCTTCTCACACAGATCGAGCCAGTATGATTTAGCACATTGCCTTGCTGTTCATTGCATTGTGCTTTGGCCACTCTGCAGTTAGCCTATGTCTCAGGAGAGGAGTTCATGCTGTGGTGCAGATATGCTGTGCACTTTGATTCAGTAACTGGAAACATTTCTTCAGAATATGCTGCAAAGCAGTCTTTATCTTGTACAGTCTTTTTACCAAAAGCTAAGGTTGCAGCTATATGTATATTCATTCTGAGTGTATTCATGCTGCATCAGCATTCATGAGAAGTGCAATTGATGACATAGCTTCCAGGAGATTTGTAGTGAATTGGAGACATCTTCCTTGGTCTTGTGTGTTGTTGATGTTAATACATGGGCAACAGTTTTGTTGGGTATGATGGAATTTCCATAGTGAAAGCCATATTTTGCCACACACCATTAAAACTGTGAGTACGGAGAACATCCTGTAGAGGTTTTCTGCAGGTGACAATTAAATTCAATCAGTGCCAGCATCCACATCTGGGGTGTCTCCACAAGACCGTCCCGCAAGAGACTGCCTTGGAAGTAGGTGTCAGTCATGCTCAGTCCTCGGGGGTGCAGAGCCCCAGCCTTTGCCCATTGTTGTTCATTTTCCCCAATCCATGGTGGCCAGTGCATAGCAGCCACATCTCGTGGCTTGAGCTGACTCTTGTGTTGAAGTCTCTCAGTAGACAGAGTTGCTTGCCTGGTGGTAGCTTGCTGATGGCACTCTCGAGTTGCTGATAGAACAAGTCCTGCTTTTCAGAGCTGGAGAGTGATGGAGCAGATATACTAATGATGTTGGCAAAGCCTCCTGTGGTAGATATTCTGAGTGGTACGATTCATTCTGATGTTGCAATGGGACATTCAACCATGGATACTACTGAGTTTCTGCCTGCAAACCCCACCCCATGTTCACGGTGGTGGTGTTTGCTTTTTCTGTGCCAGAAGAAAGTGTAATGCCCCTGGTGCAGAGAGCCTGTCAGTTAGTCTGGTTTCAGAGAGATGGCCTACATTGATGGCAGATTTCCTAGGGTCACTAGCCTCCTCTAGATCATTTAGCATATCAGAGCACATTGTCCTCACATTCCTACAAGCAAGTCTGAAGAGGGTGACCATTCTACCTGAACGTTCAGTGTGGATGCCTCGGCAGACAGAGGTGTGCCTTAGGATCAAAGTCCTCCTCTTGGCAGCACTGACTGCGCCCAGAGGCTTGGAAGACCAAGATGTTTGGAAGCCAGCACAGCTGCAGGAAATGCCAGAGGGCAAAGCTGAATTGCAGTGCCAACCACCTGCCACTTTCTCTGCAGTGGATTTAGTTCAGGGTTTTCTCCCCTAGCCTTTGCTCAGTGAAGAATTAGCTGCAAAGCAGCAGCACCAAATGGAATTACTCCTTCACGGATATTGTTTTTCATTCCAATTGGTATCAGGCTTATCTGCTACAAGACTGTGGTTATTGCAAAGACGTGCACCAATTATCACAATAAATGATAATCAATTATCAAGATAAAACTGTGAGAATTGGCAATACTGAAAGTCCCCCCCTTGCGGGGGGAAGGGGGGGCTAGGAGGAAGTTCACCCTTTGTTACATTCATGGTAACACTTGAGAATTTGTGCCTAAACTTGATGCCCAAATTTTATAACACGTGCTGAGGATTTATAATCCTCAGCTGAAATCGATATTTGCTGTAGGTACTAATGAAAATCAGGCCCTTGGCGCCTCCAAGTGGACACCCAGTTAGTGATCACAGATAGGCAGATAAGCAGATCCATAACCTCTGTAGCAAAGCTGGGCAAATAACTGATTTTTCGGTTCACTGGCAGTTCCAAAAAATAATTTTTTAAAAAGTGGTTTGACCCAAACCAAATCCAAAAACTTCTGAAGTTTTTGGTGAATTGGCAACATCTCCTTTGGAGCCAAGGAAGCTTTTCATTTGAACTAGTCACTGGGCCAGAAAGAGTGAGAGAATAAATGACTTTATGGTCTGGTGTTTAGGGCACTCACCTGGGAGGTGAGATGCTTGACTGGCTCATAGTCTCATAGACTTTAAGGTCAGAAGGGACCATGATGATCATCTAGTCTGACCTCCTGCACAATGCAGGCCACAGAATCTCTCCCACCCACTCCTGTAACAAACCCCTAACCTATGTCTGAAACCTAACCTATGTCTGTTTAGTTATTTATTCAAAGTGGAACAGCTTCAACAGGCCTGTGTGAGAGCCCCAGAGCCCAGCCATTAGAGTGCTCTCCTGGGAGGGCTGGACCCATGTTCAACTCCCTGCTCCACAGCAGGTAAAGGGGGGACTTGGACCTGGGTCTCCCATATGCTCGATGAGTGCACTAACCATGGATTTAAAAGTTTTCAAGTGGGAGTCTCCTCCACTACTACTTTGTGAACAGCACCAAAGTCCCCTTGTGACTCTAGCCCAGGGGTGGGCAAACTTTTTGGCCCGAGGGCCACATCTGGGTGGGAAAATTGTATGCAGGGCCATGAATGTAGGGCTGGGGCAGGGGGTTGGGGTGCGCGAAGGGGTGTGGGTGTGGTGTGCAGGAAGGGGCTCAGGGCCAGGGGTTGGTGTGCAAGAGGGGTACAGGGTGCAGCAGGGGGATCAGGGCAGGGGGCTGGGGTGCGGAGTGCAGGAGGGGTTTGGGGTGCGGGCTCGGCCCTGGCACCGCTTATCTCGAGCGGCTCCAGGGTGGCAGGGGTGCGCAGTGGGGCTAAGGCAGGCTAGGCGCTCTTTAATGTCTCTCCTGTGGCTCTTTGCAGCACTTGTTATTAAAACAATATTAACCAATCTAAACTATTAACCCGTCAGGATACTCTTACTATGTTATTAGCTAACTGTAGTTGATAAACTGATAATACTTGGTCAGTCATTTTGCTGTGAGAATAATATATACATATATTATTTATAAGGCTGTTGATTAATTGCAGTTAACTCACACGATTAACTTAAAAAAAAGTAATCGTGAATAAAAAAATTAATCGTGATTAATCGCGGTTTTAATCGCACTGTTAAACAATAGAATACCTATTGACCAATAGAATACCAATTAAATATTTTGGATGTTTTTCTACATTTTCAAATACATTGATTTCAATTATAACACAGAATACAAAGTGCACAGTGCTCACTTTATATTATAATTTTTATTACAAATATTTCACTGTAAAAAAGATAACAGTATTTTTCAATTCTCTTCATACAAGTACTGTAATGCAATCTCTTTATCGTGAAAGTGCAACTTACAAATGTAGATTTTTTGTTATATAACTGCACTCAAAAACAAAACAATGTTAAACTTCAGAGCCTACAAGTCCACTCAGCCCTACTTCTTGTTCAGCCAGTCGCTAAGACAAACAAGTTTGTTTACATTTACTGGAGATAATGCTGCCCACTTCTTATTTACAATGTCACTTGAAAGTGAGAACAGGCATTCACATAGCACTTTTGTGGCTTATCTCCGTGGGTCCTGCGTTTCCTGGTGGATTTCGCTAGCCTCAGAGGCTCACTGTGACCCTCCACGTAGCCGTTCTCTTTCTAGAGGCAAGGGTCACAGCCTGCTGAGCCATTTTCATCATGAGCCAGCAAGGGAGGTGAGGAGAAGCAACCCTCCCTCGCACAGTCTCTGTTGTCTCCCAGTTTCAGTGATTAATCGGGGGGGGGGACAAAATGGGGAGCCCGGGCCTGCCTTCTACTCCAGGCTCCAGCCCTAATAGTTTCAGCTATGATAGGTGACTTTTTAGAAACAGGATGCGTACAATTCCCTGGGCCACTTCCCCACAGCAGCCCCCACTTCCTCAATATCCACTTCACCTTTACCTCAGGGCCTCCTTCCTTGTGCCTGATATGGTTTATACTGCTCATTCTCTCCAGCAGCACAGCTTCCTCCTGCAGCTCCTGACACACACACCCCCACCTGACTAACTGGGAGGTTTTTAACTAGTTTCAGCCAGCCCCTGATTGGCTTCAGGTGTCCCAAGCAATCTAGCTGTCCTCCCTGCCTTCTGGAAAGATCTTAATTGGCCCCAGGTGTCTTAATTGACCTGGAGAAGCTGCCATTTGCTTATCCTGGTCACAGGGATTTGTTTAGCCTGTGGCCAATATAGCTGTCTCCCACTACTTTACTATAGCCATCTTGCCTTTCCCCATCACAATATAAACTAAATTTTCCCGTCATACTGTTTAATACGAATAGTACTATAGTAAATGACACAATGAATTCACACGACTGTGTCTCTTCTGGGTAATGTTGACACTAATTTGGCTCCTGAATCCCTGAGGTCTGAGTCTCACTGACACAGACCCCACCCAACCCCGGCACTGAAGTTCCAGTGTGTCCAAGACCCAGGGCCAGCAAACATTCTCTGCTAGTCGCTGGCATTCACTGCCTCTGCAGCATCCCTGCTGGGTACGGTGTTTGACAAACACCTGGGAAGTGATAAAGCAGGGCACTTAACTGGGTCCTGGGGGGTCAGGCTGGAAGCTTGGAAGAGGAGCAAATCGTCTCTTTCTGCTTCATTTCCCTTATGCTAGGGGCCCAGAGAGGCTGGTCCAGATCTCCTCCAGCTCTCCCCAGCTGTGTGTGTTGGAACTGAAAGGAACAGGATTGTGCTCATCTCCTGGGCTGTTTGGGTTCTTCTCCATCTGGGGCATCCCTGGCAAGGTTTCAGTGTGACCCCAAGCTGAGCATTGCTGAGGGCAGACTGACTTGTACTATCTGCAGAGAGCAGAATGGGCTTTGTGAAGGCTGAGGCAGTGACATGGCAGCCGCGGTGGGTGTGAGTGGGTAATTCCTCTACCTTCTCTCTCCTAGGAAGGAGCTCCCTCTACATAATCCTCTCCACTGGAGGCATTTTCCTCCTTGTCACCTTGGTGACGGTCTGTGCCTGCTGGAAACCCTCCAAAAAGTGAGCATTTTCACATAACTTGAATAAAATAGCTGTTACTCTGCTCCCCTGCATCAGGCTCCCGGCTCCCAGCCCCATCCAGGGGATCACACAGGGACACAACACCCCCGATGGATCCCCCGCACCAGGCTCCCGGCTCCCAGCCCCATCCCGGGGATTGCAGAGGGACACAGCGCCCCCTGGCGGCTCCCCTGCACCAGGCTCCCAGCTCCCAGCCCCATCCAGGGAATTGCACAGGGACACAGCGCCCCCTGGCTGCTCCCCCTGCTCTGTCAGGCCTGTCTCTCTTCGACACACCAGTATTTACCTGTATTTGTTTCCTTGTGGCCTATTCTCTCTTTCCAATCTGTCCTCTCACGCTGCATATTCTCACCCATGCCAACCCCGACAGGGGGAGTGGGGTGTAGGGTGACCAGACAGCAAGTGTGAAAAATCGGGACAGGTGGTGGGGGGTAATAAGAGCCTATATAAGAAAAGAGGCAAAAATCAGGACTATCCCTATAAAATCGGGACATCTGGTCACCCTAGTGGGGTGGGGCTGGCTGGGAGCTCTCTGGGGTCCATCTCCCAGCAAATGGTTCCATGTGGTTTGCTGGGCTGTCTGTGGAGCCCAGGGCCCGGGGGCCTTTTGTCTGCCGCAGGGAACACAACCCCAGTAACACGTCCTTGGTGTCTTTATTCTCTCCAAGAAGGGGATCCCCAGAGCCCTGGGCATTTAAACTCGACGAACTCCGCAATCAATCAAACCCACAATGAACTCCCCCCACCCCCGGAATTAATGAATAACCCCAATAACCCCACACGCCCAGTGGGGTGCAGACAGGAGGGGCTGTCACAGCACTGGGCATGGCGGATGATTATCTGCCCTGGCTGCAGAACAGAACAGCCTGGGGACTGCCGTACCGAAGGGACCTCAAGCCCAGTGGAGATTGCCGAGGTGCCCCAGGCCCGCTCCTCCGCCATCCCTCTCCCGTCACTGGGGGCTGTGGTGAGGGAGGCGTGGGAGTGAGCTCTGCTGACTCTAGTCTCTTGGAGAGTTCCCATGCCAGGTGATGGGCGATCTCTGCCCTCGCTGCACTGCCTCATAAGGACCATGAGTCCAGCCCTGGGTCCTGCTCTGTCCACCCTCTTCCCAAAAGCCCATGAAGAAAGGCCTTGACTTGCCAGTAGCGCCCTCCCTGCGTTACACTTGGGCTGGGAATGGGAGTGTTTGTGCCTATTTGCACTGCAGGGTTTGTGGGGAGCAAAATCTCTCTGGCAGATGGAACCCACACCATAGAATGAGCATATCGGGGGGAGGGATAGCTCAGTGGTTTGAGCACTGGCCTGCTAAACCCAGGGTTGTGAGTTCAATCCTTGAGGGGGCCATTTAGGGAACTGGGATAAAAATCTGTCTGGGGATTGGGCCTGCTTAGACCAGGGGGTTGGACTAGATGACCTCCTGAGGTCCCTTCCAACCCTGACATTCTATGATTGTACATGATACAAGGGAGGGGATGGCTTCCATGCAAAGGGTTGAGCTTTGGAACAAATCCCATCCTTTTGCATGAGATGATGTCAGCACTTAGGGAGTGCGGGAGGATTCCCTATCCCCAGAGATGTCATTGGAATATTAAAATCTGTTTCCTTTCCTGGCCCCTGTCGGTTTCTCTTTGCCCATCACTGATTCCCCCAGGACCACAGACAGCCTGGCTTGCCTGTGTCCTGCAGTTCTGATGAGTTCCTCACATTTCCAGCAATAATGTGCATGTGTGTAATGCCGCTGCACAGCCAGCTGGCACTCCCCCTCACCGCCACCCCTGCCATAGTTCACTTTTAAATTGTCTCTTACAAAGTGGTGGGTTGGTGTTTTAAAAATCAGAAATGTTTGAGGTTGGAGAATGCTAAATACCAGCTTATATCCACCTCGACAATAGGGCAGACTGGGCTAACTGCTTCTCACGCACCCTGAGCTATTCCCACACATAACCCCCTGATAAAAGACAAGCCATTCCCAGTGGAGGAACCTGACCCAGCCCCCCTCCTCCCCCCCCCATACCCTCCTGACTAGTGCTGCTATAGAACCCAGGCTACAAGTCAGTTCCTTGTTTGCTCCAGGCAGTGGATTCTGATCTGAGTCGTGTGGCACCATTCTCATGTATATTGAACCCCTACTCCTCACCTGCCTTTTCCTTGGAGTCACTACTGCAATGCTGTTCCCTTCTGTCCCCCCAGAGCTGGGATCTCCTCCCAATCCAATTCCCGAATCCCCTCAATCTCTCTCATGCTCATTCACTCCCTGGCTGTTTCCCCACATTGCCCCACGTCAGCCTCTGTGTGTTTCAAACCATTCTGCTGTCCAAGGAATTTGCTGGCCAGTATTGCAGTAGCTGAGGTGACAGGTCCTGGAGCAGGCAGGGTCCAGCAGCAGCATCTCCAAGACTCAGCTGCCACCCTCCTTTCGTTTTGCAGTCCTGGGTTTTTTTGTTCCCTTCTGCCACTGAACACATTCCTCAAGAGCGGCCTCGGGCTGTATATAAAGCTGGGGGAACCTCCCCAGCAGCAGTGCCTCAGTGCCACTGTGCTGCCTTGGAGCAGAAGAGCGGTGAGCATTGCAGGACAAGTAGCACACAAAGGGCCTTCCCCTGGGACGAGAACAGGGCATCTGAGCACAAGTCCCCCGGCTTGTTCTTTACAAAACTCCTTGTACATTTAACAGAGACAAACAGAAGCTGGACAAGCAAAGCTCCTCCGAATACATGGATCAGAACGAAGAGCATTTAAAGCACGAAGGTAAATAACGGTCCTGAGATTCTGTCTACTCTGAACTCTCTGCAGGGCACAGATGGCTGGAGCCTCACAGGGCTTGTTGGCCAATCCCGCCAACATGGCTTTTGTGGCTATTTGCAGCCACTTAACACAGCACCTCTGCAGGCAAAGAAAACAGTCACAGAGGAGTTTTCCTGTTTGCACACACTGGGGAGCTCGGAAAACAGCTGGTAACAGCTTGTTGTCGCAATGACTCTTATGACCTGCAAACCCTTGTCATTGGGCACAGTTGTCACCGTGGGACTCCTCAGGCCGGTAGTAAACGCTAGCTGGGTCAAAGTCATGTACAATGGAATGGGTTCCCTAGGGAGGTGGTGGAATCTCCTTCCTTAGAGTGTTTTAAGGTCAGGCTTGACAAAGCCCTGGCTGGGATGATTTAGTTGGAGATTGGTCCTGCTTTGAGCAGGGGGCTGGACTAGATGACCTCCTGAGGTCCCTTCCAACCCTAATATTCTATGAAATAACAACAGGCTAGATTTTGTCCTGGCTTCCTGTATAGCAAGAGCACCAGGCTCTGTCCTGAGCAATTATTTCCCAGGGATGCACTAGCCACATCGTTATCCTGAATAATCAATGTGTGGGTCAAATGTCCCTGCCTGTGCTCAGGGTGCTGTGCACCATCCCAGAGCCAGGATTAACGGACTACAGGCCTAACCAAACCCACGCTTTTAACATTGAGACAAACCAGCAGGAAGAGACAAGCGTTAACAAACACAGCGCTGGTGGCTCCTGCCCACGTGTGCATACACAATTTCCCTTGTGATGTTTTGCACGCTCTTTCAGTGGTGCATTCTTTCAGCTATTAATCCTGAGCTCCCAGCATGGGGAGGTTCAGGCATGTAACCACTCCTCTGTGGCATCTGTTCAATGGAAGCCCTGCTTCACATGGAGGTGGGAAGTCTGTGGCTGTGACTGATGCACTGAGGACTTTGGAGCACCATGCTCTTGCAAAAAACTGTTTTCAGATTTCTCTGCTTTCTAGCTCCTGAGTCCCATCATTTATTCTGGCTTCTGCTTAAGACCCTGTTCCTTCACTGGGGCTCTGTACGCATGCATGAAACCAGTGTTGTGTCACTCGGCCTGTTTGGGGTGGGGGAGGGTACAAAGGGGCTTGTATAAGAACATAAGACCGGCCATATTGGATGAGACCAAAGGTCCATCTAGCCCAGTATCCCGTCTTCCAACAATGGCCAATGCCAGGTGCCCCAGAGGGAATGAACAGAGCAGGTCATCATCAAGTGGTCCATTCCCTGCAGGGCCGGCCCTAGGCACCAGCACTCCAAGCATGTGCTTGGGGCGGCACTTTCCAGGGGGCGGCACTCCGGCTCCTTTTTTTTTTTTTTGCTTGGGGCACAAAAAGTTGGGAGCTGGCCCTGAGCGGAGGTGAGCTGTGGCGGTGGGGAGGGCGGCAGGAAGTAATCCGGGGGGTGGGGGGCAGAGGAACCGCTCCTCCCTCAGCTCACCTCCGCTCCACTGCCGCCTGCTCCCCGGAGCGCGTCGCCGCTCCACTTCTCCCTCTTCCCTCATCAGCTGCTTGCCGCGCAAATCAGCTGTTTTGCGGCAAACCTGGGAGGGAGGGGGGAGAAGCGGAGCGGTGGCGGCACCCTCAGGGGAGCAGGTGGAGCAGAGGTGAGCTGTGGGGAGGGCCGCAGCAGGTAACCCTGGGGGGGGGGCAGAGGAACCACTCTCCCCCTCCAGCTCACCTCTGCCTCCTCCCCCGAGCACACTGCTGCTCCGCTTCTCCACCCTGGAAAGCCTGGGAGGGAGGGGTAGGAGTGGAAATGCAGAACACCCTGGGGAGGAGGCGGGGCCGGGGACTTGGGGAAGGGGTTGGAATGGGGCAGGGAAGGGGCGGAGTTGGGGCGGGGGCATTTTTTTTGCTTGGGGTGCAAAAAAACTTGGAGCCGGCCCTGATTCCCTGTCTCCCATTCCCAGCTTCTGGCAAACAGAGGCTAGGGACACCATCCTGTCCATCCTGGCTAATAGCCATTGATGGGCCTATCCTCCATAAACCCCTGGCTCCTGTTTGATTTTTCACAGACCATGAATCTGAGCAAAAAAAGTCCTGTTTCCCTTTCCTGCATCTGAGCCAATTTCTCATATGCAGCCCAGGAGAGGAGGGGTCCTATATGCCGTAGGCCACCCCTACAGCTGCTGGCTCTTTCTTCCTAAACTTTAGTAGCTGATTGCTGTGATCTCAGGTTCCTGCTATGATGCAGCCTTTGGGGGGCTGCCCACAAAGTTTGTCTAAATATTACACTTGGGAGGGAGCCAACTCTGCCACTCCTGATCTATTTTTTGTGCAGCACAAGCATGCGGGGGCATGTTTTTACCCCGCTTGTGAGTGATTCTGTGCTTGGCAGCCTGTGCCTGCACTGCTAGTGTAATTCAACAACAGGCAGGATTTCCAAAATCTAGCTCAGTAAGTCTGACTGAATGGAGACTGGAAGATTGTGTGAACTTGCACTTTGAGTCTTTGTCCTGCTCCTGGAATCTAAGCAAAACCAGGAGGATTCTAACACCCACACACCGGGTCTGGCCTGGGCAGCAGCTGGGATGGACAGATGGACACACACATACACACACATACATACACACACAGACACACACACACGCTGTGTGCAGGGTCCTTCTCCAGTTATTAATCAGAAATGTCACCAAAGTTTGTTGCTGTTTCTGTACAGTTGAGATTGTCCCCCGCAGCGGAGAACATGAACGCAGGAATCCGGTCGCTCTCTACATCTTAAAGGACAAAGTAAGTGTTGTGCTTTGTAACCCGTCGGGTCTGTAGGCCAGTAATTTCACAGCTGTCCCCTGGGATGGCGCAGGGCAATTTCTTTCCATATAAGAGGGTGAGACAGCGTTGTTCTAGGCAAGGCAAGGCACGTTCACCTGGAGGCACGGGCACAGATCCTGGAAATGGGCTCACAATCCTGGAGCTGTGTGAAACACTTCCAGTGAGGCCCTAGCAACTTTTGTTACCAGCGCGAGTCATAGACTCGCTTGGCTGAGTCTCCTGCACTGCTTGGGGGAAGCTGTTTGTCTTGGACAAATCTGGATCAGTTTAGAGCCGTGCATGGAAATTGCGCAGGACTTGTGGTTTCAGGTGAAATACGGGGAGACCCAGACATTCTGATTGAATTCCTCTGAGGTGTGAAGTTTGTTTGAGCCAGAAACTCAAAGCAAAACTTGTGGGCCGTGAACCCCAGAGGGACGCACCCTGGAAATGGCCAGTCGAGCTCCTCCAAAGCAAAGTGCTGAGGTTCATCTGGCTCTAACAAACTGGCCATGCATGAGAAGAAGCTGTGTCAGCACAGGCAAGGGCGCATTTGCAGGTAGCAATGGGATTTGTGGCACCTGTGAGTTTGGCAGGTCCCAAGTAGCTGGCTGCAGTGGAACATTCAACCCAGGATATCAGACTGCATTTATCTGGGTATGGAGGAGCCTGGCCCACCAAGTGTACAAAAATCGCATGCCCCGGCTTTCAGTCCCACCCAGCTCCAGTAGAACCCCTCCGTGTAGCCAGGCCTCTGCACAGCTGAGCTTTTCCCATGGGCCCAGAACGTGGGCTCCTTTGACAGTGGCTGCTGGGCTCTTCTGCCCCAGTACTGCCAGGGCTGGGAACTCTTTCAGCATCCTGGGAGTGTATTAAGTACGTCCAGCAGCACAGCACTGGTGTGGCAGGATAGGCATCTTGCAGGCCTTCCTGCTTTGCTCAGCGTGACAGTGATCCCGCGCGAAAGCATCTCAACGAACCAATTATCAAACACGTAGGGGGTAGCCAGCCCCAGGCCTAACAGAGACAGAACAGGAAAGAGAAGTGACAAGATTCTTCAAAAACTGAACTCTTCCCCTCCTCCCAGTTTGCTAAGTCCCGAACCCGCCTTGGTAAGCCCAAACTTTTCCAAATCATTCTCCCCTGGCTGAACTGTGTACCCAAGGAATTTCAAACGGCAAGGGGCTTTTTTTCAGAATGCAACCTGGGAGGGATATAAAAAACAGCCTTAATGGCAGCTGACTCACATCCTTACCCATGGACTGTGGCTTCTTCATTTCTCACCTGCTCTGTTATTAAAAAGAACAAGCAAAGGAGACAAGTTCAGATTCAGCAATGCCTCCCCATCCTTCTCTGCCGGCTCATCCTGGCTTGTCTCAGTCAAGCATATTGTGACTCACGGGCGACACCTGCTGGTAGACGTGCAGAGAGCAGGGTGCTGTGGAGAAGCCTCCATGAGCACTGGGAAGCACTGCAGCAGGCATGGGCAGCAAAACACGCCATTCTGATCCTCTGCTGGCTGAAGCTTCCCCAGGGAGGGGAGCCGGTGTGTGCGATAATCCGCAGCTCAGGACATCAGAAAGCGCCATCTGAGCAGCGCTTAAGGGCATGCACCTCCTGGGAAACCCCGTCAAAAGTCTGGGGGTCCCACCCTGGTAGCTAACTTGATGCTGTTTACAAATGCCCTCTGGCATGATCTGTCCCCCCTCTGCAGTGGCCTGCGCTCAGAGGAGGATGGAGCAGATTGAGAACTATAGTAAGCCATGCTGTCAAAGGCTGCCCATGACTCCTAGTGCTGTGACTTGGGGCTCACACAAGCATTAACCCCTGCGTGTCTCTGGGAATGGAAAAGCGCTGGATGGAGAACCCAGCTACTGCATTCCTGCAGGATCTGCCTCTTGCTGGCTTTTAAGGCCTGCCCCAAGTGCAATGCCACTACTGTCTTTGCCCAGCTCATCCTGAACACTGCCTGTTGCTTCTTCTTGTGTTCCTGAAGGATTCTCCGGAGGCGGAAGAGGATTCCCCTCTGGATGCCAGAATCGCAGCCGAGCAAGGACCACCCAGCTATTCCAGCTCTCCTCCTGGCAGATCCCCAGGTCCTCCTGTTCGATCGGCTCGCAGATATCACCGCTCCCCAGCCCGATCTCCAGCCTCCTCCAGAACACACAAATCTCCGCCCAGGTCCCCCGGCTCTCCGGTGCGCTCCCGGAGTGCTACACGCATGCTGCGGACTGCTGGCGTTCATATCATCCGGGAGCAGGAGGAGGCCAACTCTGTCGAAATCAAAGCCTGAGAGCATCCAGCTCATGTGAACAGGAAGCTCCCGCTGCCTAGGAATGTGTCTCTAACAGGTGGCAGCGCGTTGGTTTCAGGCGTGTGTATGTCCGCGTGTTCCGGGTGGGGAATGGGGCCCAGGTACTGCCTGTAGATAAAGGTGAATCGCGTTGCTCCGCTGGCTGGATGAGCCCAGTTTAAAATTTACTGTAGCCTCAATGTTCAAGCTTCAGCGGGTTTAAAGACACTAATTTGCTATTTAACGCTCTAGAGCAATCCCAGGCAGCTCACTAAGCTTTGGCTTTCTGGGGAGTCAGACTAATTCCCCTCACACCTGAGATCTGTCCCTATGCAGCTCTACACGTGTATGTGTGTGCGTGAGAACCTGTGTGTGTGTGTGTGTGCAGCTTAGCATGAGTAGGCGTGTGTGAGCAGGCATGCTTCCGAGTGTGACTAGGTGTGCCTGTCTGCCTGAATGTGCCTCTCCGTGTGACATTATGTGAGCCTGTGGGCAAGTACATTTTGCACAAAGCATTGCGGGGCTGGTTTCGGAGCTGTGGGAAGGGAGCGGAGGCCCAGGACTCTCAGGACGCTGCTTGGTGAGTCGTTGCTCATTTACAGAGCTGGCTGCGGGGCTGGCAGGCCCGTTAGAGGCGGCACGCTGCTGAAACTAGTCCATGCATGTGCCGGAAAAGCAGGCAGAACGAAAGGCCACTGGGTGGAGCTGACAGCCACAAAGACGCTCACTGTGGGTCCCTGATCATGGGACCAGTTCCACAGGGCCCCAGCCGCAGCGTACTTTAAAGCCGCCTCAGATCTCAATTTGCTGTGGCCCCGAGGGGGCAGCACCGGGGCTGAGAACAGCTAGTGCAGTAACCTTCCAACCATGCGTGTGCCCAGGGCTGCACAAGGGCCGGCTTAGGAGCTGGCTGTTCCAGTTGGGACCCCTCCCCACACCTATGCCCAGGGGGCTCCCCAGCTGAGGGGAACCTGCAGCTTTCCAGCCCTTTGCCCCCACCCGACAGCGCAGAGGGCCCAAAACAGTCACTGCTTCAGCGAGCGCAGATTCCTGGCCCCACCAGACCCCCAGCCTCGGCCTCATCTCAGCTCTGCTTGGGGCAGCAAAGCCGGTCAGCTTTGCCATCCCAGCAGGAGCCGCCCCTTGCCTGCAGGGTCAGCTCCACTGACTGTCACTGCCTTCCTGTAGGGCAGCCCCCCAGGCGGGGGGCGGGGGGGACTTTTGAGGGCCCGGACTGGAACTCCAGGTCACTAGCACAGCTTGGGGTATGTTCTTTTGCTGTGAAATAGCTTTATGTTCCGTCTCTGACATACGGCTGCACGGACCATGTTCCCTCGCAGTCCGCTTGCTTCTAGCATGCTGGGCCCTGGGATTTGCCTGACAGGTGTCTCGTTAGCCCGACGGCTGCCTTCCCTTCCCCCCGCCAGCTCTGCCATGTCTCTATTTTCTGTGAAAATTGCCTGCTCTTTACACGGACGTTCAGACGTGACACTGGTGCATATTCATGTTTGACTTCTCTGGGGACGGTAGCTTGGAGAAGAGCGTCCCCACCCCCAGCAATGTGTGGTGAGAGAAGCTGCCATCTAGCCAGGAGCGGTTAGGGGCCGACGTCCTCCTCACACCCGCGAGCTTGTACTGCATCCCTGTAAGAGCAGACACTGTTGACTAATAAACTAAACCTACTACCCTCCAGCCTGGCTGCTTTGCTCCATTCATCTGCCACCACTGCCAAACAAAACCTGGCGCCCAAGTCGTGCACGTCGCAGACAGACGGGGCTGGCCTGGCCGGGACCTGCAGCCTCACCCTCGACGTGTAGAAACATTTGAGGAAAAACTTTAGGGTGATTTTAAGACTCCTGAGCACCTTTAGCCCACTGTAGAACAGCTTTCCAGGCAAAACACGACCAACACGCCTCTCAGGTCAGGCGCTTTCTGCTCCTCGAGGAGGAGATGGGCTGAGCTGAAGGCCCAGAAAAACATCTCACTCTCTGAAGGAGGGAGCTCACAGCCTGACCCAGCTCTCAGCCAGGCCAGAGTAAATCAGAAGTGACTCCACCACAGGCAGTAGGGCTACACTGGGGTAAAGCAGGAGTGAATCTGGCACAGACAGTGGGTATCACTGCATCCTCTTTGCTGCTGCATGCCCCCATGTGTGTCTGCTGAGGGTACATTCCAGGGTTCGTTGTGCTGCAGGGAGGAACCCGCTCTTTAACTCTTCCCCGGTGAACAGTCGGAGAACTCGTCTGACCTCCTGGGGGGATTGTGGGAAACCACCGGAGGACCATCAGCACTGGAGTGATTTAACCTACATCCCCTCTGCAAAGCGGGCAGGTCACCAGCCCTAGGGAGAGCGGTGCCAGACTCCAGCCCACCGCCCAGCCCGGCTAGCTGGCCTGGGCTCAAAGCACCACCACACTCAGGGAGGGGATGGGGTGGAGCCCAGGGAGAGTGAAGACAGACCCTATGGGAGGAGCTGTCACCTCTGAGCCTGGGACACCCAGGAGGATCCTGAGCCCACAGAACTGCACAACTAGCCAGGAGTGCTAAGCCCCGGGCAGATTTCCTGGGACAAGTCCCTCGAAAGAGGGGTGATCCTGGGAAAACCTGGTCAGGTGGCAACCCTGCAATTAAAGAGCGTGAAGGGAAGGAGGGAGCAAAGTCCATCCTGTGTGCCATGCCCCAGCCCAAAGCACAGGGCAGGCAAAGCCTGAGCACAGCCGGGTCGACTCCACCCCACAGGCCTCAGGGCAGATCCAAGGGGCCTGTGGTCAGTGTCTGAGCCCCATCACCTTGGCAGACTGCTGCCAAGGGAGCAACTGGTGCCCAGGGGGGAGAGGAGTGCAGGCACCTGTGGGAGCTGGGCCGAGACCAGGAGGGCGTCCAGGAGACCCTTCAGTTTCACTTCATTTTTTCCCTTAGAAACCCAGCTCCTGTCTAGGCCGGAAACTGTGTGGGGAGCAGAGACCAGACTCTGGCGACGCTGCAGGAGGGAAGTGAGCACAAGCAGCAGCATTGGTGGGGGATTGTCACCAGGCCGTGAACCCCCTGGGGCCCATTTGCTGGTACCAGGCATTTAACGCCAACAACTCATTAACGCTTTGGTTAAAGGAAACCTGTGCCAGAGCCCCAGCACCCCTCTCCTTCCAGGAGCCGCCTCTGAGACACCAGGAAGCCAGGTCAGGCCTGGCGTGACTAGAGCTGTGCACAAAGCTGGGCTTCCAGTTTGCTGGGCAGAGTGAAAAATTTGGGGCGGGGTGGGGTGGGGGGGGATTTGTTTCAGGTTGGCTAAAAATGAAATTTTTTTCAGTGAACTGAAATAGCTGAAAAAATCAAATTTCTGGTTGAATGGAACATTTTGTTCAGCCTGAAACAAAGCACTTCGGTTCTAAGGTTTTTAATCTTTTTCAAACGTACCACTGAAGTCAAATATCACAACAGAAAGTTGTGATTTTTTCCAGATTTTTTTATTTTGGGTTTGGGGGTTTTCTTTTTTTTTGTTGTTTATTAGGCAGATTCAACCCAGATTTGGGAAACGTTTCCACCAACCCAAATCTGTGTTTTTGGTGAAAAAAAGCCTGGGCCGGAAGATTTTGCCCAGCTCTGATGGTTAATTCTAAGGCTGGCTCCAGGCAGAACAGTTCTCAGCCAACTTTGTCATGCCAAAGCCAAACAATAGCCCCAGTGCCTTGTGAACAAGCAATGGGGAATTGCTCATCTGAGAGCCTCTGCCACTGTAGAGCTCCCCCTGGGACAGAATCCTCCTTACAGCACACAGAGAATGTGGTCTCTGCTGTAACTGGGTGTGTATGAAGCAAGTCCATGTGCTTCCTTGCCTGCCCCACAGGACTGGCCAGCTCATGACCCCAGGGCTGGTGCTTGAAGGATGAGCTGATCCAGAATCTGGAGAAGCTGTTTATAGAGCTGTTTGTTGGACACACTGAAGAGAAAGGGGCACGAACCCCGCCAGAAGGAGAGGAATGGCCCTTCTTCAGGAACAGCGCCTGGCGTCTGTAATAGCCAGGGACTGGTGCTCACCCCGTCACTCCCGTCACTGGAATGAGCATGCAGGGGGTGGCTGGATCCAGCCATAGGTGAGCTGTGGCCCAAACGCTCGTTTGCTGGTTGGTGGACCCTTTCCCAGACATAGAGATGGCTGCAAAGTGGAATGGCTTTGGGCTCAGTATGCGGTTAGAATCGTTGGGGCAATTGGACTGTTTGAGGCTCCACTCCGCTGGACGGGTGCAGCTCTTGGAATGGCCCTCTCCAGATCCTAGCCAGCACTCGGATACTGAGCACACAGTCACTGCGGACATGTTCTCGGCAGATGCAGATTCCTAGGGTAAATCAGACAGAAAAAATCTGGGTTTGCAGTAAAAGTCTGAGGCCATCTTCTCCCATCGTAGAGGAGAGGTAAAAGTCACACTCGTCCTCCTTTGGGCCATGGGAGGAGAATGGGGATTCCTGCTGGAGAGGCTGCTTGGGTAGCTTCCTTCTTTTAAAATGAATGCATTACAAAGTGTGGGGGTAGGGGCACACGTCTGTACAGTCACACGACTGTACAGTCACACGTCTCTTTCAGCTGGAGCGTGGCCTGCCACATTGGACTGAGAGATGGACCTGCCTGCCGCTCCCCATGTCGTCAGCTCCGCTCTCCATGGCAATGTATGTGTCGCTCCTCCTTGCACTTTCCTCATTATGAGACTAACTTCGCTACAGCGGGAAAACAGGCCTCTTTCTATGTGTCCTAGTTTCTGTTCCCAGCTGTACTTGATGTAGAAAGGGGACAATATATTGTAAAGGGAGACCCAGCAATTAAAAAGCCTAAAGGAAATGCACAGGACGCATGTCTGCCAGCTTTTGCTTTTGGTCTCGGATGAGCAGTTTTGCTACCAAGCTGTCGTTTTCTTTAGATGGAGTTTAAAGGAGGGTGAGGACAAAGATCAGGGCCCTGGAAAAGCTCTCCTGGAGATGAGGTGGAAACGACCGGGATCATCACCGTAGAGTGGACACGGACAAGAGGGAATTAAGGCTGTCATGCCAGGGGAGTGGAAAAGCGGAAAGCTGTGGTGGTGGCTTGGCACACCCCACAAAGGAGTGGGGCTTCCCCGCTGCCCCTAGAGCCCCCCTGTATGGGGTTCCCACCATGCAGGGGCCTGATGGAAAAGGAGGGCAATGGGGGTCGCCTCTCCCCCGTCCTGGGGCTCCTAGATGTGGCAGGTGTGGGGCTTGTCCCGGGGCTGTTGGCACTGCCCTCTCTCCAAACGCCTGTTTCGTGTTTCCCACAGAATGGCTGAACCTGATGTTTTTTAAGTGGGCATTTCTGAGCATGCCGGTGTTGGCTGGAATAAGCACCGAGTGTGGCCGAGTGGGCCCTGCTAGCCCCCCACAGCCCACGCCTCCCAGAATGCCAGGGGAAGGGGGAGGAGTCAGAAAAAACAGGGCAGTTTCACATAAATGGTCATCGGGAACAACAGCCATTTTCCCCCGGTGTCAGAGTCAGCCCCCAACACAAGTGATTGTAAGTGGGACAGGGCCTGTCCGTACCCTCCGACGGCACTCACCAGGCACAGCTGGACCCCACTGTGGCATGGCAGCTCTCAACCGCCCCAGGGAGACGCCGGACACAGAATCAAAGCAGGGCCTGTGTCCCCTGCCTGGCACCTCGTCCATCTCCGACCCCCGGGTGTGGTGGGGTGAGCGCTGCCTGGCTCGCTATGCACCAGGGCAGGGCTGCACAGAATCAGGCCCAGTGGATTCCCAAGGGCAGCAATGTTAAATGGAGGAAAATCAACTCCCAGCCTGTCAATCCAGGTGACAAGCCCCACGGTGCAATGGCAGGACAGTATTCGCCCCTAGCTCGTGCAGAGAGAGCCCTTCTGTGTCCCAGCACGGCAGCCGTGCTGCATGCACCCAGCACAGCACCACACTGACCTCACAGAAGCAAAGTGTATAGGGGACTTTTGTTACGGAATAAAATGTTTACACTCTCCAGGGTTAACAGCAGGGGGTGCTGTCGCACACCCCAACAACAGGAAGGGCTGCAATGGGGTGGGGGGTCACTCTGAGGGCACAAGTGGCAGGGGCATTCTGGCAGGCCCCCATCAAACCCCCTGGCGCTGCCACCCCAGGACCCGCACGCCGCCAGGTAGGGCCTGTGGAGAAACGGCCTCCTCTGGCTGGTTGTGCAGAAGAACCCTTTCACACGTCATTCTTTGGGGATTCAAGAGCAGCAGGCCTGGGCTTGTGTCTCAGAGCCGAGGTTGTGACACCAGCTCTTGCCCTAGGGCTGGCCCATCTCACAGAGCAAGAAGAGCCCCACACATTACGGCTGGCTGGGAAGCATTCGTTGGTATCAGGGGGCTGGGAGCTGGCAGGGGAGGTTCTGTTTGCTCAGCTCGGCCTGTCCAGGGATGCAGCAGGAGAGAAGGAGGTGACCAAAGGCAGAGCCAGTCTGAGAGAAGCACCCTGACGCTCCATGCGCTGGCTGGCAGCAGCTGTAACCTGGGAACCGCTCTTCTCCCTGCATGGGAGAGTCACAAGGAGTCATAAGTGGGGGCGAAGGACCTCTCTGGCTTTAAGATTAAGCTTGATAAGTTTATGGAGGGAATGGTTTGATAGGATAACGTGATTTAGTCAATAGGTCAATAACGTGCGGCCACTGGTAATTAGTACCGAGGGTCAATGTTGGGATATTGAAAGTCTTTTTCCTGAGTGTCTGGCTGGAGAGTCTTGCCCGCATGCTCGGGGTTCAGCTGATCGCCATATTTGGGGTCGGGAAGGAATTTTCCTCCAGGGTAGATTGGCAGTGGCCCTGGAGGTTTTTCGCCTTCCTCCGCAGCATGGGGCAGGGGTTGCTTGCTGGAGGATTATCTGCTACTTGAAATCTTTAAATCAGGATTTGGGGACTTCAACAGCTGAGTCAAGGGAGAGAATTATTTCAGGAGTGGGTGGGTCAGCTTTTGTGGCCTGCATCTTGCGGGAGGTCAGACTAGATGATCATAATGGTCTCTTCTGATCTTAAGTTCTATGATTCTATGATTCTATGATAAGGAGAACAGGATGCAGCAAAAGTCTCTGCAGGCTCCAGGAAGGGGAGATCTGCTGGTCTGGGGAGTGGTAGGAAGCTCGTATCCTGAATCACTAAAAGCTACGCAGGGCAAAACACAATGGGGAAAGTTACTGCATGGCTGGGCATGGAGCTATGGCTGAGAGGTCTGCTCCTCAGCGGCTGGGCTTAACCAAAGGTTGTGGTGGGTTCTCCTTCACTGGCAATGCTTAAATCCAGGTGCACTTACAGGAAATCCCCAGAGAAGCCAGCGCCCCTCTGAGAGAGGGCTCTGCTACAGCAGTGCAAGGTGCTTTCCAGACAGGAGGATGGGATGTGGTCCCTGCCCCAGAGAGAGGTGGGCTGGATCCATGGGGAGCCAGAGGGGACGGGAGCATGCGAGGGGCTGGAGAGGTTTGGTGCCTGGCTGCTCTTTCCATGGGCCTCACAGGGTTTACTTGCTATTGTCACAGCTGGTTGTCAGCTCTGTGCAGGGGTCCCCAGTAGGAAAATCCTGTGGGATTTAACAGTGACTAATTCACCAATTAGCCACCGTCGCCCTGGGATTGCAGCTAGCAGTGTCTGCCCTGGCAACATTCGCATCCTTGCAGATAATGGACAGATGGCTCCCAGACTTCCCCTGCGGAGCTCTCCAATGCCTGGCCTGCAGCTCTGCCTTGGCTGGCGCTAGGGAGTTACCTCCTGAGGGTCCGGCTGTGCTGGAGCGGGAGCTGTCACTGCCAGCGCCGATCGAGTTAGCGTGGGTATGTCCGTCCAAATGGGAAATAGCAGTGGTGCCATGGCGGTGAGAGTGCTGGGGGGGGTGTCTAGCTGCCCCCATACATAGCTGTGGCCTTGGATGGGATTGTACACAACGAGTCCCTTCCCGCCTCCACAGCTACACTTCTACCCTTAGCGTATGAGCTCGGTCAGGGGCTGGAGCTGGTGCAGACCCCTTGGGGGGAAACGGGGCTTCTGTGACACCCTCTGGCCTCTAGAGGTGCACATGCAATTACTAACGGTCCCAGGGTGGCCCCCTCCCTCCCAAGCCCAGCTGCCCGGTACTGGCACAGGGGGCCTGCGTAAGAGAGAAATAAGACAGAAACCGCTGACCATCTCCAAGGCACCACAGCCTGGGAGAGCAGAAGGGGAAAGAATTCCAAAACGGAGAAAAAAACAATGCTTTATCATTGCCGGCCTGGAGCCTGGGCCTGGGATAATAATGACGTGTTTGCTCTGCCCTCTAGCACCTGCCACCCCCTCAACAATGAGTGACTCACACTCCTGGCCAGTTCCATCGGCTTTCACTGTGACCTGTGTTCTCGGGTGGGTCAGCAGAGGGTTTGTATTTACAGCTCTGCTGGGAAACGGCACTGAGCAATGGCCATTCCTAATAGCATCGTTGTACAAAGCAGATCTGTTCATTTCCTTGGCTCTCCGCACCCCGCCCTGGCCTGAGAGTACAGCACAACGCTTCCCTGACCAGCCGCGAGGCAGCCTCTCTGCAAGCCCAGCTCTCCGGCTCCCAGCCCTCGGGGAGACTGGCTTTCCTGGTCTCACAGCTGTTGTGCAAAGCACTGCACGCAACTAACCAGGGAGACAGAGGCTGCTCAGAACCCTCCATCCTTGCCCTGAGAAACCTCCACCTTCCCTTCTGTCTGCAGCCACATGGGGGACAGTCAGATAGCTCTTTTCTCCTGTCCAAGTGACTAGTAAATGGTTTGATAAGGCAGAGAAGCAGAGGGGAAACTGGGGCCCCCTTCTGACAGGAGGAATCACTTTACCATTAATGGCCATAGTGGCTTGGGAAGTAAAAGTTCCACTTTTCCTTGCATAAAACAGGGCTGAGTTTCTAAAGATCATGGTAGTATGGAGCCCAACCCACATCAGTGCTGGTGAACCTGAAGGTCTTGCAGCACTAGGGGGGCGACGAACATCCAGATGGCGATGGCCACATGTTTCTCCATGCTGAAGTAGGGTTCCCACATGTCCGGGTTTTCCCAGACATGACCTCTTCTATGATCCTCCAACCTCCATCCAGGTGGGTTTTTGAAATCTGAACACGCCTGTGATTTTGAGCTGGGCGGCTGGAGAGCAGCTGCTTCTGGCCGAGTGCCCAGCTGTGAAGGCAGTGCCACCGCCACCATCAGTGCAGAAGTAAGGGTCGCAAGGTATGGCATTGCCACCTTGTGAACCCCTTACTAGGCAGGAGCCCCCTGAAACGCCCACCCCAACCATAGGGTTAAGGAACACTTAAGGACTAAAGAGGCAAGCTCAGACTGGAGGACAGGTTTAAAAGCCAGCCAGCAGCTCAGTCTAGGGCTGGTGAGCCAGGGACCAGGATGCGCCCTGGGAGCTCCCCAGAAGGACTGGAATGGAGCCAGTATCGAGCTGGTGAGTGAAGGGAGCTGCAGCAGCCAACAGAGGAGACAGGAGACAGAAGCCTGAAGGCAACTGTGGTGGGGCAAGTGCCCCACCCCCCTGTGAAGGTGGGCTAAGACACACCGGA